>NC_138515.1:29711795-30311795 GCF_964252035.2 Podarcis erhardii | reverse complement strand
TTGGGGAGATATGGAGGGTGTTTGTAGAATTTGTACTGTTAGAATGTAAAGGGGTCAAACCATCGCAAGAGGTGTTGAAATTTTGGGAGATTGGATAGCTACAGTGGAATAGTTTCGGTGATGGGGTGCACATTTTTATTTATGATTTATTATTTTGTCAAAAAAGAAGAAAATAAAAGAAAGTCATCCTGCTCAGACAGCACCATGAGTCAGGTGTTCAAATAACATTTTAATATCGAGTAAAGAGCTCTTTCCCTTAAAATCACTGCCATCAGCTCAGCTGGTTAGAGTGTCATGCTGATAATGCCAAGGTTGCAGGTTCCAAAAAGGGACAGCTGCACATGTCTGCATTGCAGGGGTAGATGTTCCCCTGGGTCCCTTCCAGTTCTGATTCCTTGAGTACCACTTTGTTTGTTTACTATATTCATTTTGTGCCTGGGGCTCACTTGCATGCTTCCTTGCCTGTCTACCATGAGTTTGGACTCCCCAAATCTATTGGTTCTGCCTCCTTGCAAGATGTTTAATGAGGTTTCCACCAGAGACCTGGTTGGTTTCTAGTGAACAGTGGTTGTTTAAAAGTTAGGGGTAGCCAACATGCTGCCCTTCAGATATTCTGTAATACAACGCCCATCATTCCTGACCATCGGCCATACCGGGATGTCTTATTCCAAAGCACCCAGAGGCAATCTCACTCATGGATTATCCTGCTTGGGGGAACCCCTGTACCCTCCTATCACCCGCAATCCATCACGTGGGTACCAAATTCAAGCTCTTGTGGCTATCGCCAAAGTACCCTACAATTTTGAGACCCTAAATGTAGTTTTTGGATTGTGTGTGTGTGTGTTTATTGGCTTTTAAAATAAACTGTTTCTGGTGAGGGCTGACCGATTGGAACTCAGATGAAGAAAGCTCTATGACAAAACTAACTGCTTTATTGTGGCAGGAACTTTGAGAAGACAACAGCTCAATCCAAACGAGATGCATGAAGTAGACAAGAGTACATACACAGGAGGCCTGACAGATGAAAAGCCAGCAGGGGGGGGCGTCCCTCTATAAGTGCAGCTATGAGTTTGTGGAAAGGTAACAAGCAGTGGACAGATTTTGCTTCTCAGGTAAACTACCTGTATGTCGCTTTTAGAATACTGGCTGCTAATGGAATCCATTTTCCAAGGAAGTTCCAAGGACGCTCGGGTTGCAAACATGATCCATGCGGGATGCACGTTCACAACCCGCTGCGTTCACAACCCGTGTCTGTGCATGCACAGGTTGTGATTTGGTGCTTCTGCGCATGCGCAAAGCGTGATTTAGCGCTTCTGCACATGCACGACTGCCGAAATCCAGAAGTAACCCGTTGCGGTACTTCTGGGTTTTGGCAGTCCGCAACCCAAAAAAACGCAACCTGAAGCGGCTGTAAGCAGAGGTATGACTGAACTGAAATCCACTGAGGAGGCATGTCCAGCATGACAGCTCCTCCCGGTGGCACTGAAGCAAGTGGCTATAAGCAAAGGAAAGCATCTCACAACGTGCACTGTCAACTTTCTGGATCACGTCCCGTCAGCCATGTCCACTGACAAGCCACTGCTGGGGAGTCGGGGGTGGCTAACCTGGACTACAACTCCCATCATCCCTACCCACTGACCACGCTGGCTGGGGTTGATGGGCATTGGCACAGGTGCTGGGTTGCTTCAAAGACTGAGAGGGCCTGGCGTGCGTGCGTGTGTGATGTCGTGTGTGTCTCGTGAGGCTGGTGCAGCCTTCTGCTAGGAGATGTTGGTCTAGCGCAGGGATGTCCAACAGGTTGGTCGCAATCTACTGGTAGATCCCTGGGAGGTTTTGGTAGATCGCGGTCGATCGCTGGGTCCCTTTCCTTAGCATTGGTAAGAGAATCCGCCCCCGCCCACCCTCCATGGTTGCACGATCTGCAGAACGGAAGACGGAGTTTACTCAGTGAGGCTGTTTGTTTCCCCAGCGATCTGTTGATGAGTGGCTGATCCCCTTTCTCCCTTGAGCTTAGGCGTGAATCCTCAAAAATCAGGGCTTTCCTTCTGCCTAAAAGAAAGCTCAACAACTTTGACCCGAACCCCCCAAAAGGGGGTAGAGTTTTTAATTCTGTGAGTAGATCACAGCCTCTTGTGAGTTGGCCACCCCTGGTCTAGCGGAAGGCTGCACTCACCTTCGCAGTGTCGGGAGCTCCTGCGCAGTTCAGTACGACCTCACGCCTGCACAGTGGTCCCCACGGCATTTCCGAACACTGCGCACACTGCTGCAGCCTCCTGCTGGGCCACGTAGCACCGGGAGGTGCCCCGGGTACCAGTGCGCTTGGTGTGAGGTCGCACCAAACCGCACAGCATCTCCCAACACCGCCACACCTGCGGGAAGGCCCAATGGGGCCTGCAACAGGCTGTGGAATCTTGAACTTGGGGGGGGGGCAGCTGCCCAAGATGGCACCCCTGGGCGTTAGAGTCCAATAGGTACAATGAGGCACTCTGTCCCCCACACTGGAGCCACTTGGATTAGATAATTATCTGCTCTGCGTGTTGTTTTGTTTGTAAACCCATCCCACTGTGCATTGCTTAAGCATGAGGAGCCCTGATTTTCACCCAAGTGCACTGAATGGTCTGATGCACTTCCCTCAACCTTGGCTGTTATCTGTGCAGGTTGGCACACCCAAACTATAACTTTAGAATGTTCTCAGTACTTCAGTCCGGGCGACAGACAGCACTCTCTCTCAGCTATTATGGGTTAGCGGCAAATTGACACTGGAGACTGCATGCATATAACTGCAGCTGTTTACACCCTGAGTCACGCAAAAGAGACGAATCTCTTGTGTTCTTTACCTGTGGCGCATGGGGGCGGGGAGCAAGTTGGACATGCACCAAAATACTATTTTGCATGAAGGCTGAGCAATCCTGTCAAGCTCAACTCATTTAAGCCATGAGCACTGATATCCATTAGAGAGGGGGACTGTTCAATTGCTTGCTTCAGTCCAGCTGTTACATATCAGCTTGTCTTGACTGGGAGGAGGGCTTTTAAGGGCAGACACTCGGCTAGGTCGTTCCCCGTTGAAAGTCGGACAGGCACCTGTGAAAAATCCTCCCATCTCATACACAAGACGAGGCCCTGAATCGTTGCATGAGGCAGAAGAGGGCTGCACTGAGGGCAGTGTACTGGCACACGAGGAGTCTTATGCTCAACTGGGGATAGCCCCTCTCCCAGGCTTGCTGTGCCGCTTGGACAAACTGGCGATAGCTGTACGCGACATCTCTCAGGTTGACCGCAAGGTCTTTGTGCCTCTTGCTGCAAAGGCCACAGTTTGTGAACTGAAAGCACACTTCAGTCAGCTGGAGAAGGTTCTGGAAGGTCTCCCGAATGGCGTTTTGCGTCTCCGAGGAAGGCCCATGTGCTTTGATAACTTTCTGGCAACTGGACATCAGCCTTTGTGATTCTGTGTGCAAGGTGTTCTTGTTTTCGGAAAAATGGGCCAAACATTTATCCCGAGGGTGCTTTATTCTGCTTTCCCCAAACTGCCGCAAAATTCCCTGTAGGTCTATAATATTATCTAGCAACTGGTGGAAGTCAAAAGGTGAGGCACACGTTCTATCTTTTAAACAGCTCAGCACTTGAATATGAGAGTCTGGAAGCAAGACGTGATTTCTACAGTCTTTGGGGTTACCATTCACGTAGTTATGCTCTAGAATAAATCTCGTGGAGCTAATATCTAAAGACGGAGAACTTCTTGTTGTTGGTGGGGTTGTTAACGGCTCCTCAGAAGGGCCATGTGCAACTGGACTGGCAAATTCTAATTCTGCCTCATCTAGCCCATGGAAACAACTTGCATACGTCAACCGGCAACTGCACCTGTCTGTTTTATGCTTTGGCGAGAATGACTCTGCGGTGTTCACTGCAGGTGGAGACACTGTGGTCTTAGAGCTCACTGGTCCTTTAGCATCAACTGTTGAGTTACCAGAACACAAAAAAGACAACTCTGAAATACCGCTTTCCTCACTGAGCCTCGTAGACTTACACGGATTGTCATGCGAAAAGCCATCCACTCCATCTGAAATGCCAGCTTTTCCATGCTCCACACTCTTCTCTGTAGGGACAACTTGGGGACTGGGCAGTTTATTTCTACAATCCACATGGGAGGCATCATTTGTGAGCGCTCTCTCCTCTGGCTTCTGGTCACCAGCAAGCTCTGAAGACCTATCCAGAGGAGTCATGGTTGACGACGACCATTGACTTGGGACATCATCGTTTAAAGAGACCTGATCTGCAACCAGGTCACTTTGGCCAACAGTTCTCTGGTACTTGTCATCTGCCTGGTGCTGTGTTTCTCTTTGACCTCCCACTGAACTAAAACCAAGCTGAGAGTGGTGTTTCTTGATCCCCGAAGCACCATCACATTTGGAAAGGAGCTCTTTTGCTTTGGAGAAACCCAGCCGTTTGGCATCTTCAGATGTTGCTACAGAGCCTTCACTCAGCGTTTTGCTGGTGTCTTCTTGGAGCAGTAGGTTTCTGGGAGGTGCCTGGCTTGAGCCACGTGAGGCCAGGTCACCTTTGATTCTTTTGCAGGGACCCAGCACAAGCTGCTCGTATTTCTCCACCTTCTCAGCAGGAAGGAGATCCTGTTCCGAGGTTGGCACGCGAGGCGACACTTTCCCTTGGTAGATGTTCAGAGACCCAGAGGGTTTGGTAGTGGTGTGTATTATTTCTTCAATCAATACATAGCTGACTCCTCCTGCTTCACGTGAGACTTTTGCTGTCCCTGCTGCATTGCCAGATATTTTCTTTCCTCCAGACACACAATGGTCCTGAACTCTGCTAGCTGTTTCTGTAAGACCTTCTAGTTTTTCTTTGTAAGTGGTGTCAATGTCGTGAAAGGATATTTCTGACACAGCTAAACTACCGTCTTGCTTCACTGTGGAGAAAGAGCTATGGGCGAAGTCTGAACTCTCTCTCCCTTCCTGAGCACCCTGAAGACGAATGGCCAAGACAGGACACACAACTGAATCGGTTAATGACTTGGTTTCTAGTGAATCGGGCTCCATCTCCATTAAGACAGGTGTATTTTTGGCTATCTGAGCTATGTGTTCGACCTCAAGAAGAGCAGAATCTCTCTCAGGGTCCTTCAAGGAGGCCACAACGGGCGAGGAGGAAAGACCTGAAGACCCGGGTTCTCCTTCACAGGACAACTGATCAATGTTTTCCAGGGACTGAGTTGGAGCTTGAGGGAAAGTAACTTGGGAGGTGTAATTCGTCTCCAGGAAAGATCTCCTCTTTCTTAGGCTGTTGCCACACCTTGGTTCCTTTTCTGGCCTGTGTTTTGTCCTCCTGCTTTGCCTTGACAGAACATTTTCACCCGAGCTGCAGCTGGAAGACACTTTCAGGGTGCTGCAGTCTTGTACCTTTGGCAGGACCGGGCCTGCAGAACCTAAAAATAAGGAAGAGACTATCAGTGTGAAGAAATAAATCTTATTAAAAAATATATATATTATGAGGATAAATGATCTGCTCGTTTAAAACCATTGGCTATTGATACCTCAATGTTTGCACTACCAGTTTTTAAGGCTTTGTAAACTGCTTAGATGTCTACTTTGGCATTAAGCAATATACAGTGGTACCTCGGGTTACAGATGCTTCAGGTTACAGACGCAGCTAACCCAGAAATAGTACCTTGGGTTAAGAATTTTGCTTCAGGATGAGAACAGAAATTGCGCAGCGGTGGCGCGGTGGCAGCAGGAGGCCCCATTAGCTAAAGTGGTGCTGCAGGTTAAGAACAGTTTAAGGTTAAGAACGGACCTACAGAATGAATTAAGTTCTTAACCCGAGGTACCACTGTACATGCATGCATACATAAATACTTGCCTGAAACACTTTACAATTGTGAAAGCACAACATTTATGTTAAGAATTATTATTTGCAACCCACTACTATCCTTGAAGGGACGCGGGTGGTGCTGTGGGTTAAACCACTGAGCCTAGGACTTGCCGCTCAGAAGGTTGGCGGTTTTAATCCCCGCGACGGGGTGAGCTCCCGTTCCTCGGTCCCTGCTCCTGCCCACCTAGCAGTTCGAAAGCACGTCAAAGTGCAAGTAGATAAATAGGTACCGCTCTGGCGGGAAGGTAAACGGCATTTCCGTGCATTGCTCTGGTTTGCCAGAAGCGGCTCAGTTATGCTGGCCACATGACCCGGAAGCTGTACGCCGGCTCCCTCGGCCAATAAAGCAAGATGAGCTCTGCAACCCCAGAGTCGGCCATGACTGGACCCTAATGGTCAGGGGTCCCTTTACCTTTACCTTTACCTTTACCTTACTATCCTTGAAGGGACGCGGGTGGTGCTGTGGGCTAAACCACAGAGCCTAGGACTTCAAATCCCCGTGATAGGGTGAGCTCCCGTTGCTCGGTCCCTGCTCCTGCCAACCTAGCAGTTCAAAAGCACGTCAAAGTGCAAGTAGATAAATAGGTACTGCTCTGGTGGGAAGGTAAACGGCGTTTCTGTGCGCTGCTCTGGTTCGCCAGAATCGGCTTAATCATGCTGGCCACATGACCCGGAAGCTGTACGCTGGCTCCCTCGGCCAGTAAAGCGAGATGAGCGCCGCAACCCCAGAGTTGGCCATGACTGGACCTAATGGTCAGGGATCCCTTTACCTTTTACGTTTACTATCCTTGCTGGGCTCTAGTCCTCAGACTGAAAGTCAAAACAAAAGAACATTTGAATTGGGGTGAAAGTCCACCCCTCCCCCATTTCCCTGTCTCTGTGGCCGCTCACTTAAAGCCGTTCTTGTGTTCTCTTCACAATCAGTACATTCACAGAATATTCTCTCCAGGGAGCTAGGCCAGGTGCCATCGCTATCTGTTTTCAGCAGCTTGCCACAGCATTTTTCGTTACCCAGGTTTTCGGTTGTTAATTTGTGGCCTCTTTCCGTAGGTGAGATGCATTAGACCTGCATTTTTAATATATGGATGTGTTTTGGGGTTTTTATTCTGTTTCATCATCATCATCATCATCAAACTCTTATTGAGGTTTCCCCCTCAACATGATAACAGAAACCCAAAACTGTATACAGTGGTGCCCCGCAAGACGAATGCCTCGCTAAACGAAAAACCCGCAAGACGAAAGGGTTTTCCGATTTTTTAGCGGCTTCGCAAGACGAATTTCCCTATGGGCTTGCTTCGCAAAACGAAAGCCCATAGGGAAATCTCCGGGGACAGCGGGGAACCCTCCTCCCACCGCAAGCCCCGGGAAGAGAGGAGAAGCTGCGCGCCTTCCCCTCTGTTCCCGGACCTGTCCTGAAGGCTTGCGGTGGGAGGTCCGGGAACAGAGGAGAAGGCGCGCAGCTTCTCCTCTCTTCCCGGGGCTTGCGGTGGGAGGAGGGTTTTTCCTCCCCACCGCCAACATTCAGAAGGCTGTTCTGAAGGCTGGCGGTGGGAAGAAAAGCCCTTCTCCCGCCTCCAGCCTTCAGAAGAGTTCCCCGCAGGGCTCCCCAAGCTGTGAATGTCTGCCCCGGGCGAGGGGCGCTCTGCTTCAGAGCATCCCTCGCACCCGGCAGCAGGCTGCTATTCGCAGCCTAGGCAGCCCTGCAGGAACTCTTCTGAAGGCTGGCGGCGGGAGAAGGGCTTTTCTTCCCACCGCCAGCCTTCAGAAGGCTGTTCTGAAGCCTGGCGGTGGGGAGAAAAGTCCTCCCCCCCCCACCAGCCTTCAGAAGAGGTCCGGGGAAAGACTGTCTCCGGACCTGGTCTGAAGGCGGTCTCCCTAGGAACGCATTAATTGATTTTCAATGCATTCCTATGGGAAACCGTGCTTCGCAAGACGAAAAACTCGCAAGATGAAAAAACTTGCGGAACGAATTAATTTCGTCTTGCGAGGCACCACTGTACTCTACAAGGTTGTTACTGTACTTTACCAGATCTTAACCTATTACAGTATTTGTAAGAATGGATTCCAAATATCATTGACTTTCTCCATGGCAAGTCTGCATTTATATGCAAGTTGTTCATATGTTGCGAGTTTGTATAAGTCTTCAATCCAATCGTAGAAAGGAGCTGCATTTTTATTTTTCCAATTCATCAGGTTCAAGATTTCCCCTCTTCCCCCTTTATTTTCTCTTCTACATGGGTTCTGTTTCTCTTTCTTTCATTTACGTTTCACAATGTTGAGTGCATATATAATTATGCACTTTTTGAACATTCAATAAAGGTGTTAAAAATAAAATAAAATAAAATAAAATAAAATAAAATAAAATAAAATAAAATAAAATAAAATAATAAAATAAAATAAAATAAAATAAAATAAAATAAAATAAAATAAAATAAAATAAAATAAAATAAAATAAAATAAAATAAATAACAGGAATGAAATACCACTGTGCCTTCCTCCCTTTCTTCCATTTCCCTGTGTCCTCTTCACATTTAGGGCAAGGCACTGTGTATTAAAGACTTTACAGTCATACCTCGGGTTACAGACGCTTTTTGTTGCACTATTTCGGGTTGCCCACTGCACCGAACCTGGAAGTACTGGAATGGGTTACTTCCAGGTTTCGGTGCTTGCGCATGTGCAGAAGTGCTAAATTGCACTTTGCACATGCTCAGAAGCGTTGAATTGCGACCCGCGTGTGCGCAGACGCGGTGCTGCGGGTTGCGAACATGCTTCCTGCACGGATCCCGTTCGCAACCCGAGCGCCCACTGTATTCTCTTTTGCTTTTATCCTGCTTTTAATCTTCGTACCATTTTGCAAGGTTACCGTATTTTCCGCTCTCTAAGACGCACCAGACCACAAGACCCACCTAGTTTTTGGAGGAGGAAAACAAGAAAAAAAATATTCTGAATCTCAGAAGCCAGAACAGCAAGAGGGATCGCTGCGCAGTGAAAGCAGCAATCCCTCTTGCTGTTCTGGCTTCTGGGATAGCTGCGCAGCCTGCATTCACTCCATAAGACGCACACACATTTCCCCTTACTTTTTAGGAGGGAAAAAGTGAGTCTTATAGAGCAAAAAAATACGGCACTTTTTTGTAAAAGTAAAGCGACAGTTCAGTGCAATCTGTCAATCAGTCCATCAACTGATCATGGCCCCCACCCCCGGGGAATCCCTTTGGCCTCACCTGCTTGTGCCTCTGCCTGTGTCACCCTCTCGGCTGCATCGTAGAATTCCTCGTCTGAGCTGGCATCTCCAAAGCCGGGGGGAGGAGACAAGATGAAGCCCCGCATGCCACCTCCGCAGAGCCCCTCATCTCCCTCGGGGCCGTTCAAAGAGCCCCCCTCTGGGCTGTCACTCTGGGCAGTCTTCTCTCCACTGCTGGCTGGGGAAATGTTGGCACAAAGGCTGTAGTATTCCATGATGTTGCTCTCCGACAGCTTGGACTCCAGAGCAGAAGCAGCCAGCTCACTTTCCCTTCGGGATTCTCCGTCCAGCTGCGCAAGCGGCTGGGGTGGCAGGAGGAAGGAGAACACAGACTCCTGCGTCACTTGGTTTCCCTCTTCTCTGTCCGTACCCAAGAAGGCCTTGCCATTGCCCATCAGTTCCTGAAGGGTGGGGGCGTACAGGTGGGAAAACTCTGGCTTGCTCATGGAGCACGTTTCCAAATCGTCCTCCTCAAGAGCATCCAGAGAGTCGCTTGAACCGCTGGTCTTCAGTCCCCGACTCTCTGTGTTGGCCGAGTCAGAGGCTTCCGACAAGCTGTCGTTTGTGTTGTCGTACCCATTGCAAAAGCTCGTCCCTTCGCCCTCCAGACCCATCCTTTCTTGCTGCAACGACTCCTGCTCTCCTTTGTCCTCAGGCAGGGGGCTGACGCAGTTGTGCCGGGGCGACTGCGTGTCTGAAAAACGGTCCAAGGAAGAGTCCGGCTCAGATGAGTCTTCGGAATCACTGCAGGTTCTTGACTCATACCCTGCCAAGCAAGACATGGAAAGAGAGCTTGTGGAAAAGGGGTCAAAGCACCGCAAGAGGTGTTGAAATTTTGGGAGGTTGGATAGTTACAACGGAAAGGTCTCGGTGGTGGGGTGCACATTTTTATTCTTAGTTATTTATGATTATAGTGGTATTTGGTTCTCAAACATCTTGGTTCTCAAATGCCTTGGTTCCCAAACAACCAAAAACCCAGAAGTAAGTGTTCTGGTTTTCAAACGTTTTGCGGAAGCCAAACATCGGATGCAGCTGTCGGCTATTGTTTCCGGGGCGCCTGCACCAGTCAGAAGCTGCACCTTGGTTTTCAAACATTTTGGAAGTCAAATGGACTCCGGAACGGATTAAGTTTGGCGCTTTTATTTTTGCTATTTATTTTGTCTTTTTGTTTTTGAGGCTTTTTTGGTTAATTTGTTTTTGTGACTGTGTGGAACCCAGTTCAGCTACTGACTGATTGATTGTGTGACTGCGGAAATGGATAAAAGCCCCCCATCCAAACAATGACTATCATCAGTGCAGGTAAGAAAAAATAATAATTTTAATTTTGATCATCTACAAGACTGTCTTATTTATTTTATTGCACAGTACATTGATTATTGCTTTCATATTATGGATCAATGGTCTCGTTAGATAGTAAAATCCATGTTAAATTGCTGTTTTAGGGGTTGTTTTTAAAAGTCTGGAATGGATTAATCCATTTTGCATTGCTTTCTATAGCCGTGGTTCTGGAACGCTTTGGTTTTGGAATGGACTTCCGGAACAGATTTATACCACTGTATTCCTTTGTCAAAATAAAAAAAGAATCTATAAAATGTATTTTTGTTTTTTGACGAGATCCAGCTCGCCATCAGTAAGAATCAGTCTCACACAGAGATGGGTTGAAGAATTATGGCTGCTCTCGAGCTGCAGCAGGACAGCCTTTATTGTGTAAAGTCAGAAAGATACAAAATACAAGGAATGCAACTTGTTCTCAGCCAGCAGATAAGGACCATCACACTAGACCACGCAGACAATAAGGCTATGTTACGTGGACCAATCATTAGGACAGCATGAGCTGTCCACGTGTTGATCATGCTCCAAGGATGCTTTTAGCTATGAAAGCACCCTGCAACTTTGCTCATGCTCTTATGTACAAGCAACCATTTTCCCACAGTTTTTTTTAAAAAAGGAAATACGGCTTGTGTGGAGTTGTTCAGGTCTGCATTACTGATTAGAGCAGTGGTTCTCAAGACTTTTTTCCTCTGGGCTACATATTCAGAATAAAAACCTACTTGTGCCACACTGATTTTTTAATTGATAAGAAATACGTTGGAAAATGAAAAGAATAAACTCCTAGCAGTGCTTGATTTATAATACAGAACACAAATACTGTATCGGCCTGAATACAATCAGCATCTTTAAAATTGGAGGGGGGGGGGAAGAAAAAAAGGAAAAATACCCGTATATAAGCCACTCCATTCCTCGCTGCTCCTGGCTGCATACTTGCGGGGGGGGGGGGGGACAACACTGCGTTGCTGGTGGCCTTCCCCCTTCCTCACGCTCTCCCTTCCCAGCCTTGGGGGAGAGGACAGGACTATGCATGGGGTGCATAGCTGTCAACTTTCAGATTGAAAATAAGGGACCAGCAACCTCAAAAATAAGGGATCAGCAGCCAAAATAAGGGATTTTTTGGACACAGGTATGTTCAACTTCTGAGCACCTCCAAGCCAAAGGCAGAAAGCCCAGCCAGCAGCCAAACGAAGCCTCAAGCGGTGGTTCCCACAGCGCAGCAACCCGGCAAAGGGGATGCAGCAAGGAAAACCACCGTCACCTCTCTGCTGGGAAGCGCTGAGCAAAGGCGAGTCCCCAGGCAACGCAGCTGATTTGATCGGCACAAGGCATGCAAGCTCCACCCCCCCCCAGTCGTTCTTAGACTCCTTATTGGGTAAGCAATGCAGCCAAGCAACACATTTGGAGCCTCCCTCCTCCCTGGCCGGCAGGGAGGGAGGGAGAGGAGCTGCTTCCTTTGAAACCCGGGAAATTTAAGGGACATCATCAATAAGGGACAGCAGTGGGACACAGCGCTGGGATAAGGGACCTTCCCGCCAAATAAGGGACGGTTGACACCTATGATGGGGTGGGTGCTGCTTTGCCCTGCTCCTGGCTGCATATCGTAAGGTCATGAATATAAGCCGCACTTCAACTTTTCATGGTCGGAATTTGGGGGGAAAGTGAGGCTTATATTCAGGCCAATACGGTACTTCACAATATGTTCACGGGACTGTAAGAGTCTTCCTAACTGTTTGGTCACTCCTCTCGGGTTGTTTTTACCTTCCTCGGCAGAGATACGATGCACAGGAGGCCTTTTCTCCCCCCAGACGAATATGGAACTGCTCGAATCGACAAACAGCCTGCAGTAGCCATGGATGAGACAAGCCAGGTCTTTGGCGTTGTTCGTTTCCAGAAGGAGAGTCAGCAGCTTGAAGGAGGGGAAGAAAAAGCAGGCTGAAGACATCTGCACAAACCCTCACCCACACTAAGAAACCTTCTTTGCCTGTGCCACCTTTTCCACGCATAAAATGCTCGCGTACATGTTACGACTCCATGCATGGTGTGTGTGTCCACACACATTGTCTATGTACACTCACACGTGTGGTCCAAGGAGGAAGAAATGCAGCGGGCATTTATTATGGTTTGCAAAACAAAAGGAGATGGTGCCCTCAAACTGGTTCCAGCTTCTGGTTTGTTCATACTGTGAACAAAATATACCCTGAAAGCACATTTGAAGCACATTTCCGCCCCCACTGGAGTTTGTTGAGGGTTGCTGGGAATTGTTAACTCTGCGAAGGCGAAACTACAGAGCCCAGAATTCTTTGAGGGAAAGAATGTGCTTCAAACATGGTGTTACAAAAGTTGGGTTCCTTCCCCTCTCTCTGTCAAGCGGTGGCAAGAGTCCAGGACTGTGTTCCATTGGAAGATTGAGACACGACAGAGACCATTGTAGCTTTAAGAAATACAGTGGTGCCTCGCAAGACGAAAATAATTCGTTCCGCGAGTTGCTTCGTCTTGCGATTTTTTCGTCTTGCGGAGCGCGGATTCCCCGGGTATTAACGGTTTTATGAAAAAGGAAGCAAACCCGCAAGACGTTTTCATCTTGCGAAGCAAGCCCATAGGGAAATTCGTCTTGCGAAGCACCTCAAAAAATGGAAAACTCTTTCGTCTAGCGAGTTTTTTGTCTTGCGAGGCATTCATCTTGCAGGGCACCACTGTATGGTCTATTCACCTATTTACACCTTCAGTCTGCATGGGGGGGGGTGTCCATTTCTTCTTTCTTATTAAAGCACAGAATGGTGGATTTTGAAACATGACATAAAATACATCTCCCTTCCACCCATAGTCCAAAGAATTCTTAAAGTTATGGCTCAGGACCGCAATACCTCAAGGACCGCCTCTTTCCATATGAACCTACCCAGACCCTGATATCATCTTCTGAGGTCCTCCTTCCTCTGCCTCCTTCTTTAGAGGTCAGGAAGGAGGCAACACAAGGAGGGCCTTCTCTGCAGTGGCCCCCCGCCTGTGGAATGCTCTCCCCAGGGGAGTTCGCCTGGCGCCTTCATTATACACCTTTAAGCGCCAGGCAAAAACGTTCCTCTTCAACCAGACTTTTGTCGGACGTCCGATGCCCTTTTAAAATGTGTTGCGGAAATGTGTCTGTTTTTATTATGTATTTTCTGTTTTTTTATATTGTGATTCTGTGTTGTGAATCTGTGGGTATAGGGCGGTATACAAATTTAATAAATAGAAATAAGTAAGTAAGTAAAAGCCATATTTACCTTGATATCTTGGAGGTAGATTTTCACCATGCTCACTTTGTCGGATTCTTCGGTCAGCTCCAGTCTGCTGATGTTCGCAAATTCTGCCAGCATGGTGACAATGTTCAGTTTGTTATTAACCACTTGGCTGATTCCATATTTGGCTCCCACCAGGAGGGCCACACATGATTCTCTGTCCTGCAACTACATGGAGGGAAAGTTTGCTTACACTCCTGCGGGCAACTTCTTACCCATGGTGAGATCCCATGCATGCATGTTCATGGTCAATGAGGACTTGCATGTGGGAATGAGCCCCCATGCATCAAAGACCACAGGCAGAACTTTCTACCACCGCCCTCAATATTTTACAAAGAAAAATGTCAACACACTCAACTGCAAATCAAGGAATGGAAATGGGTGACTCAGTTTCTACACTGATTGAGAAACAGTGGGCTCATTCCCAGAGAAGAATAGTTAATAAAGATGATGGACTATGCCGAAATGGCAAAAATGACCGGGAAGATCAGAAATCAGTAAGATAATAAATTGAATAAAGAATGGGGAATTTTTAAAAAGTTGCTTAGAAGAACACTGTAAACAATTAAAAACATTGGCAGGATTTTGACAACACTTGTAACAATAACTATGGTAAGAATTGAGCTTTAAGGAAATATGGAGAACATTATATGATGCAGCTGGGTTGGAGGAAAATCCAAGGATTCAGAGGATTCTGTTGTATATGATTATGATCTATATATGAATGCAAATGTTAAATGCAAAATAAAAGACAATAAAGGAAAGAGAAACAGTGGGCCATTGACCAAGTTAGTTTCAATGCCCTTTGACCTCAAACAGACATTTCTGAAAAGTTCAAATACTCTTTTAAGCATAATTTTCGAGCTATATCATCTAAAAATAATATAAATAATGGGCAGGATTCAACTAAATTGCTGCATGTGCAGAATAAATTTAGCTCATGCAATGAGACATTTTGCCCTCTCCCCTTGCACCACCTAAATCTGCTCTGGAGGACTGGGGGAACCCCCCCCCAAAAAAAAGATTTAGAAGGAGAGTTGGCGGCCGGGTGTGGGGGGAGGGGAGTCTTGTTGCACAAGGAGACCTTATTCCATGCACAAATGCTCCATTTAGCGCTATGTTGAATTCCACCTGTTTTCCTATTCTGGAACCTGGTTCTACTACTCTCCTAGTAAGAGCATTTATTTTTGTGTTTCTATATTGTAAACTGCCCTGTGATCTTTGACTGGAGGGCGGTACAGTCGTACTTTGGTTCTCGAACGCCTTGGTACTCGTACGTTTTGGCTCCCGAACACTGAAAACCCGGAAGTAAGTATTCTGGTTTTCAAACGTTTTTCGGAAGCCGAACGTCTGACGCGGCTTCCGCTTGAGTGCAGGAAGCTCCTGTAGCCAATCGGAAGCTGCGCCTTGGTTTTTGAACGTTTTGGGAAGTCAAATAGACTTCTGGAACGGATTATGTTCGAGAACCAAGGTACGACTGTATAGAAATTTAATAAGGAAGTAATTTTGAAAAACTCCTCCAATGCAGTTCTCCTGTGAAGTAGTGTGTGTGTGTGTGTGTGTGTGTGTGTGTGTGTGTGGAAATAGCATTAAAATGCATTATATTAGGGAAAGTAGCTTGCAAAGAAACATATATTAGGTAACATTGCATACAAAAATTGCTTATTAGGTGAAATTTGTACCAAAATGCTGGTGCATTTTCTTAAGGACTTTAAAAAATAAATAAATCACAGACTGAGATGGATATGTGGAGAAGTGAAATCAAGGTTGGAAAAGTGAGAAACGACGAGTACCCAAAACTGACTAATTTGCCCATCCCTACCCTGGACCCAGACTGCTTCCACACCCTTGAGTTCTCACAGTAAAGGAGCCGAAAAAATACACCAGAAGTGTATTTCAAAGATTGCTGATACACTGTGTTAAACAGATAACGACCTTACCATTAGAGTGGCATTGAAGATCTTTCCTCCGTAGAGTTTCAGATCCCCCAGGATCTGCAAATAACACAGACGCACATGTGCTGCTGAGAGGAGGTGCTGCAATGGTGGAGAAGAATGCTTAGCAATAGTTCAGAAAACCAGCTATTGTACAACTCAAGGTAAACAATGGGATCTCAATGCTGAAAGGATAATCTAAGACTGGGTGGGAAGCCCTGGGAACTAATGCATACCTCCAGGTCTCTCCATATGACCTTTGGGAGTCTTACCAGACCACACCCTCTTCCCAGACATACCCTCTTTCCCCAAACCACACCCCTTGCCAGCCCCTCTTCCTATGCTCCTTGAGTACTTTTGCCTGGCTGGAAATTGTCCTTGGACCTACCTTCTATCCTGGTACAACTGGCAGTGACTATACAGTGGTACCTTGGTTCTCTAACATAATCCATTCCAGGAGTCCATTCGACTCCCGAAACTGTTCAAAAACCAAGGTGTAGCTTCCCATTGGCTGCAGGAGCTTCCTGCACTCAAGCGGAAAACCAGAACCAGGGAGCCCAAAAGAGTCCTTTCTGTTGCAGATAATTCAGATGAAAATTCCCAGGTGTCAAAAAAGGTTATTTATGTATGTCTCTACTGCAGCCCGTGTTTTGTTAGCCCAAAAATAAAAAATGAGTGAGGTCCCAACCAAAGAAGAATGGCAACTTAAGTTGACAGCATATGTACAGCTTGCAGACTTAACATATAGAAAAAGAGAACAAGAAGAACATATGTTTACTGAATATATGAGAAATAACTGTGTACAGCTGAAAATGCCGGCAGCATTAAGATAAATTCAACAGTGTAAATAAGTTTTGATGGCTGCAATAATGGAATACTGGATGGTATGGTTTTTGTAAAACATGCAGGGATTTCTGATATGTAAAATGAACCATGGAAAGAGAAGGGAAGTCATGGATATGTTAAGGATGTAAAGATGAGTACTTTAAATTGCAAAACAGAAAATTAATATATATATATACACTGTCAGAGCTGCCTCTAGGTCCCAGCTCACAGAGGACCAACGCCCGGTTGATGTAATGTACAAAAGTCTTTATTGAAGTTTAGTTTCCATTTCAAACCCCAGAGCGTGCAGCCCTACGTCTTGGCTCTAGATCGGCGAAGTCCCCTCTGAGTCACTACCCCTTCCGCACCAGTTTAAGATCCTAGCCCGGCTCCACCTCCTGCGCTGTTCCTTCCTCCTCTGGGTCCTTCTGCCCCCTGGGGTTTCCTCCCTCCTGGACTCTTCTGACGCTGACCCCCCTGAGTCTTGCCCTTCCTTCCGGCGGGCTTTAGGACCTGGCTCCCTATCCGGGCTACCTGCTGTGCCGCTCGCCTGTACATTTGAACTTGGCGCGCGCGCCCAGCCGGTGACTTTCCTCTTGACCGTTTCCCCGCTCTCCGATGGAGGCGTGGTCAATCCTGACTCATCTCCTCTCTCTGGTGGTGAGAACACTGGTCCCGATGCCTGGGACTCCTCCCCCCCCACTGCGCTCTGGTGGGGAAGCTGGTCCTGATTTCCAACTGCTGCTCAGGGAGTCCCCGCTGGCCCCTTCCTTCTGGGGTTTCCCCCTTGGCACCCCCCTTGCCCTGGCCATCGGCGCTCCTCTCTGTGAATCTTCCGATTCGCTGGAGAGACTCGTGGAATCTCTCTGACCACTGTCACTGCCTACACCCCCCTCGTATTCCTCCTCCTCACTCTCCATTTGCTCCATCTCCTGTGTCTCTGCTCCTGAACCCCTGACATACACACACAAAAAAGGAGAGAGTTTAATATTCAGCTTGCATCACAGCATGCAGCCAAACCAATCTAACTCTTTTCCACATTGTGTTCTTTACTTTAGTCCACTAAATCTGGAATGGAGAACCTAGAGTACTCTAGAATACTGATCAAAGATCACTGAACAGATTTGTTCAACAGCAGCAAGCAAACTCAGCGAAACAAAGCAGTCAGGGATCTTTCTGAGATGTGCTAAAGCCACATTACCTTTTGTCTCGGATCCAGCAAGAGTTGATTCCTCTTCATGTGAAAGCTAATGGCCTTTTTGATGTCTTTGCCTTTCATGTTTCGGAGCAGAGTTGGGGAAATAAAGTTTTCGATTCCCCAGTCCTTTCTGTTCAAAAACAAAACAACAAAAAACCCAGAGAGCAAATGTCGGAGAGCATAACCCTACAGAACTCTGTGTTTAAAGAAAGTCATCCCAGAGGGGGGGGGGGTCATTGGCTGCATATGATAGAGGTGATTAGAAACTGCTTGACTCTGCCTTTCTGGTGCTAGGTAAAGGTAAAGGGACCCGTGACCATTAGGTCCAGTCGTGGCCAACTCTGGGGTTGCGGCGCTCATCTCGCTTTATTGGCCAGGGGAGCCGGCGTACAGCTTCCGGGTCATGTGGCCAGCATGGCTAAGCCGCTTCTGGCGAACCAGAGCAGCGCACGGAAACGCCGTTTACCTTCCCGCCAGAGCGGTACCTATTTATCTACTTGCACTTTGATGTGCTTTCGAACTGCTAGGTTGGCAGGAGCAGGGACCGAGCAATAGGAGCTCACCCCGTCGCGGGGATTCGAACCACCGACCTTCTGATCGGCAAGCCCTAGGCTCTGTGGTTTAACCCACAGCGCCACCCGCGTCCCTGGTGCTAATGGCAGTGTAAAAGGAAGCATTTGCTTTTTCCTTCTCCCCCACCAGTGCCATCATTATTGCAGGAGATCATATGCAATGGGGAAGAAATTAGCACACCAGGAGTTGCCATTGCGGCCCTAAGACATAGAGATGCGAAAATCTGTCTCCGTTTCTCAGTTTCCCCAATCCTAAATTCAGTTTGGGATAGTTTTCTAAGCCCTCATAAAAAATCGCTCAGCATTTTCCCCTAATACAATGCATGCTTGTATGTTATTTCCGCTAGCTTTTATGCATTTCAACACCTATTAGACACCAGTTTTGCACATACCTACTTGGCTAGAGAAGCACATTGCCATATTTGGAGAAGTGTGACTTACTCTATATATTTCAGAGAGACTTTCTGTGGCTGAGCACAGGCGATAATCCGCTCTTGGATGTGCAGCGCGGCCAGCCGTAAAGCAACGCTGCACTTCATCTCCACAGCAAATCTCTCCTGAAGCACATCACTGCAGCTCTGAAAATGACAGAGCCAGGTTAGCAAGATGAGAAAGACACCGTTTCATTTATGCAAGCTATTCCTAACCACAAGCAACCACTCCACCCACCCCGCTAACCCAGAAGTTGGTGTCCCTGGTCAATGGTCCTGTCAAGGCAGAATTTTAGGGCAGAAGTCTAGGGTCCCACTCAGCAAAACGAGTGGGAGAGCTCCCAAATGCAGCTGATCTGGCTTATAACATTTTAAAATATTGTTGCTGTTTAGTCGTTTAGTCGTGTCCGCCTCTTTGTGACCCCTTAGACCAGAGCACACAAGGCACTCCTGTCTTCCACTGCCTCCCGCAGTTTGGTCAAACTCATGCTGGTAGCTTCGAGAACACTGTCCAACTATCTCATCCTCTGTCGTCCCCTTCTCCTTGTGCCCTCCATCTTTCCCAGCACCAGGGTCTTTTCCAGGGAGTCTTCTCTTCTCATGAGGTGGCCAAAGTATTGGAGCCTTCACGATCTGTCGTTCCAGTGAGGACTCAGGGCTGATTTCCTTCAGAATGGAGAGGTTTGATCTTCTTGCAGTCCATGGGACTCTCAGGAGTCTCCTCCAGCACCATAATTCAACAGCATCAATTCTTCGGCGATCAGCCTTCTTTATGGTCCAGCTCTCACTTCCGTACATCACTACTGGGAAAACCATAGCTTTAACTATACAGACCTTTGTTGGCAAGGTGATGTTTTTAAGATGCTGTGTAGTAATACATAATACCATCTAAAGAGCCCTTTTACCATAAGACCATTACATCCAGACTGTAAGATGACCCCAATGCACCACTGATGATGGTAGAGGACACCTAGCAACAATTCTAACAGTAATTGTTTGTTTTTCCCAGTGGCTTGCCAAAGCTGCAGAGTCAGAGCATCCCCTACATATGCATATATGAATACATACATACATATGCAAGCACACTGGAATCCAAAACAATGACTCTCAAAATGTAATGAAACACAAATGTGAATAAACATGCACAATGAATATACAAATACAAAATACTATGTACATGCTTTTATATCCCTATTACTGTATTTGTGAAGATTTACAACATACATGCTTTGGGTTTTTCTCCTTGATAAAATCCAAGTAAAGAAAAAATCATAGATCAAATTATCTGAGTCAGATTCACATCTGAATGTGGCTGAAGTTCTCAAGAGATGCAATTTTGAAAATCCTATCAAGTGCATTGTGTTTTGGATCTTGTTTTAAAAATGCATTTTAAAAAAATGAAAAGCACCATTTGTGTGGGATCTAGGAGCTATGTATGTGATGAACAGTTGCTAATCTATGCAGGCACTTCAGTGGGATGTGACAGCAGCAGAGCTGTGGCAAAAGTATAAAACTTGAGAAATACCTTTCGGTTCCTGTTAGGTGTTGCTAAAAACCCCAACCAAGGCACATAGGGCTATAGACTGACCCATGATGCATTACCACATCACCTGCAAATAGAGATACTCAAAGGCAACTGGATCTTGCTGCAACAGATCCAGTGGATCCTTGGGTATAAAGCAGACTCTGAAGAGGCAGCGGTAATCATGAGACTCTTTCCTCTGAACTACCTGAAATGAAGAAATAAGAGAATTACCGCCACAACACAGTGATTTGGCTCAGTATCCAGCTTCCTGAAAATGTCCACTTTCATTTTTATAATAAGCAAGTTCTTACGGTTTGCAAGGATGGCTGCTTGAAAAAGTGTGAGCAATTCTTAATTTATGTGTGTGCTCTAATGGAATAACATTGAGAGACCCAGCGTGGTGTAGTGGTTAGGAGCCATGGACTCGTAATCTGGTGAACTGGGTTCGCTTCCCCGCTCCTCCACATGCAGCTGCTGGGTGACCTTGGGCTAGTCACACTTCTCTGAAGTCTCTCAGCCCCACTCACCTCACAGAGTGTTTGTTGTGGGGGAGAGGAGATTGTTAGCCGCTTTGAGACTCCTTCAGGTAGTGATAAAGCGGGATATCAAATCCAAACTCCTCTTCTTCTCTTCTTCTAACAAAGCTTGATTGCCATTTTCTTTCAAGATCAAATCTATACTATTTTGATCCTTTTTCATGGGGCCCCTAAAAGGCACAGGGCCCACAGGCAGGTGCCTATTCTGCCTATTTGGTAACCCGGCACTGGGGGAACTGTTGAATATGATATCTTATGGCTAAGTGAGTGGAGTTTCACTATCCAGTTTAGCTCCTCGCACCTCCCTTGTCAATAGTGGAAGTGGAATAGATTTTGCAGAACAGTATATTTATCAGGATTATCTGGAGTTTATTGGGGGGGGGGGACACCATTTGCCTGAAGTCCACCTGAAGTCTGATATGACTCAAAGGACATTCCAATGGTGTTTTAGACAAGGAACAAACAAACAGATGATATAGTCAGCACTTATGCGCTATCACCACCAGCAACACCTAGAAAGAGGGCCAGAGATTTGCTTTGAACAACAGAATGCATGGCTGTTGGAACACTATTCTGAAATGCTAGCAGGAACAGATCCTTGTGAGAATTGGCATTTTAGAGGGTTCCAATGAAGCCGCTCCCAGTCACCCACAACCCACACATTCTGAGGAGCCACCCCCCCTTTAGTAGCTGCTAGTCTAGATAGACTTTCAAGATCATTCATTTATTTATGTCTTCCAATGAAGTATCTCAAAGCGATTTCACAATACAACACAGGCAATTGCATATAGTGGTACCTTGGTTTTCGAACGTAATCCATTCCAGAAGACCGTTCAACTTCTGAAACATTTGAAACCCGAAGCATTTCCTTCCAGAAGCATTTACTTCCGGAAGACTCAATACGGAAGCCACGTGGCATGTTTGACTTCCGAAAAGCATTCAAAAACCGAAGCAATTACTTCTGGGTTTTTGGCATTTGAAAACCGAAATATTCAACTTCCGAGACATTCAAAAACTGAAATGTTCAACTTCTGAGATGTTCAGAAACCGAGGTACCACTGTATTTTAAAAATCCAGCTAAAATAATTGCATAAACATTTAAACATGGGCCCTGCCTTTCCCCTCAGAATGCAGCCCAAGGCTTGGATTAGTAAAGGAGTTTGGTAGGAGTAATAAAGGAGATAAGAAGGGACCGTTGTGCCAAAGCATTGACGGTAGCTCAAACTCCCTGCAACAGGAAGTTAATCTATTCTGTAATGTACTTGTTGCTCTTCCCATTTGTCCACCACCCTTTTGCTGATGGGAGCACCAAAAGTACTGCAACTGACCTGTCCGATGAGTTCATCCTCATGCAGAAGATACATCTTCAACACGTTGTACTGCTCTTCCAAGACCAAGGCAAAATAACCAATACTCCGGATAGAGAGCTTCTCTTTCAAAGTGAGAATAATGTCCTGCCAATTATTGATGGCAAAGCAACAAATTAAACAGCAAATCTATGCCCCAGATAAATTATCTAGGACTACGCATGGGTATTCCCCCAGCTGGGAGTACACGTCAGGCAACGTGAAGTGTCCATCTTGGGTGGCAGATCTGGAGCACCGTTAATGGCAGCAGAATGGGCGAGAGGCAGAGCTGACCCATGGGGAGAATTCCTTGACAAACTACCCTTTCAAATGTGTCCGAGATGTTTCAGAGCACAGCAGGTTTCTTGGTACAAAAGCTTACCTATTGCGATGGACTGTCTAATTCCAGGGGTTACTAAGCACCCCAAATCTCATGGGTCTCCCTGGGTTTTTATAATGATTTGGGGAGGGGGGGAGAAGAAGTCACGCCCATATGGGTTAAAACAGATATTAGCATGGGGTACAACCCATCACAGAGTTATGGAATGCTTGCCTTGTTTTTGTATTTTGCGTTCCCATTTTGTATTTGTATGTTGTGAACCGCCCTGTCATGTTCAGATGAAAGGCGACATACAAAATTCAATAAAAAATATAAAAGTAAAAAGAACCAGTGGTACTTAAGCATGCATAACCGGATGGCGGACCTAGATTTTTGTGATAAGACACATCAGGCCACAGCAAAATCTACGATGCAGAGCATCCTACAGAAACAGTATGAAATCAAAACTAGATAAGCTTATCAAATAAGCCCTAGTTCGGCATTTCTCTCTCTACATGTCAACTGTAGACCCATCACCTGGTCTCCTGCCAACCCCACCTGCACTCTGTCTATGCACTGGGGAACGTCTGAATAGAGAAGCCTGCTGAATGTGTGTAGGTTGCCCACATGACCCTGTGCTCAGCAGACTCCCCCTGTCAATTCTTTCCCCAGTGCATGGATAGCATGAAGACAGGGCTGGCAGGAGGCAGGACAGTGGGGTGGCACTAGCACGCACAGCCCTGCTACCCTTTTGCACAATGTTACATGGAGAGGGAGCAAAATTGCCTGAATGGGGCTACTGATACAGGTAAAAAGGTAAAGGGACCCCTGACCATTAGGTCCAGTCGTGACCAACTCTGGGGTTGTGGCGCTCATCTCGCTTTATTGGCCGAGGAAGCCGGCATACAGCTTCCGGATCATGTGGCCAGCATGACTAAGCCGCTTCTGGTGAACCAGAGCAGTGTACGGAAATGCCGTTTACCTCCCCGCCGGAGCGGTACCTATTTATCTACTTGCACTTTGATGTGCTTTCAAACTGCTAGGTTGGCAGGAGCAGGGACCGAGCAATGGGAGCTCACCCCGTTGCGGGGATTCGAACCGCTGACCTTCTGATTGGCAAGTCCTAGGCTCTGTGGTTTAACCCACAGCACCACCTGATACAGGTAGGAAGTTCTTAATAATAATAATAATAATAATAATAATAATAATAATAATTTATTTATTTATACCCCGCCCATCTGACTGAGTTTCCCCAGCCACTCTGGGCAGCTCCCAATCAAGTGTTAAAAACAATGCAGCATTAAATATTAAAAACTTCCCTAAACAGGGCTGTCTTCAGATGTCTTTTAAAGATAGGATAGCTGCTTATTTCCTTGACATCTGAAGGGAGGGTGTTCCACAGGGTGGGCGCCACTACCGAGAAGGCCCTCTGTCTGGTTCCCTGTAACCTCACCTCTCGCAATGAGGGAACTGCCAGAAGGCCCTCAGCGCTTTACTGGGGTGGCACAAGTCACCCATTCCAGACTGGTGTTTGTGTGTGTGTGTATGTGTGTGTGTGCAACCTCCATATTCTATTTCCAAGGCACTTCTCAATACCCAAACGTTCATTTGTGCATCAGGCCCCAGCACTTTCTGCAATATAATAGAACTCAAAATATAACAGGTAAAATCGAGAGTCCAGCTCAGAGTACCTTGACAGTAGTGCTGGAGTCAAACTTGAAAGCTTTCGTCTGTCCGTTTTCCAGATACACCTTGAGAACGTTGGGCATACACAGCAGAGAACTTCCCTGGAAGACCAAAAGACACCATCTAGCCGCCATACAGTGTTTTTCTTTGGTTCAAGTGTTCTGCTTGGCAGATCTATCAGGAACATGTCATCTTCGGTGATCACATACGACCCAAAGGCAAACAACGGGATCTCTTAATACAATTACAGTGGTGCCCCGCAAGACGAATGCCTCGCAAGACGAAAAACCCACTAGATGAAAGGGTTTTCCGTTTTTCGAGGTGCTTCGCAAGACGAATTTCCCTATGGGCTTGCTTCGCAAGACGAAAATGTCTTGCGAGTCTTGCGAGTTTTTTCCCTTCCCCCCTTTTTCTAAGCCGCTAAGCCGCTAATAGCCGCTAAGGCGCTAAGCCGCTAATAGCACTAATCCGCTAAGCCGCTAATAGGGATGCTTCGCAAGACGAAAAAACCGCTAGACGAAGAGACTTGCGGAATGGATTATTTTCGTCTTGCGAGGCACCACTGTATTATTGCACCTACAAAATAAGCTTCACTTAGCCCAGGGTCGAGGACCTCAGACTTGGGGGCCTGAATATGGCCCCCAGACCTCTCTATTTGGCTTTCGGGGCTCTTCCCTCTCCCCAGGTCACACTTTGCCCTGGTCTTCCTTTGCACCTGGAGTGGTTTTGCCTGGCTAGAATCTGCTCTTGAACTCTGATAACAACTCTTCCTTATCTGGACAGAGGATAGAGAGGGGTGAATGAGGATGTACAAAGGTAACAGATGCATTCTTTGTTTCGCCCCCCTTTTTTTGCCTCTGGCCCTCAGGCTCCCCATCATTGGCTTAACCAAACTGAATGTCATTGCTACATTCCCCATCTGCAACATCCCCAATGCCCACCAAAGTCAATAGGGCCCAAGGATTAATTTAAATTAGGGATGGGTTAGAAATTTGATTCAGTTCCCATTTAAAAGCGAACATGCCAGATTTGCCCTTCCCAAAACGATACGAAAACTGAAACGCAGCCGTCCTGTAAAAGGCACACTGCTGCGAATTTTGCAATGCACTTCCCGAGCCAAGTAATCTGTACAAAAATGCATGTGCCTGACTGGTGTGCATAAAAATGCCTTTGACAATGAAAATAATGTACAAAAGCATTCAGTACTGTATTACGCAAAAATGCCCTGTAAAATGTGTGACAATATTGCATAGAAATGTGCATATTATGAAAATTTCGCCCAGAAATACTAATGGATTTTAAGAAGAGTAAATAAATTTGATTGTAATTGGAATATTGTTGTTTAATAATGATATTGGAAAGCTCTTACATTCAGACACAAGGAAACTCAGAAGGGAGGGACTAGAGAAAGTCAATTAATATGTTCATAAGGTTGGATTTTTAAACACTTAAGTTCGTTTTTATCGTTTGTCGTCTTTTTTCTTTCATGTATTCTTTCGTTTTTGTTTTGTTTTGACCTTCAGTTGTGCAATGTTTGATGCAATATTTGTTACAATTGTGGAAAATTTAATAAAAATTATTGGGGGGCGGAATGCTAATGGATTTTTGTTAGGACCTTTTTTAAAAAAATGCAAATTGACATGGAAATGTGGAGAACTGCATCTGAAACAGATCAAATGAGAAACAGAGTGGAAGTTACCTTGACAATATTAATTCATCCCTATTTTAATTTGAGCTGCTATTATTATTATTATTATTATTATTATTATTAATACAGTGGTACCTTGGGTTACATATGCTTCAGGTTCCATATGCTTCAGGTTGCAGACTCCGCTAACCCAGAAATATTACCTCAGGTTAAGAACTTTGCTTCAGGATGAGAACAGAAATCGCACGGTGGCAGTGCGGTGGCAGCAGGAGACCCCATTAGCTAAAGTGGTGCTTCAGGTTAAGAACAGTTTCAGGTTAAGAATGGACCTCCAGAACGAATTAAGTACTTAACCCGAGGTACCACTGTATTATGTATTAATTTATATACTACTTATATGCCAAATTGGCTTCTAAAGGGTTTACAAAGTAACATATCATGAGGCAGCACACCACCTCATGTCATTTTTAAATTTTTAAGTATTACGTTTGTAAACTGCCCTTCCTCCAAAGGATCACAGGGGGCGCTTCCAGCGTAAAAACACAAAATAAATACACAAAATACACAAGGTAATAATAGCAAACAAAGCAAAACACCAATGTTTGGGAGATGTCAAAGATTCTCTGCCATTTCCACGGACGGAAAATATCCTCTTTGCCATCTCCCAGACATCTGGCAGCATATTGCCTTCTCCAGAACACACTGTTTTCTAGCAACAGAATCAAATTAAAGTGTTAGTCAAATTGTGGCACTGCAGCCCCCAAAGAGACACTCATTTGCTGAGTTGCCCAATGCAGGCACGCTCTATTCTACTTGCCCCATGGGGCCAGGATCCTAGAAGATGTGATTTGGTCAAGCGCCATCAGTTTCCAGGCCCTTGGTGCAATGTGGTTTACTTATATTTCTGTACCATCCTCCCAGAAAAAAGGTCAGGGCAGTGCACAGCAATACAAAAAAATAAAAGAATCAAAGTCAGACCATTCGTCTGGCTACCTCAGTATTGACTGCTAACAGATCTCCAGTGTTTCAGACAGGGAACATTTTTACCCCACCCAGGAACCTTCTACACTAGTGGCCAAAATTGTGGGGAAAGTGTATTTCCGAGGTTTGATGGTTCATGGTGCTGTGGGTTAAACCACAGAGTCTAGGACTTGCTGATCAGAATGTCAGCGGTTTGAATCCCCGCAACGGGGGTGAGCTCCCGTTGCTCGGTCCCTGCTCCTGCCAACCTAGCAGTTCGAAAGCACATCAAGTGCAAGTAGATAAATAGGTACCACTCCGGCAGGAAGGTAAATGGAGTTTCCGTGCACTGCTCTGGTTCACCAGAAGCAGCTTAGTCATGCGGAAGCTGTATGCTGGCTCCCTTGGCCAATAAAGCGAGATGAGCGCCGCAACCCCAGAGTCGGTCACGACTGGACCTAATGGTCAGGAGTCCCTTTACCTTTAACAACTGATTGGCTCTCTAAACACTCATGCTCATTGGCTACATTCAAATGAAGCCAAGCTATTGCATATCAACCTAAGCAAGTGGTGCTTCCTTTTTCTGGTTATTTGACTGTAACTTTTGACAGAATTGAACAAACTTTGTTGCATTACATTCTTCATTAAATTATCTTTCCATTTCTTTGGCAAACATTGAATAAGTCTTGCAACGTTACAAAAACTTTGGAGGATTATAAAAATTTGGAGGAACTATAATATGCAGTTGAATAAGATATTTTAAAGACCCACAGAGGGGAGGAGGGAGTCCTAAGATTCGGTAGAATCTCTATTCTGAAACTTAAATGTGCAAATTGTGTGTATTATTTTGAAAAAAATCAATAAAAATTATTATTAAAAAATCTTTCCATTGATAAATAATCTTATGATATTACTCCAGAAAGAAAGTGGTGTGAACCATCAAACCTCAGAAACATACTTTCCCCAAAAGGTTTCCACAATTTTGGCCGCTAGTATACATGCAGAACAGATGTGCAACTGTTGTCCATTCTTGCACTAGTTTACTTACTTAAGCAGTTTGTACAGTCAGTCAATGACCATTCGGCTTCCAGAAGGCATTTTGTGGCTATCCGTGGTGGATTATTTCTTAGCAGCCATTCTTTAATATTAATAAACTTCAATATTAAAATTCCCAACCGAATAGCATTTTACTGTTGGGTTTTATTATTCTGCGATTTTGGTTTTAAGTCTCCTTTGAGCCCTTTTAGCAGAACAGCAACTGGCAAATCATTTGTAAGCAGAAACCGAAGTCTTGTGCTGAATCAAAAGCCCATGTTGTGCAATGCACTTTCAATGGACATGACAAAGTATACGCCGATCCAGAGCTCATCATTTTTACCTTGCAAAAAATCCTTAGATGACCTCGTGCTCCCATATAGCTTTGTCTTAAAGCAATAAACAAGACTTAACATGGAAAATTAAGGTTTTAAAAGCATTTGGTCTCATCAACAATTCATGCCCTCAGACCGAAGGTTCATATTTCAGCTGCGTGAAAGCAGTTCTGGGCTTTTTCCAAGCAAAACTTTTGTTTCAGAACAATGTTCTCATTTAAACTGATCATTCTGATATGCATTTTTTTAAAAAAGCAAGTTACTATGCCGTTTTTGAAAACCTGCTAAAATTATTTGGAAGTGCTCTTTTCCTGCACAGCCACAGTGGCTGTGCTCAGAGGGATCGCCATAGGGTACAACTATGTTTCAATCTCTCGCCACCCTTAACCTTTGGGGCATGCATTCTGGGAGGCCAACAGTAGGTGGAGCCAGAGTCAACATTAATCAGAGTCAAATGGAGTTGACTGATGGTGGGGCAGTGACCCTTTCCCCTTAAAGGGCCAGCCTGCAGTACTATAGCTTATAGGGGATGCAGGTGGCACTGTGGTCTAAACCACTGAGCCTCTTGGGCTTGCTGATCAGAAGGTTGGCGGTTCGAATCCCTGTGACAGGGTGAGCTCCCGTTGCTCTGTCCCAGCTCCTGCCAACCTATCAGTTCGAAAACATACCAGTGCAAATAGATAAATAGGTACTGCTGAGGCGGGAAGGTAAATGACATTTCCTGTTATGGTGTCCCGTTGTGCCAGAAGTGGTTTAGTTATGTTGGCCACATGACCTGGAAAGCTGTCTGTGGACAAACGCCGGCTCCCTCAGCCTGAAGCGAGATGAGCGCCGCAACCCCATAGTCACCTATGACTGGACTTTACCATCCAGGGGTCCTTTACCTTTACTCTAGCTCAGGGGTTGTCAACCTGGTCCCTACCACTCACTAGTGGGCGTTTCAGGATTCTAGGTGGGCAGTAGGGGGCTCTATGGCACAAGCTGAATCCTCCTTCCATCGAGCACTGAAAATTTTAACACCATGAAAGATGCATTAGTGGGCGGTAGGTATAAAAAGGTTGACTACCCCTGCTCTAAGGGATGCGGGTGGTGATGTGGGTTAAACCGCAGAGCCTAGGACTTCCCAATCAGAAGGTCGGCAGTTTGAATCTCCGCTATGGGGTGAGCTCCCATTCTTCGGTCCCTGCTCCTGCCAACCTAGCAGTTTGAAAGCACGTAAAAGTGCAAGTAGATAAATAGGTATCGCTCTGGCGGGAAGGTAAACGGCGTTTCTGTGCGCTGCTCTGGTTCGCCAGAAGAGGCTTAGTCATGCTGGCCACATGACCCGGAAGCTGTACACTGGCTCCCTCGGCCAATAAAGCGAGATGAGCGCCACAACTCCAGAGTCAGTCACGACTGGACCTAATGGTCAGGGGTCCCTTTACCTTTACCCCTGCTCTAGCTTATACTCCTTGGGCTGGATGGGGCTGTGGGCTGCATTCCCAGACCTTCCATTCCTTGTTCCAATAACCTGTTGCAGGGCTTGAATCATAGAATCATAGAATCATAGAGTTGGAAGAGACCACATGGGCCATCGAGTCCAACCCCCTGCCAAGCAGGAAACACTTTCAGAGCACTCCTGACATATGGTTGTCAAGCCTCTGCTTAAAGACCTCCAAAGAAGGAGACTCCACCACACTCCTTGGCAGCAAATTCCACTGTTGAACAGCTCTTACTGTCAGGAAGTTCTTCCTAATGTTTAGGTGGAATCTTCTTTCTTGTAGTTTGGAACCATTGCTCCGTGTCCGCTTCTCTGGAGCAGCAGAAAACAACCTTTCTCCCTCCTCTATGTGACATCCTTTTATATAATTGAACATGGCTATCATATCACCCCTTAACCTCCTCTTCTCCAGGCTAAACATGCCCAGCTCCCTTAGCCGTTCCTCATAAGGCATCGTTTCCAGGCCTTTGACCATTTTGGTTGCCCTCCTCTGGACACGTTCCAGTTTGTCAGTGTCCTACTTGAACTGTGGTGCCCAGAACTGGACACAGTACTCCAGGTGAGGTCTGACCAGAGCAGAATACAGTGGCACTATTACTTCCCTTGATCTAGATGCTATACTCCTATTGATGCAGCCCAGAATTGCATTGGCTTTTTTAGCTGCCGCGTCACACTGTTGGCTCATGTCAAGTTTGTGGTCAACCAAGACTCCTAGATCCTTTTCACATGTACTGCTCTCAAGCCAGGTGTCACCCATCTTGTATTTGTGCCTCTCATTTTTTTTGCCCAAGTGCAATACTTTACATTTCTCCCTGTTAAAATTCATCTTGTTTGTTTTGGCCCAGTTCGCTTGCTCTGTGTACATTCATGCACCAAGAGGTTTTGTGATGAAAAACAAGAATATTTCAAGTGTGGGCTCTGAACACCCATGGAAGAAAGTTTTCTCTTTATTCCAGAAAGTATAACCTGCTTTTCTGCAGTTGAACACAGGGCAGCTTGCAATCAGCACACACATACAAATGGACTAAATAATGTAAAACAATTTTAGTTTCCATTTTCTACCAGAGGAAATCTTTTTTAAAAGAACAGTAAAAGGTTAATTGCCTGACTTCTGTACTCTTTTACCATAGTAGGGAAATAAACTATTAAAGCAGCCCAACCCTTCTAAGAATGAGCAGTAGATTTTGTTTATTGTACTTGTACTCAATAAAGCTGCCTCCAGGATTTCCACTTGAAAAACTGTGCATCTCCACAGGTTTGTTTCTTTGGTTTATTGGTGTGCTCACCAATGCTGTAGCTCAGATGCTACAGTTTTCAATAACTCAGCTAGTTAGTAAAGAAACAGAGATTTGAATGTGATATAAACATGCAACACCAGAGGCCGCCAGAGAGCAGGAAATTTTAAAAAACAATTTCCCATAGATTTTTTTTTTTGTTATAATCTAATTTCTGACTTATTTATAGCAGGTTTTCCCAGTGTTTCTTTTTATTTTATTTTATTGGGCTTTATAAACAAGAATAATGTTATACAAAAAAGTATACCAAGTTTTCTCATGTCATTTGTATATCACAAAAATAGCATAATAAATGTGGAGTAATATCTACAACATATGGTTCATTATTAGTGGTCAATGTATAAGTTATTGGTTCATGAATTGGTTTAAACAACTAGGATGAAAAGAGGGGGAAAGACAGGGAGGGGGAAATGGTAAGTGGGGTGTGGTGGGGTCGTTATGCTTCTATTCTGTTTTTCCTGTGTTTAGATCTAACCAAAGTTGGATTGAAGCTGGCTTGTAGCAGGCTGGAATGCGTGAAATTGCAGCATTTTGCAAGAAACCACAGGATAGTTCTGTGGATTAAAAAAACCTGAGCCGTGGAAACGCACAGGATTCGGAGTAAACCGTAATGGGTACACAGCCAAAGAGAGGCACAAACAAGGAGGTTTTGGCAATACACAGTTATACCGTATTTTTTGCTCTATAAGACTCACTTTTTCACTTCTAAAAAGTGAGGGGAAATGTGTGTGCGTCTTATGGAGTGAATGCAGGCTGCGCAGCTATCCCAGAAGCCAGAACAGCAAGAGGGATTGTTGCTTTCACTGCGCAGCGATCCCTCTTGCTGTTCTGGCTTCTGAGATTCAGAATATTTTTTTTCTTGTTTTCCTCCTCCAAAAACTAGGTGCGTCTGGTGGTCTGGTGCATCTTATAGAGCGAAAAATACGGTATATAAATTTAAGGAACTAATAAACCATTCACAAGGCCAATAACTAGTCAGCTAAGTTTTCATAGAATCATAGAATTGTGGAGTTAGAAGGGACCCTGAAAATCATCTAGTCCAACCCCCTGCAATGCAGGAATATTCAGCTGTCCCATAAAGGGACTGAACCCTCAACCTTGGTGTTATGAGCACCATGCTCTAACCAACTGAGCTATCCTTAAACTGGTTATCAGCCCTAAGCACAACTTTCAATTCCACTAGCCCAGTGCAGGGGCAGCCAACAAGGTGCCTTCATGATGTTAATGACCGACAACTCCCATGCATATGTATTTTGACAATCTGACCATTGCTCCAAGGCTGTTTCTTCCGGCATAATGGCTGTGTTGGCACATACCTGAGTATGTCCATTCACGACTACTTCTTCTGCAAAGCGGACTTTGACGGGATTTGTCTTTAGCCTGGCTCTTTTCTCAGCTGTAAGAAAGGAGGATTTAGGGCCACCCTGCAAAGACAATGGCATTGGGTTTGCAAAGTACAACACCCTGACAGCAACATGGTAACATGACAACAAACCCTGTCGGTTTGGCATCATCACGATTTTCACAATCTCACCTAAGCAGCAGAGGCTAAGAAAAACTGGGACAATCAAGGAAGGGCGGAGAAAGGGGGGAGGTGAAGAAGAAGAAGAGTTTGGATTTGATATCTCGCTTTATCTCCCAAAGAAATCCCACAAGGCAATGGAAGTTTAGGATCAGAGTTTTCCTTCTCCTAGATAGGCTACTGTCCCAGGTTGACAAGCCCCATCTGCCCCTCATTTTCCTCAACAGCAAGTGCAGAAATCACCTTCTTGACTGTTGGACCCACTATTGGCCGTCTGCTAAAACCCAATAAACTAACTTGACTATGACTATTGGTCTCATCAACTCAATCTACTGGAGCCTGTCTTCAAATGCAGGGAAGAAGAGAAGAAGAGTTTGGATTTGATATCCCGCTTTATCACTACCCTAAGGAGTCTCAAAGCAGCTAACATTCTCCTTTCCCTTCCTCCCCCACAACAAACACTCTATGAGGTGAGTGGGGCTGAGAGACTTCAGAGAAATGGGACTGGCCCAAGGTCACCCAGCAGCTGCATGTGGAGGAGCAGGGAAGCGAACCCGGTTCACCAGATTATGAGTCCACCACTCTTAACCACTACACCACACTGGCTCTCCCCCCACTGGTGAGGGTGGTCCGCCCCGGGTGTCATCACTGAGGGGGGTGAAATTCAGCGTGCCACCTGCCTGCGACTCCCAAGCCTACCCCGATCCGTCAGGGGAAGGGGCAGAGCTGTGCCGCTTTGCCGACGGCCTTCTCCCCTTCCCCCTTCGTTTTGACAGCTCGGGAGAGCCTTGGGAGTCGCAGGTGGGTGGCGCGCCGTTGCCCCCCCGCTCCTGGGCAGCTTCCTAGGGTGGTGGTGGGGTGGTGGGATATTCCATTCCACCTTAAGGAGCATGCATGATTGTTGTGTGCCACATGTCTGTTTACATTCCAGCACAGTATGCTGGGAACTTCCATTTGTCTATAGCTTTTGCTTTAGCCGTTTTGCTTTGGACACGAAGGAGATCAGACATGTTTCCTTTTGCACTGATGTATGCTGAAGAAACTGCTTGTAAATATACTCACACAACCTTCCCTGCCACTTCTGTTTGGGCAGTGTTTACTCTGCTGAGTAGCGTGCCCTAGCTTTTGACGCTCGGGTCGCAGATTCATGCTGCACCAAGGACTGGGGTTCGTCTGGCACACCGGCCAGTGGGCCGGAGCCAGCTGGGGGCCTGCCAATTGCCCCCATTTCCTTGGTTGCATGCCAACAGGGTTAGCCTCCCCCGAGCTGTCAAAAGAAGAGGGAAGGGAGGAAGGCTGCTGGCAAAGGGGTGCGGCTCCCTTCACTCACCCCCAGGAAGCAGCCCGCCATGGGTGGCTCAACCTCTGGGATGCATGCCTCTGCGCCCCCCTGGGACTCTCACCCCGCCCTCCCTGTGGGGGGCTCGCCCCGCCCCTGGGAGCACAGCATGTGTGCTGCTCCGGGTCTAGCTAGCTCCGCCTCTGCTATCAAGCCATTAAAAATAGTCCTGCTGGATCCGGTCAAGCGTCCATTTTGTCCAGCATTCTTTCCTGCAACAGCTCTCCTGATACCTCTGGGAACTTCACAAAGAGCACTTTAAGGAGAAGGACTTCCTTTTCGTTTGCCTACGGCAACCCAATGCAGAGAAATGGTAGCCTAATGATCTGTTGTTGTTGTTGTTGTTGTTGTTGTTTTAAAAAACTGCTTGCAGGGAGGGAGCAGACCAGAAATGTAGAAATGTGTGGAGTGGAAGACAACACTTTCGCTGTTTGAATTGCTCCCAATTTATTGACTGAATGTGCATCCTCACCCATAAATAAATAAATAAGTGGCTTACAAAACAAAAGAAAACTAAACCATGCTCAAAACGTGGCTTACAAAACAAAACATCGGTTCAGCGCTGAGGGCCTTCTGGCGGTTCCCTCATTGCGAGAAGCAAAACTACAGGGAACCAGGCAGAGGGCCTTCTCGGTAGTGGCGCCCGCCCTGTGGAATGCCCTCCCATCAGATGTCAAAGCAATAAATAACTACCTGACATTCAGAAGACATCTTAAGGCAGCCCTGTTCAGGGAAGTTTTTAATCTGTGATATTTTAGTGTATTTTTGGTTTCTATGTAAGCTGCCCAGAGTGGCTGGGGAAACCCAGCCAGATGGGCGGGGTACAAATAATAAATTATTATTATTATTATTATTATTATTATTATTATTATTATTATTGCCCACCAAAAAGCTGGGGCAATATCCAAGTTACAATGGAGACAGAGTAAAACAGCTCAGATTGGATTATTGCAATAACCTGCAGTTTCTATAAGAGTCTGTATTTAAAGCAGGTGAATAAATGAGCAAATTGAGTGAATTTGGATATGCAGAGGATATTAAAAATAAATTTAAGGAACGGCAGAAAGAGGGGGAAGGAAGTCCAGTTCTGAAATGTTAAAATGATCGTAAAACTAGCGAAATGTATACAACTAGTGAAATGTATAAACTTGAAAAGTATAAATAAAATTTGAAAAGCTCCCCCCCCCAAGAAAAAATAGCTCAGATTTAAAACACATTGAAAACGTCAGAGTGAATTAGAAAGTCTTCACTGGGCACCAAAGTGGAACCCACCCGTATGGCTGTTCTCACGGGAGGGTTCTAAATGCAGGAAAACATATTTGGAGAGTGATTTGGAACGGGAAAACAGCAGGAGGGCAAGGGTTAAGCACCACCTTGTGCCCGCTTTTCTTTACCCCCTAGCTGCCCCCTGGAAGCAGCTTATCTTTATCTCGACAGGCTGTCAACAGGATACGGTCATACACGTTGGCATGCAATGGGTGGTCAACCCTCTGTCCATAATGTTGCACTAATGCCAGGATGGCAGCAACAATACGGTGAGGGCAAAATGTCCACCACTGATGTGTGTGGCCTCTCCAGAGCTGCAAAAAGTGCATGTTCCCTAGTCTCAGGGACATCTCCCCCTACTCATCCTTTGTAATGCTTAAGATTACCTCCGGGAGCATCTCGTTTGTGCACACCCACCAGGAGGCCAAACCCTGACCCCCCCAAGGAGCATTTCAAACCCCAGGGGTACATGAAGGCAATTTACCGAGGTGCATCGGAGAACTGTAAACTGGAGAGTGTCTTCTGATTCCCTGTAAGGCAAAAAAATGATAATAGAAAATGAAAATATACAACAGCTGTTTCCACAAGGGAGATAATACATACCCTGGATAGTAGCAAAACTACCTTTTATCTAAAGACATACAGTGGTACTTCGGGTTAAGTACTTAACTCGTTCTGGAGGTCCGTTCTTAATCTGAAACTGTTCTTAACCTGAAGCACCACTTTAGCTAATGGGGCCTCCCGTTGCTGCCGCGCTGCCGGAGCCCGATTTCTGTTCTTATCCTGAAGCAAAGTTCTTAACCTGAAGCACTATTTCTGGGTTAGCGGAGTGTATAACCTGAAGCGTATGTAACCTGAAGCGTATGTAACCCGAGGTACCACTGTACTATGAGTTATTGACTTCATCCAGGCCCTGTTGCTTTCAGTACCACTTATACACAGATGGTAAAAGGTAAAAAGGTAAAGGACCCCTGGATGGTTAAGTCCAGTCAAAGGCGACTATGGGGTTGTGGCACTCGTCTCACTTTCAGGCCGAGGGAGCCGGCGTTTGTGCACAGACAGTTTTCAGGGTCATGTGGCCAGCACGACTAAACCGCTTCTGGCACAAGAGGACACTGTGAGGGAAACCAGAGTGCACAGAAACACCGTTTACTTTCCCGCCACAGTGGTACCTATTTATCTACTTGCACTGGTGTGCTTTCAAACTGCTAGGTTGGCAGGAGCTGGGACCGAGCAATGGGAGCTCACCCTGTTGTGGGGATTCAAACTGCTGACCTTCCGAACGGCAAGCCCAAGAGGCTCAGTGGTTTAGACCATCAGCGCCACACAGATGACACCCAAGTTACCTCTATCGCTCTACTTTTAAACTGTCTTCCTCATTCAAGTCCTGCATCTGCAACCGTCTCCCCAATATTCCTGTCTGGATGCTTCACTGCCATCTCAAACACCATATGACTTGTACAGCGGTACTTCGGGTTACATTCCCTTCAGATTACATACGCTTCAGGTTACGGACTCCGCTAACCCAGAAATAGTGCTTCAGGTTAAGAACTTTGCTTCAGGATAAGAACAGAAATCGGGCTCTGGCAGCGCGGCAGCAACGGGAGGCCCCATTAGCTAAAGTGGTGCTTCAGGTTAAGAACAGTTTCAGGTTAAGAACGGACCTCCAGAACGAATTAAGTACTTAACCCGAGGTACCACTGTATTCTGTAAAGTGCTATGTGTCAGGTATGTGTGCAGAAGCCAGGCCCTGTGACCAAGACTGGGGCCTTCCTAAGTTTGTTCTGAAGAGGCAAGGCATGGCCTCACAGGTGAGGCCAACTGGTAACTCACAGCACCTGGTGGCAAGAGCCAGGAAGGGATATAAGGTCAGCATTTCCCTTCAGCTCTTTGCCACAGCTGAAGGAGCGTCTCCACACCCATCGTTCTACGCCAAGGTCCAGCGCCAAGGGCCTTCTGGCGGTTCCCTCACTGCGAGAAGCCAAGTTACAGGGAACAAGGCAGAGGGCCTTCTTGGTAGTGGCGCCCTCCCTGTGGAACGCCCTCCCACGAGATGTCAAAGAGACATCTCTCTAAGCCGCTAATAGGGGTGCCTCGCAAGACGAAATTAATCCGTTCCGTGAGTCTCTTCATCTTGAGGTTTTTTCGTCTTGCGAAGCACCCCTATTAGTGGCTTAGTGGATTAGCGCTATTAGTGGCTTAGCGGCTTAGAAAAAGGGGGGGGGGGAAGGGAAAAAACTCGCAAGACTCGCAAGACGTTTTCATCTTGCGAAGCAAGCCCATAGGGAAATTCGTCTTGTGAAGCGCCTCGAAAAACAGAAAACCCTTTCGTCTAGCGAGTTTTTCATCTTGCGAGGCATTCGCCTTGCGGGGCACCACTGTACCAGACTTTTAGAAGACATCTGAAGGCAGCCCTGTTTAGGGAAGCTTTTAATGTTTGATGTATTACAGTATTTTAATATTTTTTTGGAAGCCGCCCAGAGTGGCTGGGGAAGCCCAGCCAGATGGGTGGAGTATAAATAAATAAATAAATAAATAAATAAATAAATAAATAAATATTACAAAACACGTTCCCTGCCTTGCTGCGTTTGGTTCCTTGACTCCTTGCTTCTTGATCCTTGGACCCTTGACTTCATGACTCCCAGCTCTCCTGGTTTCCTGACTCCTGGCTTCTGGACCCCTGTTCCTGTTCCCACCCCACCATCTTGCCCCCGGTCCTGACGTCCCCTGCCGGGACTTCAATCGCCTGTGAACCGGACCGTGACACCATGGGACTTCAGAAATAAGTAACTCTTGATTGAACATGGTTAGGAGAGGCCACAGAAAAATCTGGATCCTCCTTGGGATACCCAAACCCTGTCTTTGCTAGCACAAATCTCTGGTGAGAACCTAAGCTGCCCCTGTCGCTACCAGAGAAGAATGGCAGATTAGGTTGATGGATTATGCCGAAATGGCAAAACTGACCGGAAGAATCAGAAATCAGGAAGACCAAAATTTTAATCAGGAATGGGGGGAATTTATAATTTACCTTAAAAACCATTGCAAACAGTTAAAATCGTTAGTAGGATAGGAATAACACTTGCAGTTTAATGGTGAATTTTGGACACGAGATGTAAAAGATTTGGATTATTATAAAAGATGCAGGAGGAAATGATTAACAATAGGACCAACAAAAGGGAGGAGGGAAGTCCAGGAGATTCTTTGGAATCTTGTTTTTATGTTGTATATGTGATTGTAAAACTTTAATCTGAAAAGTCAAATGAATGAATTTATATATATAAAAAGAGAGAACCTAAGCTTTTCCTGGAGCTCAGCTGCATTATCTAATACTTTGGGCATGCTCATGTATAGCACCTTAAAAGAGCGGCTGCTTGTTCCCCGGTAACGTCCTCTTCAGCTGCTTTGTTGTTTATTGCAATGATGTGATCCCCCGGCAAAAGCTTCCCGTCAGCGGTGCTGCCTGCAAAATGTCAGGGCCTTGTTAGGGACAAATGATCTCTCCGGGTTTACAAAATCAACTCGAATTGCAGAAAGCTGGAGCCTCACTTCAGACATCTTACGATATGAAAATGCAAACCAAAGTTACCCAAAGAGACATAACTGCACCATTGAGCGACTCCATCCCACCCTAGTCAGCTCAGGAAGGAATGGTAGTGCTCCTCCTCAGAAATAGGAGATGAGTCATGCTGGGTATGTCCCCGTCTTGCTGCAACAAGCTCCCCTCTCCTCGGTCTCCCAGAACCAGATGAGGTATGAAGAGAGAGGAGCAGAGACAGGCACATCGGTGTAGTCTCAGATTGCTTGGGAAGGACCCAGGAAGGAGGAGATTCAGGCAGTTGTGAGAAGCCAGGGACCTTCAGTTTCCACAACTGTGACATAGGGGCAAGACCTATGACGAAGAGTTGCTGTTCCCAAAAATGGAAAGTAGTAGTCCCAGCAAAGGAAGAATGATACAAAAACTTATGGAATATACAAAAATGGCCAGAAAAATAAGAAATAAAGATAACAAACTTTTTATAAACAAATGGAAATGGTTTATTGAATATTTACAGATAAACTGTAAACAGATAAAAACATTGGCAAGATTATTGTAATAACCTGCAGCTATATAAGTGTGTGTGTGTATGTGTGTGTGTATATATATATATGAATAGCCTTCACCAAGGGTGTCATGGGCTTTGAAGACTCAAAATGCAAGGGAGAAATGTGCTTAGAGGAAGGCACGCTTGGCAAATCTACATTGTGATCAACTCCTGCCTGGGAACCAATGTCCCCACTGTGGAAGGATGTGTGGGTTCAGAATTGGCCTCCACAGTCACTTACGGACTCATTGTTAAAACCGTGTTTATGGAAGACGATCTTACTCGGCTACGAGGGATCACCAAAGAAGAAAGAAGAATATATGAATGATCAATAAACGAGTAAGTAAAGTTAATTTGGATATGCAGAAGAAATTGAAAATAAATTCAAGGAACTGCAGAAAGAGGGGGGAAGGAGGTCAAGTTTTAAAATGTCAAAATGAATGCAACATCAGTGAAATGTATGTATCTGAAAAGTTTAAATTTTTTTTAAAAAAGAGAAGAGTTGCTGTACTCATTAGACCTGGCGCTCCTGAGCAGACCTAGTTCCTTCGAATATAGAGTCAACTTTGCCTACTCTGTGTGATTCATTCCTGCCACCCACCCCACCCCTCTGTCATCATTGCATATTATTTTGGTGTTACCTTAGAGAGATATCATTCCTACCTGCAGCAACTGAGGTGATAAGCAGGGGAAGATGCTGGGAAACTTCAAAGCCATAATGTCCAAGCAGCACATCTTTTTGGACCTCCACTTTGAGCTTCACGCGGGTTGGAGGCTGATATATGCTGTCCGATGCTCTGTCACCCACTGACGCTCTCCCCCTGCAAAAAATTTTTTATAAAAAAAAATGCTTAAGAAGGTTGCCCATAGGTAAAGGTAAAGGGACCCCTGACCATTAGGTCCAGTCGTGGCCGACTCTGGGGTGGTGGCGCTCATCTCGCTTTATTGGCCAAGGGAGCTGGCGTACAGCTTCCGGGTCATGTGGCCAGCATGACTAAGCCGCTTCTGGCGAACCAGAGCAGCGCACGGAAACGCTGTTTACCTTCCCGCCGGAGCAGTCCCTATTTATCTACTTGCACTTGACGTGCTTTCGAACTGTGAGGTGGGCAGGAGCAGGGACCCAGCAACGGGAGCTCACCCCATCACGGGGATTCGAACCACTGACCTTCTGATTGCCAAGTCCTAGGCTCTGTGGTTTAACCCACAGCGCCACAGGAATTGATATATAATGAATTGGGGAAAAAATGTTTGACATAACTTTTGTTAAAAAAACCAGAAGCTTTTTTATTAGGAATTATAGGTGCAGAATTACCAAAAGAGAAGATTTTTTTTTTTACAATGTATGTGACAACAGCAGCACAGATGATCTCAGCCCAGAGACAGAAAGAAGACAAAGTACCGCCCAGAGATGAATGGCAGACTAAGTTGATGGAATAAGCCGAAATGGCAAAAATGACGGGAAAGATCAGAAATCAGGAAGACCAAATCTTTATTAAGGACTGGGATGACTTTAAAACATATTTGAGAGATCACTGTAAATGGTTAACATCAGTAGCAGGAATATAAAAAACACTTGAAAAGAAAGGTGGACTTTGGATATTATGGACATTTATTATTAAGTAGATTACAGTAAATTGGATATTATGGACATTTATTATTGCAGTAGATAGATTACAGGAAAAGATGCAGGAACAAAATTATAAAAATGGAACCCATGGAGGGGTAGATGGAGGTCTGAAGGTTTGAGATAACCTTTTGTGTTCTTTGTTGTTGTTTGTTTGAACTGATATGTTTGTTATGTATAACTATTATGTAAAATTAAATAAATAAATTTATATATGGAAAAGAAGGTTGCCCATAGGGAGGCAGGAAGGCATCCTATTCCATCCCACTCTGTAGTGCTTTTAATTCTGTTGGGAGCCACCCAGAGTGGCTGGGGAAACCCAGGCAGATGGGTGGGGTATAAATAATAAACTTATTATTATTATTATTATTATTATTATTATTATTATTATTATTCTTTCCAGTGCATATTTCTGTCACTTTCCATATTGCAGGATGTCTGATCTTTTTGGAGAACTGAATCTATTGCACAGGGCCTCCCAATCGCCTAGAAATTCACAACCTGAATTTGCTAGGACGTTGTTGATTCCTTCCTGAAAATAGCAACCATTTGGAAGTGTCTGTCATGGATTGGCTTGGACTCAGAGGAATGGTGAGAGGCACAAACTGGGGGACCCCCAAGAGAAGAAGGCTCAGCTCTCCAGGGTTTCAAACAGGGCTCTCTCTCAGCTGTACCCAGAGATACTGGGGATGGAACCTGAAATCTTCTGCATGCAAGGCAGATTCTCCACCACTGAACATCTTGATGGGCAAGAAATCAAATACAGCAACAACAGTAATTTTGTTATTTATACCCTGCCCATCTGGCTGGGCTTCCCCAGTCACTCTGGGCAGTTCCCAACAGAATATTAAAAACACAATAAAACATCAAACATTAAAAACTTCCCTAAAGAGGTTTGCCTTCAGATGTCTTCTAAAAGTCAGATAGTTGTTTATTTCCTTGACATCTGAAGGCAGGGTGTTCCACAGGGTGGGCACCACCACCGAGAAGGCCCTCTGCCTGGTTCCCTGTAACCTCCCTTCTTGCAGCAAGGGAACCCCCAGAAGGTCCTCGGAGCTGGACCTCAGTGTCCAGGCTGGATGATGGGGGTGGAGATGCTCCTTCAGGTATACTGGGCTGAGGCCATTTAGGGCTTTAAAGGTCAGCTCCAACACTTTGAATTGTGCTTGGAAATGTACTGGGACCCAATGTAGGTCTTTCAGGGCCTGTGTTATATGGTCTCAGCGGCCACTCCCAGTCACCAGTCTGGCTGCCACATTCTGGATTAGTTGTACAGGGAGTAAATAATAAGTAATGACAACAATGTGCAGGTATTGGGGCATAACGTTTTCTTTTTTTCTGCCAGAAGGACAGCACTGTGGGAGGGGACCACCTATTCCTTCTTCAGGTGGGCAACACCAGGATGATGTCACAACAGCCACTGTCTGCATCAGAAAATGTCAGGATGAGGTCACAGCCTTTGTTCTCAAGGCATGCAGCCTGGGAGCCCAAGGAGAGAGGCTCTTATTGAACTGGGCAGCGCCAAAGAAGGAAGGGGGAGAGTTGGCAGGCAAGTTGTTTCAGCCATTCTAGGACTTCTGCTTACAGCAAGTGCCCTGGGCAGCCAGGGAGGGAGGGAGGAGAGGCTGGCATGAAAAGAAGCGGAGATAATGGAAGTAGGCACAGGAATGTTGGCAGCACTCCGGGTATCGCAGGGTGACAACTTCCAGAGCTTGCCAGGACGTAGCATAGTTTAAGTGGCAGACGGGCAGAAAAAATAGCAAGCGCTGGCATGGCAGCCTGGATAGATAAAGTCTCCAGCTTTCAGCATATGCCCCAGAGAGGGCAAAGGAGGTGAGGGAGAAATCAGAGAGCAGCAGTGTCGAGTGGAGCAATTGCAGGAAGCAGAGGCGGGCATTTTCTGAGACCACACAGCTTGGTGTGTGTGTGAGAGAAAGGCAGACGGGCAGACCAGGAACAGAAGGATATGTGAGAAGAGGAGAATAAAGAGAAGACTGGCAGGGCCAACCAGGATTTGGACCGGAAGTGTGTGTGTGTGTGTGTGTGTGTGAGAGAGAGAGAGAGAGAGAGAGAGAGAGAGAGAGAGAGAGAAGAGGTAGGAAACAAGGCCAACTCAATACAGTGGTGCCCCGCAAGACGAACGCCTCGCAAGACGGAAAACCCGCTAGACGAAAGGGTTTTCCGTTTTGGAGACGCTTCGCAAAACGAATTTCCCTATGGGCTTGCTTCGCAAGACGAAAATGTCTTGCGAGTTCCTGCGGTTTTTCCTCCCTTCCCCCCCCCTTTTCCTAAGCCGCTAAGCCGCTTATCAGCTGATCCGCTAAAAGCCGCTAAGCCGCTAATAGCGCTAATCCGCTAAGCTGTCAATGGGCTTGCTTCGCAAGACGAAAAAACCACTATACGAAGAGCCTCACGGAACGGATTAATTTCGTCTTGCGAGGCACCACTGTACATTTTGCCACCTGAGGCTAACCACAAAATGGTGACCCTCCCTGTCAAGGAAGAAGAGGTGGGTGAAGATTTGCATCAGAAACAACATGGTGGGGGGAAGAGTCACTAAATGGTCTCCCTCATGCGAGAAGTGAGGTTACAGGGAAGCAGGCAGAGGGCCTTCTCGGTAGTGGCGCCCACTCTGTGGAACGCCCTCCCACCAGATGTGAAGGAAATAAGCAGCTATCCTATCTTTGAAAGACCTATGAAGGCAGCCCTGTTTAGGGAAGTTTTTAATATTTAATGGTGTATTGTTTTTAACACTCAATTGGTAGCCGCCCAGAGTGGCTGGGGAAACTCAGCCAGTTGGGTGGGGTATAAATAATAATAATAATAATAATAATAATAATAATAATAATAATAATCGATATCAGGATCTGCTGCCCCTGTGGATCTTGCCACCCAACGTGGTTGTCTCACCTCGTCTCATGGGTGGGCCGGCCTTGGTGGGAAGTTCCATCAGCCAATGGAAAAGAGAAAGGGCTTGGGGATGAAGGCAGGAGGCAGAGGGAGACAGGGACAGGGAGATCAAAAGGAAAACCCAAAACTGCAATAAAAGCGGAAGGAGAGAATGCAGGGACATTATGGAACGATGAACTACACAACGGGATGGGAAGGAAGGGAAGCATCAGCCGGATTCGCCCCACACAAAATTAGCAAGCTGCCAGAAGTTCAAAGCAGCTCCCTATTGCAGGGGTGGAGACCCTTAGGCCTGGGAGGAAAATGCAGCTCTTCAGACCTCTCTACCTGGCCCTGAGGACTCTCTCCAGGCCACACCCCCTTTGAAGCCACACCCCTTCTCCCAGGGCTGCATCCTTCACCAGGCCTGCTATGCACTTGCCTCGAATGTTTTAGCTTTGCTCACTCATCCATTTTGTTCCTTGGGCAGGATCCAAGAGTCGCTCTTCGATCGCCCTCGCCGCCCCACAAACAGGCAGCAACGTTATTTCTTGGGGGTGGGGGAGAAATTGGAAAGAAAGGAACCATCTACAGCAACTTCCAAGACGAAAGGGGGGAGAGGCCACAGCAGCACTGGGTACCGCATAGCTGTCAACCTACAGATTTGAGAATAAGGGACCAGCAGTCTCGAAAATAAGGGATCAGCAGCCAAAATAAGGGATTTTGGCTTAGTTTATACAGAAATCCGGCACTGATGGAGCCAGGCTGCTTTGGCTGCCACTGACTGTGTTTTGCAGGGAGTTAGACCAGATGTTCCTAAGGGTCTACAACTCCGACCAAAGAAGAGGGGCAGACAAAACGGATGAATGACGTCGAGATGGCAAAGCTTACAGGCAGAATTAGAAACCAGGAAGAGGACCTCTTTAATAAAGAATGGGGAAAGTTTATAATTTATTTGAAAAGCTATTGTAAAGAGTTACATACATTGGTAGGCTTGACAGAAAACTTGCAGTAAAAATTTGAACTATGGGTGGACAAATGATTTATAAAAATAGAGTTATGAAAGGGATGCAGAGGGGGAAATCACTACATTAAGATGCTGCACTGGTTGGAGGGGATGCTAAGCAGCACATTGGGGCTGCCGTCGTCCTGGCGCGAGGAGTTCCATCGGCCTTTCCCCGCCTGAGAGAGAGGGAGGGAGGGAGACTCTCGCCCACACTGCCCGCGAGCCCGGCATGAGGCGGTTGTGGCGCCGTGGCAGCCGCTGAAGGGCCGCCCTTCTGCGTCCCTCCCCATCCCTCCTCTTCCTCCTCCCTCAGGCTGCCTCCTCAGCCGCCACTGCCACCTCCGGCTTCCCCTGGCAGCGCGGCGGAAGTCTCGCAAGAGAGGGGCTGGCTGCCTGCCCGCCCGCCGCCACCCGTCTCCTCACGACGTGCCCCTGAGGGGGGAAAGGGAGAGATGGGGACGTGGCAGCTTGTGCGCGCTCGCTCTCTTGCTCTCTCGAGGCGGAGGACCCCGAGCCGCTGCTTCCCTCCTGAGCTGGGTGAGCATGAACCTGGGTGAAATATACTCGGAGTCGCAAGGTGATTTCATGCTCTTTATTCAGCTCATAGTGGTGAGGAGGAATGAATGAAAGTCCCCTCAAGGTATCTGCTTTATATACATTATTTACACAATGGGCTGCACATGATTGGCTAATTCCGGAATTCTACTGTAAGCCAATCAGGTTGTGGATTCACTTCAATCTGGAGCATGATTGGGTGGTTCCTGCCAACCAATCATACTGCTGCATTGTTCTTGGACCAATCAGACTGCTGCATTCTGAATCCTATTGTTCTAGGACCAATCAGACTGCTGCAGTTTGGATCCTATTCGACTCAGTACATAACACTGGGAAACTGAAGGAACATCATCAATCCGGGACAGCAGCAGGAAACGGCGCTGGGATAAGGGAGTTTCCCACCAAATAAGGGACGGTTGACAGCTATGGTACTGGGAGCCCCCAGGAACCAACCCATCAACTCCCCAGTTCAGCTTTCCGTAACCGGAGGCAGCCAGCAGGGACCATACATGCTGAGGTTCATCACCACCCGGAGAAGGTGGGTGGGAAGATCAGGATCCGTTGAGAGAGAGAGAGCTGTTTCACAGCCTCTCTCAACAGCGCCCTCCCAACTTTACGCGGTTTCACATATATGTGCAGAGCCCGGGTACATAACCCTCTCGTGGGGAGACGCTTGTTTCCAACAATCTATTAGAATACGTTATAGATAGGGCTGCCTCTGAAGATGGTTTGGAAACTTCAGCTGGTGCAGAATTCAGCGGCCAGGTTGCTCACCGGAGCAAGATGATCTGAGCATATTACACTGGTCCTGGTTCGACTGCACTGGCTACCAATTAGTTTCTGGGCCCAATTCAAACTGCTGGTTTTGACCTAAAAGGTAAAGGGACCCCTGACCATTAGGCCCAGTCGTGACCGAATTTGGGGTTGTGGTGCTCATCTCGCTTTATTGGCCGAGGGAGCTGGCGTACAGCTTCCAGGTCATGTGGCCAGCATGACTAAGCCGCTTCTGTCGAGCCAGAGCAGCGCACGGAAACGCCGTTTACCTTCCCCCTTTTAATGACATTTCCTTAAAATACCTACCTGGCTGCATGATCTCGTGACCGCCGCAGCCATTTGGCTACCATCTGCTCTATCCGACGTGCCTTGCGTGTCTCCAGATCTTCCATTTACCTGTGCAAGAAACATACCATCTCTATTATTATTATTATTATTGTTGTTGTTGTTGTTGTTGTTGTTGTTGTTGTTGTTGTTATTATTATTATTATTATTATTATTATTATTATTATTATTATTAATATACCGTCCTATACCCGGGGGTCTCAGGGCAGTTCACAGAATAAAATCAAGCTATAAAACCACAAAATACCTAATAAAAATAAAAACAACAGCTCAATAGCCCCCCCCGCCCCCCAAAAAAACACATTTTAAAAGGACATAGGATGTATTTATCAGCTGACAAGACTTGACTGGATTTTCTCCAAGAAGGTTCACTTTTGGAGTCTTCAGACAAAGAGACCCCACATTCCTTTCTGTTACAGAAATATTCTTCGTGTGCAAGGTTTTGTTAAGAGTTATTACTAAGACCTATCTCTGTAAACCTAAAAGCAGAAGTTATCGGTGTGTAGATAATGAGTTCCAAACTCTTTTTAAAGGTAGGCATGCATAAAGTAATTTGGAAGCATGGGAGGGAGAAAGAAAACTTTCCCTAAGAATGATCTCTAAATAGGGAGTCAGTGTGTTGAGTTTGAGCTGGGGGAGAGTGGATTTAAATAATTATTTCAGCCAAAACGCTTAGGCCCCATCTGCGCTATACATCTAAAGCAGTATCACATCACTTTAAACAGCCATGGCCTCCTGCAAAGAATCCTGGGAACTGTAGTTTGCTAAGGGTGCTGAGAGTTGTTAGGAGACCCCTCTTCCCATCACGGAACTACACTTCCCAGAGTTCCATGGGAAGAGGTAATCTGAGGCCACAGTCCCTACAGATTTGCTTGAAGGAGGGTTCAGGGTCCAGTTCTACAGCAAGGATAGGGAACCCGTGGATCATAACAACAACAACAGTTTATTATTTATACCGTATCCATCTGGCTGGGCTTCCCCAGCCACTGTGGGCAGCTCCCAAGAGAATATTAAGAACACAATAAAACATCAAACATTAAAAACTTCCCTAAACAGGGCTGCCTTCAGATGTCTTCTAAAAGTCAGATAGTTGTTTATTTCCTTGACATCTGATGGGAGGGCGTTCCACAGGGCAGGTGCCACTACCAAGAAGGCCCTCTGCCTGGTTCCCTGTAGCTTCACTTCTCACAGTGAGGGAACCACCAGAAGGCTCTCAGAGCTGGACCTCAGTGTCTAGGCTGAATGATGGGGGTGGAGACACTCCTTCAGGTATACTTCAGATATTGTTGGACCTAAACTCCCATCATCCCTGACCATTGGTCATATTGACTTGGTCTGGTGGGAGTTGAAGTACAATAACACCCAGAGGGAAAATGCAACCTTCTTTCTATTGCTGGTTAACATCTGCTCAAGTTCAGCCCTCGGAGGTTCTAGCTTAGATCCTGGTGGTCCCAAAAGCTGGCTAGAACAAGGCAAGCATGAGAGCCAAGGGGAGAGGAGTATAATCCGGAGAATAACTGCTGGATGTTAATTGCCTCAGGTCTTTATTAAGAATGTCTTAGATGCATTGCAGGATGGTACTTTGGAAGACCAAAACCCAGAGGGGAAAGTTTTACAAAGGCAACAGTGGCAATCACGGACAAAGTACTTGTTCTCCGTAAGTATGCATACACCCAGTTTCTTCCAGGAAGGTTGAAAATGTTCTTTGCTGGGATGTCTTATGAGAGAGAACAAGTTCTTTGATGAGTGTCTTTGATGAGTGTTCAGTATGGAAACATACACTGTGTCCTGGGAGCATGAAGAGACCGTAATGGAAACAAAGCCCATTGCTGCTTTGAAAACTCTAGCTAATTAGAAAAATTGGCTGACCCAAGGAGAGAACTGACGGCTCCGCTATGGGGTGGCTGTCTCAGGTGGGTCATTAAGGCTGCAGATGGGAAGACAGACAGATCGGACTCAAAGAGTCTGCCAGGAAACTACTTGCAAAACCCGTACTGAATTGAATGGGCAGCTTGCAAGACTCACACTTGGCTAGTTATCATTAAGCAAACATTACCTCTTGCCCTTGATTGGCTCTGTGTGATGGCCTGGGACTTGGGCTCGGGCTCGGAACCAGAGGAGACTCAGTCTGCACCGGATCCTTTGCCTCAGGCATCATCTGAACCAAGTCTGGGGCCTGACCCTGAAGACTCCCAATCTGCAAAGGTTCCCCTGCAACGAACACCAGCTGGGCCGAGTCAGGGGCCGGAGCCTGCCCTGGCTCCAGATGTGGGGATTACCTCGTTGCCTTCAGCTGGGCCATCACTTATAGCTGCTCCACTACCAGTTGGGTCAGGGGAGACTGAGGTGCCCCTGGGTCTAGTAACCCACCGACGTCTCCCGAGCTGCAGAGACTAAGGTCTGAGAGAAGGAGAGACCTGAGTTCTCGCAGGAGGAGTGCTCGCCTTTGGGTGAGACAGGGAGGTGAGTCGCTGGGGGATCAGGACCGGCCGTTACCCCAACAAAGATAAAAGGCTGTTGGACCCTGCCCCTGTATCTGTCCTTGCCTGGTTTCCTGCCTTGTGTCCTGCCTTGGCCCTGGCAGACTGACTTCCAGCGGAACCTTTGGATTCTTGACCGCGTTTCATGGGTTACCCCCAGGACCAGCACACTCTGCCTAAGCCAGGGTAGGCAACATGGTTCCATTGGATGTTGTGGGACTCCAGCTCTCATCAGCCCCAGCCAGCATGGCCAATGGTCAGGGATGATGGGAACTGTAGTTCCGCAGCTTCTGAAAGGGGCCATGCTAGCCCCTCCTGGCCTAAGCAATAGCTCTATTTACATATCGCCTCGAAGCAATACATGTGGGATATTTACTGTGACGTCAAACCAACAATGCATGTTTTCTAGATAGGCACACGATAGGAGCTGAAGCTCAGAGCTTTCCTGCAAGTTTGCTAGAGAGAACTCCCATTGTGCCCTGACAGGGGAAGGGTGTAGCCATATAAATATTTTCCTTGTGTGCAGTGCTGGATTTACGTATAAGCTAAACAAGCTATAGCTTAGGGCCCCACTCTCTTGGGGGCCCCTAAAAAAATTAAAGGAAAAAAACACCTGGATGGATGTACATTTCCAAAATATAAGATAAAAATAAAATAAAACCTACATACAGCAACAGTGTTTTGTGTTGTGTAGGCTCCTGTTATGTAAGTAATGGGCTCCGCCTGCTAGCCTGCTCCCTAAAACATCACTGGTTTGCTCATTTCTACATATAGGGTGCCTACATTCTGCATGGACTGGTTGCATGGCTACATGTGCAAATGGCTTTAGATACCTATTAGGTCCATAAATTACCATACAGCATATATTCAACACAAAAAACAGTGACAATTTGTTGTTGACAAAGGACAGCTGGACATATAAAGGGCTCCATTGTGTGGACAGGCGGAGTCCCCCGATCCCGCGCGGTCCCCCCCCCCCCCGCCATGTGGAATAACGACTCTAGACAACGTGCTATGGGATTAAATTGGCCACAACTTTATTAAATTTCAAATGTGGGTAGACCTTGGCTCAGACATTGGGCGTTATCCCTCCCCAGCCCCCAGCCGGGGACCTAGGGAGCATCAGGGTTATCCAGTGTGTGTGTGTGTGGGGGGATGGGCTGGCTCTGGAGAACATATGTTCAAGCAGAGACAGCCGCCCCCGTTACGCCGCCGCTGCAGGGGAGAGCAATGATGACCTTTTGGCGTACGGTCAAAGCCTCCCTTCAGAAACCCCTTTAACGGGGAACCCTGGTATCCTCGCTGCAAAGAGGAAGATAGACTAAAGGATTCCGCCCAAGGCCTGATACTGCCAAAGTTGTGCCGTTTTGCTATGGGAAAGGCGAAACCTGCCAATGCAGGGAAATTCCTTTCTGGCCCTTTAACAGAGACCTTAACGTAGCAGCGCCCGCATACCTGTGAAGAAAAGTTAACCTGCAAAACAAGACATTAACTGAGGGTGGGTAGGGTGGGAGAAGCTCTGGAGCCAAGTGAGGATTCCCAGGTAAGATCCTCCCTCTATTATGTGGGCAGGTAGTCCCTCCTCTACCTGGCCTGGTCTCCTTGGCAACGCTTCCCCCAGGTGGGATTGGACAGCTGACTGAGGTAGGTGGAGACCTCCAGGTATCCCACCTGGGGGAAGGCAAAGCCAAGCCTATGCTGATGGAGCTGCTCCAGATCCAGGGGCTGCGCGCGTCCACGCAAAGGGCGCCCCCTTGTTTTTATGCGGGGAGCGGTCATTACCTTCATTAGCTTAGGGCCTCATCAAACCTAAATCTGGCCTTGCCTGTGTGGGCACATCCTTTTTTGCCTCTCTTCACTCTTACCTCTTCATCTCAACGCCAAGCCATAAATGTCAGAACAATCTGCATATCTGAGCTTAATTGCTCAGATACCATCTGAAAGCAGACTTAAGCATGTCTTTGAAACTGAATTACCATTTTAAGCCTGCCTGAACAAAGCTGCTGTATCTGATATTCTGCAGCAGAAACTATGAGTGAGTAAATGTTATTTTTTTACCTTTTACAAGACTGTTTGGGTGATTATGGTTTTAAATATATCCTCTCCTAGCAAAGGTATTTCAGAGGCAGGCAAGATCTTTGTTTCACCAAGCGCCTTTCGGACAATTCCATTTACCCATATTTGTGGCTTTACGGTGGAGCCTTCTGAGCTATAGTTGATGAACATTTTCTCTTTAGAATGTAATTTTCTCATTGAGTGAGTCAAATTTATTTGCCTACCACCCCAGTTCATTAGAAAACAAGGCTCCATTTAGAACATGATAAGAGTCGTGCTGCACAAAGATGCAAGTCAAATGAATACAAGCACTGAGATTGCTATGGTTACAAAAACCAAGGGAAATGCAATCTGGAAGAGGAAGCTGATAAGGCATTTCCACAGCAGTTTATACCGAATGACACTGGGCATAAAATTAATATCCTCATTTCTAATTTTCTCAGCAAATCAAGTTTCTCATAGGTGGTAAACTTGCCTGAGTCAGATAAACAAACAAGCAAGCATACTGAACTTCTGGGAGCCGTAAGTCTATCTCGTAAAACACTCTGAAGGCAAAAAGTTCTCTGGTCCTATTCATTCATTCCCATGCTACATTGAGGCTCCATCTGCACCATACAGTTAAAGCAGTACTGTACCATTTTAAACAGTCATTACTTCTCTCAAAGAATCCTGGGAACTGTGGTTTAAGAGAGCTACCGGTAACACTCGTTACCCTTGCCCGTACGGGCCAGTCGTGTCCGACTCTAGGGTTGTGCGCCCATCTCACTTAAGAGGCCGGGGGCCAGCGCTGTCCAGAGACACTTCCGGGTCACGTGGCCAGTGTGATGAAGCTGCTCTGGAGAGCCGGCACCAGCGCAGCACACGGAAATGCTGTTTACCTTCCTGATATAAAGTGGTACCTATTTATCTACTTGCACTTTGATGTGCTTTCGAACTGCTAGGTGGGCAGGAGCTGGGACCAAAAGACGGGAGCTCACCCCGCCGCGGGGATTCGAACCGCTGACCATGCGATTGGCAAGCCCTAGGCGCTGAGGTTTTACCCACAGCGCCACCCGCGTCCCTAACACTTGTTAAGAGAGCCCTATTCCCTTTGCAGAGCTAGATGGGCCTTTAATCTGATCCAGCATTCGTGATCTTACATTCTTTTGCATTCCACTGTTAATGTAAGTTACAGAGCATGAAAATGTGCCTCATTTTTCTAACGTAGAGGTGAGCTTCAGTTACTTAAGTTTTTGTGTGTGTGGAAAGCACAGAAAAGTTCATCCCATCTTCTAATATTTCCATGTAGAAACCGCATTGTTGTTAAATATAGTGAGCAAATCACACGTAGAAAGTTGCGTAATATAATGGTATGAGTTTGTGGGTGCCTTGATTCCCCTAAATTCCCGGGTGCCAGATTCTCCGCTAAATTCCTAGGTCTAGTGAGTGTTGGGGTTTAATCATTGCTTGGAGTACTGAAATGGGCTGCTAGATGCTGAATTTAGCAGTGTCAAAATACAGACCAAACCAGATTTTCTGTGCTCTGGAAATCAGTCTGGAGAAGAGCCATTAGGGAGAATAAAACAAGAGGTAATAGGTGATTAACAAAGAGATACTCTGTGCTGGGTGGCAGTGAGCCTCCCCTTTCCCTGGGGGGGTAGTTCGCAGGGAAACAGCAGAATTGGCTGAGATATAGGATAGACAGAAAAAGTGTTGGTTAAACGCAGAAAGCTGAGCAGGGGGACAGAGGGCCTTTCCGATTTCTGCTGGCATCCAAGACTATGGCTGTGGGAGAAGCAAGAACCTATTAGAGTATAATGCTGTGGCCCCCTCCATCATTGGCTCAGGTTGTATATATACTTGTAAATAAACCATATATCATAAAGACACCACAGTTTCCACTGCCTCATTTCCAAAGGAAATACAAACCCTGGATAAACACCTAGACTCCTGGAATCTCGCACCACTGAGAGATTGGGATGGTGTGTAACCATATAGTGTAGCCCACTGACCCATGCAACCCTCATACAGGCCTCATTTGTACGTTGTGACCAGCCATGGTTAATGGTGCACCATGTTTGTGCCTTTCTAGGCTGTCGCTTTCCCCTGCTAATACACAGAGGAAACAAAGCACATCTGTATCCGAATCAGGGCTTTTTGGTTTGTTTCACTCTCAACAAACCACAATCTGTTGCTTGAGTTTGTTCTTGGCTTGCCAACCATGGTTTGTTGGAGTGAAACAAACCACAATCCTGAGTTCAGACACGATGCTAAGCCAGGGACCATGGTTTGCTTCCTCTGTGCTAGCTGTGAGGAAATAAATAGTCCAGAAAGGCACATTCATAGCAAACTGTTAACTTTTCTGAAATCCGCAGCTGGGCCAAAATGGCTCCTCCCTTTCTAGAGCTTTCTTTAGGGCCTAAGGTTTAGGCCAAAGTTATGCAAAAAAAGTGCAGTCCTGGACGAAACAAGCTGCTGAATTAAGTGCACACGCCTGCAAAGGAAGAGAGCTCAGCACTTCAGCAGCTATTGATCAACCTGTCATGATCGTTCCAAACTTGCTGTGGTTAAAAGGTAGCATGACTTCTGTTTGCTTTGGGCTTTCCTGCCCTCTCCCAGGATGAATGATCTGACTCAGAACCCAAATGAATAAACTGAATCCAACCGCGCCGCGAGACTTACGTGTGTGTACTTAATGTTGGCTTTAACCCAGCGGAGTTGTTCACGTGCTTCGCATTTTGTGAGATTGGCTCGTGCCTCTGGATGCTACCTCTTGCTTAGTGTTTGGGACATTGGTTCATCTGCCTTACTGCCAGTGCAAGAAGATGAGAAGTATGAGATAATTCAGACAAGAATTTCAGTAGCACGTGGGTCAAGGATATTCTCCCCTTTTTGTGCTATACAAATATTAGTATTCTAGTATGGTGGAGGGATGCGGGTGGCACTGTGGTCTAAACCACTGAGCCTCTTGGGCTTGCCGATCAGAAGGTCAACGGTTCAAATCCCCAGGATAGGGTGAGCTCCCGTTGCTCAGTCCCAGCTCCTGCCAACCTAGCAGTTCAAAAGCACACCAGTGCAAGTATATAAATAGGTACTGTTGTGGCGGAAAGGTAAAGGGTGTTTCCGCGCGCTCTAGTTTCCATCACGGCGTCCCATTGAGCCAAAAGCGGTTTAGTCATGTAGGCCACATGACCCGGAAAGCTGTCTGTGGACAAACGCCGGCTCCCTCAGCCTGAAAGCGAGACGAGCACCACAACTCCATAGTCGCCTTTGACCGGACTTAACTGTCCGGGGGTCCTTTACCTTGGGGGTAAGACACATGTGCCTCCTTAATTTTCTTACCCCTACTGCAACTCCAGGATGCCCTGGAATCAAGCATAAGCTGAATATACTCGCATTTATTGCCTGTGCCACAACTAAAAAAAAGTAACAACAGAATGTCTGTGCTAAGTTGTGGGTGAACATATCAGACGACACAGCGATTCTTCAAACAGCTCTTGTTTATTCACAGGCCAGGACAGAACTGAACTGAAGGGCTCAGTCAGCCTGCTTATATAGAGCTCCAGTACAATGTAACTGTAACAATTTTCTAAAACTACCCAATCACTGAACGTCACATTCGATCCCTTATTTGCATAACTATCTACAGTATCCCCCTGCTGGCCCAGGGTGAGAACTTCAGTACATAACAGCCTCCACTGATGTTCTAGTGCAGGGATGAGGAACCTGCAGATGCTATTCTGCTCAGCTTCCACCAGCCCCAACCAGCATGGCCATTGGTCAGGTATGATGGAGGATCAGAGCTTAGCCACTCCTGTTCTACTGGCACACACAACTAGTCGCCTTCAGTTTCTATGGCTCCAGATGAAAAGAACATTTAGGTCTCAGTGAGCATTGCAATGAGAGAGCAAACGAGGGCTGCGCAGGTTATGCTTGTGCAGTTCCTTTGCTAAGGTAAAGGTAAAGGAACCCCTGACCATTAGGTCCAGTCGTGACCGACTCTGGGGTTTCGGCTCTCATCTCGCTTTATTGGCCGAGGGAGCCGGCGTACAGCTTCCGGGTCATGTGGCCAGCATGACTAAGCAGCTTCTGGCGAACCAGAGCAGCACACGGAAATGACGTTTACCTTCCCGCCGGAGCGGTACCTATTTATCTACTTGTACTTTGACGTGCTTTCGAACTGCTAGGTTGGCAAGAGAGTTCCTTTGCTAGGTTGCGACTAAAGATGGAGAAAGGAATCATTTCTGTACTCCACTTCATCACAGGCAGCCCTGTTTCTGTTCCTCTGCAGTTCATCTTCTGCCACAGACTATGTTATCTGTCCCACTGTCTGTTCTGGTAAAATTACATAATTGATGTAATTACGTAGTTTACATTGCCATTGTGTTACTGCATCCTATTCATTTCAGTGCAAAGGAAACTCAAGGCAAATGAGGGGGGACTATAATTGATGTATCATTTGTTGACCAAATGCAACAGCAACAAACGCTGAATTATATTCGTTGGATTGTTCTCTGTTCCAGACATGGGGTGAATAAGTGAGCGCTGGCAATTTCTGCTCCTGTTTTTGTCGGGATTCTCTGGCATCCCCGGTTGGAAGAACCATCTTTTTTTTTTTTTTTTTTAGGAGGCGGTTGCAATGCTTCTCACCCCTCTTTTCCAAGAGCACCAGTGAATCCAAACATAGGCCAAAGATCATCTCAGTTGTCCCTGTCAATTTTGGTTCTTTCGGTTTCTCATTTTTCCAGTCTTAGATCCAGCTCTCTACCTTTCTGCAGCAATTTGCATTTTTTTAAAAAATATATATATATATATATATTCGTGGGAATTCCTCAGCATTTTAAAGCGAATTTCTCCTAAGAAACACATTTTCTCATATGTGTTTTTGACTAAGGTACACATTTTTTGCAAGCAGTTTCTCCTAATACAGTGGTACCTCGGGTTACATACGCTTCAGGTTACATACGCTTCAGGTTACACACTCCGCTGAGAAATAGTACCTCAGGTTAAGAACTTTGCTTCAGGATGAGAACAGAAATTGTGCTCCAGCGGCGTGGCAGCAGCAGGAGGCCCCATTAGCTAAAGTGGTGCTTCAGGTTAAGAACAGTTTCAGGTTAAGAACGGACCTCTGGAACGAATTAAGTACTTAACCCGAGGTACCACTGTATAGTGTACTTTTGTATGACATTTTCACTAATATATCTGCTTCTTAATATATTCATTTTTGTAATTATTGTTTGGTTGGAGAACTGCACTGCAAAATTCGGAGGAGTGAGGATATCTGTGTTTCGGTTCTCATATTGTTTTGGAAAGTCCAAGTTTGACAGAGTTGGGTTTAAATGCATGCCGAATCAAATTCCTCCTCCATCCCTGCTCACTGCCCTTGCAAAATCCAACACAGAACTCCTTCCCAATGACCCTGGGTTGCTTAAACGATCTCCTTCCAGCAGAAGTGGTTAAATGTAATACATATACTTTAAGCAGGAAAGAACCACTTTCTTGCCACATCATGATCATTAAAAAAACCAGGCTTGCAAAACAGACCTTAGGAAGGGGGTGGGAAGTCCGAAAGCCATAGCTGACAAGCTTAAAAGCTTTTGTGATGGGCCGAGAGATGCACTGCCTGTGATAATTGCCAACTGAAGGCACATGATGCTTTTCCATCATTTCAAGGACAGGAGCGTCGAGAACTGTGAAATCCCATCGGAGCCGATCCCTTGCATTAGCCACGCCGATTGTTAGAAATACGTCAGACATCACACAACCCGGCCTTGTCAGCGTGGGAATGCAGCAAGCACGTCAATTGCATCCAAAAAGCACCCTTCTGTTGGGAAATGCACAAGAAGGGCAGGTAGTCACAGGCCACCCGACATTTTGCTCCTTTCTACGGGCTGGTAAATCACATCGGTTTCTGCTGCTGGAGGAGTGTGTGTGTTTGCAAAACCTGTTTTCCTGCAGTACATCCTATCCCGGGAACACAAGGCACAATGTGCACCATTAGGCTTTGTGGCAGGAAGCAGAGTCCCTCATTAAAAAATTGAGAACAAACTCTCCAAGCGTCCCCTGAGCCAAGGAGATAAGTAACTATACAACCTTTAGAAGACATCTGAATGCATCCCTGTACAGTGGTATCTTGGTTCTCAAATGCCTTGGTACTCAAACAACTTGGAACCCAAACACTGCAAACCTGGAAGCAAGTGTTCCCGTTTGTGAACTTTTTATTGCTTTCATTTTATGGATCGATGGTCTCGTTGGATAGTAAAATTCATGTTAAATTGCTGTTTTAGGGGTTGCTTTTAAAAGTCTGGAACAGATTTATCTGTTTTGCACTGCTTTCTATGGGAAAGCGTGCATTGGTTTTGGAACGCTTTGGTTTTGGAATGGACTTCCAGAACGAATTAAGTTTGAGAACCAAGGTACCACTGTTTAGGGAAGTTTTTAAATGGCTTGGGGGTTGTGTAACTCCATACCCTCCAGCGTTTCTCCGACAGAAGTAGGGACATCTCCCTACATCTCCGATAGAAGTAGATACCATACCCACCAACATTTTTCTGAGGAAAAGAAGGATGTCCTAAGGAAAAGCGGGACGCGGGTGGCACTGTGGGTTAAACCACAGAGCCTAGGACTTGCCAATCAGAAGGTCGGTGGTTCGAATCCCCACAACGGGGTGAGCTCCCGTTGCTCGGCCGCTGCTCCTGCCAACCTAGCAGTTCAAAAGCATGTCAAAGTGCAAGTAGATAAATAGGTACTGCTCCGACGGGAAGGTAAACAGTGTTTCCGTGCGCTGCTCTGGTTCACCAGAAGCAGCTTAGTCATGCTGGCCACATGACCCAGAAGCTGTACGCCGGCTCCCTCGGCCAATAAAGCGAAATGAGCGCCGCAACCTCAGAGTCGGTCACGACTGGACCAAATGGTCAGGGGTCCCTTTACCTTTACCTTTAAGGAAAAGTGGGACATTCCAGGACATTCCAGGATCAGAAACCGGGATGGCTTCTGTAAATCCAGGACTGTCACTGGAAAACAGGGACACTTGGAAGGTCTGCATCCAGAAACTCAACAGACCAACATCTGCTTGGGTTCACTCTGACTATCTAACGGCTATGCAGAAGATGACCTTGGCAGATGCAGTCTCTGCCCCACCCCAAACTTGCATAACATATTTGCAGTTGCTGGAAACCCCTTTCTGTACAGGATGGGACGCCTCTGGTCAGACTGGAGTCTTTGTATAGAAAAGTCCCCTCCCACTCTGTAAACAAAAGACTCTGGCTAAGCTGTCCATAATAGCCAGAACAAGGCCGACACAGTATCTAATGTAAAAAATCTATCTGTTCAGTACAAAACAATGTGGCTTCTTCTGTCTGCAAAGGCTAGACAAATGTGCTTCCTTCAGGAACATTATAAAGCAACACACATTTAATGCATAATGGGCTGTATCTGTACAGCCACTCTGGGGTTTGGTTCATAATATTACAAAAAGAAAACCCTATGATTTTGAACAAGAGCTGCGCAGTTGGAAACAAGAGGTCAGTTCCATTGCCTTCTTGACCCCCCCCCCCCAATCTCAACGTAACATTAGATGCTTGTGGCAGATAACACTGGCAATTCACTTTTCATGTGGACCATATTTTGAACGGACAGTGACAGAAAGGCCCTTTGATTCTGCCCACTGACTCACTTCAGTGTAAGTGAGGGGAAAGACTCTGTAATATTCTGTTCTGTAGCTAATAGAAGAAGAAGAGGAGGAGTTTGGATTTGATATCCCGCTTTATCATTACCCGAAGGAGTCTCAAAGCGGCTAACATTCTCCTTTCCCTTCCTCCCCCACAACAAACACTCTGTGGGGTGAGTGGGGCTGAGAGACTTCAGAGAAGTGTGACTAGCCCAAGGTCACCCAGCAGCTGCATGTGGAGGAGCAGAGAAGCGAACCGGTTCACCAGATTACGAGTCTACCGCTCTTAACCACTACACCACACTGTCTTAAAGTATATTTATATAAGAGAATGAGTGACACTTTTTTTTCTTCAGGTCAAGCAACTTGCACAAGCAATAAAGCAAAGACTGTTGGCTGACACAGCATGGGAAGCAGCTTTTCTGCTTCGTATTAGAAGAATTTTAAAATAACTAACTTTCGAATCATAGAACTTAAAGGGACCCGGGGGTCATCTAGTCGAACCCCCTGCAATGCAGGAATTTCAAGACAATGTGCCCCATCCAAATTGAAACCCTACCAGACCCTGCTTAGCTTTGCAGGTGTGCTAGCAGTTTTATTGTTGCCCCACTAGTCATAATAATAATCACTACCACCAATCATTTTCATAAGCACTATGCAATTAATTAACTGTCCTTAGGTTTTCCCCCTTTTTATATAAACTTTTCTTAAACAACCAGAATAGGAAGCCACAGTTGAATGAGGCTGATTTTTTATTTTTTATTAAATAATAATAATAATAATAATAATAATAATAATAATTTATTATTTATACCCCGCCCATCTGGCTGGGCCTCCCCAGCCACTCTGGGCGGCTTCCATAAAAACCAAAAATACAGTAAAACATCACACGTTAAAAACTTCCCTAAACAGGGCTGCCTTAAGATGTCTTCTGAATGTCAGGTAGTTGTTTATCGCTTTGACATCTGCTGGAAGGGCGTTCCATAGGGCGGGCGCCACTACCGAGAAGGCCCTCTGCCTGGTTCCCTGTAGCTTTGCTTCTCGCAATGAGGGAACCGCCAGAAGGCCCTTGGCGCTAGACCTCAGCGTCCGGGCAGAATGATGGGGGTGGAGACGCTCCTTCAGGTATACTGGACCGAGGCCGTTTAGGGCTTTAAAGGTCAGCACCAACACTTTGAATTGTGCTCGGAAACGTACTGGGAGCCAATGTAGGTCTTTCAAGACCGGTGTTATATGGTCTCGGCGGCCGCCCCCCAGTCACCAGTCTAGCTGCCGCATTCTGGATTAGTTGTAGTTTCCGAGTCACCTTCAAAGGTAGCCCCACGTAGAGTGCATTGCAGTAGTCCAAGTGAGAGATAACCAGAGGATGCACCACTTTGGCAAGACAGTCCGCAGGCAGATAGGGTCTCAGCCTACGTACCAGATGGAGCTGGTAAACAGCTGCCCTGGACACAGATTTGACCTGTGCCTCCATGGACAGCTGTGAGTCCAAAATGACTCCCAGGCTGCGCACCTGGTCCTTCAGGGGCACAGTTACCCCATTCAGGACCAGGGAATCCTCCACACCTGCCCGCCTCCTGTCCCCCAAAAACAGTACTTCTGTCTTGTCAGGATTCAACCTCAATCTGTTAGCCACCATCCATCCTCCAACCGCCTCCAGACACTCACACAGGACCTTCACTGCCTTCACTGGTTCTGATTTAAAAGAGAGGTAGAGCTGGGTATCATCCGCATACTGATGAACACCCAGCCCAAACCTCCTGATGATCTCTCCCAGCGGCTGCATGTAAATGTTGAAAAGCATGGGGGAGAGGACAGAACCCTGAGGCACCCCACAAGTGAGAGCCCAGGGGTCTGAACACTCATCCCCCACCACCACTTTCTGAACATGGCCCAGGAGGAAGGAGCGGAACCACTGTATGACAGTGCCCCCAGCTCCCAGCCCCTCAAGACGGTCTAGAAGGATGTTATGGTTGATTGTATCAAAGGCCGCTGAGAGATCCAGCAGAACTAGGAAACAACTCTCACCTTTGTCCCTAGCCCGCCGGAGATCATCAACCAGTGCGACCAAGGCAATTTTCAGTCCCATGATGAGGCCTGAATCCCGACTGGAAGGGATCCAAATGGTCCGCTTCTTCCAGGCGTGCCTGGAGTTGTTTGGCAACCACTCGCTCAATCACCTTGCCCAAGAATGGAAGTAGTAAGTGTGGTAATAACACAACCTTCATTATGGCCCAGAGCAAGATACGCAAGTTGTTTCCTTAACAAATTTCTTCACCTGTTGAGATCTAACCCCAGCTGGGAGCTTTTAAATATTGTTATAGATTTTTTGGGGGGGATCCCCTAAACCCTACAAATGGTAGGATTTTGATTATTTGGAGTATTGAAGGGAAGATTGGAAGCCTGTGGGAAAACACAAGCTGAGTTTCCTTTCTGAGCCAGGGTCTCTCCTGGGTTAGATGCATTTACATGGCATAAGGCAGGGCTAGGCAACCTAAGGCCCAGGGGCCGGATGCGGCCCAATCACCTTCTCAATCTGGCTCGCGGATGGTCTGGGAATCAGCGTGTTTTTACATGAGTAGAATGTGTCCCTTTATTTAAAATGCATCTCTGGGTCATTTGTGGGGCCTGCCTGGTGTTTTTACATGAGTAGAATGCATAGCTATCAACTTACAGATTTGAAAATAAGGGACCAGCAGCCTCAAAAATAAGGGATCAGCAGCCAAAATAAGGGATTTTCCGAACACAGGTATGTTCGACTTCTGAGCCCCTCCGAGCCAAAGGCAGAAAGCCCAGCCAGCAGCCAAACAAAGCCTCAAGCGGTGGTTCCCACAGCACAGCAACCCGGCAAAGGGGATGCAGGGAGGAAAACCACCGTCACCTCTCCGCTGGGAAGCACTGAGCAAAGGCGAGTCCCCAGGCAATGTGGCCGATTTGATTGGCACAAGGTATGCACGTCCCCCCCCCCAGTCGTTCTTAGACTCCTTATTGGGTGAGCAACGCAGCCAAGCAACACAGTTGGAGCCTCCCTCCTCCCTGGCCGGCAGGGAGGGAGGGAGAGGAGCTGCTTCCTTTGAAACCCAGGAAATTTAAGGGACATCATCAATAAGGAACAGCAGCAGGACACAGTGCTGGGATAAGGGACTTTCCCGCCAAATAAGGGACGGTTGACAGCTATGGTAGAATGTGTGCTTTTATTTAAAATGCATCTCTGGGTTATTTGTGGGCGATAGGAATTTGTTCATTCCCCCCCCCCCAAAAAAAATATAGTCCGGCCCACCACATGGTCTGAGGGATGGTGGACCAGCTCATGGCTCAAAAAGGTTGCTGACCCCCGGCATAATGTGTTGATGGCCCATCTAAGAGGAATCTTGGACCTGGGCAAACAGAGGTTGCCAAGGTGATGGGATGCATGTGTGAAGTGACAGGAAAAGAGTATCCTTAGCAAGGTGTGCTGGGAAGAAAAGGGGAAAGAACAGAGACTGAGATCCATCTTGGGCAGGCTGGCTGAAGGCTAGCTGGGAGAGATGCATTGGACTCCAGTGCTGTACTGCTATGGGGAACAAGCCCCGCTTGAAATGACCACGCTGTAAGATCTGGACTCCCTCCATGCAGATTGAAGGTGAATAAATAATATTTCTTCGAGAGTAGCATGGATGCTGCTAGCTCAGAGATGGAAAGATGATAAAGTCCCAACCAGAGAAGAATGGCAAATTAAACTGTTGGACTATGCCAAAATGGCAAAATTGACCAGAAAGCTCAGGAACCAAGAAGACCAAAACTTTCACAAGGAACGGGGAATTTTTAAATAATTTATCTTGGAGACCACTGTAAGCAGATGAAAACATTAGCAGGATTGCAATAACACTTGTAATGTAACGAGTGCTATGGAGATAATGGAGTTATAAAAAAGCATGGATTACTGAAAAAGATGCAGTAGAAAAGGTTTAACAACAGAACCCATGGAGGGGAAGGTGGGAAGTCCAGAGATTCGGAAACTTCAAATCTCATTAACACAAGAAGTAATTCAATAAAAGCAATGACATTAATTTTTTTTAAAAAAATTCTTAAAGCTACAGCAGTCTCCGCCGCATCTTCAGTTCTTCAAAGTAGCTCAAACCCTGCGTGAATGCTTGGAACCCCTTGGAATTTTGCTACCGCTCGGCAGAGAATGGGGGGTGGCAGCCAACTCTGGTAACAATATGGCTTTGAGCCACACAAAGCATAACTCCAAGAAGTTATCCGATTTTGGCCTGCCTGGTCTAGCCCTTATCAGATGGGACAATTGCTTCACCGAAACGGTTCCGCACATTCTGCGTTCCACTTTATGATTGAGGTTGCAGTCTTTTTGATTGTTCCCATAGTCAACACTGTTATCTAACAGCTGGCTAGTTTTTGTGGTGGCATGGGCGGTCCTTTGCATCTATTAGATTTAATGGCAATTGTTTTCATTTCAAACCGATGTCCTGTGATCTTGCATCTATCTCTCTATTTTAAAATGGGCATCTATTAAAAAATTTGGGGGGCGGCGGCGATTGGGGTGTTGTTTTTATTTTTATTATGTATTTTGTGGTTTTATATCTTGATTTTATTCTGTGAACCACCCTGAGACCCCTGGGTATATGGTGGTATATAACTTCAAATAATAACAACAACAACAATAATAGCCATAATTTGTGGCAGTATCATTGCAGAGCACAACTTATGAAGCTGTGTTCACCCAGCAAGTGAAGAACCTGCCGTCTCTTCTCTTAAGAGTGCCTGGGATGATGTATAAATTGCACCTTGGAGGAACTTGCCCAGTTTTAACCAATACTAACTATTCTCCTGTGATGCATTTTATGAGTGATCTTCTTTGTCTTCACTCTTTGCTACAGCTTTGTTGATCCTTCTTCGGTTCCTCAGGTGTTTTCCGTCCCATCACCCAAGAAAAACAACTCCTCAGGAGCGCATGGTCCGATCCTTACAAATCTCCTTAATCGGATTAGACTCTGAATTATTGCGTCAATTACTTATCTGATGGTTTCCCCCAGTGCCCTAATTTTGGTTACTTTGGTAGCAAGGAACAATTCACTTTTATGAAGAATGGAAACAGCAGCTGTGTGATCATTGCTCCTTCTGGGTGGGGGAAAGCAACTCTTGCTAAACAACTCTCAGGACGAAGGCAGGCTCGTTCCAGCAGCGTTTAACAATAACAATACAGAACTACCCCAAAAATACATAGTCAAGACACAGGAGCTTCCAAGCTGTTAGCCTAATTATGATGGACAATTAACGGGACTTCACTTCTGAGCCAGCAGCTTTGCAACCCAGAAACAATGTGGCATAACAAAGCCATCTGTTGCAGACAATACTACTCCTGTCCACTCAAAGCCTCCAAGGATCTAATAGCAGACTCGTTGCAACAGAGTGGGGGGGAAAGAACATTTTCATTTGAGAGAATCTGGTGTTTCCAAGAAGCGCAGTTCAACTGGAACTCTGCACTGAGACAAGGCATGCCTGTTGGTTTTGGCCTGAGCCATAAGCCTGGGGCTCTCACAGGGGATCAGAGAAAGCTAGCAGACGTTCAAGCTGGGTTCTTCACAGCAGAGGAAGTTCAAGCTAAATATCAAGGGAAGCTCTTATAAGTTCTTGCGAAATATCTTCCCTGCAGTGGTTGCCATAAAGGGGAATTTAACCCCAGCGACGCATAAGCATCATGCATCATGCAAATGTGCAGCTAATTGGTCCCCGGAACTTCTGCTACATCTTAATGCGAGTAAATACACTTGCATTTTTTCCATGACATGCTATTGATGAAATAATAGTACATCAGAGGTGGATTTATGCTGGACCATCTACACATCATTCCAACTTATTTGTTGCTTTGTGGTGCTTCTTATGTACTGAAGTTCTCACCCTGGGCCAGCAGGGAGATACTGTAGATAGTTATGCAAATAAGGAATTGAAAGTGACATTCAGTGATTGGATAGTTTTAGAAAATTGTTACAGTTACGTTGTACTGGAGCTCTATATAAGCAGGCTGACTGAACCCTTCAGTTCAGTTCTGTTCTGGCCTGTGAATAAACAAGAGCTGTTTGAAGAATCGCTGTGTCGTCTGATATGTTCACCCACAACTTAACAGTGCTTGCTCAGTTTTCCTGCACTGTTGCCATCCGTAGGGGCACTGTTGCACTCTACCACAACACAAGTAGAACAAAAACAACAACAACCGCCCTCTTGGGACATTTGTCGTATCAAAAAAGTTTACTTGATTTCAGCAGGACCAGCAGAATGTCCACCACAAAACTTCTGCAGATGGAACAACGTTGAAAGCAGAATCATGCATTGCAGCCCTGGTACCATCATGAGCACAAATAATCTTGAAAACAGAATGAAGTGGAGGGGTTATTATTATTATTTTAATTTATTACTCCCCATCACCCTAAACTGCCAAGGCAAGTTACAACAGTTTATAACGCAACATTATTTTTTTAAAAAAACTTACAATTACAAAAAACCTCACAAAAAAATAACACCTAATAAAAATGACAACAACCTCTAATAAAAAGCAACGGAAGTTCACACAATTGCTTATATTTAGATTTCTAATCTTTCTGCATTGGGAATATTCAAGGCCATATTCTTACAAAAGAAAAAAAAAGACTACTTTCCCTATGCCAATTAGTTTTAAATTAATTCTGGACAGTCAATAAGGGACACCTGGGAAATTTTGATTTCCTGGGAAAACGCCACTCCCCCCGATGTAAGCAATAATTTACCATAAGAGCAGGCTATGATTGCCCCATAGACCCCATGTGACCATCATCTGAAGGGTCATGACAACCCCCCCTCTGCCTTTTGACATTTGACATCCCTCCACCCAACCCTGTCCTTATGAGATGACGCTGTTTGCCAAATCCCCCACCTGTCCGGAAGCCCCTTTCCTGAGACTGGGGACTGCTCAGACCCCAGTTTGGTCAGTCTTCCCCACGCCAGCTTTGCCATGCTTCTCGCCACGGTCAGCATGCTGCCCAGATGCCCTCTAAGGCTTCCACAAGAGGGCACTGGACATTGTCAGAGGGTTCATGAGCACATGAGCAGATGGGCGAAGGTGCTGAGAGATGGCTGGAAGAGGCTTATCCACTGGTAATGACAGCAGCTGTCAGAACTGATAGCTGCTCCAGCCACACTGTAACAAGCCCAAATCGCTTAGGAGCTGGTAGGGTGACAGTGGAAATCCTCAGCAAACCCTCTTCCCCATAAAGTCCAGGGCTTCTTGGTGTGCAGAGGAGCGGTTTTCCTGACCACCTATGCCACACCAGAGTTCTAAGGGGAGCAGATGGTGCTGTGGTCTAAACCACTGAGCCTCTTGGGCTTGCCGATCAGAAGGTTGTCGGTTCGAATCCCTGCAACGGGGTGATCTCCCGTTGCTCTGTCCCAGCTCCTGCCAACCTAGCAGTTCGAAAGCACAAGTACAAGTTGATAAATAGGTACCACTGTGGTGGGAAGGTAAACGGCGTTTCTATGCACTCTGGCTTCCATCATGGTGTCCCGTTGTGCCAGAAGCGGTTTAGTCATGCATGCCACATGACCTGGAAAGCTGTCTGCGGACAAACACCGGCTCCCTCGGCCTGATAGCCAGATAAGCGCCGCAAGCCCAGAGTTGCCTTTGACTGGACCTATCTGTCCAGAGATCCTTTAGCTTTAGCTTTACCTTGTTGGATTTCTTTTTTTAAAAAACTCCCCACTGCATTGGATCCTAGCCCTTCAGTGGTGCCAAACAGCAGAAAGATCGAGCTATTCTAGAACTGCCTGGAACTGCTAGATGGGGAACCAGCAGCCCTCCAGATGTTGTTAGATTCCAGCTCCTATCAACTCCAGGGAAGGTTGATGATGGTCAGGGATGATGGGATGGGATCCAGAAACATCTTGAGAGTTGCAGGTTCCCCCATCCCTATGCTAGTGGGTTTACAATTTGGGTTTGGGTTTTACACTGAAGAAGCCAACATCATGATTCTGCGCTATGTCAAACAGAAGCTACCATATTTTTTGCTCTATAAGACTCACTTTTCCCCTCCTAAAAAGTAAGGGGAAATGTGTGTGTGTGTCTTATGGAGCGAATGCAGGCTGCGCAGCTATCCCAGAAGCCAGAACAGCAAGAGGGATTGCTGCTTTCACTGCGCAGCGATCCCTCTTGCTGTTCTGGCTTCTGAGATTCAGAATATTTTTTTTCTTGCTTTTCTCCTCCAAAAACTAGGTGTGTCTTGTGATCTGGTGCATCTTATAGAGCGAAAAATATGGTAGTTCCCTTTTTTTTGTGTCCTTTACCTTTTACCTTAGCTATGCCACACCAGAGTTGCACAGGAACCCAGCCTTAGCTGAAGGCTGCTTTGAAACAGTACTTGCTACTCTTAAGAATCTCAGGGATACAGTCTGTGCCCAGATATGTTTAGACATTAAATTGCTGTTCCCGTCAGTCTGGTTATTCTGCTTGTTCCTGCCACAGCACACAAGCGTCGCTTGGGCATGCGAACGAAAGAGGATACACAAGCTCATTGCGGAAGTGAGCTGGGTGTGTACAATGTGGAAGCTGTACTTTTAAAGCACATTATTTCCCTCAAAGAATTATGGGCATTGTAGTTTACGTCTCACAGAGTTACAACCCTACAGCGCCCATAATTCTTGCTTTGCATTTATAATATGCACACAGAGCATTGTGTGAGGGAGAAAGGGAGGCTCTGATATCAACTCTGTGGCAGGCAGGCAGTCCTTCATGATTCTGTTCAAATTCAGAATCAAGTAGAGATTCCTATACTCTCCGCTACCCCCGGATGATATCTACGTTTCAGCCCACTTCTTCCATAAAAAGGACTGCCTCTGTACTCTCAAATCTGTGGGGTGCCACAGAGTTAATTTAGCATGAGCATAAAGGTCAAATGCCAACTGAAAAGACATTATATACCATAGCTGTTGTAGTTGCAGGCAGATATAGTACTTTCCTTTTTTTTATATACGCACAGAACATAGCCAGACATCATCAAGGAGTGCCAAAAACATCATCTCCAAGATTACTGTTATGTACTGAGTCGAATAGGATCCAAACTGCAGCAGTCTGATTGGTCCTAGAACAATGCAGCAGTATGATTGGTTGGCAGGAACCACCCAATCATGCTCCAGATAGAAGTGAATCCACAACCTGATTGGCTTACAGTAGAATTCCGGAATTAGCCAATCATGTGCAGCCCATTGTGTAAATAATGTATATAAAGCAGATACTTTGAGGAGACTTTCATTCATTCCTCCTCACCACTATGAGCTGAATAAAGAGCATGAAATCACTTTGCGACTCTGAGTATATTTCAGTTACCCATGCATTTGCAGAAAAACAAGCCTGTCAATCATTTGTACGAGTTAAAAGATATGCCTTGATGGTGATGATGAAGACACATACGTGTTGTCTGAGTCTGACAGCTTTGTGACAGAGTTGCGAGATTTGCAATGGCTGCCCCAAAGTGGAGGATAAATTTTATTGAGGTCAATATGGTGCATTGCAAAGGTTTAATTGGATGAGTTAATTAAAGTTTTAATGTAACGATTTAATTGGATGATTTTAATGTAGTAATTCATTTAACCATTTATTTATTTATTTATTTTTATTGGTATATTTTAATGTAAACATATTTTGGTTGATACTGCTCTTTAATACTGTATTACTGTATAATTTTTTGGACTTTTGAAACTCTAAATATATATCCTTTGGGGTTGTGTATACATTGTTGCATTAATTCTTAATTAAAGGAATATAATTTCAACCTTTTTTTTTGTCCTAAATGGAATACTAAAATTTTACCCATCCTCTCACCACTTTCCCAGTACTTCTGGCACAAACATCTCACTGCAAATTCAGCTTTAACTGAAAGTAAATTATTCAGTTTATATGTAGCACATTTACAAATTTTGATAAAGACTCAAGGAAAGACATGATGCAAATTGACTTAATAAAAACTTCAGAATCCAAATTCCTCCCGTGCTAAGCCCTGTGCTTCTCCTCCCCCTCATGTAACTCTTGCAAGACTCCCATTCAATATCACAGGACAAAACAGAACCTTCATTATTTTCAAAATATTCCTGAAATTCCGGCTCCCACTGCATTTTGAAGTCATCACCAATCAAAAGTGTAACATTCAAGCATCAGGCGCCAGAGGATTTAAGAAAATTAGCCAGCAGCACAATAAGAGAAAGTGGAGTGTGATCTGAAATAGCAATTGTATCGATATGATACAATATGCTGCAAAATATTGAGGTAAAAGACGAAAAGTACTCTGATCTGAAATAATTTTGATACACTGACCAAAAATGGTACAGCACCACTCTGCAGAGTCTGCTATGTGCCAAACATCAATAATTCCTACTTAAAGTCAAAATGGGGAAGGATCTCACAGCTAGGAAAATTTACACAGCACCCAGTCAGCTTTTGTATAACAAAATTACCCTCTTGAATGCCAAACATTTGGCCCAGAAGACCACTCACCTTTTGCCGTGGGCGGTGCTGGGGCTGGGCATCTGGGACCTTGTAGTAACCTGGCTCAGGGGTGGGGGAATTGATGCCCCTTCTGTGCCAACCCTGGCCATGTCACCCCCGCCTGGCCAATCTATATTGGCGGGGGGCATGGCTGCGGGTATTTAAAACCGTGGCACGGCTGGGGGCTTCCAAGTCAAGTACTTTATTACGGTCATAGACCAGCATAAACAAAACATATACATAGATAGTATAACAGTATGAATCCAGGCGAATAATTATTAAATAAATAGGAGCTAGAACCAAACGTAGATTTAAACATATACATAGAGTACTTAATTAAGGATAGACAATGGGTCTAAAAATTTATAAGAAAGATTAAAAGATTAAAAGATCAGTTAACACAGCTATATGGGTTGGGCTTCAGAAGTGCGGATCTAATAATATGGGCCTTCAGTTTAGGATTGAATTGTAGCATAGATCATTATTCGTCAGATATCTGTCATGGCAGCGCAATATCTGGTGACTGAATATGTGACTTCTGGGCTCTCTTCCTGTGAACCAGACCAAGTTTTATTGCGACAAAAGCCAGCGACACCAAACACCACAAGACCAAAGTCCCCTGATCCTAATGTTCTACAACAAATAGGCAGATCCAGAATTAAATGGTCCCCTTATGTTAATAACAATTTTAGCATTTGGACACAATCAATGGAAGGTCAACTCCTCTGGGCTGATCTGACCTCCAACGATACTGAAGAGACCTCCCCAATTGACCATTATAACACATTAATCCAAAAACTCCAACCGTTATTGTCAAGACTCGGGAGATCTAGCCACAATGAGTCCCCTACCAACAAAAAATGGTTTGACCGCAAATGCATCCAGGCAAAACTTACACTCAGGGAATGCTTTAAGGTCTTCCAGCAAAATCCTAACCCTATCACTAAACTAGAGTTACAACTTAAAAAAAAGAACTACAAAGAGTTACAAAAAACCAAAAAAAGAACCGCAGACTCTCTCATCTGGCAGGCCCTCATAAAAGCGTCAATAGAAAAAGACAATACCAACTTCTGGAAAATTATCTCCAGCCAAACCAAAGCTCCTAACGAGGGCACAATAATCCCTGCAAACTCATGGGAAGAGCACTATAAAGTGCTGTTTAGGGAACACCGACCTTCTGCGCTGCTTAACATCCCCTTAGACAATGATACATCATGGCCCCCAACATCTGAAACTGAAATCACTTCATTAATTCTACAAATGAAATCTGGCAAAGCCCCAGGAAGTGATTTCATTGTCGCTGAACTTCTGAAAGCGCAAATAAACTGGTGGGCCCCGGTTCTTGCAAATCTATTTTCATATATAGATAAGACAACTGAAATCCCTAAAGATTGGGGACTGGCTATAATTGTTCCTATATTTAAAAAGGGTAATCTGTGATCTGCAAACTTTATACAAAACATCTATGCCTAAAATTATGTGAATGGTTAGATCATAATGATTTACTAGAAATTGAACAAGCAGGGTTTACATCTGGACGTTCCACCATTGATCACTGCTGGGGGCTTCCCTCTTCCTGCAGGTGGGTGGGAGTCAAGATATGTACTCTGGTTTCACCCAATGCCTAAACCAAACCGCTCACACCTGTAACCAATTAAGTTGTGGCCTGTTTTAGCCCATAATTCTAAAAACTCGTGTTGGTGTGTTTATTCATCTATGGGGAGCTGTGGGTCACGGGGCCCTGGCACGCAAATTGAACCAAAATCTGGGGAGTAGACCAACTGGCTGAGAGCAACTCTAGAATCAACAAGAAAATGGCAAGAGGAGAAGAAAGTTCATTCAACCAACACCTTACAACTTCTTGAGGACATTTCTTTTCTTGTTGCCAAATTGGACCACATAGCAGAACAAACAGGATTTACAGGAATGCATGCTTCTAATTAAGAGCAGAGCTGGTACGGTGAGCCAGTTTGCACATAATGCTTAAGCCAAAACCATGGTTTTGTGAGAATGAGCAAGCATTGGTTTCTGGAGAGAAGTTCATTGGGACTTAACCGTCGAGGGGTCCTTTACCTTTACCTTACTTCTGATCCCAGGCTCATGGTTATCATCTCCCTTGACAAACCACAAGTGGTAAGCAATAGAACAAAGCTTGGCTACTGTGCATGGTTTATCTGAAATGAGATAAACCACAAGTTCAGACATACTTTTGGGTTTAGGTCCCAGTGGAAAAAAACTTTTGGACTCCTCAACAATGGCAGACTGGCTTTACACGGGATATAAAATAAATGTGTGGCCTCATTTTTATGTTAATAATAAATATATTATCTGTACCTGTTGATCATATTGAGATCCTACAGACTAAGATCAATAATATAAGCACCCACACAATTGCTGCTGAACTAACCATACACTTTAAGCGTTGAACTTGTATGCACAACACAACACAACACAACACAACACAACACAACACAACACAACACAACACAACACAACACAACACAATGTGTATCATGCAACAACTTCGTTGCAGTCGCACGGTGTTTACTTAGCAAAACATGCAACTGCAACTGCACATAATCAGATGAGGCTGCACTGTCATGCTGTTGGAGCACAGAAGCAAATGTTTGCATAAAGTCAGAAATGTTCAGAAGCTGTTGTTTAGAACGGCGCATGCACTGAACATGAAATATACATTTTGTTACAAATTACATGAAACAAGCTAACAATGGAAAAACAAATTTAAACAATTACAATTGGAAAATATATGGGTTGTCAATGTGAAAGAAACCCCCCCGCAAAGTCTAGCATGCTATTTATTTAACGTTAATATAATAATTGTTTTTTTAAAAAACTCCACACGCCCCAGTGCTCATTGATGATGCCAGTGCGTTTGCACTTATTCAGCCAGTGCATCAGAAGATGGGAACATGTTTACTTCTTACTGAGCAATTGGTTTGAAGACTGTCTGTATAATTTCCCCTTATCTAACTAAAAGGGTGAGAGATTTTTGTTGTTGTAAAAATATAGTTAATAAAAATAGCAGCTAAGACTTTAGGGAAGAGGCTTGGAATGCCTCTGAGGAGACAGCCCTCACCTCAACATTTATTATTCTTATATAGGCTGCAGAATGCAAGAGGGATCCCGTGCTGTTGTCACTGACAATATTCTGAAAGGCTAAAATGGAAATGGGCACATTTGGGTTATGGCAAAACACCCCTGTGGGGATCTGGTTTATTTCAGAACACAAGCATGGAAGATAATAGGAATATTGATGCCGAGGTCACGTTACTAGAGAACAGTGGAATATGATTCTAAAACAGAAAGGCCGAATGCGTGAGGGATGGAAGGAATCGATACGTCGCCTTTTAAAGGGTTTTTGGCTCTAAAAATATACCTAGCTGAAGTGTAAGGAAGACGTCAGTTCCTCAGGCAATTGCAGTCTGGGGTTGGAAAACAAATATAATATAGATCAACCTGCAAATAATATTCCCTGACTCATTTTCCTTGTCTAAAGTCTCCTTCATCACAGACCCCAGCCCAATGAAGGTCATCAAAAACCCACTTTGGGAGATAACTAGAGCTGTGTGCATGCCAACATTCTCCCAGAGCACAAAACATGGTCCTAGGTGCAAAATTCGGCTTTCTGAGCATCTCTGCTTGAGAAGAAAGCTTCTGTATCTTTTCGGTTGCTCAGGTATGCTTGAAAATGTGCAGGCAGCACTGCCTGCTGAAATCTCAGAAGCTAGAAGATTTGCTGAACCAGGCGGGGCTTCAGGCCCTATCAGAGATGCTGAGTTCTGCCCAATGTTGCAGGGGGCTGAGGCACTGCATGCATGTGGGCGACATCACACATCATGTGCTATGCTGCAAGGCTCCTGCAAGGCCTGCCACTGCTGCCATGAACCCTAGTGAGGCTCACAGACACCACCGCAAGGGACCAGTGACCAGACCCTGCCCCTCAAGATTTGCAGGTGAGGCTCAGCCCCATCCCAACAGACTTTGGCTGGGGCTGAAGACACCACAGTCCTATAGAGTTGGTGCCTATGTGCCCTATACAGGTCCTTGCCCCTTGCCATGACTAGCAGTCCCAGAATTACGTAAATTGGCAAGATGGCAAAATGTGTTATGCAAAGTGAGAAGAGAGCCAGACACGGTTGCCTAATCTGAATAACTCACATGGACTGCGGAAGGCATGCTAAATAACGGGCATATTTTTTTCCACACCATAAAATCCTGTTTCTCCCCTCCCCTCCTTTTAAGCATATGCTAACCAGGGTGTTACATACATATGAGATTGGATCCGAGATTTAAGATGATGAATTTAAGGATGAGGAAGTTTCCTGCAGTGGCCCCATGTCTTGGAAATCAGTTACCAGAGTGGTGCATGCTCTAGTTATCTCCCGCTTGGACTACTGCAATGCATTCTACGTGGAGCTACCTTTGAAGGTGACCCGGAAACTACACTACAATTAATCCAGATTGTGGCAGAGAGACTAGGAATGGCCACCGAGACCATTTAGCACCAATCCTGAAAGACCTACATTGGCTCTCAGTACGTTTCCGAGCATAATTCAAAGTGTTGGTGCTGACCTTTAAAGTCCGAAACAGCCTCGGCCCAGTATACCTGAAGGAGCGTCTTCACCCCCATCATTCTGCCTGGACACTGAGGTCCAGCACGCAGGGCCCCCTGCTGGTTTGCTCACTGTAAGAAATGAGGTTACAGGGAACCAGGTAGAGGGCCTTCTCAGTAGTGGCACCTGTCCTGTGAAACACCCTCCCATCAGATGTCAAGGAAATAAACAACTATCTGACTTTTAGAAGACATCTGAAGGCAGTCATGTTTAGGGAAGTTTTTAATGTTTGATGTTTTTAATATTCTGTCGGGAGCTGCCCAGAGTGGCTGGGAAACCCAGTGAGATGGGTGGGGTATAAATAATAAATAAATAATAATAATTCCAACAGGTCCCTTCCATTCAGGTATTAGGAAAGCCCCGAAAACCCCATTGTTCCCACTCCTCCAAGTTTTGGTGGCAGTTTTGTATCGCACTGTGGTGCTTTGGAGCTAAAACGTTTGTGGTTTTATTATAGCTGGGTGTGTTTTTTTTCATCAATGGTTTATTTGATTGGTTGCATTGGCTCGATTATCAATTATCTGTAGCTGTATTCTACTGCATTCCATCCTAAGCTGCTTTGAAATGGTTTTTGATCCTTAAAAGCAGGCTAAGTACGTTTCAAATAAAAATAAATAAAGATCCCGAGAGTGGAGTTCTCTCCATGGAAAGGCCGTGTGCTCCTGGCACCGACTAATGAAAGCAATTTCCACCCATTTCCCCTTTCCCCTGTGGCCCACTGGAAATCTTCCCTTTCCAGAGCAGTGTGGCGAGGCTGTAGAGAAAGGAGGAATTGGCAAAACACGATGAGACGCCTTCCTCCACTTCTGTTAGAGGGAGCCTCAGCAAGTCTGAAGGCCCTTCTGTGCGAGAAAGGATTTATTCCATGGATAGGCAAACTAAGGCCCAGGGTCCAGATGATCTGGCCCGGATCAGCCCCAATCGAGTTCTCAATCCGGCCCACGGATGGTCTGGGAATCAGCATGTTTTTACAAGAGTAGAATGTGTCCTTTTATTTAAAATGCATCGCTGGGTTATTTGTGGGGCATAGGAATTCGTTCATTCCTCCCCCCCAAAATAGTCCGGTCCCCCACAAATATAGTCCACCGCCCCCACAGTGGACTGGCCTCCTGCTGAAAAAGTTTGCTGACCCCTGATTTATTCAGTTGCTTTATTGCAGGTGTAGGGAGGGGCCAGGGAGTAGACTTGTTGAATACTTCTCAGCTGCCCTCCAACTGGAGGGCACCATAAGAAGGGTGCAACAGTTGATGGCACCCTCCTTGCGAGCCCAGTGCCACTCGCAAAAGCAGTGCTGGGCTCACAGGGCCAGGGCGCATGGCAGCTCATGGTGCCCCATGAGCCCAGTGTTGTTATTGCAAGTCTTGCACAAGCTGGGCAGCAGCAAATAGGACTCACTCCCGTGGATTTGCATGCAGAAGGTCCCAGGTTTATTCCCTGGGATCTCCACGTAGGGCTGGGAATCTCCCCTACCCCAAATCCCGGAGAACCACTGCTAGTGGTCGCAAACAATCAGTGGCGTAGCGTGGGTTGTCAGCACCCGGGGCAAGGCAAGTAATTTGCGCCCCCTAACCCGTGGATTTTAGCAGGGGCAGAGAGCTGCGAGTGCGCCCCCCCCCAGATGTTGCGCCCGGTGCGGCCGGCCCCCCCCTGCACCCCCCACGCTACGCCACTGCAAACAATATTAGCCCTGAGGGATAGCTTGGTTGGCAGAGCATGAGACTCTTAATCTCAGGCTTGTGGGTTCGAGTCCCATGTTGGGTGAAAGATTCAAAGATTAGATGACCCCTGTGGTCCCTTACAAGTCTGTGATTCTGCAAGCTATTATTATTATTATTATTATTATTAAAATTTGTATACATCCCTTCATTTGCAGTTCTCAAGGTGATTCACAACATAAAAATGCCAGAGAAGAATCACAACACACATAATAAAAAGAAGAATAAAAACAAACCAATAACCCCCTACCACAACACATTTGAAAGGGTAAAAAGGTAAAGGGACTCCTGACCATTAGGTCCAGTCGTGGCCGACTCTGGGGTTGCGGCGCTCATCTCGCTTTACTGGCCGTGGGAGCTGGCGTACAGCTTCCGGGTCATGTGGCCAGCATGACTAAGCCGCTTCTGGCGAACCAGAGCAGCGCACGGAAATGCCGTTTACCTTCCCGCTGGAGCGGTACCTACTTATCTACTTGCACTTTGACGTGCTTTCGAACTGCTAGGTTGGCAGGAGCAGGGACTGAACAACAGGAGCTCACCCCATTGTGGGGATTCGAACCGCCGACCTTCTGATCAGCAAGTCCTAGACTCTGTGGTTTAACCCAGAGCGCCACCCGAGTCCCTGTTTGAAAGGGTATTGGATGTTAATTGGCCAAAGGCCTGGTTGAAGAGGAATATTTTTGCCTGGAGCCCAAAGGGGTTTAATGAGCTAGGTGGACCAATGGATCACTTCTGTGCAAGGCAGCCTCCTACATTTCTTGTTGCTTTTAAAAAAAATAAACATAAAATAAAATACAATGTATATCCTAATCTCCTCACCACATTCAAGGTGGTTTGCAACAGTGGAAAATACATGTATCAGAATATATTAAAAACACAACAAGCATCCCTGAATGTTTCAGTGCTCAATATTTTGGTCCCATATTTGGATTCTTACTGTGATAGTGACAGTATGCAATTTCATTTGTATTTTATTATTGCTATTTCATTATTGTTATTTTGTAAACTGCTTAGAGACGTTATTTCTTGACAAAAATAGGCAGCCTATAAAATAGATTAAAATAAATAAAAGGAAGCAGATAAGCATCATATATCAGGAGTTAGGAATCTGTGGTCCTCCAGATATTGATGGACTACAACTTCTATCATCCCTGACCACTGGCTATGCCGGCTGGAGGTTGATGGGAACTGGAGTCCAACAACATCTACAGATTTCCCACCCCTGCCATAAAGAACAAAGCTATTATAAAATAATGTTGCCATGTTTTCGTTTCTGCATGTGTGCATTTAATAGTTGCTTGACATACACAAATCCAGCAGGTGAAGGTTTTCCTGGCATGGAGATCAGTGGTGAGAAAATTTGTTCAAGCGTCTTCAAAAAGGCATCAAATCAAGGCCAGTACAGATATGTAAGGTGGAAATGCTCCAAAGCTAGGCAGTTTGACTCAGAAATTGGATGTTTTATTCTGCTCCGAGAGCCATGCAGGGGGCTTGGGAAGCTGGCGGGAAAATAAGCAAAGCACAATAAAATACTGCATGCAATGTATGCCACCTACAATCCTTTCGATTTTTGAAGAGCTGTTATGCTGCCAGCTGACAACCTTCATCTTCTTGAACTGCTATCCAAGACTTATTTGCTAAAACGTTGTTCCGTTCAAATCCCTGCAGAGAGTTTGCAAATATTCCCGGCTACCCACGACGCCCAACAAATGAAAACACAGCAAAAATTGCTGCAGTGGGCAGACACAGTGAAGCAGAACACAAAGGGAGCACTGTCCCAGGCAAGCCATTCCAGTCTTGGCAAGATTGCCATCAATAGCCAAGGCTGCCAGTCCTCCCTTAGCCGTCAGGTTTACCACTGGAGTTAAGGAAGGGCTTTGTCAGCCCATTGTCAGAGACATGGGGAAGTGAACCCAAACTCAACTTAGGAGAAGGTTGTTTTTTAACACAGTGTTCCTCCTTGTCCATCACTGGAACAGGAGAAGTCGCGTTTGAGCCTCAAGTAGGGCTCACTTCATTCTGGTGTTTTTTTGTGGGTTTATTCTACAACATGTCACCGGCGCAAAAAGAGAACACGGGTGGTAGGTTTCTGACAGGAGCACCTGTATACCATTCCCCTTTATTAGAGGTTCTGTGATGGCAAAGGACCCCTGGACGGTTAAGTCCAGTCAAAGGCGACTATGGGGTTGCAGTGCTCATCTCGCTTTCAGGCCGAGGGAGCTGGTGTTTGTCCACAGACAACTTTCTGGGTCATGTGGTCAGCACGACTAAACCACTTCTGGTGCAACAGGACACCGTGACGGAAACTAGAGTGCACAGAAACGCTGTTTACTTTCCCGCCGCAGTGGTACCTATTTATCTACTTGCACTGGTGTGCTTTCAAACTGCTAGGTTGGCAGGAGCTGGGACAGAGCAACGGGAGCTCACCCCGTTGTGGGGATTCGAACCGCCGACCTTCCGATTGGCAAGCCCAAGAGGCTCAGTGGTTTAGACCATCAGCACCACACAGATGGCACCCAAGTCACCTCTATTGCTCTACTTTTAAGCTGTCTTCCTCATTCAAGTCCTGCATCTCCAACCGTCTCCCCAGTATTCCTGTCTGGATGCTTCACTGCCATCTCAAACACCATATGACTTGTACAGTGGTACTTCGGGTTACGTACACTTCAGGTTACAGACTCCGCTAACCCAGAAATATTACCTCGGGTTAACAACTTTGCTTCAGGATGAGAACAGAAATCGTGCTCCGGCGGCACGGCAGCAGCAGGAGGCCCCATTAGCTAAAGTGGTGCTTCAGGTTAAGAACAGTTTCAGGTGACTAAACCACTTCTCGCACAATGAGACACTGTGACGGAAGCCAGAGTGCACAGAAACGCCATTTACCTTCCCTACCCATTTAACTACTTACACTGCCATGCTTTTGAACTGCTAGGTTGGCAGGAGCTGGGACAAAGCAACAGGAGCTCACTCCATTGTGGCAGCAAGCCCAAGAGGCTCAGTGGTTTAGACCACAGCGCCACCTGTGTCATTCCCCAGTTATTGCCTTCTGGAGGGGAAATTGCTCCATGTGCAAAATTGTTAGTGAGGGCCTCAAGACAACTGTTTGTGCGGCCTCAAGACAGCTGTGTGCTTCCGTCGCAGGGCTCCACTGAAAATGGCTTCTTCATGCGAACCAGAAAGTGACCTCTCCAGACAGCAAAATGACTCCTCATCTCTGTGGCTGCAATTTCCTGGGTGAAGTGGATGCATACTCCGTCCATTTCCCTCCCTCCCAAACACCCCTCCATGTGGCCCCGGGTACTAGCAATCCACGACATGCCACTGCACTCTTCTGCTGCACCTCAGTGAAAGCAGGACATAGAAGCTTCACAACAAGGGAACATTTGTGGTATGAAAAGTTACATGATTTCAGCTGAATGCTACAGGGTACGCACAAAGCAGTATGCCCACCCCGAAGCTTTTGCAGAATCAAACAGTATTGAAAGAGGACCACGTATATAACCACCCTGCTACCCCCGTGAGCATTAATTATCACAAATGCACAATTGAAAGGATGTCAAGAGGAGCCCTAGATCAGGCAGAAGGTACTGCTCTATTACAGGGATGACGGCGTTGTGGTCTAAACCACTGAGCGTCTTGGGCTTGCCGATCAGAAGGTCAGCAGTTTGAATCACCACGAGGGAGTGAGCTCCCATTACTCTGTCCCAGCTCCTGCCAGGCTAGCAGTTCGAAAGCACGCCAGTACAAGTAGATAAATATGAACCGCTGTGGCGGGAAGGTAAATGGCATTTCCGTGTGCTCTGGTTTCCATCATGGTGTTGAGCCAGAAGTGGTTTAGTCATGCTGGTCACATGACCCAGAAAGCTGTCTGTGGACAAACGCTGGCTCCCTCGGCCTGAAAGCGAGATGAGTGCCGCAACTCCATAGTCACCTTTGACTGGACTTAACCGTCCAGGGGTCCTTTACCATCACAGAACCTCTAATAAAGGGGAATGGTGTGCAGGTGCTCCTGTCAGAAACCTACCACCCGTGTTCTCTTTTTGCGCCGGTGACATGGGGGAGTTCCAAAAGGGGGGGGGGGAGTTCCAAAGACCTGCCAGAGCAGTAAAAGAAAATCTTATCAATCCAAATGCTTCATACTGGATTCCAATGGCAGAATCCAGTGCTAACAGATGCTAAATTGTACTGTGCCTGAATAGCAGTTTGAGGCAAGATTGCAACCACACATGAGTGAAACTGATAAGAGTTCCTGCAGCTTGTCAGTTTCGCCATATCAGGGCAGCAGGGAAGGATGTGGTGGTGGAATGAACCGGCAGGCAAATACAGAAAGGGGAGGTTGATCATGCTGTAGGACTGTCATCAACTTCATCACGATTAGAGGACATCTCAGTCTAGTTGCAGGGTTTTTCAGGGCATCACCCGGAAAGTGGCTGCATTTTCTTTGTACTAAAAATGGAGTATTGAAAATTGATTCTTTTTTTGTAAGCACCAATTACTTAACGTGCAGTTTGGCCCTCAGTCCATCAGGTTGCTACAAAAATTAGGTGCTACCCCCATTCTGTGCAAGATTCCTGGGGGTTCCAGGCACTCACACGGGGTCTGTGTTCCTTTGGAGACTGTCAAAGCTTTAAGAATTATGGTTTATTCGTCCCTACCAGAGAGGAATGGCAAACTAACCTTATGGACTACGCCAAAATGGCTAAACTGACCAGGAAGTTCAGAAACCCAGAAGACAAAAACTTCGAGAAAAATGGGATTTTAAAAAATAATTTATCTAACATACTACTGTAATGTAACAAGCACTATGGATAATATGGACAGATACAACATATAGATTTTGAAATAATATGCAGTTGAAAATGTTGACAATAGGACCCATGGAGGGGCTGGTGGGAAGTCTCGAGATTCAGATAAATCTCTATATACGGATATGTATTAGGCATTGTTATAAATCCACATTTGTAAAATCAAATAAAAACGATTTCAAAAATAAGATAACAAAAATGGTTTATTCAACTATTTACACCTTCGGTGTGCATGAAGGGAGTCTAGATCTTGCAGCGTATTTTATGCTACACCTTTCCTTCGAAGTGTTCAAGGTGGCCTGCATGGTTCTCCCTCTCCATTTCATCATCACAACATCCCCGTGAGGTAGGTTAGGCAGAATGGGGCTTTTTTTTTTTTAATAATAATATTTATTAAGTTTTTAACAGAAAAAAAGTTTCAGAATAATAACACACAAAGAAAATACAAAAATACAAAAACCAAAATTTAACATAAAATGAAAAAGTAAAAATACAAACTGAAAAATCCCTCTTTTATGATATCTTACATTCATTTACTTATTTTCGTGACTTCCTCACACCTCCCTTTTTTGTATTCCATTCACAAATTTATTTAGCAAATTCCACCGACTTCTTCCAAATTCTTCCAAATCTTCTTCCAATCTTCTTCCAAATTCATAACCCCATATTTTACCCTTAATTATTTATCCTCACCTATTTCTAACTTCAAATTTTCATCTAATATCCATCCCTTCTTGCAAATTCTTATTTTACCTTATTACTAGAACCAATTCATTTCATTCCATCGTCATTAACATTCAAAGATTTTACAATGTTTCTGTAAATAGTCTTTAAATTTCTTTCAATCTTCTTACACCGACTCTTCTCCCTGGTCTCGGATTCTGCCAGTCATTTCAGCCAATTCCATATAGTCCATTAGGCAGAATGGGGCTTTGAATCCTGGCCAATCAGGTCCTAGTCTAAACTCTAACTGTTGCACTGCAACAGTTCCCAATTCAAGCTCAACGGTACTGGACACTCCTAGTTTCATGGCATGTGTGGTGCAAATTATCTGCTATTCTCCTTGAAACCTACATCACCTTGCATCCACAGCAGTTTTTATTTGCAGGCACACACAACAATTATAGCATGTCAACCCCACTTCCTAGCTACCCCTGGAAGATCCAGCAGTTGCGTCCCAGTGGAACCAAACCCACATGGTTCTGCAGCTTAGAGTAGCTGCGATTGCCCTCTTTTGCAGGAGCAGCTGGCCAGAGCATACTTTTATCATAAGCTCTGCAAAAGGAATATGGGAGAATAGCTGTTGCCAGTCTGAAATGCAGGAAAAGAGAAACCAGAACAAATGAGAGGAAATTGCCTCAGGAATAATTAGAGTGCATTAAATCTCTATCAGATCTGAGACAAGGCAGGGTACCCATTCCTTTTAATAATTAGAAAGGAAGAGGAAGATGCAGATTCTGGTATCGCCACCTCTTTTCCAGCTTTGCTTTAACAGCAGACCGAAACTCAGAAATTTAACAGTTGAAGGTTACTACAATGCCAGGAAAGGCCTGCTGTATCAAATGCCATTAAAAGAACAACAGGAGTTGGCATGCTCAGAATGGACAAAGTTGCCTGAATATTTTGGCATTTAAGTGCAAGTAGATAAATAGGTACCGTTCTGGCGGGAAGGTAAACGGCGTTTCCGTGCGCTGCTCTGGTTCGCCAGAAGCGGCTTAGTCATGCTGGCCACATGACCCAGAAGCTGTACGCCAGCTCCCTCGGCCAGTCAAAGCGAGATGAGCGCCGCAACCCCAGAGTTGGCCACGACTGGACCTAATGGTCAGGAGTCCCTTTACCTTTTAAGCTCAGGTGCACTTTTGTACCTAGGGGTGGCCAAATGCAAGAGAGGACAGGTTTTGCGTCAAAGAGGAGATTTAACCAAGGCACCTTCAAAATTCTCTCTTCTACGTAATTCTTAAAGCCCTTGTCCTCCTTTGTGTATGGTCACCATAAACATATCAGTTTTAAAGATATGAAGTGGCTGTTACTTATTCAGCAACACTTAGGGTCCTCAACTGACCAGCCGCCTTTTATTTTTCTTTATTTAATGAAATAATGGAATACAAAAAAAGAAAAAGTATGGTTAATGTTCTTTGCACACGCTTAGCAATGCACAAACTACAAAACAAATAATAATAAATTAAAGCATTAAAGATTAGAAGCCTTCTACAGGGTCAGAGAATCAATGAGAGTTCACAGATATCTTTGTGCCTAGGTATTCAGAAGTGTTTGTGGAGGACCACCTGCCTTTTAACCAAATTAAACTTAAGTAAATGTGTGCATCATCAAAACCAGAATAAATATACCTTTTCAGTTGTTCAACCAAGCATGATTTTTTGCAAAATCATCATTCTTGGCATCTGTTTGTTAGACGGAGTAATTGTCAGTATTTCCCTTTTTGATTCCTTTTGATTTCAAAAATAGCTTTGAAAATATAAATACATGTAAACACATAGTCCACCTATTATAACTGACCCCCCACTGGTTATTCCACTAAATCTCTAGTTGATTAATCAAGCGATCAAAGACTGCACACTTAGTAATGGGGTGGGGATGGTACTGAAAGCGGGCTCACAGGTTTAGCCAAAAGCTGATTTGCCAAAAACACTGCGGCATCTACCGGAACTTTCATTTCTTCTGAAAATCCTTGCTAATATAGAGGTAAGCCACAAAGAACAATTTAGCACCCTATAACATCAGCGCCAGTAACCTTGGGTCTTTCTAGCTTAAAGCAGCCAACAGGAGCTCTGAGAAACTTGTATTACTTTGCTACAAACAATAACAAACATGGATCAATACTTTTTTTGGGGGGGGAACTATATTTATTTATAGGGACGCGGGTGGCGCTGTGGGTTAAACCACAGAGCCTAGGACTTGCCAGTCAGAAGGTCGGCGGTTCGAATCTCCGTGACGGGATGAGCTCCCGTTGCTCGGTCCCTGCTCCTGCCAACCTAGCAGTTCAAAAGCACATCAAAATGCAAGTAGATAAATAGGTACTGCTCTGGTGGGAAGGTAAATGGCGTTTCCGTGTGCTGCTCTGGTTCACCAGAAGCGGCTTAGTCATGCTGGCCACATGACCTGGAAGCTGCACGCCGGCTCCCGCGGCCAATTAAGTGAGGTGAGCACCGCAACCCCAGTGTTGTCCGTGACTGGACCTAATGGTCAGGGGTCCCTTTACCTTAAATTTATTTATGGTTTATCTACGAAAGCACTCTATGTGGCAAGAGTACGCAGGATAGAATGGTGGGACCTGAAAAATCCAGGAGATTCAACCTCCCTTTAAATCCATATCAGAGAAAAGACAAGAACTCACTCTGAAACTCACTTACAAGTGGTACTTAACACCATGGAAACTAACACTAATAGGCCTAGGAACCTCATCAAAACACTGGACCTCCACAGGCACACATGGTGGGTATGTCCTAAAATCCAACTCGTCTGGACATCAATCATACAAGAAATATGCAAAATAACTAAGCAAGTATTAGAAGTCACCTCACAACTGGCCCTACTAAACATATTCCAAGGTAATAATGCCCACTCACATCACAAAGAGCTCATAACCCACCTACTCTCAGCAGCTAGAAACATCATAGCCAGACACTGGAGAGACCTGTCAGGAGTAAGCGTGGACCAATGGTATCAAATTGTATGGGAAACAGCCTTATTAGAAAAACTAACAATAATCTGAAACAGACATGGGAGCAAATAGAAGACGCCTTCACCCCGATATGTTTACCCTTTATCACATACACAGCCCAACAAGACAAGAATCCACCGACAGCATACAAATCAATATGGCTAACCTGATCCAACACACACACCCCACGCACACACAAAAACATATTTCATTCATTAATGTAATACTAATGTCTCACAGCGCTGTTGGGACGTGGGTGGTGCTGTGGGTTAAACCACAGAGCCTAGGGCTTGCCGATCAGAAGGTCGGTGGTTCAAATCCCTGCGACGGGGTGAGCTTCCGTTGCTCGGTCCCTGCTCCTGCCAACCTAGCAGTTCGAAAGCACATCAAAGTGCAAGTAGATAAATAGGTACCACTGTGGTGGGAAGGTCAATGGCGTTTCCGTGCGCTGCTGTGGTTTGCCAGAAGTGGCTTAGTCATGCTGGCCACATGACCCAGAAGCTGTACGCCGGCTCCCTTGGCCAGTAAATCGAGATGAGCGCCTCAACCCCAGAGTTGGCCACGACTGGACCTAATGGTCAGGGGTCCCTTTACCCTTTTTAATGTCTCACAACAAATGAAACTGATCTGTCGAAAACGCAACTTGAAAAAAGAGACATGCACATACTTTTATAAACTGAGAAATCTTTAATAAAGTATATATATTAAAAAAGCCAGGAGATTCCAGCAGTAAAAGGGGAAAACTTAGTGGGGATTTACCCTTTAGTTTAGCTCAACGGAACAGAGCATCTTTACCCCAATAAGGATAATTTACTTGGATTTACCTCTAATATAGGAGCAATGCTCAACCAATGAATGAGTTAACGTGATGCGATGCACTGAAGGTGGACTCGAGAGACCTCAGCTCAAGTCGCTGCTCAGACATGAACCCAACACTTAGAGACAATCACTATTTGTCTGCCTATCCTAACTCACAGGGCTGTTGAGAGGATATCAACACACAAGGCAGCCTTGAGCCAAACCATTGTTCCATCTATACAGTGGTACCTTGGTTCTCAAATGCCTTGGTACTCAAACAACTTGGAACCCAAACACTGCAAACCTTGAAGTAAGTGTGCCTGTTTGGGAACCTTTTTTGGAAGCCGAATGTGCTCCATTTTGAGAGATACACTTCAATTTAAGAGTAACACTTCCATTTTGAGGGTTACGCTGAGGTCTGTCTGTTTTTGCTGTTCATTTTGCGTTTTTTTCGTTTTGTTTTTTTTGTGACTGTGGAAGCCAGTTCAGCTACTAATTGATTGATTGATTGTGTGATTGCGGTACATGGTTTATTGCTTTCATTTTATGGATTAATGGTCTCGTTAGATAGTAAAATTCATATTAAATTGCTGTTTCAGGGATTGTTTTTAAAAGTCTGGAACGGATTTATCTGTTTTGCATTACTTTCTATGTGAAAGCGCACCTTGGTTTTGGAACGCTTTGGTTTTGGAACGGACTTCCGGAACGGATTAAGTTTGAGAATGAAGGTGCCACTGTACTGACAACACAGACTGGCAGCAACTCTCAGGGTTTCAGATTGGGGATGCTCCCAGTCTTACCTATAGAGCTAATGAGGATCAACCTGGCATTTTCAGCATGCAAACCTGGCATACTCCACAGAGCTAAGAACCTTCCCCATAACCACTACCCCGAGCTGCTTGGACAAAGGGCAAGAGACCCACGTGATTAAAAACTGGCCTTCTTTAACACCAGTCAAATGAAATCAAATAAACAAGGAATATTCAGTGTTACATTAGAGGGAATGCCAGGAAACAGGGAATTACGTTCACATGTGGTGGGGGTGTAAATATGTAAAAAATTTTTGGCAAAGGGTGTTTAAGGAGATAACAGAAACCACCGGGTTAAAGCTGACTGAAAGTCCAGAGGTAACATTATTATCAATTGACGAAGGGGTGGAAGGTTCACAGGCTAGGAAGAACTTGCTCACAAATTTATTGACAGTTGCACAAATTATTATAGCCAGGAAGTGGAAGAGGCAAGTAGAATATAAAATGGAAGAATGGTATAAAGAGGTGTGGGATATAGCTATTAACGATAAATTAACATGTGCCATTAAGGTAAGACGGGGAATACACAGGAGAAATTATTTTGAGGAGATATGGAGGGTGTTTGTAGAATTTGTACTGTTAAAACGGAAAGGGGTCAAACCATAGCTAGAGTTGTTGAAATTTTGGGAGGTTGGATAGGTACAATGGAATGGTCTTTGTTCACATGTCCTATTAAGAAGTGGCTGTCGAGCTTTCTGCTCTTCAGAGAACCCCTTCCAACTGGCTGGCCTGCCAAGGAATTCTTGCATGTTTGTTACGCAATCTGCACACAGTGCAAAGGGTTCTGGGAAATTGTTCAAGGGTGTACATTCAGTTCCAATTGGATGCTGGCCAAGGCTCTTACCCTCACTCTTCTTGTCCACAGGTGATAACACACACACCCTCAGGCAGAGATGGAGAATGGGCCGTATCCGCCAACCCCTAGAGGGCTCCTGGCTCCCCATCCCTTCCCTAAAGACTCCCCTAATATCCCCTGGCACCCCCTCCCTATAGAAACATATTGCCTTGGATGGAAGTAATGAACTGTCTTCAAAGGAAACACATCCACCACAACTGATCTTTTAAAGGAGCCATAGTTTTCCGCTGATCATGGTTTTGAAGCCAAATAGGATGGAGGAAGGGGAATAGTGCAGGCAGATCCACACCATGCATTTAAAGTTCAATCAGTGTGCACTGAAAGTACACGGCTTCCTCTAAACCACTTTAAAGTTTCAATTTATAATCCAGAGATATACAGTGGTACCTCGGGTTAAGTACTTAATTCGTTCTGGAGGTCCGTTCTTAAGCTGAAACTGTTCTTAACCTGAAGCACCACTTTAGCTAATGGGGCCTCCTGCTGCCGCCACGCCGCCGGAACACAATTTCTGTTCATATCCTGAAGCAAAGTTCTTAACCTGAAACACTATTTTTGGGTTAGTGGAGTCTGTAACCTGAAGCGTATGTAACCCGAGGTACCACTGTATACAGTTTGCTAAATAAACAAACCTTCAGTGGCCTGGTTTGCACATGATAAACCAGGGTTTATTAAGCCATTGATTGGCATTATCTGTGAACCCTGCCCCAGCAGGGTTTGTTTGCTAGAGTTTGTTTGCTGTCAACAAACTATGATCTGAAACCATGGTTTGTTGCTGGCTTGCAAACCTCGATATGTTTAAAGCATAGCTTGGCATTGTGCGTGAACATTGTGTGTGTTTAAAGCATAGCTTGGGATTGTGCGTGAACATTGCGTGTGTTTAAAGCATAGTTTGGGATTGTGCGTGAACATTGCGTGTGTTTAAAGCATAGCTTGGCATTGTGCATGCCGGAAGTTGCCCAGAGTGGCTGAAGAAACCCAGCCAGATGGGCAGGGTATAAACAACAACAACAACAACATAGTACTTTTCCTTAACTATAATTTGTTTGACCACTTGACCCCAGAAGCTTGCCAAAGTGCCAAAGGACAAGGCACAAGAAGTTGGAAAACAAAGAAACTTTAGAGAAACGAGCCATGGTTTCATCATCTGTGGTTTGTTTGATCATCTTGAAAAGCACAGGGCCTGAAGTATTTCGGCAGAAATCGTTTGTATGATGAAATGTGTAGGATTTGATCTGTGAAGGCGTGCAACTTGTCACTTACTGCTGCTGTCACCGAGTGAGGAAAGTCCTTGAACTCACTATAGCTCCAGTCCTGTTTACACTTTCTTGAATGCAAGTCCCCTAGAGCTCAGTGTGATTTTCCTTAGACTAAATATGTATAGGAGCAGCCCACTGGACTGGCAATAGCCCTTGTGCCTGGGGAAAATCCCAACCTTGTTTCCCTGTTACAGAAATATACAGCTATCCCAAAATCTATTTGAATAAATTCCACTGAGTTGCATTGCGAGAGTTATTAGTCCAATAAGCACAATTATTATACTGTGTGAGTGCTGTGGGTTCATCTCTGTAGGAAAATAAGCATGTACACACCCCTTGCCATAACTTCTCTCAGAGATGTGGCACTCTTTCCATCATTGCATTTCTGTGCACATGGCAAGAATGATAGTTTTAAAACTTCTTGTCTTTTAAAAAGAAGGCAGATTCTTGGGGGTGGAGAGAGAGGCATGTCTTTATTTTGGGGGCAACCCTGCTCCTGGTTTTTTTGAGAGAGGGCTGATGCTGATATTTAGCATGTATGGTAATTTCCTCCATCACCATACCCATGTCAGGAAAAACTTTACCTGACGAGCTTCTAAAATGTCAGATGGCGGGGGGGGGGGGGGAGGTAAAGAACTTCTGATTCTTCAGCTGTCTGCCATTATACACAATACACACTTCATCCAATTCAATTATATTTTTTTATCTTTCTCTTTTAACCTCCTTCCCCCCTTTCCCGCATAACAATTACAGTCATACCTCATGTTACATTTGCTTCATGTTACGTTTTTTCAGATTGCGTCCCGCGGTGACCCGGAAGTACTGGAAAGGGTTACTTCCGGGTTTCGCCGCCCGCTCATGCGCAGTAGCGCTAAATCACGCTTTGCGCATGAGCACAAGCGCCACACCTACGCAGATACAGCGCTTCAAGTTGCAGGCTTTTCATGTTGTGAACAGGCCTCTGGAACGGATCCCGTTCGCAACCAGAGGTACCACTGTATCTTTTTTAAAAAGTTTTTATTTATACTTTTCAAATTGATACATTTACTTAGTTTTACAATCATGCTAACATTTCAAAGTTTGACTTCCTTCCCCATCTTTCTGCAGTCCCTTAAATTTATTTTTTAATATCTTCTGCATATCCAAATTCATTTAATTTGCTCATTTAATTATCTACTTTAAATGTATACACTTGTGAAACTGCAGGTTATTACAATAATCCTGCCAATGTTTTTATTTGTTTGCAATTTATCTGTAAATATTCAATAAACCATTTCCATTATTTTATAAAAAGTTTGTTATCCTGATTTCTTATTCTTCCAGTAAGTATTTTTTCTATTTCTCTTTTAACCTCTTTATTATATATTTCTCTATTTCTCCTCCCACCTTCATGATTTTCTTGTATCTAAATAAAGTCTTGGTTTGGTTTAAAAAAGGGAAAAGATATTAAGTTTCATGTTTTTCTCTAGAAACCTTAATAAATTTTATTTTAGATAAATAAAATATCAGGTGGTGGTTGAGAGAAATGGGAGGAGAGCAAATAAAATGAAAAAGAAAAGAAAAGCTGGCAATGCTTTTGTTGGGCTTTAAATTCACATTGCTAGTGGCACTATAGAACTAACGCCAAACTTTCTCCCAGCGCAGATATATGCACATCCAAACAATGGCCCAACAACTGCCAAGCACATGCCTACCTAACGAACAGGCAGGATGTCAAATCCTGCTTTTACTAAACATCCAAACTTTAAAAAACAAAACCAAGCAGTGCCTGATCTGTGCTTCTTTGTGGAAAGGGCGATCATTAGCCTGTGAATATTTCATGCTCTTGTTCCCAGCTGACAGCCAGGCATTCGCAACCAAGTTGTACTTTCAAATTTGCACCTGGATTGCTATTTCTGCAAGCTGTTCAGTCCTGAGGTCATGGAACTTTAGATGCAAGAATGGGAAGATGTTGTGCACCTTTAACCCCTGTGTAGAAGGGGTTGTGCCAGGTATAGCTCCCTCGAGCTCTGCCAGGTGTAGATTTCCTCATTTCTCCATTACAGCAGTCTGAATCTGCAAAAATTCCCTCATCCACAGGATAGTTAAAAGGAGCTAGCTAGTGTGATCTGCTGGAAAGGGGGGGGGGACCAGATAGGTCCCTTTTGCCTTTAATTAGCTGTGTAAACTTTTAGGCACAGCTATTAAAGGTACAAGGGGCGCGGGTGGCGCTGTGGGTTAAACCACAGAGCCTAGGACTTGCCGATCAGAAAGTTGGTGGTTTGAATCCCCGCGACGGGGGTAGCTCCCGTTCCTCAGTCCCTGCTCCTGCCAACCTAGCAGTTCAAAAGCACGTCAAGTGCAAGTAGATAAATAGGTACCACTCCGGCAGGAAGGTAAACGGCGTTTCTGTGCGCTGCTCTGGTTCACCCGAAGCGGCTTAGTCATGCTGGCCACATGACTCGGAAGCTGTACGCCGGCTCCCTCAGCCAATAAAGCGAGATGAGCGCCGCAACCCCAGAGTCGGTCACGACTGGACCTAATGGTCTGGGGTTCCTTTACCTTATGAAAGGTATAGGAGCACTGTTTACTTTTTCACCAGGCCCACCTTAACAGGAGTCCTGAGTAGCAGGAGTTCTATAAAGGAAGGACTTTGCTTACAGAAGGTCTCAGCTTCAATCCTCAGCATCTCCAGGAGATTTTGCAGGTGGGATTTGCAAATTAAGGTTGCAAAGTTAAAGAGGATTTTGTGCTTTTCCGCAGCAGCCCCCCACCCCAAATCAAACGAGTTGCCCCTTGTGGCAGGCGATAGGGAAATGCACTTGAAGGTACGGGTTCACAGTTGCTTGATGCAGTTGTCATTTAACCTCCTTGCAAACACATCAGAATGAATGCTGAACAAGCAGCTGCTGCTGCTGTATGGCCGCCCCACAAACTGTGGGCACTTCCAGTCTAATTTTTGGGTGGGATTCAGTCACAAAGCAGAAAATCCAGGCCGGGCAGTTATTGTTGATTGGCAGTGCTTGCAACATGAACCCGCTCCCTCAAAATATCAGACCTTTTTGCAGAAAGGAACGTGTGGGATAACACTTGTTTTGACCGAGCATCATCTAACCTCCCTGCAAACAAATAGGAACAAATGGTCATTAAATAGCCACGATCATCTCATCTCCCTGGAAACAAGCTGGGAGGACTGCTCAATTGACAGTCATCTGGTAACAGCTGAAGACTGTGGAAAACCATCAGCAGTTGTTCATGCTTCATCTATGAACACATTAGCAGCTTGAAATGCAACAAGGTTGCTTCCTCCGCCACCCTGCTACATTTCAAGCCATTTTTTAAAGTTGCTGTACAGACCAGAGAGAGGGCAGAGGGTGTCTTCACCTGATATGCATTACCTGACTTGTTTTCCCTGCACCAAACTCCAGTTATTCACTGGCACTGTCATCTGAGCATGTGCAATGGCTGCCGGAAGTGTACACACCTCAGCCTAACTTCGGCTTCCATTTTCAAACTGGACAGAAGCTGGTTTAAGGGAAAATGCACCAGACAGAAGTATTTCTCAAAAAACTACAGAGTACCTATGGATGTTGGCTCATGCCACATGTGCTGAGCTTCAACCACTGGCAGTGGTGTCACACTGGAGCCAGAGGAGAGGGTAATATGCACATAGCCTGGCCTAGATTATTGCTACTCAGTTCATTATGTGTTTAGCCCGATTTAATACTTGGTGGGAAATATTTTTTGGCCGAGAACAATCTGCTTTGGAGTGATGGTATTTCTGCAGAGACTGTCAATTGGGGCTTGAATATCTCATACTCTTTCACTGTTGCTGGTTGGTTTTTTTGGAGGGGGCGGAGTTATTGGGTTGTTGTTTTTATTTTGATTATGCATTTTGTGCTTTTATATTTTGATTTTATTCTGTGAACTGCCCTGAGACCTCCGGGTCCAGGGCGGTAGGTAAAGGTAAAAGGATCCCTGAACATTAGGTCCAGTTGTGGCCGACTCTGGGGTTGCGGAGCTCATGTCGCTTTATTGGCCAAGGGACCCAGCGTACAGCTTCCGGGTCATGTGGCCAGCATGACTAAGCCGCTTCTGGCGAACCAGAGCAGCGCACGGAAACGCCGTTTACCTTCCCGCCAGAGTGATACCTATTTATCTACTTGCACTTGGACGTGCTTTTGAACTGCTAGGTTGGCAGGAGCAGGGACCGAGCAATGGGAGCTCAGCCCGTCGCGGGGATTCGAATCGCCAACCTTCTGATTGGCATGTCCTAGGCGCTGTGGTTTAACCCACAGCGCCACTCGCGTCCCCTCTAGGGCGGTACAGTGGTACCTTGGGTTACATACGCTTCAGGTTACAGACTCCGCTAACCCAGAAATAGTGCTTCAGGTTAAGAACTTTGTTTCAGGATAAGAACAGAAATCGTGCTCTGGCGGCGCAGCAAAGCAGGAGGCCCCATTAACTAAAGTGGTGCTTCAGGTTAAGAACAGTTTCAGGTTAAGTACGGACCTCCAGAACGAATTAAGTACGTAACCCGAGGTACCACTGTATATGAAGTCAATAAGTAATAATAATAGATGTCTCAAAATGTCTCCAATATGAAGGCAGCTATTTATCCTCAGAGCGCTTTCCTAGCGTGTACCCAGTAGAGACGTCGGGAAGATCATATCGATAGGATCCAATACCCCATACTAGTGAACCCTGAGGATTTCCCCGCCTCCTTTTTGAGAGGGGTTTGGTATTGTGTTACAACGACAGAAACGAAGCAGGAGGATAGCGTTTTCAAAGCAGATCGTGAAGGAGACGCGCAAAATTGCAGGTTACATTGACTTCAGCATTATTACGCAGAACGCCAAGGCGCTCCCTGAGTTCCAGGCTAGGAGCAAAGCTCCTAGGAACGCGGCAATTGGATCGACTTCCTAGCAGTGGCATCTACTACTTTGCGCTGATGCCACTAAGATACTCCAAGCGCAGTATCTCCATTTGGGGCTTGCTTGATGGAAGGCAAAAGTAAAGCACAACAGAAATATTGGGCGGAGCAGGGGGTGGGGGGGGGGGTTGCGTTATTTTTGACCAAAGCGCCTTACGATCGGGCTACCCTACTTTAAACTCAGTCTCCGGCGACATTAGGAGGCTGGAGGGAGGAAGCGATTTCAGATCGGCAGGGAGTGGCCGGATCGCAAAAGTTAAAACGCACCATTTCAATCCATCCTCGCAGAGGACGGACAGAGGAACGCGGAGGGTGCGAGAGCCGCCTGCCACTTTCCGCAGGGATACTGAACGCCCCCAAGAAAGCAGCGGAGCACCCCAAGCAAGGAATGGGGTGGCACGGCAGCGCTTGGCACCCGGAGGTAAACGCGCCCTGCAGCTTGGAGCCGCGATCGTCACCTCTCCCTGCCCCCTGCCTGCCTTCCCTGGCAATCGCAGGAGGCGAAGGGCAGCCTCGGCCAAGAGAAAGAGCCCCGTCGGACGCCTCTCCATCAGGGCGACTCAATTCCAGAAGCGCAAAACTGCCTTGCGCTCCCGGCGCTCGCTTTCCTGGGATTACCGGTAAATCCCCCTCATCCATGCTTATTTCAAGCGCAGGATCGGGACGCTTACCTCTGCCGCCAAAACTGCCCGAGTGATGATGCTCAGAGCGCGCTTTCCCTGCTCCACGTCCCGCCGTCCAGGAGCCGGAGGTCTGGGGAACTTTTTCCGCCGGCGCGCGCAAAGGAGACGGGGAATTACGGTACCCTGAATTACGCCGCTCCGTCCGCACCAAGCAACTGCAAGCGAGCGAGAAGTGGGAGCCTCCATCCGGCCAGCAGTGGCAGGTGGGGGCTGTGCTCTGGGGCCCCGCCCCGCCCTGGAAGCCCCGCCCCTGCCGGCTGGAGCCTCTGCTTCTTGGAGAGCCTGTGATTCAAGGCATTCAAAACTCTGTGATTCAAACTCCGATCTTTCCGGGAAGCAGTTTTGCTGCGCAAGACCTTGAAATCAGCTTTAATTGTGCAAGCTGAATTTACTAGGGTGTGACTGGATCTCACCTGATAAATAGTGACAGTCCCAAAGTGCAATCCAAGACTGCATCCAAACAAATGTTTTAATTGCCTTGTACAAGGATAGAAATGGCCATCTGTCCCATTTAATTACAACATTGCATTTGTCAAGAGCAAAAATAATGACTAGCCCCTTGATATATGAACTACTGCATGTAGCTCTATCTTTTTTAAATTAATCTTTTTATGTGATTTTCAAAAAGAGAAAAAGAAAGAGAAAATAAACATACATTTAAAAATAGTACTAAATTGCTCTGAATCTCCAGACTCCCCCCCCCATCCCTTCCACTGGTCCATTCCATTTTCAACTGCATATCCAATTTTTCATCTTCTTAAGTTATCTATACATTCTGTTACATTACAAGTGTATTTAAAATCCTGCTAATGTTTTAACCTGTTTACCATAATTTTGCATATAAATTATAAACATTTCCTGTTCTTTTTAAAAATTTCTTGGTTTCTTGATTCCTGAGCTTCCCAGTTAGTGTTGCCTTTTTGGCATAGTCCATCAACTGGATTTGCCATTCTACTCTGGTCAGGGCTGTCTCTTCCTTCCATCTCCATGTAGCTCTATCCTAAGCTTCTTTAGCAGAAACCCAGCCAGATGGGCAGGGTATAAATAAATTACTACTGCTACTACTACTTCGATACAAGGTCTGCGGAGAGCAAACCAGCAAGTTAAATATGACTGCATGCAATAAAACCTCAATGGCTGCTTCTTCTAGGGAAAAGCAGCTTCAAGAGGGAGGCAACTGGAAGCAGGGATGTTTCACGCCGCCCCACAAAATCCGCCCTCGCCACAGGGTCAGGTTTTTGCCAAAAATCCGACACTGTCCAATTCACTCTAAAGTGGTGTCAAAGACTGACAAATGGCCCTCTGCAATGTTTGGTGGTGGAAACAGAATGTTTTACGGAAGGCAAAAAAACCCCAGCCCTTAGTGCCCTAACCCGCAGAATCAGGATTTCGCCAAAAATCCAACATTGTCCAATTTACTAGAAAATGGCGCCAAACACCTGCAAATGGTCCCCTACAACCTTTGATGGTACGAACGCTACGTTTCACAGTAGGGCATAAAGTGAGCTCCCGGTGCCCTGATTCATAAGGCAAGGATTTGCCCAGAACCCAGCGTCGTCCGATTCTCTTCAAAATGGCACCAAACACCCAGAAAAGCCCTCTGCAACGTTTGGCGGTGACAATACTACATTTCATGGCGCCCCACAAAATCTGCCCCTGGCGCCCTAACCCGCGGGGGTCAGGATTTGCCAAAAATCTGACGTCGTCCAATTCACTCGAAAGTGGTGCCAAACACTTGTAAATTCTCCCCTGCAACGTTTGGCAGTGCAAACAGCACGTTTTACGGTAGGCCAAAAAATCAGCCCTCGGAGCCCTAACCTGTGGGCGGGGTCAGAATTTCGCAAAAAATCTTACTTTGTCCAATTCACTCAGAAGTGGTGCCAAACACTTTCAAATTGGCCCCTCTTCTATCACTGAGCCACAAGCTCTTCCCCAAAGAGACATTTCTCTTGGTGTATTATTCTCAAAGTGTGAGTGGCATGCACTCCTCAACAAGAGCACATGATTGAAGTTTAAAGGCCGTATTGTATTTATGAGGGGACTTCCAGTTCATCTCGCTCAGCTTCCCATCCTGATATTAACAATGCCTCTTGTGTCTCTGGCACATATTTTTAATAAGCTACTCCCTGCCCTGTAAGTACTGTTGAGATCACATGATCCCTTCCTCTCTCTGATAATAGCACACCAGATCTCTGTGTGATGCTCGATGCTGTATTCTGTTCCGCAGGAGATGCCTGTTTCATAAGTCAGAGAAGGGAGTTTTTAAATGGTATTCAACACCAAATTATAAACATGACTCAGAATGACATTGGGGGATCAGGCTGAGCTGGCCTTGGCTTATGGGTTTGCCAGCTGATTTGGACTCAGCAGAGACTGCCTTTTTTTGAACTAAAAGCCAGGCTGAAAATCAGCTGGAAATGGCTCTCAAGGGATTACAAGATGGAACAGAACAGTGACATCAACTTCCCATTCCTTCTAGCAACCAGCTATTGCAATTTGATTTATATTAAATTACTCAACATAAGAGTTTTCATAGAAAAAGCTTATCTGGGTGACCTCTCTCTCTCTCTCTCTCTCTCTCTCTCACACACACACACACGGTTGGAAATTGAATTTCTAGCAACAGATATTAACAAATTTTCACAGATTGCTCCCCAAGTGGAACAAAATTAATGGAATGAAATAGATTCACAATTTGAATGTGAGCACAGTCTTATACATGTCTGCCCAGGGGTGAGTACCAATGAGTTCAATGAGACTTACTCTCAGGTAAGTATAGTATAGGATTGCCCTTTCTATCCATCGGCAGAGTACTTATCTGGGAGTAAGTCCAATGAGCAAAGTAGATTTGACTTCTGAGTAAACATGCTTGGGATCTCACCGTTAACGATGGGCGGCATTTGGTGTTTTTGCTCTCGGGGAAGAAAGGATTTCTGAGGATCCCAATTCCGTCTTTAACTCCTAAAACCTGCACCTCTCGCTGAAGCCCTTAACCTCAGAAAAGATTGTCACATCTCTCTTTGGCATGTGTGTTGTCCATCGATGCTCCTCCACCTGCTGCTCCCAAGGGGCTCAGGATTCTGCATCTGCAGTGCTTCCAGCCTCTGCCAAAGGAAGGAGTGAGGATGAATTATAGATAACTGCTAATTGCCAATGTGTGAATGTGTGAACTCCCTAGACGCCGCTGCTTTCCTCAAACTTCTCATATAAAGTGCAGAGCAGTGACGAAGCACTTCCATGACTTCACTCTAATCCCTCAGGAACCTTCAAGCAGCGAGAAGATCAGGAGAAACTTCTCTGAACCTGTGCATTGATGATCCATCTTCTTTGGTGATCACTCGTAGCTGAGTAAGATTGTCTTCCATGAACATGGTCTTAACATGGAGTCCGTAAGTGACTGTGGAGGCCAATTCTGGATCCACACGTCCTTCCACAGTGGGGACATTGGTTTCCGGTCGGGAGTTTATCACGGTGTGGATTTGCCAAGCATGCCTTCCTCTTAGCACGTTTCTCCCTTTCGTCCCGAGTTTGAACATCTTCAAAGCCCATGACACCTTTGGTAACGGCTGTTCTCCAATTGGAGTGTTCGCAGGCCAGTGTTTCCCAGTCATCGGTGTTTATACTACATTTTTTTTAGATTTGCCTCAAAAGAGTTCTTTAAACCTCTTTTGTTGACTACCAGCATTACACTTTCCATTTTTAAGTTCGGAATAGAGTAGTTGCTTTGGAAGATGATCATCAGGCATCTTCACAACATGGCCAGTCCAACGAAGTTGATGTTGAAGAATCATTGCTTCGACACTGGTAATCTTTGCTTCTTCCAGTACACTGGCATTAGTTCACCTGTCTTCCCAAGTGATGTGTAAAGTTTTTTTGGAGAAACCGTTGATGGAATCTTTTGAGGAGTTGGAGATGGCGTTTATAAGAGGTCCTCGTTCACAAGCATGCAGTAAGGTTGGCAGTACAATAGCTTTGCAAGCAAGCATTTTGGTTTCTCTGCAAATGTCCCGGTCCTCAAACACTCTGCACTTCAATTGGGAGAAAGCTGCACTTGCAGATGATGATCAATCTAAGGGGTTGGTGGTATTGTCCTTCTTAAGTCTCACACTGGGAGAGGCAAGGGTGGAGCTTGCATCTTCCCTACCAAGCACTTGCATCTCCTTTCCTGGGAAGGTTCACAGCAGAGAAACAAGAGTGGCAAAGGACACTCACCTCTTGCTGGGACAGCGCCAACTACTGGCACCTTTTGGCAGCTGCTGGGTCCTGTGTGCTCCAGCAGGGCCCACTCACCTGTTTGCACATTTCCGCAGTTGTTCCTCCTCCTCCTCCTCCTCCTCCTCCTCCTCCTCCTCCTCTTCCTCTTCGTCTTTCTTCTCCTCTTCCTCTTCATTGAATTTATATACCCGGGGGGGATTTCTCAGGGCACTTCGCAGAATAAAATCGAGATACAAATCACGAAATACATAATAAAAATATAAACAACAATCCAATTGCTCCCCCTCCCCCCCAAAAACATATTATTATTATTTATTGAATTTATATTGAATTTGGGTTTATCTGGCAGCAGCGGCTGAGTCTGGAAAGCAGCGGTCATTAAAATTTTATTTTTTGATATTTATCTAACAAAATTTATATGCAGTTACCGGGTAGGTGACTTTAAATTGGTTCGCAAAGGAAAACTGAAAATATCGATACAAGTTAACATAAATGTTTGAATTGGAAATGAAACATGCAATTGCAAAACATGTGTACATACAGTAATCACTTCCATCCGCAACTGTGCTGCAGAATTCCTCACTAGATGTAGTTGGTTTCCCCGCAGTGCCCAGCAACCCTGGAACGCCAAGGCATTTTGTGGGAAATTTAAATGGCTGTGGTATCTGAGACTCGGCTGCTGCTACCAATTCAGCCAGCAGCCTGAGAAACACTGACCAAGCAGACTGAAGGTACATTCTTTTACCTTTGGTGGACGTGCCCAAGGATTAAGGCTTTCTGGGAAATGATCTATAATGAAATGAAAAAGGTATTTAAATATACCTTCCTGAAGAAACCAGAGGCCTTTCTCCTGGGCATGGTTGGCCAATTGGTGCCAAAGAAGGACAGAACTTTTTTTATGTATGCGACAACAGCAGCAAGAATACTTATCGTAAAATATTGGAAGACACAAGATCTACCCACTCTGGAAGAATGACAGATGAAGATGATGGACTATATGGGACTGGCAGAAATGACCGGCAGAATCCGAGACCAGGGAAAAGAGTCGGCGGAAGAAGACTGGAAGAAATTTAAAGACTATTTACAGAAATATTGTAAAATTAATGAATGTTAGAACGATGTTGGACAGAAATTAAGTGGTTTCCAGCTGTAATGCTCAAGAGATATGAAAAATAAGGTTTAGAAATAAGTAAAAACTAATGGTGAGGATTTGCTGAATTAACAATTTGAATTGGAATACAAGAAAGGGAGGTATGAGGAGGTCTGGAAAATAAGTTAAAAGAAAATAAGTAATGGAAATTTTATGTTTTTTTTAAATTATTTTTGTATTTTTGTATTTTCTTTATTTTTTCTTTTTTTATTTTACATTGTATTATTTCTTGAAAACTTTAATAAATATTCAAACAAACAAAACAAAAAAAGAGAAACACTGGCCAAGCAGTCCCACTGGGAGGCATAGCTTTGGGAGTGCCCTGAAACCTGGAATCAGCTGTACTATCTTTCTTTCTTTTTTTGGATATAATTTTTATTAAATTTTCTGTTTTACAATTTAAAATACTCATTTTTACATCCTTAAGATATCTATGACTTCCCTTCTTCTCTTTCCATGGTTCATTTTACATATAAATCCCTGCATATTTTACAAAAACCATACCATTCAGTATTCCATTATTGCATCCATCAAAATGTATTTACGCTGTTGAATTTACCTTAATGCTGGTGTTTTCAGCTGTACACAATTATTTCCAATATATTCAATAAACATTTTCCAATCTTCTCTAAATGCATGTTCTTCTTGTTCTCTTCTTCTGCAAGCTGCGCATATTCCGTCAACTTAAGTTGCCACTCTTCTTTGTTTGGAACTTCGCTTGTTTTCCATTTTGGGGCTAACCAAACAAGGGCCGCAGTAAAGGTAAAGGGACCCCTGACCATTAGGTCCATTCATGACCGACTCTGGGGTTGGGGCGCTCATCTTGCTTTATTGGCTGTGGGAGCCGGCGTGCAGCTTCCGGGTCATGTGGCCAGCAGGACTAAGCCGCTTCTGGCGAACCAGAGCAGTGCATGGAAACGCTGTTTACCTTGCCGCCAGAGCGATACCTATTTATCTACTTGCACTTTGATGTGCTTTCGAACTGCTAGGTGGGCAGGAGCAGGGACCGAGCAACGGGAGCTCGCAGTAGTGGCATACATAAATAAACTTTTTTGACACCTGGGAATTTCAGTCTGAATTATCCCCAACAGAAAGGACTCTGTTATTTTGGGGAAAGTACTTTTTAACATTTTTTTCAATTCATTATGGATCTTTTCCCCAATACTCTTTTTCCCTTTTACAAGTCTACCACATATGAAAGAACATTCCCTCCAACTCTTTGCATCTCCAGCACTAGTCTCATTCTGTCTTACACATCTTAGCAAGCCTACTTGGAGTTAAATACCAGCTGTAAATCATTTCCAAGTAGTTCTCCTTCAAAGAGTAACATGCTGTAAACTTCAAGTCACTTTTCCAGAGTTTCCCCCAGAGGTTAAATCTATATTGTGTCCTATATCTATTATCCAAATCAGCTGTACTTTCCGCTCCCATTTGAAAGCTGTGATTTGGGTACCAGGCTATGAGCCAGAAACTTCTACCTGCAACCCTCCACTGGACAATGCTTAGCATCAGTTGCCACCACCCAAATGATCCTGTCTGACTAAAAACAAGAAGTGCGGCTCAAACAACCACCTGTGCTGCAATGTGGGTTTGCCATTATTCTGCCTTGCGCCTTTGGGATTTACATTCCTGTTGGACATACATGGCTACCTGCAATTGTGCCACTATGTGGTTGCACAGGGAGCCAGAATGAAGGAATGACCAAGTAGGAGACGCGGGCTTAATTCCATGCAATGGCAGATGTTGTCTTAAGCCAGAACCGACTGCTGCTCCGTTTAATCAGGTTACTGGTTGCAAGCAGCCAAAACAAAATCCACATTGCGCCACAATTGAATTACACCCCTGTTGTGATGCCTAGCTGCGATCGCAGTGGGACATGCAACTATCCTGCTGTCAGTGATTTGTGATCAAGGTCACACACATTAGGGGATTGCCTCTCAACCTGCTCTCATGCGAAACAGGCCCGTTTGACAGATGGACAACCAGGAACCACAGTTTTCCACCTGTGCCTGGATCCTGCTTCTCATAGGTTTTGAATTCCTGGGTAGCCTGGCCAAGCTAGGGTCATTAAGGGAAGACGGGACATGGGTGGCACTGTGGTCTAAACCACAGAGCCTCTTGGGCTTGCCGATCAGAAGGCCGGCAGTTCAAATCCCCATGATGGGGTGAGCTCCCGTTGCTCTGTCCCAGCTCCTGCCAACCTAGCAGTTTGAAAGCACACCACTGCAAGTGGATAAACAGATACCGCTGCGGCAGGAAGGTAAACAACATTTCCATGCGCTCTGGTTTCTGTCACGGTGTTCTGTTGTGCCAGAAGCGGTTGAGTCATGCTGTCCACATGACCCGGAAAACTGTCTGTGGACAAACGCCGGCTCCTTCAGCCTGAAAGCAAGATGAGCGCCGCAACCCCATTGTTGCCTTTGACTGGACTTAACCATCCAGGGGTCCTTTACCTATCATCATCATCATCATCATCATCATTAGAATAGAGGGCCATTGAGGGCTTGTTGCCAGTGCCAGATAACTCCTTCCCCTCCTGCCCTGAAGTGTGAACAGAGACAGAGGTTTGAAAGGTTGAAAGGTTGACAAGGTGACGGGGTGTATATTTGAGGTGACAGGAAAAGGGAGTCTGATCTGGGAGTAAGGGTTGCTGGAAAGAAGAGGCAGGAGGAAGAGCTGAGGTCCATTTAGGGCAGGTTGGCTGAAGGCTGCCTGTGCTGCTGCCTCTTGAAATGCCCATGCCGTATGACCTGGATTTCCTCCATGCAGACTGAAGGTGCAAATAGGCAAATAAATCATATTTCTTAAAGCAACGGCAGTCTCCACAGTGTCTTCCATCCCCCAAAGGGACACAGACTCTCTTTGGGTGACAGGGACCCCATGGGCTTTTGCCACGGCTCGGCAGAGAGACGGGCAGACACCCGACTTTTGCAACAATACTATTCCTTGCCTTTTTGTCTACCCCATCAATTTGCTCTTGACGTGTTTCATCTCTCTCTAGCTTTTGGGAACAGGAGCAAACTGAAAGATTCACTTAGGCAAGTGCTGCCAGAGACTGGCAAAGTGAGTTTCTAACAGAGAATAAGGGAGGGCAGAGGATCTGGTCTGCATGTGGAAAGGCCCAAGTTCACCCTCAGCATGTCTAAGTAGGATGGGGAAAGTCTCTTGTCTGGGAGCTGTTGCCAGTCAGTGCAGAATACTGGGCCATTGGTCTGACTCAGGATAAGGCCACTTCCTATGTTCCTGTGAGTCTTAAGAACACGGGAGGGAGTGGCAGATATTCACAGGAAGGTCCACGGAGGAGATTTCAGATTGTACTAAGACTTGCTGGAACAACCAGAACAACAGCAGCTAATGCCCCATTTTCCACAAATGAATCTCCACCACTGTTGATATTAAGGATACCTAGTGTCACTGTCCGGTTCACGGTCAATTGACGTCCTGGCTGGGGACGTTGGGACCGGGGGCAAGATGGCAGGGTGGGAGCAGGAACAGGAGTCCAGAAACTAGGAGTCAGAAAGCCAAGAGTCCAAGGGTCAGAGAGTTGGGAGTCAAGAAGCCAAGGATCCAAGGGTCAGGAAGCAGGGAATCACGAAGTCAAGGGTTCAAGGAGCAAGAAGTCACAAAGTCAGGGTCCGAGGATCAAGAAGCAGGGAGTCAAGAAGCCGAGGTTCAAGGATCAGGAAGCAAGAAGCCAAATGCAGCAAGGCAGGAAATGTGTTGCTGTGGCAAAGAGCTGAAGGGAAAATGCTGACCTTATATCCCTTCCCGGCTCTTGCCACCAGGTGCTGTGAGTTACCAATTGGCCTCACCTGTGTGGCTGCACCTTGCCTCTTCAGAACAAACTTAGGAAGGCCCCAGTCCTGCAGAGTCCTATTGGTCACAGGGCCTGGCTCCTGCACTCACACCTGACGCCTAGTTCCTCTTCCTTCCTGTTTTCCACCTACCAAGGAACCTGTGTGTTTTGCCTAGGGATGGAGGCAGACCTGGGAAACAGGTGGGTTTTGCATTTCCAGATGGCGATAATGATAATAAAATGCTGGTGGTGATGATAATGAAAGCAAAGCAGACACAATAGGTCCGTTTACACAGCATGCAAAGGACTGCCACCTTTTAAGCTGCATTGTCAGTGCAGCCATTCATCATGCCATTGGGGGAAATGAATATGTTATTTAGGGGCTTAATTTGACTAGTGTATAATCACAGCTATCTGGTCTCATTATTTAAATCTATTAAAGACAGAGATGGAAAATCGATGACTAATGCCTTCATTCAAGGGTCCTTCAGCCCATGTCATTTCTCCAGGGATTGCATAATTTGCTCAATGAAACACCCACACCCACACGTCCATTTGGCTGAGTCTGACTGGCCCATTGAGCTTCCCTGCTAAGTGGAAATTTGAACTCTAGTCTCCCAAGGTCCTTGTCCAGCCCTCTAACAACTATACCACACTGCCTCAGACTGTTGCATTTTATCAATTTCTGTTTTGTACAGAAACCAGCTGCTCTGAAGGACTTCAACAACTAGCTTAAGGTTGCAGAGAGGATGGTGATGATTTGGAGTGGATGTTTAGAGCATAGTGATGTGAAATCTGGGTCTGCATGAATACTGAAAACTTTCCCTGCCCTAATTTCTCCACTTCATCCCAGCTTGAATTACACATCTGATTTCCACCAGGGCAGTTCAGGGTGAAGAACCATAGAAAAAGGATAGTATGAGATGCTCTTAATTTTAAATCTAACAGAGAACGACCCCTGCTGGCAGCGTAATAATTATTTCCATACAGAATAGTAAAAAAAAAAAAACATACCTGTGGCTTTTGCCATCATCTGAACATCTGAAGCTGCTGGTAGTTCTAGACGGCTCAGCTAATAATAATAATAATAATAATAATAATAATAATAATAATAATTTTTATTAGGTACTTCCTCCCCCCATGTAATTTACATAAACAAGGATAAAACAGCCCAATATACACAAATAATATGTACAGTGGTGCCCCGCAAGACGAATGCCTCGCAAGACGAAAAACCCGCTACACGAAAGGGTTTTCCGTTTTGGAGGTGCTTCGCAAGACGAATTTCCCTATGGGCTTGCTTCGCAAGATGAAACGTCTTGCGAGTTTTTCCGACTTTTTTCCCCTTCCCCCCCTTTTTCTAAGCTGCTAAGCCGCTAATCTGCTAATGGGCTTGCTTCACAAGACGAAAAAACCACTAGACGAAGAGACTCGCGGAACGGATTCTTTTCGTCTTGCGAGGCACCACTGTACAAGAAGAGATACTGCTCTACTGTACTCCTCTAAAATCAAGATCCAAAGGCTGATGTGAATTTGAATGTTTTGCCAGGCCCCTAAGAGAAGCTCGTGACGGTGAAATAAATAAGTTTATTACCCTGGGGAGAGCACTCCATAAATGGGGGGCCACCACTGAAAAGGCCCATTCTTGTGTCACCAATCTTGGAGGCAGGCACACACAATAGGCCTGAAGTGAAAACAAAGGTATTGGATTTCTCTGAGCCTCCTTTCCCCTTCATCTTCTTCTCTGGTGGGAGTGTTGATGTGCCTGACATGTGCAAGTGCCTGGACAAATTACCCCTCTGAAAGGCAACAGCAGAGAGAAGTGTCCCGAAAATAAAACAATTCCCACAACAGAGCAGGATGCATCTGACAAAACCCTCTTTGAAAGTTTATGCTGTAATAAACACACATCTGTGAGTGCCCCAGGTGCAAGACTTTGCAGTTTCTGCCATGTTTAGAAGGACGTTGCTTTTTTGTGTGTTTGCAGAGTGAACACACTTTCACCCAGTCACAATTCATGGCTTTCTTCAATTGTTTTGCCCCACCCCACCCAGTCAGAAGCTTTCACTTCCTGTCCAGGGAGGGGGAAAGAGGTTTGAGGAACTAGGAAATGGGTGTCCTCTATTAATTAAAAGTCCATGCAGCTAAGAGATGGAAAAAGATTAGTGTGACATCCATTGGAAATACTCAATGAAGACTCATTCTTCTTCTTCTTTGCAACTGTTCTTCATTCTTCTTCACCACCACCACTGATATTTGAAAGGTCCTCTGGAAGCCAGAAGAGCAAGGCAAAAGTCTTTTAAAAATCAAAAAACAAGAGCAAGCACACAAACACAATTTTTATTAAATCATCTGTTTTGCAATTTAAAATACTCATTTTACATCCTTAAGATATTAATGACTTCCCTTCTTCTTTCCCTGGTTCATTTTACATATCACAAATCCCTGCATATTTGACAAAAACTATATACCATTCAGTATTCCATTATTGCATCCATCAGAACTTATTTACACTGTTGAATTTATCTTAATGTGGCCAGTGTTTTCAGCTGTACACAATTATTTCTGATATATTCATTAAACGTTTTCCAATCTTCTTTAAAATGTATGTTTTTCTTGTTCACTTATTCTGTATGTTAACATAACATAACATAACATAAAACATAACATAACATAACATAACATAACATAACATAACATAACATAACATCATAACATAACATAGAACAAGCGCTCTTTGATCTGATGTGATTTAAATATTTGCTTTTTGCTTTTCCAACTACAAATGTTCAGCTGAAAGCGGCTCACAATAATCCGTGGTTGACATCCATTTGTCTCGGGAGACAGTGGAAGAGTGCACCTTTCTGGGTGAAGTTAAAGTGCCAGACATCTACAGCGCCTGCTGTGGCTGTAGAGTCGGATATGGGGGAAACATGTTTTGTCGCAGCTGGGGTTGCGCTGCTACAGACAAACCAGTGTCTCTTCTCTGTGGTTATTCCCCCTCTGGTCACTGTCATGGATGCACAACTTGACTGCTCATCTCCAATGCTTGGAGTTTCGTTTCCCCTTTCACACACACACACACACACACACACACACACACACACACTCTCTCTCCCCTGGATTTTCCTCCTCTCCTTTGTGGGTCCTATTGTTAGATATTTGTGAAGGAAATAAGCAGCTATCTTATCTTTAAAACACATCTGAAGGCAGCCCTGTTTAGGGAAGTTTTTAATATTTAATGCTGTATTGTTTTTAACACTTGATTGGAAGCCGCCCAGAGTGGCTGGGGAAACTCAGCCAGATGGGCGGGGTATAAACAATAAATAAATAATAATAATAATAATAATTTCTATTATTATTATTATTATTATTATTATTATTATTATTATTATTATTATTTCCTCCTGCATTATTTCCTCCTGCATCTTTTATAATAATCTTTTATGTAATCTCCATTATACCCAAAATTCACCATTAAACAACAAGTGTTATTTCAACCCTACTAACGATTTCAACTGTTTCAATGGTTTTCAAGGTAAATTACAAGTTTTTCCCATTCCTTATTGAAATTTCGGTCTCCCAAAAGATGATTAATGCGGTTCAGTGGAGTCACACCAATTCAAAATGTTGTTTCCTCGGATTTAATAGGGCTTTTAATACTTCTAAGTAGACACGGCTAAGGGCTGCCCTTCATGCAAACCTAAGAAGTAATAAAAATCCCATGGGCACTCAAGTAGCATCGCTCCATCTTCTTATGCCTCGTAACGCTGCTACTACTTTTCCCGTTCTTCGGTCGGTTCTGGTGGAAGGAAGGAAGCTTGTCCCTAGCGGGCACCCATACGGGAGAGCGGTGAAGCGACGGGGGACGAAGCTTGGCCCTAGCGGCGATCCGTAGACGGCACAAGGCAACCGTGAGGAAGGAGGTTTGTCCCTAGCGGGCACCCGTACATGAGAGCCGTGCAGCGACGGGGAACGAAGCTTGGCCCTAGCGGCGACCCGTAGACGGCACAAGGCAACCGTGAGGAAGGAGGTTTGTCCCTAGCGGGGACCCGTACAGGAAATCGGCGCAGGCGCGGTGGGCGGGAACAGGAAGGCCCTTTTTCCGGCGCGCGTTCTAGCCAGCGGCCTTTCGCTCCAGCCGAGCCGGGAGGGGAGACGCTCGCCCAGCCGACGCCTGAGGGAGGCGGGAGGCCATGTTCCGCCTCGAGGGCCTGGGGCCCAAGCTGGACCCGGAGGAGCTGAAGCGGAAGATGCGCGAGGACGTCCTCTCCTCCGTGCGCACCTTCCTCCTCTACGTGGTGGCGCTGCGCATCAGTGAGTGGCGGGCGAGGGGAGAGAGGCCTCGGGGTCCGGCCGGCTCGGGCGTCGCGAGACAGTGCCGCCGGGGGGACAAGCGAGGGCCGGCGGAGGCAGGGCCGGCCCAAGAAGGGTCTAGTTGGTCTAGGTTCCAGTTACAGATGGGTAGCCGTGTTGGTCTGCCATAGTCAAAACAAAACAAATTCCTTCCAGTAGCACCTTAAAGACCAACTAAGTCCGTTCTTGGTATGAGCTTTCGTGTGCATGCACACTTCTTCAGATACACTGAGACAGAAGTCACCAGACCCTTCTATATAGTGAGAAGGTGGGGAGGGGTATTACTCAGAAGGGTGGTGGGATTGGGTGATTGGCAGATAGCTGTGATGAGCCTGTTGACGACTCTTAACGACTGCAATAGGTCTTACAGGAAAAAGCAAGGGGTGAGAAGGTGAAAAATGGCTTGTCATGTATAATGAGATAAGAATCCAAGGTCTTTGTTCAGACCAGGTTTCTCCATGGTTTTGAGTTTGGTGATAAGTTGTAATTCAGCAGCTTCTCTTTCCAGTCTATTTCTGAAATTCCTTTGTAGTAAAACAGCTACTTTGAGATCTTGTATAGAATGTCCTGGGAGATTGAAATGTTCTCCTACTGGTTTCTCTGTCTTTTTCACCTTTTCACCCCTTGCTTTTTCCTGTAAGACCTATTGCAGGTACTTGTTTTTGCTGGGACACGAAATGGAGATTCCATCAATACAGCAGTGAGACAAGAGAGTTGGGCAGCTGTATGTTGCTTGGAATTAATATATAGATTGAGTTGGAGAAGGGAAGAGCAAATATATTGAGAATATTAGAATAATAGATACATTTTCTAGGAATGAAAATGTAATTGGCTAGATTGAGTATTCAAGGAGAGATGCTCTAATAGGTATATAGGAATGCTTTATGGAATAACTATCAGAAGCAACCAGTGAATATTGGGAGATGCTCAAGTGTAGAACTAATGTATAGTTCAGAAGCTTCATTTGTTCTAGCATGTGGTTGACCATATTCTGTGCCAATGCACAGTTAACTTATGGAATTCACTGCTATGTGGTTATGACTACAAACCTAGGTGGCTTTAAAAATGGGTGTGTGCTTCTTTTTTCAGCTCCATTCATTTTAAAGAAGCTGGAAAGCATATGAAAACAAAAGAACATCAAGGATGGGCTGAATGGAAGACCCAGGCGGACAGTGGTTGCTCTCCCATTGAATGGGCTGCAAAGAAGAGGCTCTGTATCCTGACAAATGCATCCAGACATTTCCTACTGAAATATTTGGGAAGATTGTAGAAGAGCCGAAGAGAGAAAGCCAATAACCGTTATTTACATGTGTCAGTATGTGGTTTCTTTATGTTTGGTACAAATTTATTGTTCTTCAGAGATTATATCAACCGATTTGGGAAAATTGCTACCTGTAAACAGAGTTCTTTGGAGCAGAGCTTATCTCTGAGGTGTTAATGATATGGTTATCACCAGAGTATCTCATTGTATCCTGTGCAATCTCGGTGGTTAAATCTTGAATGGCTGAAATAAAATGTGGCATATGTTCTAACATGGCATTCTACAATTACAGTCATTGTAGAGAATTTTATTCCCTTTGCCAATGTCTTTTCACATATAATGCGAGGAGGATAGTAGAAGCTTAGTGTGACTAGACAGGAATGAAGAACAGCGAAGATAATGTTCTAGGCTTTTCAAAATGCAAAGATTTAAAAACCAATTGATGCTAAGTAGTGCCAAAGTTGGATCTGACTAGTCTTCCTCTTTGCTTAATGAATCAGGGTGACATTGGAAAGAAGGCAGCAGAAAGTGGTGCCGAGCAGATAAGTTCATCCCCCTCATAATTAGAAATTGGGAACCTGCAGTGCAGTTGACTGGCAAGTTGTTTCTGGGCAGACAAAAAGAAGCTGTTTATATCAATATGTGGCTCGTGAATGAGAGCTAGGGTTAGGCGTGACAGGGCTGGCAGCATTACTCCCCATACCGCCATTGGGAACAGCCATATCACAGTGGCTTCTATGCTATTGCTTGCAGCATATGGATGGGGCCTGAGATGGCTTTTTAAAAGGATTAGACAAATTCTTGGCAGATAGGTCAATTAGCAGCCAGAATACCTAAATGGAACATCCACAGTCAGAAGAGGCATACTTTAAAAGGGCACCTGGCTTTTGGGAGACAGAGTGCTCATCTTGGTTCGATTCCACAAGGCAATCCTTGAAACTATTAACAGGCTGGCAGTCTTATTAGTGAGTCTTCCTTTCCCCATATCAAATAGTCAGTGATGCCAGCTTTACTATAAGCGAGTTAAAAATCAATGATGTACCATGTCAACTGCTCTCCTTAAGGGAGAAAAGAAAATTGCAGTGTATGAAAGTAGCCACCAGGTGTCAGCAGCCAGTAGCTTTTTCTTCCCAAAAATATAGTGGCTGTTTTTAAATAGCTATTTCAGCTGTCGGTCATGCAGATTAGTGCAGATTTCTTTGATCAGGAATGAATCTTTCGAGGCGTTGGAAGAAGAGAAATCACAGATCTGCTAGAAAATTGCACCTTGTAAGTAATCACTATCTTGGGAAGGAAAGCTATGCCTACATTTCTCATGTAGACTAATGCTGATAATGAAAAATGTCTTCTGTTTAAGCATCTGAAGATGCTGTTTTGGCCCACAAGTGCTACCAGAATGACTGAATTTGCCTGAAAGTTTGTGGCAGTGTCACAGCACAATCCTATGCATACATGGAAGTACGCTCCATGGAATTCAATGGGACTTATTCCTAGTTAAGTGTATGTAGGATTACATTAATTTTTTTTTGCTGCCCTGCTCTTCTGCCTTGCTTAAATTATGCATGATAGGTTAAAGGCATAGCAGTATGGAAAAATGAGGGGAAAGGTCGCAATCCTTTTCTTATTTAAGGATTAAGCAAAGACAACTGACAGTGTACTGCCAGAAGTCAAGACAACAACAAATAGTCTTTCTTTGGGTTTACTTTCAAAGATACAAGTATTATAGTTCTACTGTTGAGATTTGTCTTTTATAGTAAATTGCAGTGAGACGAGGAGAGGGTGCTCAGGTGCTGTTCTAGAACTACATCTGAGCGGCAGTACAAAGAGAGAGAAAAATTAAGAGTGTAAAAAACCAACCATGCTTTTATTGAGCATTTATTACATCATTCACTACATGCCCAGTATTAATCAGACACTCTAAGAAAAAGGTGTGCAAATTGCACCATTAATCAATAAGAATATCAAAATGGTATCTTCTAGTCTTCAGCAAGTTAAGAAAGCAAATCACTATTCCGTGGGTTTCTAGTCTGCTTGGCTCTGATTCCCTCAGAGGTAGTCAGATCACTTCATCCTAGAAGGAAGGGATGGAGGGGAAAAGACAGTTATTGGGTGAGATCATCTGGTTGTGCAGCAAAATCCACTTTGAAAATTACTTTGGCCAAATTAGAGGGCCACATTGCTGCGGAAATTGTAGAAAAGCAAGTACTACTATTCACTTCTCTTTTTAACCCATTTTCTGATAGCTTTCTCTCTCAGATTGTCTCCAGGCTGTCAGTATTTTGTGGTAGGGATTAACTCTGAGATTTTCTTTCAAGTGGATATGTTATGCTAGGGCCACATGACACTTTAATTGTGCAAACCGAAAGCATCTGCATGAATCTCCTGCAAAATACTGACATGCCTGGAGGCGTACCTAGAAGATGGAAGTACTCAGTGCATGACAAGAATCTTTGCTCTTGGAGAATACTACTTCCAGCAACATGATCCACTCTATTGTGGGAACAGTGCAAATAAGAAAACCGCTTTCCCTATCCTTCTGGATTTTGGAGCATTTACATTCAAAGAATAATCTCAATGCTCGCTTGCTGACTTGTTTTGAGCCTTATTAACCCCCTCCCATTTGATAGCCTCAAAAGGCTTTCAAAGCAGCTTGCAGCACTGTGAAAACGCAGTAGTTGCAATAAAATCACATTTAAATGACAAAGTCTGTCGCCTGAAAGAACATGTCACAAAAAAAACCCCAACCTGTCAGCAATAAATTGGGAAAAACCTGTCTACATGCCCACATTTCACCATGTAAAAAGCAGCTCAGTAATGAACACTCCTCTCTAGGAAGGAAGTTCCACAGATGGGAGGAGAATGGAGTGCAACTGTTGTATCCACCCATTTACTTGACGGCTAAGAGGCAGAGACACTTTAAGCTGGGATTCCTTAGCTGATCTTAAAGTACATGGGGGGGGGGGGAGCAGACTGAGAGGTCCCCTGAACCAGGTGTGATATGTCCTCAGGTGTGATGGTGCCAAACTTGTTGACACCATCTCACAACACACTTTATCCTGCAAGGGGCATTGAAAACGGGATGATGAGCAAAATGGAATCCCTCTACGATTTTTTAATTATTTATTTGGTTTTTCAGATTAAAGTTTTTCAATCACATATTCAACATACAACATAAAAACAAGATTCCAAAGAATCTCCTGGACTTCCCCCCTCCCTTTTGTGGGTACTATTGTAAATCATTTCCTCCTGCATCTTTTATAATAATCCATATCTTTTACATCTCCATTATGTCCAAAATTCCCATTAAACTACAAGTGTTATTCCAGGGATGTCCAACTCCCAAGAGACTGTGATCTACTCCCAGAAAAAACAAATGGAAGTGATCTACTGGTTGTTTTTTTTTGGGGGGGGGAGTTCAGAGTTGTCCAGCTTTTTTTAGGGGGGTAGGCCAACGTTGTTAAGCTTTTTTTGGGCATAATCCATCAACTTAATCTGCCATTCTTCTCTGGTCAGGACTTTATCTTCTTTCCATCTCTGGGCCAAGAATCCCTCTACAATTCCTTTTACCTGTCGTCCGTAACTACACTAAGCTGCTTAAAAACGAAGCCTTTGTCTTAACCCCCCAGTCCTGGAAAAAAAACAACCCTTAAATACATTGGAATGAAGCATGATAGTAGACCAGGAATTTCATGGAGGTGAGTGTAGAATTCCAAGCAGGTGAGAGAGGGAAGAGGGATGAATCTCCGAGGAAAGGAAACTCATCCATCTGCTGTACTTTATTCAGCTAGCTTGTTTGAGAAAAGGCTTTTCCCAAAATGGCTTGCTAACTAGTATTTACATGCTAGTTGGTAAGGAGGGATTTCCCACGTTTGGACAGAACACTGGCTGCCAGCCTCTTAGTGCACTATTATGAAGGCTTATTTTTAAGGCTGTTCTAGAAGTTCCTTGGTATTCATGGCTCTGCCTTTCTCTCCATGAGTTGAAATTAACACTGTAAGCTCCTCCGGGCAGGAACCTTTTCGTTAACACCATGTAAACCATGTACAAATCAGTGCTGACTATGACCCAAGCTGGACATACACAATGTCTTAAAATGGCACTCCTAGACTCAAAGAGGACTTAGCAGCATCAACATTACCTTGCTACTTCATGTCATCCGATGCCGGGAAATTACCCCTCTTATTTTTGCTTTGCTCTAGGACTTTAATATTCCCCTCTGCCTGTGTTTCTCCCACCATGTTTGTAGCATGGCACTGGTAAATGCCCTCGTCTTCTTTTGTCAGTGGGTTAATCTGGAAGGGAGACAGACACACAAAGAAGAAAAGGTGAACCGTAGCAACCAAAAGGGTTAGTTCCTGTCTGTACAATTCATAGATTCAGAATTCATGGCAGCTGCCACAAGGGAAGACTGATGGGTTTTTTCCAGGGATATTCTGCAACACTGATGCAATAATAATGGATTTAGTCCACACATCATCCTGCTCTATTTGTTGTTCAGTAATGCTGCTCCACAACAACAACAACAACAACAACAACAACAACAACAACAACAACAACAACAATCTGGCTGAGTTTCCCCAGCCACTCTGGGCGGCTTCCAATCAAGTGTTAAAAACAATAAAGCATTAAATATTAAAAACATCCCTAAACAGGGCTGCCTTCAGATGTCTTTTGAAGAGAAGATAGCTGCTTATTTCCTTCACATCTGAAGGGAGGGCGTTCCGCAGGGCGGGTGCCACTACCGAGAAGGCCCTCTGTCTGGTTCCCTGTAACCTCACTTCTTGCAATGAGGGAATCTACTGCTGTACGGAGGGGCACTCTTGAACTATATAGTGCAATGGGAACTTACCAAAACCCAGCCTGTGCTCTCGTGTTTTGAAGGACCGCCTCGGACCTGCACTGCCATGTTGACTCTGTCTCCAGGAAGTTCCTCTAAGAGCTTCACTCCCTTTGGGGACTCCGTGACCTGCAGAGTTTTAGCAAGGTGAAAACACAGTAGACACAGGCTTTAAGCTCAGATCCGATTGTGAACCCCACCCTCCATGAAACTCAGTTTTCCTGGACATTTCCTGGGCCATAAAATTGGATGCTGTTTTTGCATTTGATGTTAGAATTCCTGCTCCGTGATTGCAGTCATGGGATTTTTGTCTATCACATGACGGTGTATGTTTCGACTCCACAGTGTGGGAAGTGACGGAGACAGGATGTTTGTGTTAATGTGTTCCGTGAAGTGGGACTATTGTCCTTTGTTCTTTTTCTCTTTGCTGTCTGATGCTAGAGAGAGAGGAAGCCATGCTGCAGTGCTCCGTGTGTGTTTATATGTAAATAAAGTAGATTAGCCAAAATGCTGAGTTGCTGAGGTCTGTTATGCAACTGTGCAAACTCTGCGGATCCCTAAGTGTGCCGATGTTGGTTGGCATCATTCGCTGTGATGTTCAGGCAGAAGCTTTTGAAGCTCCCGAACGATTGGCCAGGAGAGAGAGAACATGCCAGTCGGGCATGTATCTCTGCCAGGGTCCTACATAAGTATAGGGCTGAACTCCTGATATTTGAATCCCCTGGTTCCTATTGCTAGTATTGTAAGCAACCTTGAGTGGTGCTGTTATACCACTTCAAGCTTGTTCGGTAGAGCAGGAGACTTAATCTCAGAGAAATGGGTTTGAGCCCACGTTGGCTAAAAGATTCCTGCATTGCAGGGAGTTGGACCAGATGATCCTTGTGGTTCCAACTCTACAATTCTATGATTCTAAATTTGATGTAAACATCTAGGCCATCTGAACTTCTTGGTTATGAGAACAGCCTTCCTTAAGCTAGTGCCCTCCAGATGTTTTGGTAGAGGCTGATGGGAGATGTAGTTCAAATACCTGGAGGGCACCAGGTTGGGGGAAGTCAGTTGTAGGAAAACCAAGATCTGGAGAGGACAACAGCCTATATATCAGTTTCCAGATCACTGGCTCTACCTGAAAGTGAAGCTTCATCTTCTATAATAAATTGATTTTACAAATATAAAATTGTAACAATATAACCATCCACATTTAAAGATTCCTCCGAATATCTAGACTTCCCATCTCCCCTTCCATGGGTCCTAACCTTTTCTGCTGCATCTTTTTCAATAGTCCATATTTTATACAACTCCATTATCTCCACAGTAATTGCTACATTACAAGTGTTATTACAATCCTGCTAATGTTTTCATCTGCTTACAGTGGTCTCCAATATAAATTACAATTTTTCCCCATTCTTTGTTAAAGTTTTGGTCTTCTTGGTTCCTGCGTTCCTTGGTTTCCGGTCAGTTTTGGCATAGTCCCAACAGTTTAATTTGCCATTTTTCTCTGGTTGGGACTTTATCTTCATTCCATCTCTGGGCTGGTAACATCTGTGTGGCTGTTTTTGCATACATGAAAAGTCTTTCCCTCTCCCTTGGAATATCAGCACCTACAACTCCTAATAAAAAAGCCTCTGTTTCTTTAAAAAAATAAAAGTTAATTTGAACATTTTTTTCAGCTCATTATATATCATTTCCCAAAATGACAGAAGCTTCAGCATCTAACATCAGAAACAAGGCTGGCTCAGCTCTAGATCTCTACCCCATAAAATACCTGGCATCTTTCGCATACCTTCTTCCAGGTGATGATGGGTGTCGGGACTGCTTTCACTTCACAAGACAGGTAGACTTGGGCTCCAGTTACATTGTGAATCCTCTTTGGGGGTACAACAATAGCGGGAGCTGGAAGAGCAGGGGGGAAATACATGCATTTCAGAATGGCAGTTTCGTGGGCTTGTCATATATGTAGTCCTTTGGCATAATGAGTTTTGTCCCCCCCCCCCGCCCAATAATATTTATTATTTTTCATACAAAAACATAACCAAAGAGAGAATAAACAATAATAAAAGAAAAAAAGTCAAATGAAAAGAAAAAGAAGAAGAAAGAATTATAAAACATAAAATACATCCAATCACCTCGTAAACTAAAACTTAATTAATTAATTAAAATCCATCTTCATAAACATATTACTTGACTTCCTCTAATCTCTTCTATCTGAATTTCTTAGTAATTATATATAGCAGTTTCCAATATCATTATTTCATAAAACCATATCACAGTCATAATCATATTTCCTAACTTTTCTTATCGTACTTTTTCTTATTTATTTACTTAGTCCTAATTTAGTCCTAGGCCTAATTAGGCATAATGAGTTTTTCTATAGAACGGGAAGCTAGCTAAAAAATTGATTGGCTACACTTTTTGTTGTGCTTAAAGTATGCTAATTCTTTGTGTTAAGGCAGGGCAAATAAAATTCATCCATTGGCTTTAGGACTGTGTTTAGTCTGCTGCTGCCCTGGAAAAAAAATATCTGTCCCCCAATTTATAGCATGCCCCATTTACAAAATCTGAACGCCATAAACTGCTACTTTCATTTCATTTTGTTCATCATCCAAGCCCTCGCGGTTATGGAGCTGCCTTTGACAACAGAAAGGAAAAAGAAAAGAAAAAGAAAAGGCTCCGATTATCCAGCACGTGGAGCTGTGTCCCTTTCTCATAGATTCAAACTGTGTTTCCTCATACTGGACCCAGACTGCTTCTGCATAGCTTTCTTCCTGCCACTACTGAACTGTTTGCAAGTTGATTTCAGACCCTGAAAAAAACCTATTTAAAAAAAAAAAATATATGTAAATAGAGCACGAAGAGAGGGTGAATCAATTAATATTCGGGACAACCAGAACAATGATGGGAAAAGTAAAACTTTAGCTGGATTTTTCTTCACAGCTGCAAGAATATTAATTTCTAGGTATTGGAAATATTTGGAAGGCCTCTCTATAAAGGCACAGTATGAAAAGTTGTCATTTCTAGCAGTTTCTGAGTAGCTAACCACTAAACTGCGACAATTTAGGGGACAAATTTAAAAAGGCAAATTTCACGCCATTCGTGTAATGAGGTTGGCTTGAGATTCAGGAAAACACCTTTGCCCAACTCCTCCTCCTCTTCTTGTAAGGCCTTGAGGAGACCATAAGCACTTCTTCCGTCAGTTAGACTACCCACAGTTTGTCTTTATGTCACGACTGGACCAATTTGTGTTAGATTCAAGTATAGCTTATTAAAGCAAGCCAAGATCAAGCTACGGTTTCTAATCCTGGCTTGTTTCAGCAGACCGCAGTTGAAACAACCTGTTGTTTCCGTTCCCATAAAGCCACTTCCGCCTTAAGGAGGAGGTGGAGTTGCGGGCTCTCACGACCCCTCCACTTGTGTGGGGCATGTGGTCAGCCCCGCACGACGGGGGGGATTCCCAGCCGTGTCACTGCCCAGGCGACCAATCCGATTGGTCTGGGTGTGTGACCTGCTTGATTTAAGCAGGACGCATTGGGGAGCTGTCCCCTTTTCACGCTTCCACCTGCTCCGGTTTTCCCACCCACACACCCTTTAGGTTTTTCATCTCTTGACCTTGCTATGGACTTTGGTTGGTCGCCGTTGAGGGGCCTGGTAGGACTTTTTCCACTTGGCAAATTGGCACGGGCCATTTGGTTTTCACCTACCTTGTAGCAAATCATCACAACTTTGTAAGGTTTGGCAGTTAGGCATTGGAATATTTCTGGAGGAGAGGAGGGGGTGCCATCACCTCCCCTGCACATTGAAGGGTATTCTGTTAAAGGATTCCGGGGTGTGTGGCCCTGGCCGAAGCCTGGGGAGGCTGGGGTCTAAGGCACAACCCCTATTGGTGACCCCGGGAGAGCTCCTAGTTGATGTGCATCAGCAGGACTCCCCCTACTGACGGTTAACCCTTCCCAGACTCCCTGCATGAGTCAGTTATAGTCAGTTAGGTCCAATGCCTAAGCCAATACAGTGGTACCTCTGGATGCAAACGTGATCCGTTCCGGCGCCCCGTTCTCATCCTGAAGTGAATGCAACCCGCGTCTGTGCATGCGTGGGTCGCGATTCACCACTTCTGTGCATGCACGTAACGTCATTTTGAGCACCTGCGCATGCGCGAGCGGTGAAACCTGGAAGTAACACACTCCGTTACTTCCGGGTCGCCGCGGAGCGCAACCCGAAAATGCTTATCCCAAAGCTACTTCAACCCGAGGTATGACTGTACCACTCACAATCTGAAGCCAATAAAGTTGTGGCCTTTTTAGCCCATTAACCTAAAATACTGGTGTCAAGTGTCTTTATTCAACCTCCGGGGGGGGGGCGGGCGGTTGGGACCTTGCCACGCAATGCAAAACTTATGGTTTAGTGCTGCATTTGAATTGGGCTAGTGGGTTGCAAGTATTCTCCAGCTGCATCCAGTTGCGATGTTCTTGGGTGTCTACGGTCTGCTCACTGAGCAGAAGAGCTTTCATCGCTGGAAGAAAAAATGCCGCGATGTCTGTGGACCAACAAAGAGCTTTTCATTGAGTTGAAACTGGTTTGAGAGTGGGGGATCACCATAGCTGTCAAGTGTCCCTTATTTGAAGGGACAGTCCCTTATTCCAGTGCCATGTCCCGCTGCTGTCCCTGATTGATGGATGTCCCTTAAATGTCCCTTAAATGATGTCCCTTAAAATTCAAAGGAAGCAGCTCCTCTCCCTCCCTCCTTGCCGGCCTGAGAGGAGGGAGGCTCCAACTGTGTTGCTTGGCTGTGTTGCTCACCCAATAAGAAGTCTAAGAACGACTGGGGGGTGGAGCTTGCATGCCTTGTGTGTGGCTAGTTAATGCAAGCTGAGGGGTTTTTTGAATGCTGGACGCCATTTTGTTGCATGTGCTGCTGCAAACTTTGCAGTGCAAAGCCAGGCCGGGGAGCCATCTTAAGTTGAGGCTGCATAGGCCTTGTGGTGCATGTGATTCAGATTCTATTCAGTTGAACCTCTGGTTACAAAGTTGGTTGGGCAGTGTTCTCGAAGCTACCTAGCATGAGTTTGACCAGACTGCAGGAGGACAAGAAGACTGGAGTGCCTGGAACAGGTGAGGCTGCAGGTCCCTTATTTTGGATGCTGGTCCCTTATTTTCAAGGCTGCTGGTCCCTGATTTTCAAATCTGTAAATTGACAGCTATGAGGATCACTGTCTGTGAAGCACACACAAATGTATTTTGTGTCGTGGTTGCTTTTGATCAAGGAGGTTTTGTGATACAACGGCAAAACCTTATTAACCAGAAGTAAGAAGGGGCCGAGTTTGCATTTCATACCATCAGAAGCAAGTCCTCTTTCAACCTAGCTTCACTTCTATGAATATCTCTTGGGGGGCTGGGGGTGCGTTTGTCTGCCAAGCCTGTGGCACAACAAAGGGAACGCAACGGTTCAGGTGTCTTCATTTCCCTACATTTCCCCTCGTTTTATTTCACGCAGAGTGCTTTGTTGGCGGTATCTATGGCAACATTTCAGAACAACGGCAAGCCTCCTTTGCGGGGACACCCTGGCGAAATTAAGCCAATTTTCTTCCGGCTTTTACGACGCCGAGGAAGACGCGGGCTCCCTGGATTCCCTCGGCATTAGCCCTTTCAGACGGCAATTATCTCAGGGGGAGACCTCCGAATCAGTCTCTGGAAGCACAATGCCAACCCTGCTAGAGTTCCCATCTATATGGAGCTTAGCTCTCCGGAATCGACATGGCGGCACGTCTTCCATGGGGCTGCTGCCATCGCACCTGCCACCCGCCACAGATGCTGGGGGAATAGAGGACACAGCAGAGGATGTCTTCAGCTCAGGAAATAGGAAGGACACGGGGTTTCCTCCTCCATTGGCACCTGTCCCTGGCTACACTGCTCTTGGGTGGGTGGGAGGAGAAAGGAAGGCCATCTGTTAGGAGCTCTCCCATCTGTAAAATTACCATTGACAAATGAATATTTGTATTAATGCTACTTAACTGAGTCTGTAAGGAGATGAAGCTTTCTATACAGAATGCAGAATAATTCCCTTTGGATCCCAGGATTAATACCTGCTGAGTCCCTTCTGTTCCAAGATTTGTGTGTGTGTGTGTGTTTTGGTTTTTTTTGCAGTGTGTATGTGTCTAATGGCATAATTGTTCACACCTGCTTTGAGATGCGGTTGCCCCTCAGATGTAAATGTAACATTTTGTGCATGTGTGTGAAAAACCTGCACCTGACGTACGGAGGGCACAATGGGATCTTGTTTATGGTTCTTCCAGGGTTTAATTGTCGGCGGTTCATCGTGCAACCCCTATCACTGCTCTTGGTTTGCTGAAAAGATCTGAAATATGCACCAAGGAACACAATCCAAACCACCTGCACAAATGCAAATGTTTGGGCTCTGTCTAATAATACAGTGGAACCTCGGTTTTCAAACGTAATCTGTTTCAGAAGACCGTTTGACTTCCGAAACGTTCGAAAACTGAGGTGCAAAGGGTGGTCTGCCAATTCAATAGGGAAGACTGTCCTGGGGTCTTTTGATCAAGGGCAGTATATAAATCGAATTTACAACAACAACCCTGATAATGTCCCTTGATTTCTTTGATGGAGGGAAGTTTGTATGTGTGCATGGGGGAGGGGCAGGAAAAACTCTGTTAGGAAAAACTCATCCTCTGCTTGGCTCTGTCTAGCAGATTCGGAATGAAAGGTCTCAACAACAGGTTTTTGTTGTTGTTGTTGTTGTTTTACAAATTTATTTATTTACAGTGGTACCTCGGGTTAAGTACTTAATTCGTTCCGGAGGTCTGTACTTAACCTGAAACTGTTCTTAACCTGAAGCACCACATTAGCTAATGGGGCCTCCTGCTGCCGCCGCACTGCTGGAGCACAATTTCTGTTCTCATCCTGAAGCAAAGTTCTTAACCTGAAGCACTATTTCTGGGTTAGCAGAGTCTGTAACCTGAAGCGTATGTAACTTGAAGCATATGTAACCCGAGGTACCACTGTATTTGGTTTTTCAAATTAAAAATTTACAGAGCTATATCAAACATAAATCATAAAAACAAGATTCCAAGGAATCTCCTGGACCTCTATCCTCCCCTTTGTAGGTTCTATTATTAATTATTTCTTCCCGCGTCTTTTATGATACTCCAAATCCTTTAGCTCTTCCAGAATCAACCTTAAACTACAAGTGCTGTTCCAATCCTACTAATGATTTTAAAGGTTTGCAATGGTCTTTAAGATAAGTTATAAATTTTTCCCATTCCTTGTTAAAATTTTGCTCTTCCTGATTTCTGACTCTTCCAGTCATTTTAGCCCTTTCAGCATAGTCCATTAACTCCATCTGCCATTCTTCTCTGGTAGGGACTTTATCTTCTTCCTATCTCTGGGCCAGTAACATCCGTGCAGCCGTGGTTGCAGACATAAATAGTCTTTTCTGCTCCTTTGGGATTTCGGCACCAACAACAGTTGTTTCAAATTACTTTCTTTTGACTCCAAGTGCTCAGAAAAAATTGTTGAAATCTTCACCAGAATGCACCCACAACATCATCCAAGTGACCTCAGTGGGCATTTCAATTTCAAATTCTTTCATTAATTATACTTTTAGTTAAGTATTTTTATTTATTGACTTGATATTGGGGGTGGGGGCAGCTGCCTCCCCCCAGCTATGCCCATGTATATGTGCCCAGAAATGTCAGAATCCTGCATGGCTCTGGTCATATTCACAAGTACAGTGGTACCTCGAGTGAAGAACTTAATTCGTTCTGGAGGTCTGTACTTAACCTGAAACTGTTCTTAACTTGAAGCGCCACTTTAGCTAATGGGGCCTCCTGTTGCTGCCGCGCTGCCGGAGCAAAATTTCTGTTCTCATCCTGAAGCAAAGTTCTTAACCTGAAGCAATATTTCTGGGTTAACGGAGTCTGTAACCTGAAGCGTATGTAACCTGAAGCGTATGTAACCTGAGGTACCACTGTATGTGGCCCTCAGAAAGTTGTTGAAAAGGTTCCTTACTCCTGGTGGAGAAATATACCTAGCAGGACTAGGGTGTCCAGTATATATTTGGGATTTTTATTTAAACATAAGGTTGGGGATGAGATACAAGTGTCAGATTTTGGGAAGCCTTTCCACATAAAAGTGATGCGCTCTCTTTCTTCAAGCCTTCTGATCCAGCCCTTTGTCTAACCAACTTAGCTTGGCTTTTCTTTCTCAAACTGTATTGGCAACAATAGAACTGGCAGCAGGATTCCAACGTGGTGTTTCTAACAAACTGTTAATAAGCAAAAGGGGGGGGGGCTGGTGTGGCATTCTGGAGTGTTACTCGCGACTGCAGAGACCCAGATTGCCATGAAACTGGTCCGGGGACCTTAGGCCAGCTCAGCCTGCCTCACATGGTTGTGGTGCAGAGAAGCAAAATGGGACAACTTACCGTATTTTTCGCTCCATAAGACACACTTTTTTCCTCTTAAAAACTAAGGGGAAATGTCTGTGTGTCTTATGGAGCGAATGTGTGGTCCCTGGGGCTGGGGGGGGGGTACCCGGGCTTCTCCCGCCAGCCGTGGGAGCAGCAGGCAGGCTGCGCACAGATGCCCCACACTCCAAAGCAGCTCTGGGGTAGCCCTCAAAGCCTTCTCAGGGCAGTGGGATGAAGGCTCCCTGCTGCCCTGCAGAGGTTTCGCGGGCTACCCCAGAAGCCAGAACAGCTAGAGAGAGCGCAGATATCCTTGGCTTTTCCCCGCAAGTCCCCAAGAGCCGTGCTCCCTTTAAAGAGCCGTGCAGAGTGTGTGTGTGGCTCTTGGGGGCTTCTCCCTCCTCGGGGAAAAGCCTGCAAGCGCCGCACACACGCTCCACGCGGCTCACGAAAGGGAGCACTGAGCAGAGCCTGGCATGCATACAGGCTCTGTTCAGCACTCCCTTTAAATAATATTTTTTCCCTTGAATTCCCCCTCTAAAAACTAGGTGCGCCTTATGGTCAGGTGCGCCTTATGGAGCGAAAAATACGGTATGTCCTACACTCAAAGCTCTTTAATGAAAAGGTAGGATCTAAATATCATCAATAACAAGTCCGATTTCAGTCCTCTATATTTTAATAAGATGCTTGTGTGTGCATTTTTGCAGAATTTCAAAACCAGCTGGGGACAGAACCTTTGATCCATTCTCAAACGTGACCATTACGAAGGCTTTCCCTTGCGGCTGTTTTGTCCCTTTGCTCTGGCTCTGATGACTACCCCCCCTCCCTCCCTCCCTCCCTCCCCACACAACAGAGTGCACTTCTATAAGGCCATTTCTTATCAGCACATTTTCTCACCACCACATGTCAACACAATTCTTTCCAGGCGCTATCCACCCCGGCCCCACTACAAAGACCGACTGTACAAGCTTTGTGCAGGGAGCTAAGCCAAGCTGGGAGGCAGATGGAGACACCCGGGCTGTTCCTCGTCTCTTGCAGCTTATCCAAGACCCTAAGCAAGGAGGGAGGGAGTGCAAATTAGCGCACAGCGCATCCTTTCCTGGAACTCCTTGATAATTACCATTTGCTGAATATGAGGAGCTGTCATTTCTATTGAAACTAGTTAAGGCTCCTGCAGACAATCTGTTTATTCAGCATCCATCCATCTTTGCTTGCACAAAGTGCATGTGGTGGTCAGACTATGTCTGGTCTTTATCAAGCATTTGTTCTGAGTGGGTATAGCATAATGAGCATTCATCCCAATTTGCTTGTGGGGTGTTTCCATGTCTTCCTAGCGCACCACATACAAGGCTCCATCCGACTGTCTGGGGACGCTACTCCAGATTTGTGTAGGGTTTGCTCCTTTGCCTTTTCTTCTCCTGAAGACATCCCACAAGGCAGAAGTTTAGGATCAGAGTTTTCCTTCTCCTTGATCGGCTGCCTGTGAGAATGTTGAGGATGGTAGGACAGGATATATTGATTAAATATTATCCTTCCTCACTCATGTTAGTGAGCTAGTAGCAGAGCACATTCCCTTGTACATTGCAGGAAGCTAGCTGATGCATTCATTAGAACCATATAAGTTGAGCAATCCAGTCTGGCTTGTCCAGATTGGATTGTTCCTAGTAAATTTCCCTTTAGTTCCCTCTTAAAAACAATAATGATACAGGCATGTAATGCCCTAAGAGAGAATTTAATGAAGATGATTTACAGGTGGTACATGACACCAGTCAAGCTTGCAAAAATTTACCATTTGCCCGAAAATAAATGTTGGAAATGTAATGAGACTGAAGGTACATTCTTTCACCTTTGGTGGACATGCCCAAGGATTAAGACATTCTGGGAGATGATTTATAATGAAATGAAAAAGGTATTTAAATATACCTTTCTGAAGAAACCAGAGGCCTTTCTCCTGGGCATGGTTGGCCAATTGGTGCCAAAGAAGGACAGAACTTTCTTTATGTATGCAACAATAGCAGCAAGAATACTCATTGCGAAGTATTGGAAGACACAAGATTTACCCACCCGGGAAGAATGGCAGATGAAGTTGATGGACTATATGGAATTGGTGGAAATGACTGGCAGAATCCGAGACCAGGGAGAAGAGTCGGTGGAAGAAGATTGGAAAAAAATTAAAGATTATTTACAGAAATATTGTAAAATTAATGAGCTTTAGAAAAATGGTGGAATGAAGTTATATGGCTTTGGCAGAAATGTTATAAGGAATTAGGTACAGATAGATTGTTAATGTATTAAAGGGAAAAAACAAGGTTAGAATATGTTAAGATTAATTACAGGACAGAAAACAGGAAGATGGAAAGGAATTGCTGAAACAGTTAATTGAAGTGGAATACAAAAAGGGAGGCGTGAGGAAGTCAATGAAACAAGTGAATGAAAGATAAGATTGAAAATATTGGAAGTGTTTTTAATTGTTCTTGTTTTGTTTTGTTAATTCAATGTTTTATCAAAAAAAATTCCTTCCAGTAGCACCTTAAAGACCAACTAAGTCAGTTCTTGGTATGAGCTTTCGTGTGCATGCACACTTCTTCAGATACACATGCACACGAAAGCTCATACCAAGAACTGACTTAGTTGGTCTTTAAGGTGCTACTGGAAGGAATTTTTTTTGTTTTGACTATGGCAGACCAACACGGCTACCTATCTGTCAATGTTTTATGTAGTGTTTTTGTTTTTGTATCGTATTATATTGATTTGTTTAATTCTTTTTCTTTCTTTTTGTAATCTTTAAACTCTTAATAAATATTATTTTTTTAAAAAAACCCCAATAATGATACAACAGTTTTCTTTTAAAAGTAATGGTGAAGTTGACTTGCGTTCAGTTCACAGTATGGTCCTGAAGGCAGGCTTTAGCTTGTAGTTACAGTTACAGAGAAAATGTGGGTTCATCCTTTGTGAGGGATGAGCCCATGTGCTGTTGGCTGAGAGCCGACAGAGAGGAAGATGGCAAAAGAAAAGTAGCAAAAGAGGAAGAGAGCTGTGTGTCTAGTTCCTTTATAGGGTGTGCTAGGGTCATGCCCATCTACCTGGTCACACACAGGGGGAGGATGCCCCAGGGCAGGTATGACAGGAAGTCCTCCCTGTCTGGAGGAACATTCCCCTGTGTGTCCACTCTAGGAAACAGGAAATGTTGTATTTGATTGCTACAGTGAATATACTGTTAGGATATAGTTCCATTCCACCTTAAAAGGGCCAGGCATGACTGTTGTGTATCACATGCCTGTTTACTTCCAGCACCTGCTGGGAACTTCCATTGTATGTTGCTTTTGCTACACTGCTGTTTTGCTGGAGACGAAGGGAAGCAGACATGTTTTCCTTTGTTCCTGAACTATGCTGAATAAATGCTGTAAATATGCTTACACATTTCTCTGTCCGCCTCTTCTGCTGCAAGATGATTTACACACTCTGCTGATAGAGCGTGCACGGGTCTCTAAACGTATCTGAGGCTCGTGTCGCTAGTTGATGCTGTTCCAAGGGAGACCGGCTGCCAGCCGGTGGGTGGAGCCAGCTGGGGGCCTGTTTGATGCCTGCCTGATGCCCCTGTCTCCCCGGCAGTATCCCAACAGATACATCCCACACTGCCTTCCCAGGTTGACGAGACCCATCTGTCCCTTTGTAGCACGTGCAGGAACCACCTTCTTGACCATTGGACCCATTATTGGTCTCACCTTGAGAGCCAGTGTGGTGTAGTGGTTAAGAGCGGTAGTCTCGTAATCTGGGGAACCGGGTTTGCGTCTCCGCTCCTCCACATGCAGCTGCTGGGTGACCTTGGGCCAGTCACACTTCTCTGAAGTCTCTCAGCCCCACTCACCCCACAGAGTGTTTGTTGTGGGGGAGGAAGGGAAAGGAGAATGTTAGCCGCTTTGAGACTCCTGAAGGGGAGTGATGAAGCGGGGTATCAAATCCAAACTCTTCTTCTTCTTCTTCCTGTAATCTCTCAATTCCTGGAAATTGCACAATATTTCTGCATGTCATTATTGAACGGGCCCTTTTCTTTTCTAAACTTGTGTTTCTTAGTATCTTTGCATTCACTTACATAGATACCAATGTCTGTTTTTAACTTTTCTTGATTGGTTTTGATTGTATCATTTTGTGCCTTTTATTGTTGTAAATAATAATAAATAATAAAGCCAGCGTGGTGCAGTGGTTAAGAGCGGTAGTCTCGTAATCTGGGGAACTGGGTTTGCTTCTCCACTCTTCCACATGCAGCTGCTGGGTGACCTTGGGCCAGTCACACTTCTCTGAAATCTCTCAGCCCCACTCACCTCACAGAGTGTTTGTTGTGGGGGAGGAAGGGAAAGGAGAATGTTAGCCGCTTGGAGACTCCTTAGGGTAGTGATAAAGCAGGATATCAAATCCAAACTCCTCCTCCTCTTCTTCTGCTCAATCCATGGGACCCTGTCTTTGCATGCAAGGGAAGTCCCTAACTCACCGAGGGTTTGAGACCCATCGGCTACCTTTATCTGGTTTAGCCATCTTGTGAAAGCCATTTCCAGGGGTCTATGGGGATTGCCGTCATCCTCCTTCCGGGGTAGCTTGTCCACCTTTGGTCCCCAACCTGCACTCAGCTCTCACCTGTGGCTCCTGGAAGCTGTCAGCATGAGATTACCTAAGGAGGTGCTAAGAGGCAAGGGGAAAGCATGGCAGCAATGAAGGTGTAAACGACTCTCAGACTTTGAAAAGTTGGTTCCACTGGTCCAAGTTCATCAGTTTTGTTTTATTGAACTGAATAGTTTTAATTGGATTCTGAATTCTTTGTTAGTACAGTGGTACCTTGGTTTTTGAAGGACTTGGAAGTCAAACGTTTTGGCTTTCAAACGCCGAAAACTCGGAAGCAGCTGCTCCGGTTTTTGAATGCTTTTCGGAAGCCGAACGTGCCACACGGCTTCCATATTGAGTTTTCTGGACATAAATGCTTCTGGAAATGCATGCTTCAGTTTTCGAACATTTCGTAAGTCGAACAGTCTTCTGGAATGGATTACGTTCGAAAACCGAGGTACAACTGTATTTTGAGTTTGATTGTTATTATCTTCATTAGTGGGTCATGCAAATGTTTATTCTGAGTAATGCTATATATAGAGAAAGAGTGCTGGGCCTGAGTTTATGGAACCAAGGGAGCGGTGCCCTGAAAAACCTTAGGAATCACTGTCCCAAATGTGGGCAACTCTAAGTTCTATGAAAATGACCTACATGTTTTTTGGGGAGGTGAATACAGCTGCAAAATTACATCCCCCCACACAACCAAAATAAATAAAGGGTAACTCTTCTATTGATTACCACCAGAATCTCTTTTTCATTTGGGAGTGGGGAGAGAAAGAAGAGAGACAGGACATTTCTGAACGTCGTATTTCTACTTGCACTGTTGCAAAGCCATAGCTGGCATCAGTTAAAGCTCAAGGTTAAGCCAGGCACCTGTCAATCAAGCTCCTTGTGCAACTATCACATAGAAGAAAATCTCTTCTGCTCCCGCCTTCTCCCCACTTGCACCTTTTCCCTTCAACTGGAGAAGAGAGGGAAGCAAGATGCAGATGGGAACTTCTTCAAATCCTCCGACTGGCTGATTGGGTATGATGTGCGTAGGAGAGATAAGCCGGCCCAGATGGCAAAATGCACCTGGTTTTGTTTTGTTTTGTTTTTAAAAAAGCTCCTCTATGTTATGGTACCAGCAGGTTTCACTCTGTCTTTAATCTTTAGTACATCCAAGGTCACGAGGTTTTAAAAAAAGAGTCAAGTGAGAGTTGGTGGTTAATACTTGATGGCATCTGCAGATGGTGACAGCAGCCACAAAATTAAAAGATTCCTGCTTCTTGGGAGAAAAGCAATGACAAACCTAGACAGCATCTTAATAAGCAGAGACACCACCTTGTCAACAAGGTCCGTATAGTAAAAGCTATGGTTTTCCCAGTAGTGATGCATGGAAGTGAGAGCTGGACCATAAAGAAGGCTGATCGCCGAAGAATTGATGCTTTTGAATTATGGTGCTGGAGGAGACTCTTGGGTGCAAGAAGATCAAACCGATCCATTCTGAAGGAAATCAGCCCTGAGTGCTCACTGGAAGGACAGATCGTGAAGCTGAGGCTCCAATACTTTGGCCACCTCGTGAGAAGAGAAGACTCACTGGAAAAGACCCTGATGTTGGGAAAGATGGAGGGCACAAGGAGAAGGGGACGACAGAGGATGAGATGGTTGGACAGTGTTCTCGAAGCTACCAGCATGAGTTTGACCAAACTGCGGGAGGCAGTGGAAGACAGGAGTGCCTGGCATGCTCTGGTCCATGGGGTCATGAAGAGTCAGACACAACTAAATGACTAAACGACTAAACAACAACAACATAAAACACACCTCAGCTATATGTACGCGCACGCGCACACACACACACACAAAATTGACCCCTTTCCTGAAGGCTTTCTCTCTCAATAAAACTACCTGTCTGAAACTACTTTCTCCACCTGCCCTGTTCACATGCAGAACTGCAGCCTAATGAATTTCATCGTCGCTTACGCTTGTGTGTATTTGGTGCTGAAATTCTTTATTTATAACAAAGAAAAGAACATTTGGTGGTTAGCAGATGGTATGCAACAGAGCTTCAGATTTCTAAAAGACCCCCAAATAGGTTTCATGATAATTGCACGGGTTTCCCCCTTAAACTAATAATACACTCTCCGTAATAATGGAAACTCCTCAAGCAGCATCTGCAATTTGACGCTTTTAGGCTGCAAATCTAAGCAAAGGATCAGCTCTCGTTTTTCCTCTGAAGCCACTCAGGTGGCGATGCCACATTTGTGTCACCCTAGTTCCTGTCATCTCAAGCCATTTCTGAGATCATTAAAGTGTCAGTCTCCATGCATCTAGAATATTCCGGTCCCCCAAGCCTCTTGAACCTTAACTCTTCACTTCCCTGGAATCTGATGGTTTAGCGCCACCATGGATGCAAATTCAACGATACTCAGCTGGTGTTCCACCCGCTAATTAGCTGTCCTATACATCACATGCAGATTGGGCTCTTTGCGTCTAAGTGACAAAAAGCTTGATGTTAAAACTATGACATATCTAAGATTATAACCATAAAGAAGTACAACCGTAAAACCAGGGCTCTGAGCAGGTGATGTTGCACGGGGAATTAGAATAAGCAACACTGATCTGAGATGAGAAGCAGCAGCCCCAGTTATCACGATAAAATTATTGCCGTATTGTTATAGATTTAAGGGGGAGAACCCCCCCCTAAACCCTGGAAAATAACAAATGCTAGGATTTTGATTATTTGGGACATGAAGGGAGAATGCAAGCTGCAGAGGAATTCCTGTGGCTAAGCTAAGGAACAATAAAGGTAAAGGTAAAGGACCCCTGGACGGTTAAGTCCAGTCAAAGGCGACTCTGGGGTTTGCGATGCTCATCTCACTTTCAGGTTGAACATGACTAAACCGCTTCTGGCACAGCAGAGCACTGTGACGGAAACCAGAGCGCATGGAAATGTTGTTTGCTTTCCTGCCGCAGAGGTACCTATTTATCTACTTGCACTGGCATGCTTTAGAACTGCTAGGTTAACAGGAGCTGGGACAGAGCAATGGGAGCTCACACGGTTGCAGGGATTCAAATCACCGACCTTCTGATCGGCAAGCCCAAGAGGCTCAGTGGTTTAGACCACAGTGCCACCCATGTCCCTTTTAAGGAACAATAGAGAGCAATTGAGGGACATTAACAGTACAAGAGAACTCCTTTCCCCATGCCCTGATTTGTGAAACAGAGACTGGGGATTTGGAAGGTTGCCAGGGTAAATGCTTTGGGAGCAAGGGTGCCTGGGATGAAGGAGGAGGAAGAAGAGCTGAGATCCATCTTGGAGAGGCTGGCTGCAGGGCTGGCTGTAGAGAAGGACTGCACTTCTGTGGGGTACAAGCCCCTCTTGAAAGGTCTGTGCTGTCAGATCTGGACTCCTTCCATGCAGACTGAAGGTGCAAATAGGTGAATAAACCATACAGTGGTATCTCGGGTTAAGTACATAATTCGTTCTGGAGGTCTGTTCTTAATCTGAAACTGTTCTTAACCTGAAGCACCACTTTATCTAATGGGGCCTCCTGCTGCTGCCGTAGCACGATTTCATCCTGAAGCAAAGTTCTTGACCTGAAGCACTATTTCTGGGTTAGCGGAGTCTGTAACCTGAAGCGTATATAACCTGAAGCGTATGTAACCCGAGGTACCACTGTATTTCTTAAAGCCACGGCAGTCTCCACCGTGTCTTCCATTCTCTAAAGCAGTGTTTCCCAACCTTGGGCCTCCAGCTGTTTTTGGACTACAACTCCCATCATCCCTAGCTAGCCAGACCAGTGGTCAGGGATGATGGGAATTGTAGTTCAAAAACAGCTGGAGGCCCAAGGTTGGGAAACACTGCTCTAAAGACCCCATGTGTGCATTTGGAATGCCATGGGCTCTTGCCACCGTTCGGCAAAGAGGGGGGCAGGCAGCCGACTTTTGTAACCATATGTTTTCTGGAAAGGGGAAAAGAGCCTACTGGATCCAGACCAGCCTCTGGTGGCCCATGTCAATGGGAATCCAGGAAGTAGGACCTGGTTGCAACAGCGCTCTCCTCATTTGTGATTCCCAGCAGCTGGTTTTCAAGCAGCCAATGACAGTCTTGCCCTCTTTTCCACCACACAGTGCAGCCTCTCTCTCGTGATCAGTCGGATTTGCCCTGAGTTGAACTGCATCTGTCTGCTGTGCAAAAGGAATCATCTTAATAGATGGTCCTGGTTGTGCGCAGGCCCTCAACCCGGTCCCGTCCCGTCCCCAGCGTGGGTGGAGCCATCACCCTCACGCCAGGGTGGCACCATGATCACCCAGGGCTATTGCCCAATCAATTTCAATGGGTGATCGTGGGGGAATGTATTAAAGCGGTAGCGTGACGTGTGCCAAGCACCTGTTTCACACTGCCGAACACCCTCCCTTTAATTTAAATGTCCTTTGGCCTTACTTTGGACTTCGGTTGGTTGCCCGTCTTGGGTTGGGGACCGGGTAGGAATTTTTCCATTTGGCGAATTGGCATGGGCCACTTGGTTTTTGCCTACCTCTTAGTACAGTGGTGCCCCGCAAGACGAACGCCTCGCAAGACGGAAAACCCGCTAGACGAAAGGGTTTTCCGTTTTGGAGGCGCTTCGCAAAATGAATTTCTCTATGGGCTTGCTTCGCAAGATGAAAATGTCTTGCGAGTTTCTGCGGGTTTTTTCCCCTCCCCCCCTTTTTCTAAGCAGCTAAGCCGCTTATCAGCTGATCCGCTAAGCTGATAAGCTGCTAAAAGCTGCTAAAAGCTGCTAAAAGCTGCTAAAAGCCGCTAAACCGCTAATAGCGCTAATCCGCTAAGCTGTCAATGGGCTTGTTTTGCAAGACGAAAAAACCGCTATACAAAGAGACTCACGGAACAGATTAATTTCGTCTTGCGAGGCACCACTGTAATCGTCACAAATTTGTAAGGTTTGGCGGTTAGGCATTGGCTTATTGTTGAGTGGGGGAGGGGAGGTCGGCCATCACCTGCCCCTCCATTTCAAGGGTATTCCATTAAAGGAATCCAGGGCCTGGATCTTGTCTGAAGTCTGCTTGAGGGGCTAGGGCCATGCCAGGCCTCTGGGGGCACCAGGGGAGATGCAGGCGGGTTCTCCCGAAGCAGTTTCCCTTTGGGTGGTTTACCCTTACAGACTTCCTGCAAAGGGGGCAGGGGTCAGATATAGTCTTTTGCCAATGCCTAAGCCCACAAAGGTCCGTGTTGTTAAAGCCATGGTTTTCCCAGTAGTGATGTATGGAAGTGAGAGCTGGACCATAAAGAAGGCTGATCGCCGAAGAATTGATGCTTTTGAATTATGGTGCTGGAGGAGACTCTTGAGAGTCCCATGGACTGCAAGAAGATCAAACCGATCCATTCTGAAGGAAACCAGCCCTGAGTGCTCACTGGAAGGACAGATCCTGAAGCTGAGGCTCCAATACTTTGGCCACCTCATGAGAAGAGAAGACTCCCTGGAAAAGACCCTGATGTTGGGAAAGATGGAGGGCAGAAGGAGAAGGGGACGACAGAGGATGGGATAGTTGGACAGTGTTCTCGAAGCTACCAGCAGGAGTTTGACCAAACTGCGGGAGGCAGTGGAAGACAGGAGTGCCTGGCGTGCTCTGGTCCAGGGGGTCACCAAGAGTTGGACACGACTAAATGACTAAACAACACAACAAAAAGCCAATACCACTCTCATTTCCTGTAATCAATAAAGTTGTGGCCAAAAAAATTGCCCAATAACCTTAAACAAAAATTTCTCGGTGTGAATTTCTTTATGCTAATGGGGGGTTGGGCTTGAGGGTCTTGCCACGCAGAATGGCCAGATGCTCATTTCTTCAGCCTTGCTGCTAAGATTCAGGCAACGGGTGTAACATCCCCGGCAAGCTTTTCCCAGTCTTGGTGCTGAAATTCTGGGGCTCTGGCCTCAGCCTTGTGTCACTGCGGTAATTGTCCTTCCGTGAACGTGGAAAGTGAGAGGTGATCATTAGCAAGGCTGGGATCAAAGCTGCCACTCAAAGAATAAGAAGGGGCCAGGGGTCCCCCACAATCTCAATTGACGTTTCCCCACCCTCTTGATTTTCTGAGCAGCCTTCCCTCCTGCCTCTCTTCCTACACCTTTAATGATGATAAATATTATTTGTGTCACTATTCCTTGACGTGTGCTGTGCAAATGATAAGACAAACGAGATAGTGGTACCCTTGCCTCAGGCTTACAGTGGGAAAATATTTGCATTTTTCTACATTTCATAGAATCACAGAGTTGTAGAGTTGGAAGGGAACCTGAGGGTTGAGTCCAACCATTCCTTAGGGCTTGGCAATATATCAATATATCGGCCAAAACCGGTTTGAAGTCCATATTGTGGTATCGTTTTCATAATTTTTGACCTGGCAATACATTGCGAACCATGGTATTTGTGTGTGTGATATGCAAAAACCACAATGCGGTGGGAAACGTAAAGCCATATTGGGAAATGATGCATAATGAATTAAAAAAATGTTAACAAGTATTCCCCCACAACACCAGAGTCCTTTCTTTTGGGGATAATTCAGACTGAAATTCCTAGGTGTCAAAAAAAGGTTATTTATGAATGCCACTACTGCGGCCTGTGTTTTGTTAGTCCCAAAATGGAAAAGGAGCGAGGTCCCAACTAAAGAAGAATGACAACTTAAGTTGACAGAATATGTGCAGCTTGCAGACTTAAGATATAGAATAAGAGAACAAGAAGAACATACGTTTAGAGAAGATTGGAAAATGTTTATTGAATATATGAGAAATAATTGTGTGCAGCTGAAAACGCCGGCATCATTAAGATAAATTCAACAGTGTAAATAAGTTTTGATGGATAGAATAATGGAATACTGAATGGTATAGTTTTTGTAAAATATGCAGGGATTTATGATATGCAAAATGAACCATGGAAAGAGAAGAAGGGAAGTCATAGATATCCTAAGGATGTAAAAATGAGTACTTTAAATTGTAAAACAGAAAATTTATTAAAAATTATAAAAAAGAAAGAAAAAACGTGAAGCCAGCCAATTTCACTACATAGCTCCATCCTTATTTCAGACATCGTGATATATTGTGATATTTTGATATATCACAATGTCAAAAACCAGATATCACCCAGCCTTACAGCACCTTGAATGTTGATGGAACCAAAGAAGGAGTTCACCTCAGGATCTTAGCGCCTCGGCAATTTCATAAAGGGAGATAATGATCTTTCAGGTAGTCAGTTGCTGTGATTGGCCTTGCTAAGGGAATAAGAACTGCTTGCAAAACCCATCTAATCATTTTGAAAAAATACAGCCCCTTCAGATATTTTCTTCCCTTTGTTTTCTAGGAATTGACTCGAGCCCCTGTGCTAAGTGTCTACGCCCTGTCTTATAAGCCTCATACCTGATTTCAGCAAGCTGAAATTCAGCAAGAGAATGCTAATAGGCTATGCTAATTGGTGGCGAGGTCGTACCTCGTGGCAAGACTCTGAAACTGAAATGTTTCAGCGGTTCTCAGGCATGAAGCCTTCTCCCTCCTTTTGTCTCTTGCAGAATGGTTGTCTCAGCCACTTCATAGTTGCTTGGTAACATGCCACCAAACAAGATTCACTTGTTTAATGACTCCCCATCTTTTAATTCATGCTACACTTTTGCTGTGACAAACACGAGCTGGAAAGTCTTCATTATTTACAGAGGTTACTGTTGCAGCATCAAGCTTTTAATGGTTTGCATTCAAAAAGGTTTTCTTTATTTCACTTAGTCTGCTGAACCTCTGAGGTTGCCAAACTGAAGAGCATGAAATGTAAATTCAATCTGATACAATACATTGCAATTATTTTCTTCTGTATCTGATGTCTACCTTCCAGGGGACTTTTGGAATTGCGACAATAGCCTTCTGAACAATTTTTTTTTTTTTTAAAGGATACAATGGATTTTTTTGTGGGGGGGAAGAGCGGAATTGGAGCCAGAGGCCAATATATATTGTCCTTTGCTATTTTATTCAACTTACTGAAAGTTTTCAAAGAAAATCCACGTTTTAAAACATTTCGGGTCATCTTTTGCTGTTTGATGTTACTTATTCATCATCCACAGTTGCAGATTAAGAATAGCAACATTAATGGCTCGTGATGAAATAACCTAAAAGTTCATTGATTTGAATGTAAAAAAAGGTAAAAAGGTAAAGAACCCCTGGATAGTTAAGTCCAGTCAAAGGCGACTATGGGGTTGTGGTGCTCATCTCACTTTCAGGCCGAGGGAGCAGGCGTTTGTCCACAGACAGCTTTCCGGGTCATGTGGCCAGCAGGACTAAACTGTTTCTGGTGCAACGGAACACAGTGATGGAACCAGAGCGCACGGAACACCATTTACCTTCCCGCTGCAATGATACCTATTTATCTACTTGCACTGGTATGCTTTCAAACTGATAGGTTGGCAGGAGCTGGGACAGAGCAATGGGAGCTCACCCCATTGTGGGGATTCGAACCACCAACCATGTGATCGGCAAGCCCAAGAGGCTCAGTGGTTTAGACCACAGTGCCACCCGCTTTAGCTTAGAGACCAAGATATTTGATGGTCAGTTTCACAAAAAATTTATTTGCATTATTGGTGATGTCCTTTGCTCTCCACCCCACTTTTAGAAACAAGAATCAATAGTGTACCTGGATGGAAGATTTGCACATTTATAGATCTGTTGTAAGATGTCTTGAAAGTCAGTTGGGCTAAGAAATTGGATAAAATATAGATTAAGCTAACTAAATGTCACTGTCCCAAGTGGCAGTTTCATAACAAAGCAACTATTAAGGAGAATTTCCAGCGTGGAAATCTTGAGGGATGGCGAGGGGAAGAGACCAAGAGATGCTTGCAGAAAGCCTGTTTATTGAGCATCTGTTCTGATTTGTTTTTAGGGAGACAAGCATTGTCTATTTCAGGCATAGGCAAACTCCAGCCCTCCAGATGTTTGGGACTACAATTCCCATCATCCCTAGCTAACAAGACCAGTGGTCAGGGATGATGGGAATTGTAGTCTCAAACTTCTGGAGGGCCAGAGTTTGCCTATGCCTGGTCTATCTTAATGATCATTCTTTCTGTTTTCTTCATGGGAAGAAGAAGAAGAGTTTGGATTTGATATCCCGCCTTTCACTCCCTTTAAGGAGTCTCAAAGCGGCTAACATTCTCCTTTCCCTTCCTCCCCCACAACAAACACTCTGTGAGGTGAGTGGGGCTGAGAGACTTCAAAGAAGTGTGACTGGCCCAAGGTCACCCAGCAGCTGCATGTGGAGGAACGGAGACGCGAACCCGGTTCCCCAGATTACGAGTCTACCGCTCTTAACCACTACACCACACTGGGGAGGTTAAATGAGCATCTGTTTTGCATGCAGAACGTCCCAGGTTTTAGCATCTCCAGTTATGGCTAGGAGAGACTGAGAACTTTTCTGAAAACCCAAAGAGCCATTGCTAGGAGACTGAGCTAGATTCATTCTCAGTTCATTCATTCATTAAGCTTATTGTGCTAGCCAGAGGCCATGACAATTATGATGTACTTAAATACAAACACGGTAATGAGTGTTAGGGGAGGGGTAGTACTTCTGGCGGGGGACAAGTCATGTTCCTTCTGGGGTAGCTTGTCCACATTTGGTCTCCACATTGTACTCAAATTCCTGGAAGATGTCAGCAGTCACACCCTGGGAACGGATTTGACTGTCTGGCTAAACCAGGTGAAGGATGCCAATGGGTGTCAAACCCTTGGGGAGTTAAGGACTTGGGAGAGCCAGTGTGGTGTAGTGGTTAAGAGTGGTAGACTCGTAATCTGGTGAACTGGGTTCGCTTCCCCGCTCCTCCACATGCAGCTGCTGGGTGGCCTTGGGCTAGTCACAATTCTTTGAAGTCTCTCAGCCCCACTCACCTCACAGAGTGATTGTTGTGGGGGAGGAAGGGAAAGGAGAATGTTAGCCGCTTTGAGACTCCTTTGTTGTTGTTGTTGTTTAGTCTTTTAGTCGTGTTCAACTCTTCATGACCCCATGGACCAGAGCACGCCAGGCACTCCTGTCTTCCACTGCCTCCCGCAGTTTGGTCAAACTCATGCTGGTAGCTTCGAGAACACTGTCCAACCATCTTGTCCTCTGTCGTCCCCTTCTCCTTCTGCCCTCCATCTTTCCCAACATCAGGGTCTTTTCCAGGAAGTCTTCTCTTCTCATGAGGTGGCCAAAGTATTGGAGCCTCAGCTTCAGGATCTGTCCTTTCAGTGAGCACTCAGGGCTGATTTCCTTAAGAACGGATAGGTTTGATCTTCTTGCAGTCCATGGGACTCTCAAGAGTCTCCTCCAGCACCATAATTCAAAAGCATCAATTCTTTGGCAATCAGCCTTCTTTATGGTCCAGCTCTCACTTCCATACATATGGAAGTGAGAGCTGGAAGTGAGACTCCTTTGGGTAGTGATAAAGCGGGATATCAAATCCAAACCCTTCTTCTCTTCTTCCCTGCATGCGAAGACAGGCTCCAGCAGATTGAGTGGGTAAGACCAATAGTCACAGTTTATTGGGTTTTAGCAGACAGCCAATATTGGGTCCAACAGTCAAGAAGGTAATTTCTGCACTGATGTTGAGGGAAATGAAGGGCAGATGGGGCTTGTCAACCTGGGACGGTAGCCTACCTAGGAGAAGGGAAACTGATCCTAAACTTCCATTGCCTTCTGGGATTTCTTTGGGAGAAGGAAAGGCTAAGGAATCTTCTTCTTCTTCTTTGGCGATCACTCGTAGCCGAGTAAGATTGTCTTCCATAAACACGGTCTTCACAGTGAGTCCGTAAGTGACGGTGGAGGCCATTTCTGGATCCACACTTCCTTCCAACATAGGTTTCCGGGCAGGAGTTGATCATGGTGAGGGTTTGCCAAGCGTGCCTTCCTCTTAGTGTGTTTATCCCTTTCGTCCTGAGTTCGAGCCTCTTCAAAACCCACGACACCTTTGGTGAAAGGCTAAGGAGTAAACCCTTCACAAATCCAGAGTGAAGTCCCTTAGCCAGGCAAAACTACTAAAGGAGGGTGTAACGCAAGGCTGTGATTCAGAAGAGGCTGGGCCCTGAGAAGAGTCTCTAGGGCCAGATAGAGAGTCTTGGAGGATCACACTTGGTCCCTCAGGGCCTGAGGTTCCTCAAAACAAGTGGATCTTGCAACAAAGTCCTTCAGTGTGGAATGTCAGTGCGTTGGAGCGCCAGCCAGCCACTCCCCTTTCCAGAATACTCATTCTGTTTCTCTTCCGCTGCAGTTTTCAGTTGTTGCCTCTCAACAGCATCCTGCAACAAGGGAGCATGTCCAGTCCTCGCTGGGCTGTTTTAGGGGTCAACCTCTCTTTATTTTCTTTTAATACACTGCTGCAAACCTTGCAGTTCCCTTAAGTCTGTTGGTATCTCCCTCTCAAGTGCGGATGGCTACATACGCTTTTCCCACTTTGAGACTGGGCTGGCTATTAATAGAGATATCTCTCTCTATATAGTGATTCACACATTTAGCATCACTTATATTTTTGGCCTCACCAGATGGGTTTTATTAAACGGAAAATATTATCTTACACTGGAATGTGATCTCACTTGTCAAGGACCTCCTCCTTTTCTCTCTCCCTCTTCTCTGCCACCTCCTCTCCCTCATTTTTCTTTCTTTTGGGGTGCTTCAAGACTGTAGCTCTTTTCAGCTTGGATTCAGTCTCATGCCAGCAAATTCAGGTTGTGCTGTTACAGTTGATGGGTGGTCTTGCACAGCAAACCAACTTCTCCCAAAGATCTGATTTTTTGCAATACGGAAAAGGGAGGGCAAATGCCCTGGAAATGTGGGGCAACGTCATCGTGATTGTCTTTCGCGAACACAGTCTTAACAGGGAGTCCGTAAGTGACTGTAGAGGCCAGTTCTGGATCCACACGTCCTTCCACACAGGTTTCCAGGCGGGAATTGATCATGGTGAGGGTTTGCCAAGTATGCCTTCCTCTTAGCACGTTTCTCCCTTTCGTCCTGAGTTCGAGTGTCTTCAAAGCCCATGACACCTTTGGTAAAGGCTGTTCTCCAATTGGAGCGCTCACAGGCCAGTGTTTCCCAGTTGTCAGTGTTTATACTACATTTTTAAAGATTTACCTTGAGAGAGTCTTTAAACCTCTTTTGTTGACCACCAGCATTACACTTTCCATTCTTAAGTTCCATTTTTAAGTTTGGGCAACACTTACTTTGACACAGCGTCACAGGGAGATAGGGGGCTGCTTTTTCCTGAGTCAGATTGTTGGTCCAACTAGGTAATAGTTGGGTTTTAGCTAATGTTCCTTCTGATTTTTCTTTAATTATTATTGATTTTCAGGAAGGGCAGGCGCCGTAACCAAAGATTGAGCGAGAGCGTCTTTACATTGGCTCATGGAACTAGATGGGGACTCGCTGTCAAAGAGAGTATCTCCATATTGATGTTTTTATTATGCTTTCATTGCTAATCACTTTGAGGTTTATCATGGGAAGTCAATTCATAAATGAAATGAAAAGAATGAACAAATTAAGAATATCTCCTTCTCTTGGGAGCACATTGTGCGATGTTATCACATTCCAAGTTTTGCCTTACATTAACTGCTCCACTCGGTTTGTAGAGGAGGAAGAAGATATATTACCTATTTTGTTTAGTTCAGTGTTTTCAGCTGTTGTTGTTGTTTAGTCGTGTCCAACTCTTTGTGACCCCATGGACCAGAGCACGCCAGGCACTCCTGTCTTCCACTGCCTCCCGCAGTTTGGTCAAACTCATGCTGGTAGCTTCGAGAACACTGTCCCACCATCTCGTCCTCTGTCTTCTCTTTCTCCTTGTGCCCTCCATCTTTCCCAACATCAGGGTCTTTTCCAGGGAGCCTTCTCTTCTCATGAGGTGGCCAAAGTATTGGAGCCTCAGCTTCAGGATCTGTCCTTCCAGTGAGCACTCAGAGCTGATTTCCTTCAGAATGGAGAGGTTTGATCTTCTTGCAGTCCATCGGACTCTCAAGAGTCTCCTCCAGCACTATAATTCAAAAGCATCAATTCTTTGGCGATCAGCCTTCTTTATGGTCCAGCTCTCACTTCCATACATCACTACTGGGAAAACCATAGCTTTAGCTATACGGACCTTTGTTGGCAAGGTGATGTCTCTGCATTTTAAGCAGAGTGTTTTCAGTAGTAAATCATAACTCCTGCTTGGTGGATATTGTCAGTCATATACTCGTATGACAAGGACAAGTTATCTTTAGCACACTTCCTCCTGGGGTGACCTGATACTGCTTCAAACAACATATTTGGTTGAACTCAAACTGTCTTTGGCTCTCAGTCAAGAAGGGCACAGTTATTTGAATGGGCAACACCAAAGTGAGTGGTTATTTCATCTTTCAGATTTAGCTGTGCTTAGACGCTTGGCATTTCCCTTCCACTTTACTATTTCAGTATATTTGCCACTGTCTCTTGCATTACTGCCAACGGATATAAACATAACAGGAGCTCCGATATGAGAGATAAATATAGAACCATGTTGCTCCTCTTTGCAAGATTGCATTTCAGATTTCTAATGGAGAGAGAGGGGTAGAAGAAGCATGCTTTGATGTCAGCGTCATATCTGGAAAAGCAGCACATTTCATAGGAATGCTAGAAGCTCAAAACGAGCTGGGCATGATTCTGCTGCTTCCTTGCAGTATTCTGTCAGGACCTGTGGCAGCTGAGATCACACATTCATTTCAGTTCATGTCAGGGTGGATAAAAATCAGTGATAAAAAAACAACACAGATGTTTTTTATTTAAACCAGATTTTTAAATATTTAAACCGGATTTTCTAATATTTAAACTGGATTTTTTTAAAATTTAAATTGGATTTTTAAAAATAAAATGCTTTTGGAGGAAAAATCTTTCTAAAGATAGTTTTCTGTTTAAGTTACATTATAGTCCAAAGGCTATTCATTAGGAAATAAGGATTTGTTTTTGAATATGTAGCATGAGGCTTTATATGCAATGTTTAATTTTTTTGGTAAATGAACTCCATTAGTCCATTCACAATGTCATGCTCTTCCAGAGGTTTCTGTAAGATTATTTGGGGCAGTTTTTCTAATGAGAAGATATTATCACAGATGTTTGTTTTTGCAGTTCTCAAAAGTGTGAATTTGTGTCTGCAGAGATAATGTGCCTTTCCTTCACAAGAAAAAATGTTATAACATAAACATAAAGAGTTGAGGAAAAAACCTTAATCCCATTGTTCCTTTGCAAATTTATATCCACAGAATCAACCCCTTACCTCTTAAAGGCTAAGTTCCAAGAGGTTCAAGGAATAGATTGTTTGGAGTGGAGTAGATCTGCAGAAGTAGCTAAGTGTGAAGCAGTAAAAATGAAAGTGAAACCTTGTGAAAAGAATACTCCACGAGTCTTGGGATCTTTGTGTGATAATTGTGCAATTTTTGATAAAACTGTAAAAACTACTCTGAAAATTTATTATTCCAAAAATGAAACCTTCATCTGGTTGTAAACATTAAGATTATACCAGCAAGAACGAGTCTTTCTGTAAAAAAAGAAAGAAAAAGATTTAAACCAAGTCTTACTGACTAACGATTTAAATCTTGATTTAAATCGATTTGATTTAAATCAAATCCACTCTGGCTCATGTCAACATCAAGAGGACCTGAGCACTCACAAATGCTTGGACTGTCAAGAGACACTTATGAGGATGGCTTGCAACACAGGAAGGTAATTTGTGGGGCCTCCAGATGTTATTAGACTCCAGCTCCCATCAGCCTCAGCTATCATGGCCAATGTCCAGAGGTGATGGGCTTTGTAGTCCTGCAACATCCAGCGAGCCCCCAGCCCACTCTCTACAACCCTGTCATAGAATGAGAGCCAAATTTGGACCTCAACATTGGCTTAGTTTATCTGGTGAGTTTGCCTTTTGGAATCATAGAGTTTGACGGGATCTAGTTTAACCCATTGCAATGCAGGAATCTCAACTGAACTAAACTCTTGGGGGAAGCGTATTTATTTAGCAGGCAGAGAGCACCCCCAGGAGATGATATCACCGTTCCTGCTGTGAAAGAAGAAGTACCATATTTTTTGCTCTATAAGACTCATTTTTTCCCTCCTAAAAAGTAAGGGGAAATGTGTGTGCATCTTATGGAGCGAATGCAGGCTGCGCAGCTATCCCAGAAGCCAGAACAGCAAGAGGGATCGCTGCTTTCACTGCGCAGCGATCCCTCTTGCTGTTCTGGCTTCTGAGATTCAGAATATTTTTTTTCTTGTTTTCCTCCTCCAAAAACTAGGTGCGTCTTGTGGTCTGGTGCGTCTTATAGAGCGAAAAATATGGTATTTCATCCCTGCTTATCCATGTTCCACTCCACCACTAACATTTTCGGTTGTGGAAAGAAGAAAAGCAATCAAGGAGAGAGATATTGAGTGAATCACGGGATGGAGCAATGGAGAACTTCTGAAACAACAATGGGATATTAGCTCCACCCAAGGCATGATGGAGAACAGCAACAACTGGGAAAAGATAGACATAATATTTTACAAGGACAGAAAGAAAAATCATGGACAGAATCATTGCCACACATGGGAAGAACAGGAATATAGTTTGAATGCTTCTCCTGTAGCTTTATAAATATGTATCAATATGAATGGAAGTCGTTAATACTGCAGGTGTTGTATAAGGGATTGTTATTTGTACTGGAGTGCAATTGAAATTAATAAGAGTTTGGAACGCAGAAATAAAGAAAGTCACCAAACCATCAATTCTAGCACTTGGGGTCGGGGGGGACGGGACCTAAATTATATCCTTTGGCACCTGAATGATTAGTATTAGTAATTGTTTTATAATTTGCCATTGTTATAATGATGTTATTATTGGATTTTTGTAATTGAAAACTAATAAAAATTATTACCAAAAAGAGAGAGAAGAGATATTGAATGAATAAAGGCTCAGGGAAATAAATAGTATGTTGTTGTTCAGTCATTTAGTCGTGTCCAACTCTTTGTGACCCCATGGACCAGAGCACGCCAGGCACTCCTGTCTTCCACTGCCTCCCGCAGTTTGGTCAAACTCATGTTTATAGCTTCGAGAACACTATCCAACCACCTCGTCCTCTGTCATCCCCTTCTCCTTGTGCCCTCCATCTTTCCCAACATCAGGGTCTTTTCCAGGGAGTCTTCTCTTCTCATGAGGTGGCCAGAGTATTGGAGCCTCAGCTTCAGGATCTGTCCTTCCAGTGAGCACTCAGGGCTGATTTCTTCAGAATGGAAAGGTTTGATCTTCTTGCAGTCCATGGGACTCCTCCAGCACCATAATTAAAAGCATCAATTCTTCAGCGATCAGCCTTCTTTATGGTCCAGCTCTCACTTCCATACATCACTACTGGGAAAACTACTGGGGGAAAATAAATAGTTAACCCCCCTAAAAAACCCAAACACACACATGTTGGCAGTCTCCTGTGGATGCTTCTTGTACGTTGGCAGGAAGAGAGAGAGGAAGACATTTCCCGCTATTCTTCCTCATTAACCCTTACTCTCCTATTTGAATTACATGCTATAAAAGTGCTAGACTTTGGACTGGATCGGGCCCATATGGTTTTGGAGGGCTGGGTTCCCCCCCCCCAAGAAGTTCCAAGCAAGCCTCAAAGCCTTTTGGTGCAACGGGATACCAGTTTGCTTGAAAGTGAGGTCCCCGAAGTCTCGCCCTTTCATTTTCCTGAAGATTAGAAGTGGATTTTCTGCTTGTAGCTGGCAATGTTATGGTTGTCAGACAGCATCACTGTTCATAAAAGCCTTTTGGGGTGGGGGTGGAGGGTGGGTTGCCATTTCTCGGCTGATTTGCATGCGCTTTCCCTCTTTTAAGTCAGATCATTTCTGAAGATTTTTCCTTGCAAGAGTTTTTTGTATTCCGAGAGTCTTGTGGCCGTGAGGCCTGTGAAAATCCGCACCCTATTAATGTATGTAGCAGGAACAATAGAGAAGCTTCTCCCATTTGTCGTGAGAGATAAATATATAAAATTCTGCGAAACAGAAATAGAGGGGAGGGTTGCTAATTTCACGATGGGGGGGATACAGTATGAAAAATGTGGAATATGTGGATGCATTCACATCTTGAGAACAAACGAATTCAGAAAAGGGTAGCTGCTACTTTCTTCCTTGCAAGAACCCATCAAAAATGTTTCACAGCCAACGGTTGTACGGAAGTAACTTTTACTCAAAGTTTAAATGAAAGGCCCTGACTAACTCAGGTTTCAGTTAATTTCCATGAGTGTGTTATAAGAAAAACTGCTCCCTTTCCCTTATGGGGTATTCCGGAGCCTGTACAGAGTTCTTAAGTGGGTTCTCCTATCGGCAGGAGAAAATTATAGAGGCCAACCAGAGTATACTGAGAAGCAAAGCGGCTAGTAAGCCTGATCTTTATTCAAGGAACTGCTGCAACAGGGTCCCCACTCACCACATGCAGGATGTGGGATGTAAAACACAGGAGCAGTCAATGACAACATTCCTAGAGTGTACATGTTAGAACATGGGGAGGGATGTCTGTCCAGCAAGCAGGTAAACTTCCTGGGGACGCATTCCTCCGCATGTGACCAGAGGTGGCTGTGGCCTCACCTGTGCAGGTAATGATAAAAGCACAGGGCAGGCAGCCATTCTCTCTCTTGTCTCTCTCTCATCTTCATCTTCTGAAGGAGCAACATGCCCTCTTGGCTCTCAGCCAAGAGAGGACAGTACTATGTTCCTATAAGATAGATTCTAAGTGTATGTAACCTTTTTTTAAGCTTTCTGCCTTCTGGGATCATATTGTGAACAGAACATGAGTAAACTCTTTTATACTTTTATAAAGACTGTGTTGTGTCTTGTATTTTAAGAGGGAACAAAGGGGAAATTACCAGAGTAATTATTATAGAGGTTCTAGCGAACCTGTGCAGACGTTACCATTGCGAACTAAAAGGGGAATGTCATAAACTCTGCTGATATTTTGGGAACTTGTTAGTACAAATTGGATTAGGATATAATCTAACAATATATCCTTTCCTGCACCCCTGAACATTCCCACACAGGAGGAAGAAGAACCCTGAACAATGGTGAGCAAGCCCTTATATAGATTTTTTATATTGCCTACCCTGTAGCCCAAGACCTCCCCCCCCCAAAAAAAAAATCATACGACACAGAAATCCTGCCATCTGGCTGGGTTTCCCTAGCCACTCTGGGCGGCTTCCAACAGAATATTAAAATACAAAACCTATTAAACATTAAAAGCTTCCCTAAACAGGGCTGCCTTCAGATGTCTTCTAAAAGTCTGGTAGTTGTTGTTCTCTTTGACATCTGGTGGGAAGGCATTCCGCAGGGTGGGTGCCACTACCGAGAAGGCCCTCTGCCTGGTTCCCTGTAACTTGGCTTCTCGCAGGGAGGGAACCGCCAGAAGGACCTCGGAGCTGGACCTCAGTGTCTGGGCAGAATGATAGCGGTGGAGACGCTCCTTCAGGTATACTGGACCGAGGCCGTTTAGGGCTTTAAATGTCAACACCAACACTTTGAATTGTGCTCGGAAACATACTGGGAGCCAGTGTAGGTCTTTCAAGACCGGTGTTCTATGGTCTCGGCGGCCGCTCCCAGTCACCAGTCTAGCTGCCGCATTCTGGATTGGTTGTAGCATAGGACTCCTAATCTCAGGGTTGTGGGTTCCAGCCCTCGTTGGGCAAAAGATTCCCGCATTGCACGGGGGTGGACTAGCGGACCTTCACTGTCCCTTCCAACACTACAATTCCATGATTCCATGACACATGGACACTTGCCAGTCTACATTTTCCTCCACAACGGTATACAACACACTTCCTTGTCCAAACACACATGTGGGAGGGGCAGGGGAAATCACTCTTGAGCTAGCCGGAATGTCAGTCTTCTTAAAAGGGAATTATTCGGATAAGAGGGGTGGGGAGGAACCAGGGTCATGCCATGAATGAGGCGTCCTGGTCCTGCCACCTTTGTTAACAGACCTGGAAGAGATCATGGGTGGGGTTGTCACCACCCCTGTAACAAAAGATACTGGCAAGGAAAGGAGATTGCAGAGCTCAGAGCCAAGCTGCACGATTTTGCTACACCCATGCAAATATATTGCAGGGGAGGGAGAAAAAAAAAAATCTAATTTATGAAAATGTAACCGCACAGGCAGGGAAACGAGCTAAGCTCTGAACTAATCTTATGCTGGCGGAGTCAGCAAGAGGATTAAAGAGTGCGAAAAGCACTGGCGGGGAGAAAAGGAGATCTGTCATTTGTGACTTGATCTGTTCAGAGTATTGTAAAGTGAGCGCTGGGTTGGGGCGGCTCAAAGGAACCACAGGTCCTTTGAAAGATTCCCATCTCTGGTGAGATCCCAAGTTCTGCCTGAGGCACGGCAAAGGGAATAGGGGTTGTTTCGAGAAAGTGCGACAAAGCCATGAATGAAAAGATCTGGAGACACACAGACACACAGGCACAAAAACACACACACCTCTCTTCAATCTGAACAGCATTCCATTAAATAAATCAGGGCATCCTGTGAAGTAGGCAAAGGCGCAGACTTTGAAATGTACTTTTGAAGTTGGGTTGTGCTGGTATCAAAACGAGAACAATTAAAAATTATGGAATCCCCCAGATTCCCACAATGCTCATTAGGAAAAAACAAAAAACGCACACACAGAGCATATAACAAACTAGAAGGAATGGGCTTGATTACAAATGGGCAGAGAAGCAGCTGTTACACACAACCCTGCGTCCCAAAGGGGACTGTTAAATATTACCCCACTGATTATACATGAATAAATTAGTGCCCTTGGGTTAAATTATAATGAGGTACTTACTGACACATAAAAGCCCCCTCTTTGGCGGAGTTTTCATTATCATCAGAATGGACAGCTACAGAGGCAGTCGGCGATATAATAGCAAGCACCACCAAAAGCTCCATTCAGACAGCTCTTTGTTTGTTACATTTTTATCCTGCTCCAAATAACTCCGAGGCATCTCTCACCTGCTCCCCCTGGTTTTATCCTGACAACAACCCTGTGGGGTGGGTTAAGCTGAGAATGAACCCAGGACCTCCATACACACGGCCCAGGCTTCCGCATCCGAGAGACCACGTCAGTGCTGCTAACGCAGTGGTTTGACTTCACCCCTGGAGGTGCACTCCATTGTCTCTCGAGACAGACAGGTGCCACAAAAGAAAGATATCAGGTTACATTTATATATTGGGGGGAAACTTGGTGGCTTTTCAAGCTTGCAAACAGGGCGCCATCAATGAGAGGTTAAAGATGCAGAATTTGCCAACCATTATCTCAGACCCTCCTAGTGTCCCTTTTTCCAGGGACATTCCCGGATTTACAGAAGCCATCCTGGTTTCTGATTTGATCCCAGAATGTCCCACTTTTCCTCAGGACGCCCTTATTTTCATTGGAGAAATGTTGGGTAAGTCACCTGAAGTCAGCCGTGTTTAGGGAAGTTTTTAATGTCTGCTATTTTATTGTGTTTTTAATATTCTGTTGGGAGCTGCTCAGAGTGGCCGGGGTATAAAGAAATAATAATAATAATAATAATAATAATAATAATAATAATAATAATAATTGAAATGTTGGAGGGTATGCAGTTATGCAACCCACAACCCAAGGAGATAAGTAACTATACAATCTTTAGAAGGCATCTGAAAGCAGCCCTGTAAAGAGAAGTTTTTAATGTTCAATGTTCTGTTGCGTTTTATACCTTCTCTCTTCTTTCTTCCTCTTTGGTGATTACTCGTAGCTGAATAAGATTGTCTTCCTCTATCATATCACCCCTTAACCTCCTCTTCTTCAGGCTAAACATGCCCAGCTCCCTTAGCCGTTCCTCATAAGGCATCGTTTCCAGGCCTTTGACCATTTTGGTTGCCCTCCTCTGGACACGTTCCAGTTTGTCAGTGTCCTTCTTGAACTGTGGTGCCCAGAACTGGACACAGTACTCCAGGTGAGGTCTGACCAGAGCAGAATACAGTGGCACTATTACTTCCCTTGACCTAGATGCTATACTCCTATTGATGCAGCCCAGAATTGCATTGGCTTTTTTAGCTGCCGCGTCACACTGTTGGCTCATGTCAAGTTTGTGGTGAACCAAGACTCTTAGATCCTTTTCACATGTACTGCTCTCAAGCCAGGTGTCACCCATCTTGTATTTGTGCCTCTCATTTTTTTTGCCCAAGTGCAATACTTTACATTTCTCCCTGTTAAAATTCATCTTGTTTGTTTTGGCCCAGTTCTCTAATCTGTCAAGGTCATTTTGAAGTGTGATCCTGTCCTCTGGGGTGTTCCCCAATCGTTGGTGTTTATACTACATTTTTAAAAATTTGCCATGAGACAGTCTTTAAACCTCTCTTGTAGTCGGAAGCTACCCATAGTGGGCAGATAGGACAGGTATAAATACTAAAATTATTATGATTGTTGTTGAATAGGACGTCCCTATTTTCAGTGGAGAAATGTTGAAGGGCATATTCTCCTAATGCTTAAAAAGCCCTGCAAGTCCAATTTGACCAGAGCCAGTTTCAAGGCCAGTAAAATGAGAATTCAGCTCGGGCGGGGAGATCTGGTGGGGATTGGGCCCATGAGGCAGTTCCACAAGCCATGCACATGTGACCCACACCTGAAATCATATACAACACCAGGTGTGGAGCAGGTGGAGGCTGGATAGGCTGAATGGCTGAGTTTGCCATAGGGAACTCGATTATGTAGACGAACCCTGCAGAAGGCTGCTTTCTCAGCCAGCTGGTTGTTGGGTGTTTGGGAAGCACTGCACAAAGGACTCTGACAAGCTGGCGGGTCAAGCCACAGCCTGAGGCCTGAGCAGATAAAAAAGGTAAAGCACCCCTGGATGGTTAAATCCAGTCAAAGGTGACTATGGGGTTGCGGCACTCATCTTGCTTTTAGGCCAAGGGAGACGGCGTTTGTCCACAGAAAGATTTCTGGGTCATGTGGCCAGAATGACTAAACCGCTTCTGGTGCAACGGGACACCGTGAAACCAGAAGCACATGAAAATGCCGTTTACCTTCCCGCCGCAGCGCTACCTACTTATCTACTTGCACTGGTGTGCCTTTGAACTGATAGGTTGGCAGGAGCTGGGACAGAGCAATGGGAGCTCACTCCATCATGGGGATTTGAACCACTGACCTTGTCCAAGTGACCCACACCTGAAATCATATACAACACCAGGTATGCAGCAGGTGGAGGCTGGATAGGCTGAATGGCCGATTACGCTGATTATGCAGATGATCCTTTCTCAGCCAGCTGGTTGTTGGGTGTTGGAGAAGCACTGCACAAAGGAATTTGACAAGCTGGCAGGACAACCAACCGAGGCCTGAACATATTGCAGGCAAAGCCCCCTTGTGCTGTGGTTCCCACCAGCCTAAAACTAGCTGGCTGTTAGGTACTTGGGAAACCTTGACGTCAGGTGATTGGCAGGTGGGTTGTCACACACACACATGCCAATGTTGGCCTGCAGGAATGGAGACACACAATTATCTGGCCTGCTGGGCTAAGAAATCCCAGCTGGGTGCTGCATCTCACAATGCAGTGACTCCATCAGAAGGCAGAATCTTCTCCCCAGGACATTCCTGTGCTTACCACAGAAACCTGGACATGCTGGACCTTTTGCTAGTGCCTGTCAGCTGTCTAAGATCAGCAGGGGACCCATATGGGCTGCAGCACAACATGTGCCTTGGATTTGCAGGGGGGAGAGAAATTCTGAAACATTGCCAGGTCTCAAAATTAGAACCACAGGGAAAAGGGGGGTGGCGGATCCCCGAGGTTTAGATTCCCAGCTGTAGACAGCAGGGGTGCCAACTTGAATAAAATAGGGGGGGGGGAATAAGCCCCACCCATATAATTGATATCGTGATGAGGTGCGTGCACAGCTCCATATTTCGCAATCAATATGGGGTCTTCAACTTTTCTATGGGCTTCTTCTTCACAGCTCTCAATTCTTAAGAAAAAAATGTACCCACTATTCTATACCTTTCTGCAAGGTAAAGGTAAAAGTACCAAACAACGAGAGCTCACCCCATTACGGGGATTCGATCGGCAAACCCTAGGCTCTGTGGTTTAGACCACAGTGCCACCCGCATCCTTTACACCTTTTTGTAAGCCATGCTAAATCCATCAAAAGTGCCATGCATTGAAGTACCCACAACCCCTTGCATGTAGAATTATAGAATTGTAGGTATTTAATTAATTTCCTCTCCAAAAAAGAGACAGGGGGCTGCAGCTTAATGGCAAAAAAGGGTAACGGTAAAGGACCCCTGGGTGGTTAAGCCCAGTCAAAGGCGACTATGGGGTTGCGGTGCTCATCTCACTTTCAGGCCGAGGGAGCTGGCATTTGTCCACAGACAGCTTTCTGGGTCATGTGACCAGCATGACTAAACCCCTTCTGGCACAACGGGACACCATGATGGAAACCAGAGCACAAAGAAATGCAATTTATCTTCCCATCGCAATGGTACCTATTTATCTACTCACACTAGTATGCTTTTGAACTGCTAGGTTGGCAGGAGCTGGGACAGAACAATGGGAGCTCATCCCATTGTCGGGATTCGAATCACCGACCCTCCGATTGGCAAGCCCAAGAGGCTCAGTGGTTTAGACCACAGCGCCACCCGCTCCCTTGGGCTTATTCACACTAGTCTGAAGTAAGTTTGACTGAATGCAGTGGGATGGACTTCTCAGTAAACATGGATTGGATTGCACGAGTCAACCTGACAACAAGACCGGACCAGAATACTATTTTCACTTGAACACTTGTCACTCCATTATTTCCCCTCCTTTCCAGCTGGGTCTGTAAGTCTTCAGCAGCCAATGGAGATAAAGAGACTACCCTCACCTGGATTCCAGGGGTTTTCAGACACTCAATGAGCTGCCTCTGTGCCCTTCCTCTGAAAGTGCAGGCGGTTATTTATGTATGCCACTACTGTGGCCTGTGTTTTGTTAGCTCCCAAATGGAAAACGATTGAGATCCCAACTAAAGAAGAATGGCACCTTAAACTGGTGGAATATGCATAGGTTGCGGATCTAACTTATAGAATAAGAGAGCAAGAAGAACATACGTTTAAAGAAGATTGGAAAACGTTTATTGAACATATGGGGGGAAACCGTGTACACTTGAAAACATGGGCAGCATTAAGATAAATTCAACAGTGTAAATAAGTTTTGATGGAAGTAATAATGGAATACTGAATGGTTTCGTTTATATAAAATAGGCAGGGATTTATGCTATGCAAAATGAACCGTGGAAAGAAAAGCAGGGAAGTCATTGATATTTTAAGGTTGTTCAAATGAATATTCTAAATTGTAAAACAGAAAATTATAGATGATAGATAGATAGATAGATAGATAGTGAGTGCAGGTGGAGGTGCTCTCTCTTTGGCACTGGCGCTGTTGGAATGGGGGCACCCCAGAGAGTGGGCTGCTTTGCCTGCGCTTCTGCCCAAAGCAGTGCATCACTTTGCAACTGAATGTCCCAGCATCAACACCCACCTTTCAGTGTCTCTGGTGATGGGAAAGTAGACAGCTCCCATTAAGGCTGCAAACGCACTTTGGAGGGATGAATCTCCATTTAACTTGGTGGCACTTATTTCTGAATAAAGATGTTTAAAATTCTAAGACAGTGGTTTCCAACCTTTTTGGGGGCCAGGCCTCTCCTAAGCATCTCTAAAATCCTGACACCCCCCCCACATATAATTCTTATTATTCAATAAGTGAATTCCTCTTCACTGGAGGAAGCCTAAAAGCCCATTAACTTGGTCTAAACAAGCTTCCAAATTGCCCCCCTTAAAAATCAAATTGCCCCCCGTGGTTCTAAGAGGTGTGGGTGTCTCGATTTTAACTGTCCAAACAGACAAGAAGGGCATTTATCTGGACCAAGGAACAACCATGCAAACATTCAGAAATACAAACATTTCCCGATGGGCTAACACTAAGGCGTAGAAATTTGGCGAGGGCCAGGCTATAGATTGCGACCTTCGGAGGGTGAGCACCGCTCCCCAGTGCCCCCACACCCCACAGAGGCTTACCGAGCTTGCACTCGCCGTCGTGCGCCTTCCGGACGCGCTCCCGGCCGCTGTGGAGGGCGCGCCAGCTGTGCAGGTGCAGGGCGCACACGCTGCTGTAAGAGCGGCCGTCGGAGCCGCAGACGGCGCCGTCCTCCTTGCAGACGCAGCGCCCGGTGCCTTCTTCCAGCTCCTCTTCCTCGGCGGCAGGTGGCTCGGCTTGGCGCTGGCTGACACACACCAGCCCCGGGCCGCAGCGAGCGCCCCGCGCCCCTCCGCACCGCTCGCCCTCGGCGCTCAGGCACCGCTCGCAGCAGCCGCACTCGTCCCGCGCCGTCAGCTCGGGCGCCGCGCACCGCGCTGTCTCGCACAGCTCGGGCCGGCAGGGAGCGCACGCCGCCGTCTCCGCCGCGCTCCTCGACGCCAGGCACAGCCAGAGCGCCAAGAGCGGCAGCAGCAGCAGCCGCCGCGGCGGTGGCGTCGAGCTCCAGACGGCGGGCATCACGGCGAGCTGGGCAGGCAGACCAGGCGGGCGACGGCAGCTCAGGAAGGAGCCGTCTAAAGGGGCGCAGCGTCGACAGCAGAGTCAGGGGAGGTGGGTGGGGATGGCGAGAGAGACGCCCCCTAGACGACCACGCCTCCGCACTCAGGAGCCTCAGCGCGCGAACTGACCGCGACCGTCCTGCGTGCGATTCCTTAGCTACAGTTTTGAACTCAGCGGAGCCCGACTGCCAGCACCTCGAGGCTCAGGATCAGGCGCAAGCGCTGGTTCTGGAGAGAGAAGAAAAGCCAAGCGGTACGAGAATGGACGGGGAGTGTCAAGAGCCGAAGCGGATGGTGCGTCCTTGTGCGTAATTATCCTTTCTCCGCCTGCCTTTTCTCCTGGCCAAATCACCTCCGCGCCAGTAGCTAGACCCCCGCTCGCCAGCTGCGCTAAGGGGTTTGCGCGTGTTTTGTTCTAGCCACGAAACAGTGTTCTGCTTCAGCTCCTATCTGCTTCGCTTTGCGGGTTTTGCACGGTGTTTTAAAAACATTACCAGGGATTGACCACATGCAAAGACCTACCGAGGCTTCCTTGTGCCATTAGCGAAGAGGTATAGCGCCCCCTTGCACCCTGGGCAAGGAGCAACTGGCGGAGCGTGCGGCGTGCCGGAGAGCCGTTGCCCCGGGCGCACAGAGATGCCCGTCAAGCGGCTGGGTTTGTGCGGAAGCTGAAGAACAGCACCCTCTGCGCCCTGCCTGGGAGACGCGGCCTGGGCGAGCGGAGGGTGAAGAGTGCCCTCTGCGCCTCTCCTACCCGGTGCATGAACGCCCGCCCGTCGGCAGGAGGGCTGGGCAAGGCACAGCGGGTGCTCCGCCGCTCCAACATTTCGCCAATGAAAATAGGGATAATAATAGTAATAATAATTCCCCACCCGTCTGACTGGGCTGTCCCAACCACTCTGGGCATATATATAATGCACAATAAAACATCACACTTTTTAAATAAAAGGGCTGCTGTAGGGCTGCTGTCAGATGTCTTCTAAAGGTTGTACTTATCTCCTTGGCTTGGGGGTGCATCACTCCATACCCTCCAACATTTCTCTGATGAAAATAGGGATGTCCTAAAGGAAAGCAGGAGGGACAAGGGTGGCGCTGTGGGTTAAACCACAGAGCTAGGACTTGCCGAACAGAAGGTCGGCGGTTCAAATCCTCACGATGGGGTGAGCTCCCGTTCTTCGCTCCCTGCTCCTGCCAACCTAGCAGTTCAAAAGCAAGTCAAAGTGCAAGTAGATAAATAGGTACCACTCTGGCGGGAAGGTAAACGGCGCTTCCGTGCGCTGCTCTGGTTTGCCAGAAGCAGCTTAGTCATGCTGGCCACATGCTGTACGCTGTCTCCCTTGGCTAGTAAAGCGAGATGAGCGCCGCAACCCCAGAGTCGGCCGCAACTGGACCTAATGGTCAGGGGACCTTTACCTTTACAGGAAAGCAGGACATTCTGGGATTAAATCAGAAACCAGGAGGGCTTCTGTAAGTCCGGGACTGTCTCTGGAAAATAGGGACACTTGGAGAGTCTGGAACTGTATCGTCACCCCCCCCCTCTTGCACCCTTGAGCCCTGCTGGGTGCTTCACTCATACTTCTAATACTCTCATAGGTAAAGGTAAAGGCACCCCTGACCATTAGGTCCAGTTGTGGCCGACTCTGGGGTTGTGGTGTTCATCTCCCTTTATTGGCTGAGGGAGCCGGCGTACAGCTTCCGGGTCATGTGGCCAGCATGACTAAGCCGCTTCTGGCAAACCAGAGCAGCGCATGGAAACGCCGTTTACCTTCTCGTCAGAGCTGTACCTATTTATCTACTTGCACTTTGTGTGCTTTCAAACTGCTAGGTTGGCAGGAGCTAGGACTGAACAACGGGAGCTCACTCCGATTCGAACCGCCGACCTTCTGATTGGCAAGTCCTAGGCTCTGTGGTTTAACCCACAGTGCCACCCGAGTCCCAATACTCTCATACCTGACACTATTGGCCCAGCCCTCACCAGGGATGGGATTCTTCCACCAAGATGCCCAGAGGAGCATGGACACCTTGCCCAGCAGCCTAGACCAGGAGCAGCGGGCGAGCACAGAAAATAGCTAATGCAAAAGCACCTGAAGTTACAGTTTCAAATTAGGTCATTCACTTTATTATATGAGATGAAAATAAACGTGATCCAGCTTCATTCAGGCCGTTTTGGACTGGAGTCCTGTTCTAGCTATGTTTACAATATGTGCTATTTTTTTTCTCATGCGCGAAACCTGGCCATCGTTTTGCAAGGTAAGGCTGCCCAATCCAGCTACGGTCCTCAGTGCATTCATTTGCAGAGTGTCTTTGCTTAATCCTTGCTCAGTAGCAAGGGATTGTTTATCCAGGCGGCTTTCAGAACTGCATTGTACAGAACATAATAGCAAGCTGATTCCCACAGCATTACTGCTCGACTGGGATTAGCATTTTTCAGCCTGGCGCTTTTAATGGGATGGGGATATTGTGCTCTGTCTCAACACTTGGCTAAACAGGCTGGCCTCCACTCCAGTCAAAGCAACACACCAGCTTTGATGAGTGTGAAAATGGCTCCGTAAGTAGTCTGTCTAGAAACTGAACAGTGGAAAGTGGAGTTGCAACAACATTGACTCTGCAACAACATTGGCTCTGGGAGCATCTTAAGCAGAAACAGGTTTTTGTGGGGTGGCAGTGTCCCCCAAGATCTTTGGAAGAGGCATGAGTCAGGAGCCAGCACCAGCAGCAGTGCTTGAATTATTTCTTTCTTTATTAGATTTACATAAAGTCCTTTCTGATAAGATATCAAGGTGGTTCACAAAATAAAATACAGTGGTACCTCAGTTTTCGAATGTAATCCGTTCTGGAAATCATGTTTGAGTTCCAAAACACTTTCAAAAACTGAAAGTGGAAGCCTCAATATGGAAAACTCAAACGGAAGCCACGTTTCCTGTTCCACTTCTGAGGCGTGTTCGAAAACTGAAACACTTACGTACTTCTGGGTTTTCAGTGTTCGAGTTCTGAAACGTTTGACTACAGAGGTGTCCGAAAACTGAGGTACCACTTTACAGAATAAAAACAAGTAAATGATTAAAAACAAGCCAGCAAAACAATACCCCCCCCGCCTTTTAAATGTGGCTGTGGAAAGGGGAAGTTTATTATTTCGCTTGTTTGTTTTTAATCATTTACTTGTTTTTATTCTGTAATTTTTTTTGTGAACCACCCTGAAACCAAAGGCCTGGTTGAAGAGGAACGTTTTTGACTGGCACCTAAAAATATAAAATGACGTAGCCAGGTGAACTTCCCTGGGGGGAGCATTCCACAAGCCACTACAGAGAAGGCCCGTTCTCGTGTTGCCACCCTCCAGATCTCCTGTGGAGGAGGCACATGAAGAAGCACCTCAGATACAGTCGTACGTACCTCAGGTTAAGTACTTAATTCGTTCCGGAGTTCCGTACTTAACCTGAAACTGTTCTTAACCTGAAGCACCACTTTAGCTAATGGGGCCTCCTGCTGCCGCCGCGCTGCCAGAGCACGATTTCTGTTCTCATCCTGAAGCAAAGTTCTTAACCTGAAGCACTATTTCTGTGTTAGCGGAGTCTGTAACCTGAAGTGTATGTAACCTGAAGCGTATGTAACCTGAGGTACCACTGTAATGAACACAGAGTCTGGGATGGTTTATTGGCAGAATTGTTGGGGGGGGGAGTAGATCCTCATATTGATACCTACAATATCTATCCCTGACACCTAATTTTAGCCCAATTATGCCCTTCATTGCCTCCTAAAAAACAGGGACTATGAGGGCCAGTGCTGGATTTATGTATAGGCTAAGTAGGCTGAAGCCTAGGGCCTCTATATCTAGGGGGCCTCGCCAGCCCTCCCACTCCCCAAACGGGCAGTCTCCCCTCTCCCAAAATTGCAAACCCAAGACTACATGCAAGGGCAGGGCAACTCAGGCCCAGCAACTATGAGACTCAGGGCTAACCAGTGGGGCCCAATTTGGAGAAGTGGGGCCCAACTTTAGTTTTTTTTTTGTTTTTTTTTTTTGTAGGGCCCCAGTTTACAGACAAAGTCTGCAAAATCTCATAGATATGGAGCTCTGCTGTGAGATCAGTAGATTTGCTTTGTTGGAGTTTTTGTAGGTTGTGCCTCCACCTATATTGCACCTGTATATTTATAAATAAACATGACATATTACAAAATGCCTTAAGCTTCCAAAGAGAACCAAACGTGGGCACTAAACTCACTGTTCAGACAAGTGGGATGCACATCACGATATCAAGTAACTGAGCAGAACTGAAAAACTTCTAACAGGAATGAACAGCTATTTCCCCAGGGAGTTACTTAGTCTAAGGGGGTTGGAAGGAGCTGCTTCAAGGGAAAGAGGTTGCAAGCCCCCCAAGGAGGTTATTAATTTTCCTTATCTTTCTGTTTCAGATACTACTTCTGCCTGTGCCATCAAAGCAGTTCAGGAGAGAGTCGACAGGCTCGAGAGGTATAGAAAATCGTGATAGAAAAATAACATTGCTTTTGACTGGTGCCTTGCACAGAAAATTTTGCACCTTGTGAAAGCTGAAATGGTCTTCACTTCCACATTACTGAAAACCTAATTGGTTGTTGCATTCCTCCACACCGTAGTTTGTGATTTGAATTGATGCAGATTTTGTAAAGTGTGGAGCTCAGTTTATGAAACACTGACTGCAGTTGATTGCCTCGGGAGAAGATGTGGGGGTATTGTTCTGTTCTGAAAAGCGCTTTGCCCTCACTCGACCCCAGGGCAAATAAGGACACACAAGAGGTCACTGTGCAGACTAGAATGAGGAAAGTTACAGACACTTGCCTGTGGAATGAGCACCATCTACTGGGCAATATTAATCCTGCCTTCCTAGCTTCATGCATGCCTGTTTATATGGATTGGTTTTGTAACGGTCTGATAAAATTGTTTTATTGTCTGGTGCTTATATTTCATCTCTTTGTATTTATTTGTTGTCAGCTTCCTTAGGCAAGGGGGCTGTCGGCTGAAAGGAATTATATGAATGTAAGCCTACAAAATACGGTTGCAAAATATACTTATAGGGTTGCATCCAGTTGCGGCACGCTCAGTCAGGATAGAGCCACTGAAATTAGAGCCACTGGAGACAGGGGTGCGGGTGGCGCTGTGGGTTAACCCACAGAGCCTAGGGCTTGCCGATCACAAGGTCGGTGGTTTGAATCCCCGCGACAGGGTGAGCTCCTGTTGCTCGGTCCCAGCTCCTGCCAACCTAGCAGTTCGAAAGCACGTCAAAGTGCAAGTACAGTGGTACCTCAGGTTACATACGCCTCAGGTTACAGACTCTGCTAACCCAGAAATAGTGCTTCAGGTTAAGAACTTTGCTTCAGGATGAGAACAGAAATCGTGCAGTGGCGGCGCGGCAGCAGCGGGAGGCCCCATTAGCTAAAGTGATGTTTCAGGTTAAGGACAGTTTCAGGTTAAGAACGGACCTCCAGAACGAATTAAGTACTTAACCCGAGGTACAACTGTAGAGCGGGAAGGTAAATGACATTTCCGTGTGCTACTCTGGTTCTCCAGAAGCGGCTTAGTCATGCTGGCCACATGACCCGGAAGCTGTATGCCGGCTCCCTCGGCCAATAAAGTGAGATGAGCGCCGCAACCCCAGAGTCAGCCACGACTGGACCTAATGGTCAGGGGTTCCTTTACCTTTAAAGTATGGAGACAACCAGTGAAATCAATGCATGCATAAAATAAACTTACAGGAAAGTGCTTGAGCACAGCACTCAGGCACAGAGGGTTCACTTTTTATATATTTAAAAAAATTTGTTTATACTTTTCAGATATATACATTTCACTGATTTTACAATCATTTTGACATTTCAAAACCTGACTTCCTTCCGCCTCTTTGTGTGGTTCCTTAAATTTATTTTTAATATCTTCTGCATCTCCAAATTAACTTAACTTACTCACTTATTTATCTTTAAATATATATTCCTATGTAGCTGCAGGTTATTACAACAATCCTGCCAATGTTTTTTATCTGTTTACAATTTATCTGTAAATATTCAATAAACCATTTCCATTCTTTTGTAAAAAAATTGTTATCTTGATTTCTTATTCTTCCAGTAAGTTTTGCCATTTCTGCATATTCCATAGGTTTTTGTACCCATTCTTCCTTTGCTGGGACAACTTCTTTCCATTTTGGGGCAAGTAACGTTCTTGTTGCTGTAGTTGCATACATGAATGAATTTCTATACAATTTAGGTTGTTCTATCCCTATAATTCCCAAGAGAAAGGCTTCTGGTTCCCTCCCCCTCAACCTTATTTTAAACATCCTTTTCATTTCATTGTATATCATTTCCCAGTAAGCCTTAACCTTACTAAAAGACCACCACATATGATAAAAAAAACAACCTTCTTTCTCTTTACATTTCCAGCACATATTTCATTTAGTTTAATATACCGTATTTTTGCCAGTTTACTCAGTGTTATGGGCACAGAGAGTTCAGCTTAGTTTCTGGGCCCATTCAGAGTGGGGCTTTTTCCTTTCAAAGAACTTCATGGGTTCCAACTGAAGTATCATCCATCATAACTTATTCACACTGTTGAATTTATCTTAATGCTGCCAGTGTTTTCAGCTGTACACAGTTATTTCCCATATATTCAATAAACATTTTCCAATCCTTAGGTGCCTGAAGAAGAGGTTTCTCCACTAGCAGACCTTGGGTGAGTTAACATTCTATGGCCTTTAGCCTTCCACAAACACATTTTAATGGCCTTTAACATTCCACAAACACATATGTAATGAGGGCACCAGGCAGGTTTCTGTGAGGAGAGCATTCCACAAATGGGGAGCCACCACAGAAAAGGGCTGCTCTCATGTCGCCACCCTCAGGAAGTCTTGTGGAGGATGTACATGAAGAAGGGCCTCAGATGATGATTGCAGGGTCTGGGTAGGTTCATATGGAGAGAGGCGGTCCTTGAGGTATTGTGGTTCTGAGCCACATAGGACTTTATAGGTCAAAACTAGCCCTTTGAATTAGGCACAGAAAGTGTGGGAGAAGCTGTGTGACATCAGACTTGTATGAAGCTGGCCAAATTTTGTGATGAAGTGCTTAATGAATTTACTGGAAGAAGGGCAGTTAAATGCCCAGGAAGGGCATTGTTCAATCTATTTTTGTGTGTGTGTGTGGGGGGGAATGCAGATGTGTGCTGTATTATTTGTGGCAAGACGTATGGTAACTAGGCATTGGAAATATATGGAAGGAGCCTCCCTGATGAATCAGTGTAATAAGGTCTGGAAATTGGCACTTGCTGAGAAATGCACAATAAACTTAGAATGGCACAAGGTATAAAACAAAAGGACTCCTTTATGGTAGAGCAGTACGGTTTTATTATGCATAAAGCGAAGAATGATTATGAAGGACTTCATAAAAGCAGTTTTGGTTGGTTTGACTACTTTTTGTCTTATGTTTTGTGGACCTCGTGAATTTGTATATATGATGGAGACATGAATGGACTTCAGATTTGAATGCAGACTTTATTTCTCAGGGAGAAATCTCTCTCTCTCTCTCTCTCTCTCTCTCTCTCTCTCTCTGCGCCATAAATGTATGGTGTGTGTACACAGCCCCCTTCTCGCTTTCACATTTGTGCGCTCGCACTATGCACATGTCAGGCTTCGGCGAATCGGATCCCTCCTCTGGTGGCAGTAAATAAGCAGATCAAACAAAAGGAGCGTTCTTACCAGATAAGTTCTCTAATAATCACAGCGAGAGACAAAGGAATGCATATCTCTCTAGAAATAGTGTTGCTCCCACTAAAGGCTCACTCCCTCCGTCCCCATTAATTTATGTCACTTCTGCGTTGGGTAATCTGAGTTTGTTGCTGCTGTGCTTTCTGTTCTGTCACTCTCAAAGCCCGTCTAGTCTTAGGTGAGGGGGGGGGGGGTCAGGAACGCTGTACAAGCACACTGAATCTGCTAGCTCTCTCTCTCCTGGTGTTTCCTCTTCTAGCTGTTCCTCACCCAGTATTTCCCAGCTTTCCCCCTTTGGACTATGCCCCTCTGCAAACCACTGTTCTAAGTCAATACTGGCCTCCTGCTCTTGGGAAGGTTCAGGAAAAGGGTGTGTGCGTGTGTGTGCTCCCACCATTCCTCCTCAGTCTAGCCTGACAACACAGTAACACACACACAACACGCATGCATACTAAACAAATAAGCAGACCTCTCTCTCTCTCCCTCTCCCTCTCTCTCCTTGTCCACGCTTCTGTTTCTTTCATGCTTTGTAGGCATGGGTCTGAGCAGTTTTGCCTTTACCCCGCTTTCCACTACTAAATCAGAACAAACAGCAACCTGCAGAAAACCCAACTGCAGTTTGTTCCAGTTCAGCGCTAGAGATTGGGTTTTCCTGGGGGACAGTGGTAGGGCAAAGGGAAGTGTGGATAAGACCCTCCTCCCCCAGTACATAGATATTGGCAAAACAACAACAACATAGCACTCTCTTCTCTTCCTCCTCACTGTGATGGGAAGGAGACAGTGGCGTAGCACAGGGGCAGTTGCTCCGTGTGAAAAATTCTTATGGGTGCAAAATTTCAACATGCGGTGCTGCCTCAACACACCTGTGCACTTCCATTGATGGGCTCTGTTGAAAATGGCTTCTCCATGCAAACCAGGAAGTGACCTCTCCAGACAATGGAACGCCTCTTTTTTTCCGATCTGCAGCTGCAGTCTCCTAGATGACACGGACTCTGTTTGGCAGTTGAATGTGCATGTGCACTCCATCCATTTCCCTTGGAATAAGAAACCCAAACAAACCAGTACTTGAAGGTAGAGCCTAGAATATGTCTGGACGTCCAGGAGGCTAGAGCCCAGCAGGAGCCAGGCAGTTTCTGCCTGATCTAGATGATGGTGGAACAGTTTGTTCATCTAGGTTTTCACCCAAGATAATGGCAAACAGGGTTCGGAATGCCTCAAGGGCTGCCTCTTTCCGTATGAACCTACCTGGATGCTGAGATCATCTTCTGAGGCCCTTTTTTGTGTGCCTCCTCCATGAGCGGAAAATGGGCCTTTTCTGCAGTGGCTCCTCATTTGTGGAATGCTCTCCCCAGGGAGGTACGCCTGGTGCCTTCATTATACACCTTCAGGTGCCAGGCAAAAAGTTCCTCTTTAACCAAGTCTTTGGCTGATTGACATCCAATGTCCTTTTAAAATGTGTTGGGAAGGGGGCTTATTGGGTTGTTTTTCTTTTTGTTATGTATTTTGTGTTTTCATACTGTGATTTTATGTTTTAACTGCCCTGAGACCTGTGGCTATAGGGCGGTTTACAAGTCAATAATATTAATATTAATATTATTAATATTAATAATTATTAATAATAATAAGTGTTTGTGTTGCAGCTCTTTTAGAAATGCAACCAGATTCATTGCAAGACTGAACATTCTATTAGAGAAGAGCCTTCAACAACATATAATGGATCACTCAGATAGTGATCCTCTGTCTGTTGAGTATGAGAGTGTGTCCCTCTCAATTCATCTGAGAAAAGCTATAACCAAGTAGCCACCAGAGGACAGTATATGCCAAGTTATCACCAGCAGTGGCTGCCCCCCCCCCCCCATCTAATTTGGAATCTCCTCAGAATGCTTCCTGGCTGAAATGTTAATGGACAAGTTTATTACACAAGTCACACTACCTTATCTCCATGAATTAGGTGGAATAGAAACTGTACTGGTGAGAGAACCTTTATTGAGGGTCAAATGAGATGTTAAGTGGAGAGATGGAACCGGAAATCCAGGGTAAAAATGTAAATGTAAAATGTATGTGTGTTGTGGTTTTGGAAGGAAGGAATACAGAGTGGGGGAATATGTGTCTTTCCTGCCTCCCTAGTAAAGTCCCTGGCTTTGCGTTGGGAGAAAAGCAGCTGGAAGAGGGGAGAGGAGGGACATGTGGGTTAATCACCCACATTTCTTTTCACCAAACTGCACCATCACCTACAACATTTTGATATTTGGCCTCTGCCAAATTGGAGAGACAATGGGGTGCACCTCCCAGGGTGAAGTCAAACAGCATCATTAGCAGCACCCAAGTGACCTCTGTGACCAGGCACAAGACTGGTGTGTGTGCATGGAGGTCCTGGAGTGCCCAGATGACAAGACTCTGCTCTCGGTCTCGCTGATGTGTTCCAAACACAGTTGTCAACCGTCCCTTATTTGGCGGGAAAGTCCCTTATCACAGTGCTGTGTCCTGCTGCTGTCACTTATTGATGATGTCCCTTAAATTTCCCGGGTTTCAAAGGAAGCAGCTCCTCTCCCTCCCTCCCTCCCTGCCGGCCAGGGAGGAGGGAGGCTCCAACTGTATTGCTTGGCTGCGTTGCTCACCCAATAAGGAGTCTACGAACGACTGGGGGGTGGAGCTTGCATGCCTTGTGCTGATCAAATCGGCCTCGTTGCCTGGAGACTCGCCTTTGCTCAGCGCTTCCCAGCGGAGAGGTGATGGTGGTTTTCCTTGCTGCATCCCCTTTGCCGGGTTGCTGCACTGTGGGAACCACCGCTTGAGGCTTCGTTTGGCTGCTGGCTGGCTTTCTGCCTTTGGCTCAGAAGTTGAACATACCTGTGCCCGGAAAATCCCTTATTTTGGCTGCTGATCCCTTATTTTTGAGGCTGCTGGTCCCTTATTTTCAAATCTGTAAGTTGACAGCTATGGTTCCAAAACACAGCAGAGCAATACGTATGGCCACGGCTTGGTTACAGAAGTTGCTGGAAGGAGATATACAGGGATGCAGGTGGCGCTGTGGTCTAAACCACTACAGAAGAAGAAGAAGAAGAAGAAGAAGAAGAAGAAGAAGAAGGGTAGTAGTTTGGATTTGATATCCCGCTTTATCACTACCCTAAGGAGTCTCAAAGTGGCTAACAATCTCCTTTCCCTTCCTCCCCCACAACAAACACTCTGTGAGGTGAGTGGGGCTGAGAGACCTCAGAGAAGTGTGACTGGCCCAAGGTCACACATCAGCTGCATGTGGAGGAGCAGGGAAGCAAACCTGGTTCACCAGATTATGTGTCTACCGCTCTTAACCACTATACCACACTGGCTCTCCACACTGAGCCTCTTGGGCTTTAAATTTGTCCCATTTCTTTGTCCCAGCTCCTGCCAACCTAGCAGTTCAAAAGCACGCCAGTGCAAGTAGATAAATAGGTACCGCTGTGGCAGGAAGGTAAACGGCATTTCCATGCACTCTGGTTTCTGTCACCATGTCCCATTGCACCAGAAGCGGTTTAGTCATGCTGCCCACATGACCCGGAAATCTGTCTGTGGACAAATGCTGGCTCCCTCGGCCTGAAAGCAAGATGAGCACCGCAACCCCATAGTCACCTTTGACTGGACTTAACAGTCCAAAGGTCCTTTACCTTTTTACCTTTTAACACCGTGACAACGGTAATGCTAGATCATATATGTATGCTCCCAACAGGAGTTAATACCACTGGTGAAATGAATGTATATTGAAGTCCTGGGTCCTATATGACTGGACCATCCAGGTGTCTTTTACATTTTTTTAAATAAGGTGCTATCTAACCCCAGAAACTCCACTCTGGATTGGTGTAGGGTTTGCACCTTAGCCTTTTCTCCTCCTGAAGTTATCCTGTAAGGCGGTGGAGGCTTAGGAACAGAGTTTTCCTTCTCCTAGATGGGCTACCTTCCCAAGTGGACGAGCCCCAAATGCCCCACACTACTCTCTAGAGCACATTCAGAAACCACCTTCTTTACTGTTGGACCCACTATTAGTCTCGTTGACATAAGGTAAAGGTAAAGGGACCCCTGACCATTAGGTCCAGTCGTGACTGACTCTGGGGTTGCGGCGCTCATCTCGCTCTATGGGCCGAGGGAGCCGGCGTTTGTCCGCAGACAGCTTCTGGGTCATGTGGCCAGCATGACTAAGCCGCTTCTGGCAAACCAGAGCAGCGCACGGAAACGCCGTTTACCTTCCCGCCGGAGCGGTTCCTATTTATCTACTTGCACTTTGGCATGCTTTCGAACTGCTAGATTGGCAGGCGCAGGGACTGAGCAACGGGAGCTCACCCCGTGGCGGGGATTCGAACCACCGACCTTCTGATTGGCAAGTCCTAGGCTCTGTGGTTTAACCCACAGCGCCACCTGTGCCCCAGGTCGACATAGTCTGCCCTAACTCACAGAAAGTTTGAGACCCATTGGCTACCCTCATCTGCTTTAGCCGGCCCCATTAGCATATAATGCACAGTGTGGATGTACATTTGTGCACACCATTCCATGGTCTGTGAAAGTATTACTGGGGTCTTCAGTCAGGTTCTGGTAAAAGGTTATTTTATCAATTTCAATGTGGAGTCATAATTTGCTGTTTACTTTTTGGTTACAGTGGTACCTCGGGTTAAGAACTTAATTCGTTCTGGAGGTCGGCTCTTAACCTGAAACTGTTCTTAACCTGAAGCACCACTTTAGCTAATGGGGCCTCCTGCTGCTTCCATGCCGCCAGAGCACGATTTCTGTTCTGATCCTGAAGCAAAGTTCTTAACCCGAGGTACTATTTCTGGGTTAGCGGAGTCTGTAACCTGAAGCGTCTGTAACCTGAAGCATCTGTAACCCGAGGTACCACTGTACTTGACTGGCCACATTACACGATAGACAGGCGGTCAGCTCTTGAAGCAAACTGGAGGCTGTGACTACCTCTCTAATTTGATTCTATCTCAGTGGTTTAGCCAGCTCTGTAATAATCATGGATCTATTTCAAGTTTCCCTTTGCAGAAACCCATTTGGGATTCAGCTCCACATATTTTTTATCGATCTCAACTCTCGTGCAAGCAAGTGCCTTATTCTAATCTCCTCATTTTGAGCAGCATTACCTGCTAGATTTGCTACTTTATAAACTCGGTCTCATCTCGAAGTTTCCGAGGCCCAATTTGAGAGCTTCCCAAGTTTGCAATGACGGAAAGGAGTCACTGTACTCCCAAATCTCTTACACACATGATCATAAAGCCTGAATTTATGTGTCGTCTAATGAAATATTTTCCATTCAGCTCGACTTTACTGCTTCATTACGGGCAGGACTTTCCAATCCATCACCCACCTAAGACCGCGGCAGTGATATTCGGCTATTGATTTTCCTCCTCCAGGGATCATAGGGAGAACTCTGTGTGGGTTTTTAAAAGAAGGCACAGTGTAATAATCCCAAGAGAATGATTCATGTCTACTCAAAAGTAATTTCCACTGAGTTCAATAATAATTACTCCAAGATAGGTATATGGTGTTTATGGGACGCGGGTGGCGCTGTGGGTTAAACCACAGAGCCTAGGGCTTGCTGATCAAAAGGTCAGCGGTTCGAATCCCCGTGACGGGGTGAGCTCCCGTTGCTCGGTCCCTGCTCCTGCCAACCTAGCAGTTCAAAAGCACGTCAAAGTGCAAGTAGATAAATAGGTACCGCTCCGGCGGGAAGGTAAACGGCGTTTCCGTGCGCTGCTCTGGATCACCAGAAGCGGCTTATTCATGCTGGCCACATGACCCGGAAGCTGTTCACCGGCTCCCTCGGCCAATAAAGCGAGATGAGCACCGCAACCCCAGAGTCGGCCACGACTGGACCTAATGGTCAGGGGTCCCTTTACTTAAGTATACATATGAGTGCAGTCCAACCATTGTTCTGGCAACCACACATCAAGACAGAACTGGGATTTGGTGAAAAGGAAGTACAATGGTACCTTGGTTCTCAAACACCTTGGTTCCCAAATGCTGAAAACCCAGAAGTAAGTGTTCCGGTTTTCAAACATTTTTCAGAAGCCGAACGTCCGATGCGGCTGTCAGCTATTGCTTCCAGGGCGTCTGTACCAATCAGAAGCTGAGCCTTGGTTTTTGAACATTTCGGAAGTCAACGGACTTCCAGAACGGATTAAGTTTGGCACTTTTGTTTTTGAAGCTTTTTTGGTTAATTTGTTTTTGTGACTGTGTGGAACCCTGTTCAGCTACTGATTGATTGACTGTGTGACTGCAGAAATGGATAAAAGCCCCCCATCCAAACAATGACTATCATCAGTGCAGGTAATTTCTATCATCTACAATACTGTCTTATTTATTTTATAGTACAGTACATTGATATTTGGGGACGCGGGTGGCGCTGTGGGTTAAACCACAGAGCCTAGGACTTGCCGATCAGAAGGTCGGTGGTTTGAATCCCCACGACGGGGTGAACTCCTGTTGCTCGGTCCCTGCTCCTGCCAACCTAGCAGTTCGAAAGCACGTCAAAGTGCAAGTAGATAAATAGGTACCACTCCAGTGGGAAGGTAAACGGCATTTCCGTGTGCTGCTCTGGTTCGCCAGAAGCGGCTTAGTCATGCTGGCCACATGACCTGGAAGCTGTACGCTGGCTCCCTCGGCCAATAAAGCGAGATGAGCGCAGCAACCCCAGAGTCGGTCACGACTGGACCTAACGGTCAGGGGTCCCTTTACTTAAGTATACATATGAGTGCAGTCCAACCATTGTTCTGGCAACTGCACATCAAGACAAAACTGGGATTTGGTGAAAAGGAAGTACAATGGTACCTTGGTTCTCAAGATGAGCACTGCAACCCCAGAGTCGGCCATGACTGGACCTTATGGTCAGGAGTCCCTTTACCTTTACCTTTACCTTTACATTGATTATTGCTTTCATTTTATGGATCAATGGTCTCGTTAGATAGTAAAATTCATGTTAAATTGCTGTTTTAGGGGTTGTTTTTAAAAGTCGCTAACGGATTAATCCATTTTGCATTACTTTCTATGGGAAAGCACGCCTTGGTTTAAGAACGCTTTGGTTTTGGAACGGACTTCCGGAATGGATTAAGTTTGAGAACCAAGGTAGCACTGTACATGAGCACATTTCATCTTTCAAAGAATGCATGTGGCTTGAGTTTAGGTGAACACATTTAGAATCTTCCCTGCCACTGGGAGCGATGTGGAATCATGAGCCCCTGCCTTGGTTCAGGGACAATGTCCCCTTAGGAGAGTCCTGGTACCTTGTCACCATCTCTCAGAATTGGGCTGATCTCAGAGCCCTGTCACAAAGTGAGTTGTTGCTGAGAAGGTAACTGGAAAATGGCAGTGCATCAGATATTGGCTGTCGAAGCCTGAAAGACTCATCATCAATCATAATTTAAATATCTATGCCTTTGGCAGTCAATTAAAGCTACTCAAAAGTCTTCAACGACCCATCGGCTAATTGCAAGCTTAATTTTGAAAAATGAACCAATTGGTGATCATTAGGGTAGGATAATGTGACATGATGACATTCCTCCAGATTGTAGAGCCATGGAGATAACATGCTAATAACCCCATGTGATCGTACGAAATATATGCGTGATAATTACTCATTGGAGGCATTGGTTGTCTATCAAGATCCTTGCCAAGCTGTAGCTTTTTCCTGGCATGAGGTCTTCCAGTATATCAGATGTCACTAGATATAAATAAAAATTCCCTTTTGTAAATGCAGGGTCTACTGATATGTTTACCACTCATTTGTGTCTTCACAAAGGTCAGCACAATTTGGATTCTAAGAGCTCTACTGCTTGCAAGGAAATTAATTTATGCTTGTGCAAATCAGTTTCCCTGGAATACAGCAATAGCCGGAGGAATTAGTTCATATGACAGAAAAAGAACACATCAGATCAGGGATCAGTATGTTCTGCAAAATGCTTTAGGGGAAGCACCTAGAACAGCCTTCCCTAATCTGTGCTTTCCAGATGTTATAGACGATAACTCCCATCAGTCAGCATGGCCACTGGTCAGTGAGTTGTGGTCCCAAAACATCTGGAGGGTACCAGGTTTGAGGAGACTGATCTAAGGAGTGGTTTGTAACTATCAAGAAGGTGTGTTGTTGTCCAGTTGACAACTCTGAGAAGTGCAGGAGGACACAAGCAGCAGGAAATGGAGAAATGTCCAACAGGATCTGAGCAGTGGGTCCTGAGTTAGAAGGGGCTAAGCAAGAGAGCTGTTGGACTATCAACGGTCAGACAGAGGCGGGAGAAGGACCTTGACTCACATTCTTGTCTCAAATGTGGTTTCTTATACAGTGGTACCTTGATTCTTGAGCTTAATTTGTTCCGGGAGTCTGTTCGACTCCCGAAACCGTTCGAAAACAAAGGTGCGGCTTCCGATTGGCTGCAGGAGCTTTCTACACTCAATCAAAAACCACAGAAGCCACGTTGGACGTTCGGCTTCCAAAGAACGTTCAAAAACCGGAACATTTATTTCTGGGTTTGCGGTGTTTGGGAGCTGATTTGTTCGGGAGCCAAGCCGTACGACTACCAAGGTACCACTGCACACACAACCTCTTAGAAGCCATTTTAGCGAGTAAGCAGCCCAGAAAAAAGAGCCTTTTGGGAACAAGTCTCAGTGCAAAATTGCACAAGATCACAACACCCAAAATGGCCACCCTGATCTTGCACGTGAAAATGGGATGTCCCCTTTTTTTTCTGGGATTCTTGCAGGATATGCAACAGTCTTTTCAAAAAGTAGCGTAAGTAATATACACCCCCCTTACCTGTAAAAAAATGCTCTTTCTGAGGTAAAATGAAGGGATGTGGCCCATTTTCCATGGACTTCTGTGGAATAAAATCCCGCCTCTTTTAACAAAGCTGGAACGCACCCCAGGAATTTAGATCAGACTGCACATTTGGCAAAGGTGTGTTGACTTTCAAATATAAACTATGCTGTCTTGGTAAAGCTTCTTAAGGCTGCCTTAATTCCCTGATTGGTTAGATGAGGCCTTGGCAATTTGAAACAAGCCTAATCTGAAATAATTTGAAGCCTGGAATTTTCTAAACGAGAGGGGATTAGCTATGTGTATGTGTGTAAGGGCAAACCCTATGAAATATACTCAGAGTCGCAAAGTGATTTCATGCTCTTTATTCAGCTCATAGTGGTGAGGAGGAATGAATGAATGTCCCCTCAAAGTATCTGCTTTATATACATTATTTACACAATGGGCTGCACATGATTGGCTAATTCCAGGATTCTACTGTAGGCCAATCAGGTTGTGGATTCACTTCTATCTGGAGCATGATTGGGTGGTTCCTGCTAACCAATCATACTGCTGCATTGTTCTAGGACCAATCAGACTGCTGCATTCTGAATCCTATTGTTCTAGGACCAATCAGACTGCTGCCTTTTGGAGCCTATTGTTCTAGGACCAATCAGACTGCTGCAGTTTGGATCCTATTCAACTCAGTACATAACACCCTATCTTCTGAAGCTGAAGCAAAGTGAGATATCACACCCCCCCCAGTGCTTATGGTGGGTTCTGAAGACAAGCAATCCTCTCGGTTTGGTTGTGGGCTTTCAGTGAACATCTGCAGTTATGTGAAAAACAATTGCTTGGCTTACGGAGCAACCCTCTTCTCATCAGTAGCCAGAATCCAAGCCTAGCTTTAATGTGATTATTTTCCTTTTGGCTCACGGGAACACTGGGAGATGTTCGGAAAGCAAGCCTGCTTCTACAAGCTGTCCAAGGTTATCTTATCTGTGTTTTTTTGCCTTCAGAGACAGATCAAAATGTTTTGCTGCCTGAGTTGGAAAACTGGAATTTCCACCCCTGGGATAAGGCAACAGTGAACATCTGGATCAGTGGTTCTCCACCTTGGGTCCCCGGATGTTTTTTGGCCTACAACTCCCATGATCCTTAGCTCACAGGACCAGTGGTCAGGGATGATGGGAGTTGTAGGCCAAAACATCTGGGGACCCAAGGTTGAGAAAGGCTGCTCTGGATGAACAGTAGTTCAGCCTATGGGCTAGTTTTAGATTCATGTTATCATGGCATTTATTACAGACTCTTCGCCATATACCGTACATCGAGGAGGCCCTCTAAATGTTGTGGAACTTCCATCAGCTTCAACCAGCATAGTGAATTATGGGAATTGGGAGCCCAGCCACATCTGGAGGGGCAATAAGTTCCCCACCCCTGATTTAAATCTTGGTTCAGAAACTCCGTTTAGCCAAAGTTCTCCTTACCCTAATCTTATAACTGTTTCCAGACCCTTCCTCTTCCTCTGTCCTGGATATGTGTTATAGCTTCAGTTCAGGACCCAGGATCTTCTGACATAAATCTGGAGCTAGCATAAGTCTAGGGACATCTTTGGTGACTGCACAGCTAAGCTCAAATTACATCATTGCGGCCAGAACTCATGAAAACCACAGCTATATATAAATCTCTTAGATGAATGCCTAATCAGCGGAAAAAAAGAAACAAAGGCTAGGGTGTGGGAAAACCTCGGCTATATTTACAATTGAATTCAGCAAGCCCAAAAATCAAATAAATTTTTGTCTGTACAGCACATGTAACCAGCAGCATGCCTGTAAATTAAAGACACCTACTCCCAAATATCTATGGGGCATAGATCTGAGATGATTCTTTTTGGGGGGGGGGCAGGGGGAGTCTGCATGTATCTTAGAAGATATTTTTGCTTCCACATCAATACCGTAGGATTCTGTGCAGGAGGGAGGGGAGTGGAAAAGGATTAATAACTCCAAACCCTGCAGTTATTGTGAGTGATGGTTGTTTGCGCACAACCACATTTCCCCCCCTTTTTAAAACATATATACATGAATATTTATAAAGTACTTTGAAAGTCTCAGATGACAGTAACTACATAAGAATCTTATTATTTTGACCTTAACAAGCAGAAACTCCTGCCTAAGCAGTTTAACCATTGCTGGGCAGAATTTGCACACTTGCGGGCAAGGAAAAACAAGCAACTTTAATGGGAACATGGATTTTGTTCATGGCACGAATGCTAGGAATCCCTTCCCTTCTGCTCAAATCAGAATAGGATCAAGTATTATATCATACCCTCCTCCAATATTTCTCTGATGAAAATAGGGATGTCCTATTTTCAGGCCTCTGCGAAGCTGCATGTTAGATGCTCAAACAGGTAAGGGATTTTGTGGCAGTGATGAAGCCCCAGGCAACAGCTGGATGGGCAGTGATGATGTCACAAAAGCTGGGGGGGGGTGATGTCACAGTGAAGTTGAGCAGCAGAGGAGAGCTTAGGAGTAGCTCCCAGAGTCAGGGTTGCTATCCACTCCATTGGATGAAGGATACCCCCCCAACATTTCTCCGATTAAAATAGGGACATCCTATTCCACAACAGGGACGCGGGTGATGCTGTGGGTTAAACCACAGAGCCTAGAACTTGCTGATCAGAAGGCCAGCTGTTCAAATCCCCGTGACGGGGTGAGCTCCCGTTGCTCGGTCCCTGCTCCTGCCAACCTAGCAGTTCGAAAACACAGCAAAGTGCAAGTAGATAAATAGGTACCGCTCCGGCCGGAAGGTAAATGGCATTTCCGTGCGCTGCTCTGGTTTGCCAGAAGCGGCTTAGTCATGCTGGCCACATGACCCGGAAGTTGTACGCCGGCTCCCTCGGCCAATGAAGCGAGATGAGCACCGCAACCCCAGAGTCGGCCACAACTGGACCTAATGGTCAGGGGTCCCTTTACCTTTATTCCACAACAACAATTTTATTATTTATACCCCACCCATCTGACTGGGTTGCCCCAGCCGCTCTGGGCAGCTACCAACATATAGAAAAGCATAATAAAACACTAAACATTTTAAAAACATCCCTATATAGGAGTGCCTTCAGATGTCGTCTAAAGGTTGTATAGTTACTTTTCTCCTTGCCTCGGGGGTCGCGTAACCCCACACCGTCCAACTTTCTCCAATGAGAAGAGGGACATCCTAAGGAAGAGCAGGATATTCCAGGATCAAATCAGAAACTGGGGTGCCGTCTGTAAATCCAGGACTGGAAAATAGAGATACTTGGAGGATCTGCTATATATTCCAACTGACTGGTGCAATCTGTAGTAAATACTGGGTTAGTGGCAGGATCTACCAGGCATGGAGAGTCTTGGGAGATATAGACTGCTGATCCTGGGGCAACCCAGTCAGATGGGAAGGGAATAATAATTAATAATAATAATAATAATAATAATGGAATAAAGGTAAAGGGACGCCTGACCATTAGGTCCAGTCGCGGACGACTCTGGGTTTGTGGTGCTCATCTCGTTTTATTGGCTGAGGGAGCCGGTGTACAGCTTCCGGGTTATGTGGCCAGCATGACTAAGCTGCTTCTGGCGAACCAGAGCAGCGAACGGAAACGCCGTTTACCTTCCCACCAGAGTGGTACCTATTTATCTACTTGCACTTTGACATGCTTTCGAACTGCCAGGTTGGCAGGAACAGAGACCGAGGAACGGGAGCTCACCCCATCGCAGGGATTCGAACCGCTGACCTTTTGATCAGCAAGCCCTAGGCTCTGTGGTTTAACCCACAGCGCCACTCGTGTCTCTAGCTCCTCTGGGTCTTGCCCAAATTCCTGTTCCCTGGTTTTTGCTGCTGATCTCCGGAAGGAGCTTTCAGAATTCCCCGTGGCTAGAGCCTGACTTTCACATGGCTGTTTCTGACAATGATGGATGCAGTGTATAGCTGGCTTCTCAGATTACTCTCTCTATTCCTGACATGGGAAGGAAATTCTCTTGAAATTCCCTACCACTGACATGCCCTCCCACCTCTCACCTGACTCTTCTCTATTACTGCATCCAAATGCCTCTCTGAGATGCATGGTTTTTTTTCTGGCTTTCCCCAGTATATGATCCTTTCCTTTCTTTTCTTTTTTAAAAAATCGTTTTTATTTGATTTTTCAAATGAAAAGTTATGACAGCACCAAATCTATATCCATATATAGAGATTTCTCTGAATCTCGAGACTTCCCTCCATCCCCTCTATGGGTCCTATTGTCAACATTTCCAACTGTATATTATTTCATAATCTATATTTTGTATCTGTCCATATTGTAACACTACAAGTGTTATTAGAATCCTGCCAATGTTTTCATCTGCTTATACTGGTCTCCTAAATAAATTATAATCCCCCCCCATTTTTTTCTTGAAGGTTTTGTCTTCTTGGTTCCTGAGATTTCTGGTCAGTTTTGCCATTTTGGTGTAGTCCATCAGCTTACTTTGCCATTCCTCTCTGGTAGGGACTTTGTTTTCTTTCCATCTCTGGGCTAGTAGCATCCACGCAGCTGTTGTCGCATACATAAAATGTCTTTTCTGCTCCTTTGGGATATTGGTATCTACAATTCCTAACAAAAAGGCTGCTGTGATTTTTTTTAACGAAAGGTTATTTTAAACCTTTTTTTATCAGTTCATTGTATATCATTTCCCAGAAAGCTTTTATTACCTTACATGATCACCACATATGATAAAAATACCTTCTTTTTCTTTACATTTCCAGCAGGTATTTGTACTTGTTTTATACATTTTTGCTAACTTAAAGGTAAAGGTAAAGGGACCCCTAACCATTAGGTCCAGTCATGACCGACTCTGGGATTGCGGTGCTCATCTCGCTTTATTGGCCGAGGGAGCCGACGTACAGCTTCCGGGTCATGTGGCCAGCATGACTAAGCCACTTCTGGCGAACCAGAGCAGCGCACGGAAACGCCGTTTACCTTCCCGCTGGAGCGGTACCTATTTATCTATTTGCACTTTGATGTGCTTTTGAACTGCTAGGTTGGCAGGAGCAGGGACCGAGCAACGGGAGCTCACCCCATCGCGGGGATTCAAACTGCCAACCTTCTGATCGGCAAGTCCCAGGTTCTGTGGTTTAACCCACAGCGCCACCCGCGTCCCTAACTTTGCTAACTTACTAGGAGTCAAATACCACCGGTACAACATTTTCATGTAGTTTTCTTTCAGCATACAACATGCCGAGAATTTCAAGTCTGTTTTCCACAACGTTTCTCAATTTGGAAGCTGAATATTATGCCCCAGATTCCTTGCCCGTGATCCTTTCATTTCTAATGCATCATCAAATATGAGAATACCTATCAAAAATAAAGTGTATGATTGTGGCTGAGACTTTTTTATTTTTGTTTTTAGTCCAGTGTCTAGTGCATTTAAATTAAAAGTAACAATTGCCACCACCACCACCACCACCAACAATTTGATATTCCATCAAAGGAAAGTTAAAACTGTTCAGTTACTGATTTCAGTGTCCTGTATCACATTGCATGAGCCTGAACAGAATCACACTAACGTAGTATTGTATATAAACAGCAGAACATATCATTTGATGTAATAAACCAGAAATGGAAGCTGAGGGAAGTCAACAGTGGGGGGGGATGGGGATGAAAAAACTAATGTTTAGTATTGATATTGGATATTTGTTTTGAAAATGGAAAATCAATACAATCTTTTTTTAAAAAAAGAACAGAATCACACAAAGTAGGAAACCCTATACATACAACACAATTTATTTTCAATCTTGTGTTGTTTGCTGTTCTTCATCACCTTCCACAGGCTGAAAAGTACATATGGCAATTATTCTGGCAGCCCCTTGATTTGTCTGCTCTGAGAACAAGCAGGATTTGCAGAAGTGGCTGCAAAATTTCAGCTAGCAGAACACTGCAAACACTCAACGAGGAGTATAAAACCATAAGCTTTCGACTTTTGTCGATTTATATTTTTTTCTAGGACCGCTGGTGAAAAAGCCAGGGATTTCTGTTCAGAAAACAACAACACACAAACCAGCCCTTAGCAGATTCAGAAATCCATTCTGGGCCATGTTTCTGTTCAATGGAGAGGGATGAATTAATGCAGATATCTCTGCAATTAGTGCAAATTGCTCCACTAATTCTCATGCAATGTAAATTTAATGACCATCTCCGTAGAACGGAACCCAAACATGTCCCATTTTTATTTTTTTTCCAGAGCACTGCATATAATTTATCAATAGGAAATGTGTACGATTATCATAAGACTACAACCCACTCATTCCATCTTTGTCATTATGTCAGGGGCGTTTGCCATTAAAAAAAAGAAAAAGAGTCTGTCTGAAGGGGGAATTCTAAGATCCAGGAAGAAGCTTGAGTCCAATTACTACCCGTGTTACATTGTATTGATTGAAAATGATACATCTTGTTTTCTGTCTAGCCCCTAATTACAGGCTGCATTAGTTAAATTAGAGAAAGTGTCAGAGTGAGCTGGACTGGCCATTAGGGAGAAGACAAATCCCCGTTCACATCTCATTTGTACCAAAATCAACTAAGTTAAAGATTCTTGGACAATTTTTTTTTGAGGAGGAGCAAACAATGGCCTTGGTAAATGAGTAAAGATCTCACCCTAAGACAGGGCACAAATCAATCACAGAACATCAAGTGGGGGCATGAAGGAGCAGCCAGGGTTTGCTTTAACTTGGACTGGAATGTTAAAATCTTAACAGATAATGGCAGTGCTCCCTCCTAAAATGTTTAGGGGTACTCTCATTTTGACAAAAGTACAAAGATTTACAAAATGTTTAGGGGGTATGCGTACCCCTGCGCCCCCCGAAAAAAAGCACTGGCTAATGGGGGAAATAAAGAATTTTCCCCATAAAAGAATGTGTAGGTTTCCTCCAATACAAAAAGGCTGTTTTAGAATCCCAGTATGGTTTGTTTTGGAGCCTGTTGGCTAAGAGTGAGAGCATGATAACAACAACAACTTCTTCTTATTCTACTAAACATTAGTGGATATGCTAACACTTAGAGAAGTTGTCCCAGTTTCTGATTTGATCCCGGAATGTCCCGCTTTTTCTTAGGATGTCCCTATTTTCACTGGAGAAATGCAGGAGGATATGGAGTTATGCAACCCCCAATTCATCTGAAGGCCCCTGTATAGGGAAGTTTTTTTTAAAAATTAAAAAATATTTTATTATGTTTTTATATATGTTGAAAGCCGCCCGGAGTGGCTGCGGCAACCCAGCCAGATGGGTGGTGTATAAATATTATTATTATTATTATTATTATTATTATTATTATTCAATAGGACGTCCCTATTTTCATTGGAGAAATGTTGGTGGGTATGAGATCTTTCTGCCTTGGACCTGTGCAAGTTGACCTAATGCCTACATCATTCCAACCCCTCTCAAATGCATTTATTTTTTCTTGGTGTTTCCTGTTTGCAAAACTCTTCTGCATTTGCTAATTGTATTTACCCAGCTGGGATGAGTCTCTTTTCTTGCCAACCCAGCTTGGTAGTTATTCTGCTAATGTTGTGCATGCAATCAAAGGAGAGCTGATAGGAGCAACAGCATCTCTGCGAGAAGGAGCTGCGTGTAATGTCGCAAGGTTGCTTTGATATGAAGTGCTGTACAGACTCATTTGCCTGCTTTTACACCCTGCCTAAACTTCAAAAGCCCAGCTTGGAATAATAGTGTGGAATAGAGTTGTCAATGTTCTTCCACCTACGCTCTTAGTTCAGAATGCATAATAGATGAATGTGCGCTCTCTCTCTCTCTCTGTCTCTCTCTCCCTGGAGCCCAACGCTTCCTTTGCTCCTTAAATGATGTTGGTCGGTAAAAGTTGGAACGAAGGTGTGTTAGTTTAACCAAAGCTGATGCACAAAATGCTGCTTCAATCAGAATTCCGGCTTTATCCCAACATCTAGTAAAGGTAGAGGTAAAGGGACCCCTGACCATTAGGTCCAGTCGTGGCCGACTCTGGGGTTGCGGCGCTCATCTTGCTTTATTGGCTGAGGGAGGCGGTGTACAGCTTCCAGGTCATGTGGCCAGCATGACTAAGCCACTTCTGGCAAACCAGAGCAGCTCATGGAAACGCTGTTTACCTTCCCATTGGAGTGGTACCTATTTATCTACTTGCACTTTGACGTGCTTTCGAACTGCTAGGTTGGCAGGAGCAGGGACTGAGCAACGGGAGCTCACCCCATCGCGGGGATTCGAACCGCCGACCTTCTGATCCGGAAGTCCTAGGCTCTGTAGTTTAACCCACAGCGCTACCCATCCCAACATCTACATATCATGAATAGGTATGCCCGGATGGGCATCGTGATGTTACTACTTCCTATGGCATGGCCACTTAGGTGTTGAGTGAGGACATTAATTTGGGGAAGGGCCATACTGAGGGTTTGCAATGCCAAGTTCAATTCCTGGCATCTGCATCTTGGAAGCCTGGGAAGAAAACTGCTAAATATCCAGGACTGTAGTTGAGTAATGTAGCAAGGGGGTGAATTTTCTGTTCCTCTCTGCTGCCTGCTTCTGTGGGTGCCTGCCTGTCACATCTAATCTGTCCCATAGCTGGAAAATGAAAATGAATCGATTGATTCAGATTTCTGTAAAGCCCCTGCGACTACTTCTTCCTTCTGATGGTTTGTTGAAGGTGTTTGGCAGGAGGCAGAATGCCTTGATCACCTTCAGCTGTGTGCTCATGTAGTCTTTATTTCAACGGAAATGGCATCAGATCTTCCATCTCCCCGTGGTTCCTTCCTGTCTTTGATATCATCCAGAAGTTATGTCGAATCCCTGCCGTAATTACTCCCAGGCTGCTGAGATCAAGTGCCTTCCTCTTGGAAATATGTTTCGGTGTGGACAGGAATAGTCCAAACCCTGAAGCTGTTGTATCATGCTTCTGAAAGGAGCAAAGAGCCATAGGCATAGAAGCATCAGCAGACAAGAGACAAGGGAATTCAATGGAGAGGATCTCATGTACTCTCATGTACTCTACCACAATAGAGCCCTTTTGTGTGGCTGAGACAGGGAAAGATGAACGAAAATTGAGAGCTTGCATGATATTATAGAGCTATATTGCCCAGAAATGTCCTGCTTCAGGGCTGAGATTCTTCTAGGGTATTTACTCAGAAGGAAATTCCATTTAATAAAGGTCCCTTCCAACATTCATTGAAGCTTTCCTACTTGATAGAGGGAACGTTCTTTCATATGTGGTGGACTTGAAAAAGGGTAAAGAGTATTGGGAAATGATCCATAATGAATTGAAAAAATGTTTAAAAGTTCTTTCCCCCAAAACACAGTCCTTTCTGTTGGGGATAATTCTGATAGAGTGAAAGGGATAAAATAGAAGAGAAAATAAGAATGTGAGGAAATTAATAATTACGAGCCAAGTCCCAACTGAAGAAGAATGGCAACTTAAACTGATGGAATATGCGCAGCTTGCGGACCTAACATGTAGAATAAGAGAACATGAAGAACATGCATTTAAAGAAGACTGGAAAATGTTTATTGAATATATGGGGGAAAATTGTGTGCACTTGAAAACATGGGCAGCATTAAGATAAATTCAACAGTGCAGACATGTTTTGATAGAAGCAATAATGGAATACTGAATGGTATAGTTTTTGTAAAATATGCAGGGATTTGTAAAATATGAAGGGAAGTCACTGATATTTTAAGGTTGTTTAAATGAATATTGTGACATGTAAAACAGAAAATTTAATAACATTTATAGAATAATAATAATAATAATAATAATAATAATAATAATAATAATAGCCCTCCCCCCAACATGGGAACAGAAACTGACTAAAAGGGCCTGTTCATAGTTTGTTCATCACTGATCTCCCAGCCATATTCAACAAGAAATAATAAAACAGACTGAACCTCAAACTATGTGCACTTCTCCCAGCAGCCATTAGATATCCGAATATCTGCACCAGCCTGTCCCTGACTCTCTCTCTCTCTCTCTCTCGCTGCTGTGCAACATTTCTTTCAGGTAATGCCTGTCTTCAGCTGAGTGCCTCCAACAGCCCAGCATTCCGCCCCCCCAAATTTGTCCTGGATTTAAACTCTGTAGTGCTGAAAGATAAATCGTTCTTCATCTGTTGTCTTGTGAATGAGAGAGGATTGAAAATTAAAAGTCTGAATAATATTCCGAATGCGGCAGGCGTCTCCGCGTGGTTTTAATTTATGGCTTTCACTTTGAGTTTCCGTCTGATATGTGGTACCTGTCTTTTCTTCCAGGAGTAGCGCCTCCTTTAAATTGGATTGAGAGGCTCATTGTTTAGGAGCAATGCTGATCTGGTATGCGCAGAAAATTAATGCTCCTGCGCACATCAGATTTTCTGCTCAGTTGCTTGCGAATCTATCCTGGGCCCAGGCGCATTCATGATGAAAAAAGGACCAAGGTCAAATGCAATCAGATGGGTCTGTCTAAATACACCTCTTCAGACTGGCATGTTTTACATTTCTACATGAAGCAGAGGAGCAAAAGGCTGTGTGTTTTTCTTTGTAAAGAGCTGATCTTAGAAAAGGGAGCACTTGAAGGAAATATTAACTAGGTGGAATGAAGCATGCAACTGGTTTTAATAAAGGAGCCCTGAATATAATGCTGCTACTTAGCATTTATATAGCTAAGGGTTTAAGCTGAGCTGTTCACATATATTGCCTTAGTAGTCGTAACAACAACCCTGTAAGGGAGGCTTGGGTACTGAGGTCATGATATTGCAAATGGGGTGGATGAATCCGTAACTATCAAGTTTTCTTTTTTTAAATTTTCCAGTCTTAAATTCAGCTCTCTGCATTTGGCATCAGTTTGCAAAGGTTACAACTTATTGTTAAAAAGAAGTTTCTTGTTAAGAATCTCCCTCCCCCTCTGATTCCCTACTAAAATATCTTACTAGCTTCAAAAAGTAATGAGTCTGTTCTGAACTTGAGTGCCTGTTGATCATAGAATTGTAAGAGATTGCCCATATGCAATTGTCCCATGTGGGGATTGAACCTGCAAGCTTGGTGTTATCAGCATCACACTCCAAACAACTGAGCTATCCATACTGTCAGGGACTAAGGCAAAGGAGAAATGGTGGATACAACCTTCCCAGCCTGACCCTTCCAGAGAAGAAGAAGACAGTTCAGAATTACAACAGGGGTTTGAGGGAGGTCACAGCTCATGCCCATAGTGTTTCAAGTTAGGATAACTGGATATGCAGTAACTTACACACTGTGGACCCAGTCATATATTGAGGATGCCAAGGGACCACGGAAGCTGATGGGATTTGGGTGAATTTGCAGCTCTGCTAGTAGCACACCGTCATTTTAGGAGTGAGACTTAATTTTGGCAAATTTCTTCAGAGAGGGGTCTGCTCTTATTTTTGTGATTGGATAACATTCAGCTTGGTAAGTCTATGTTTGCTGAAGAAGCACATAAACTGCTTTTGGAGAAAACAAGTAATTTTATTTTTGCATTTTGAAACTGTCAGGTAATACTAGATGATGATGATGATGATGATGATGATGATGATGATGATACACACCATCCTCTATCTGTCAGGGACTGGGCAGAGGGGGAATGGTGGAGATCGCCTCATCAGCCTGACCCTTCCAGAGAAGAAGACAGTTCAGAATTACAACAGGGGGTTGAGGGAAGTCGAAGCTCAGAAGCAGATGAGGAGAAAAGCTGGGAAATAATGGGAGCCATCCTGATGACATTGTTGTTGTTGTTGTTGTTGTTGTTTAGTCATTTATTCGTGTCCGACTCTTCGTGACCCCATGGACCAGAGCACGCTAGGCACTTCTGTCTTCCACTGTCTCCCGCAGTTCGGTCAGACTCATGTTTGTAGCTTCGAGAACACTGTCCAACCATCTTGTCTTCAGAATGGTGCCTGGCGTGTTCTGGTCCATGGGGTCACGAAGAGTCGGACACGACTAAATGACTAAACAACAACAACAACAACTCTTCGTGACCCCATGGACCAGAACACGCCAGGCACCCCTGTCCTCCACCGCCTCCCGCAGTTTGGTCAAACTCATGCTGGTAGCTTCGAGAACACTGTCCAACTATCCTGTCCTCTGTCATCCCCTTCTCCTTGTGCCCTCCATCTTTCCCAGCATCAGGGTCTTTTCCAGGGAGTCTTCTCTTCTCATGAGGTGGCCAAAGTATTGGAGCCTCAGCTTCAGGATCTGTCCTTCCAGTGAGCACTCAGGGCTGATTTCCTTAAGAATGGATCGGTTTGATCTTCTTGCAGTCCATCGGTCTCTCAAGAGTCTCCTCCAGCACCATAATTCAAATGCATCAATTCTTCAGCGATCAGCCTTCTTTATGGTCCAGCTTTCACTTCCATACATCACTACTGGGAAAACCATGGCTTTAACTATACAGACCTTTGTTGGCAAGGTGATGTCTCTGCTTTTTAAGATGCTGTCTAGGTTTGCCATCGCCTTTCTCCCAAGGAGCAGGCGTCTTCTAATTTCGTGACTGCTGTCACCATCTGCAGTGATCATGGAGCCCAAGAAAGTAAAATCTCTCACTGCCTCCATTTCTTCCCCTTCTATTTGCCAGCAGGTGATGGGCCCAGTGGCCATGATCTTCGTTTTCTTTGTTTGGTCGAAGGCAGGCATTGGCAAAACAAGCTGAAAGGGAGCCATTTTTTTTATGAGCCTGAATGTGAGCTGGCGATGGCATTGCTCCTTCTGCATCCCACTAGCTACTATCACAACATCAGCACTGCTGAGTACTATGGAGCGACTGCCAAGAGAAACACATCTTCACGTTGCCTCTTTAGTGAATAACCTCTGCCTTGGTGTCTGAGGCTTTTTGTTTTGCTTTGCTTTGTGTGTGTTTGTTTACATGGAGCGTAAGAGGGTTGTCAGATAAGACCATTGCCTCGGGGAGAAGCACAATCACAGGCGTATTCATTCAGAAATAAATCCCACTGGCTTTAATGGATCTTTCTCCCAAGTAAATGATTATTGGATTGCAATGTTAGTGGTTCTGTGGCATGCTATAATAATCATAATCATAATCATATTAATATTTTATACTCCTCCCATCTAGCTGGGTTTCCCCAGCCACTCTGGGTGGCTCCCAACAGAATATTAAAAACACGATAAAACATCAAACATTAAAAACTTTCCTAAACAGGGCTGCCTTCAGATGTCTTCTAAAAGTCAGATAGTTGTTCATTTCCTTGACATCTGGTGAGAGGGTGTTCCACAGGGCAGGCACCACTACTAAGAAGGCCCTCTGCCTGGTTTCCTGTAACTTCATTTCTCACAGTGAGGGAACCAGTAGAAGACCCTTGGAGAAAGACCTCAGTGAACGATGGGGGTGGAGACACTCCTTCAGGTATACTGGGCTGAGGCCATTTAGGGCTTTAAAGGTCAGCACCAACACTTTGAATTGTGCTCGGAATCGTACTGAGAGCCAATGTAGGTCTTTCAGGACCTGTGTTATATGGTCTTGGCGGCCGCTCCCAGTCACCAGTCTGGCTGCCGCATTCTGGATTAGCTGTAGTTTCTGGGTCACCTTCAAAGGTAGCACCATGTAGAGCGCATTGCAGTAGTCCAAGCGGGAGATAACTAGAGCATGCACCACTCTGGCAAGACAGTCTGCAGGTAGGTAGGGTCTCGGCCAGCTTACCAGGTGGAGCTGGTAGACTGCTGCCCTGGACACAGAACTGACCTGCGCCTCCATGGACAGCTTTCCTCATGCCTTCCCCTTTTATCAGTCCTTTGTCTAGGTCAATGCTAGTGTGAGGCTTTCCTTGAAACAAGTGGCAGACAGAGCAAGTGTGCATTCTTGGGAACATCACTGAAGATAAAGTCAAGGCATACCTTAAAGCACGTGAAACATTTTGCATAAGCGACAAGTTCTTTTGTGGCTGTTCCCAAATCCCAATTTCTTGTGACACATGGTGCTCCTCTATCTGCAAGGACCTTCCTTGTTCTCCTTTGGTGGAGGAGCAATCGGGCAATTAAAGCAATGGAGCTGACCTCTCCATTGAACTGAATGGGGAATCCCCTGGGAGATGGACACTGAAAGTGAACTGTCCAAACCGTGATGCTCAGCAAGCATTAAATGAATTATCAGCTGTAAGTGGTTTGATTTATGTTGCATTGTAACCCTTCAGCTCTACAGAAAGCAAATCTGAAAGGATATCTTAGGTGAATGAATGGCCGGAGAGAAGTATGCAGAGGGGCTGAAGTAATGGGTATTAGTCAGTGACATTTAAATGTTAGCTCACAGCATTTGGTTGGTGAAGTCTATGGAAATTGGCACTTTCATGCATTGTATTCAACCAGGAGTGTCATCAGCTGGAGCCCTGAGGTCAGCATAATGTCATGCCCATAGTGTTTCAAGTTAGGATAATCTGATATGCAGTAACTTAAACAATGTGGATCCACTTAAATATTGAGGATGCCAAGGCACCTGTCAGGGGTTCAGGGAGAGAGGCGCAGATGAGGGAGGAGACAGAGAGTGAGGGGGAAGGATTCCAGAGTGACGAGGAAGAGGATGACAATGACCCAAGATTGTCCATGAGTCCGTCCAGTGAATCGGAGGACTCCCAAAAGGGAGCCCCTCTGGTCAAGCCAAGGGGAGCTAGAGGGGGAAGCAGTCAGGAGCAGGGAAAGGAAGGGGGAACCCCCAGTGGGAGTTGGAGAGCGAGACCGGCTGCTCCGCTGGAACGGAGTGAGGGGGGAGGAGTGACCAGTGTGTCAGAAGGAGCAGAACAGGAAGCAGAGAGGGGAAGGAGATCAGGGCAAAACGTCCTGCCAGAAGGGGAGGAAAGTAGTATCGAGGGCAGTGTAACTGTCGAAGGGAAGGTCAGGAGCAACGTACGCGCGCCAAGTTCAAAATGGGAGGCGCGCGGAAATGAAGAGAGTCCTGGGGAGGAGCCTGGTCCCAAAGCCCGAAGGAGGGGGGAGGCGGCGGCAGAGGATTCAGCCTCTGGAGAGTCCCGAAGGGAGAGAACACAGGGGGGCAGAAAGACCCTGCGGAAAAGGAAAGAGAGAAAGAGGTGGACCAGTACAAGCCTCTTAAACTGGTGTAGAGGGGGGACCGACTCAGAGGGGACTTCAGCGGTCTAAGGGTAACAGACGTAGAGTCACGGAGCTCGGATGTGAAGCTAATAATGTTCTTCAATAAAAGCTTTTGTACATAAGCTGGAGTGGACTTTGGTCTCTTGTGAGCTGGGACCACGGGTGACTCTGACAGCACCATTTTAGCTGATGGAATTTGGGTGGATTTGCAGCCCTGCCAGTAGGAAAATCAGCCCTGGGATGAATGGCACACCGTCCTTTTAGGAGTGCGACTTAATTATGGCAAATATCTTCAGAGAGGGGTCTGCTCTTATATTTGTGATTGGATAACATTCAGCTTGGTAAGTCTGTGTTTGCTGAAGAAGCACATAAGCTGCTTTTGTTAAAACAAGCACAGTGGTACCTCGGGTTACAAACACTTCAGGTTACAGACTCTGCTAACCCAGAAGTAGTACCTCGGGTTAAGAACTTTGTCCCAGGATGGGAACAGAAATCGTGCGCTGGCGGTGTGGCGGCAGTGGGAGGCCCCATTAGCTAAAGTGGTACCTCAGGTTAAGAATGGTTTCAGGTTCAGAATGGACCTCCGGAACGAATTAAGTTTGTAACCCGAGGTACCACTGTAATTTTAATTTTACACTTTGAAAATGTCAGGTAATACTAAATGATGATAATGATGACGATACACACCATCCTCTGTCCGTCACGGACTGGGCAGAGGAGGAATGGTGGAGACCACCTTCCCAGCCTGACCCTTCCAGAGAAGAAGGAGACAGTTCAGAATTACAACAGGGGTTTGAGGGAGGTCACAACTCAAGAGGAAGATGAGGGGAAACATTGGGAAATAATCGGAATGGAGGAGCAGGAAGAGGATGCAAAGGGGGGGGGGGACAGCTGATGGACATAGTGTCTTTAGAAGGCATTCCAGACTCCCCTCTCCCAGAACCCAGCGAGCCTTGAAAGTAGAAGAACAAAGGGCTCAGAGGCAAAGGGCCCTCAGTGCCACCCGTAGGGGAGAAGGTGACAAATGAGGAAGTGGGAGAAAAGGGAGTGGAGAGTCACTTGGGGCAATGCCATTATTCCAAGAGGTTGCATTCCCAAATGTTGAATAAAAAGTAGATGGTAAGAACTTTTCCTTGTCTTTTCCGATCCTGGCAACATGCCAGGGAGTTGGTTCCTCTGCCTCCTGACACTATCTAAGCAATAATAACCACTCAAGGATACATCTTAGCAAACACTTTGAGGAGCAAGACTGGTGAGGACTGGGAAGAGTCCCAAGGGCTGGAGAGAGAGAGCCCCGGCTCCCTTACTGCTGCTTTAGGCAATTGCTTTTTCCAGACATTGCTGGCACAACATCCATTCCTACTGCTCTGACAGCCTTGCAGTCATCCTCTCATATTTGCTCTACAAAGAGCTGTCCATGGTACTGAACTCCCACAACCAGTTTTCCCTGTTGCCAAGTTTTGCCAACACTCTTGCGGGTGGGGAAATGATCACGCCTGGAACAGATCAATAGGCATCCTTTACTGACACGACACATTGATGTCATTGCACTATAAGGCAATGTAACACAGGATGGGCATGAATTCATATACTGTTGCCCATGAAACCTCACAAGTATCTTCTTCTTTGGCGATCACTTGTAGCCAAGTAAGATTGTCTTCCATAAACATGGTTTTAACAGTGAGTCTGTAAGTGACCTTGGAGGCCAATTCTGGCTCCACACGTCCTTCCACAGTGGGGACATAGGTTTCTGGGCTGGAGTTGATCATGGTGAGGGTTTGCCAAGTGTGCCTTCTTCTAAGCACATTTCTCCCTTTTTCCCTGAGTTTGAGCGTCTTCAAAGCCCATGACACCTTTGGTAAAGGGTGTTCTCCAATAGGAGGCCAGTGTTTCCCAGTTGTTGGTGTTTATACTACATTTTAAAAGATTTGCCTTGAGAGAGTTTTTAAATAGGTGAAGGCCTGGCCAGGGCAAAAGCCTGGCCAGGGCAGTCGAGCTCTTACATACCTGCTGGGATTGACAAGGCATATGACCCTCACCTGAATCTCATAACTCTCCTGACAGGTGATTTGGTCTGCAGCCACACTGTGGAAATATTGGATGAGATTTCCCACCAGATACCAGGCACTCTACTATTCAAATTAGGCCCCAGTGTTTTTCTTACAATCCCCTTCTCAATTATGTAATTAACTTTAATTTAGAATTTAAATTCTCAAAACTTTCTTATTTGTTAATTCGAGCAAGAAAACTACTGCTCTCACTTCATTACAAACAGTATTTCAACCTGCAACACACATGAGGAAACCTGCTCCCCTTCCTTTCACAGATTTTCTTGCCATTTGTAACTATAGCTGCCTCTGATTAGTTATCATTTAACTCTTTGGGGAAATAATTAGCACCACATGTCCTTTGCATGGAAGTTGCACTCAAGTCCTTGAATCTGTACTCTGAATAGTGACACCAGAGACCTAGAAGGTCCCTGCACAGTCGCATCAGGGCTGACCTTAAGGCAATTGGAGTAATTTGGCCAAATTCGGCCCCATGTGCCCCCCACACAGGGGCAATCTAGATGGATTTTATTTATAAGATTTTGCTGACTTTGTCTGTGAACTGGGGCCCTACATATATATATATATATATATTCAAGTTGCACCCCACGCTTCAAATTGGACCCCACTGGCTAGCCCTGAGTCTCATAGTTGTTGGGCCTGAGTTGCCCTGCCTTTGCATGAAGCCCTGGGTTTGCAATTTTGGGAGAGGGGAGACTGCGGCACTGGGGAGCGGGCAGGCTGGTGAGGCCCAATAGATTTAGAGGCGCAAGTTGCCCTGCCTTTGCATGAAGTCTTAGGTTTGCAAGTTTGGAAGAGGGGAGCCTGCCCGTGGGGAGTGGGTGGGCTGGCAAGGCCCCCTAGATTTAGAGGCCCTAGGCTTCAGCCTACTTAGCCTATACATAAATCCAGACGCGGGAGGAATGAAAGCAAGGGAGGAACTGATGCACAAAATTGTACATGTCCAAGTAAAGAATGACCAAAGAATCAGCAAATGGTGTGTATTGCAAGTAAGAGACCTGAGTGAAGGTTCCAGGAAGAAAAAAATGCTTCAAGTAATGTTCCTTGGGTTTGTACAGGGTTCCCGGCAGCATCAAATGTTATGGCCAAAGGTTCTGTGTGGTGCATACAGAACTGTGACTGTATCTAATGATGGATTGCTTTTCTTAAATTATACTTTGTAATATATGCCACTGATTGGTTTACTACTGTATCGCTTACGACAGGATCTAATATTTCAGTTTTATAAATTGGTTTGTAGCCTTTGAAATTTATTTGGAAGAAAGGGTCTAGGTTATTTTTTTGTGCAGCTGTCATGTTATTGAATAGGGATGTTGGAAGAAGAGGCCCCTGTGCGGACTTCCTTTGTACATCAGCAAGAAGATTCTGTTATGAGACTAGGCAAGGCGGTTGCTTTGGCTAACAAATCTGGGGAGTGATTAAGGAGTCAGAGAGCATTTACTCAAGAGGTGCAAACCAGTGGACATTCTGCTGCATAAGGCCTCTAGATAGCAACAGGCACTTCACAAGAGCACAGAATTACTTACAATCTAGTGAGTTGGATGCTAATCAAGTGACCTGTGACTGCATATAATCTTTCCTCAGAGCCTTATTTTGGGCAGTGCAACATTGGCTTCTGAGATTGGCTGGCAATATGAACCCCCTGGATTGGCCAGGCACAGTATAAATACCGTGAACCTGGACTTGCCTGGTCAATAGCATAGTATCTTCTGTCTGCCTCTTTTCAGGGTCTAGCCCTTGTCTTGATCTCCATCAGTTGAATTCAATGACTCTGTGGAGGAGAACAAATGTTCCACATCGTCTGCACACGGTTCTAGTCTAGAATGACAGGGACTGCTCTGACCTTGCACAGGCATCGACAATAGTTTATTCCTAACACAGGATGGAGATTTAGTTCACAACCACGTAATTAGGCCTGAGCAATGTATTGATACATCTCCCAGGAAAGGTTTGAGGGCCAAAGCGCCATGATACCTTTACTTGGCAGTATATCACTGGTGAAACCACTGCCACTGGGGTGAAACCACCACCGCTCCTGCAATGTTTGGCTGGTGATACGTCATAATGTTGAAATGCTGATATTGCCTAGCCCCTACATGTAATTGTAGGAGAATTGTAGTTGGAACTCAGCTACCTTATAAAACAAAACACATTCTCTCCTTGCAGCACCAGCAGACCTATCCCATGGTAATAAGCTCCAATTGTAACCTGGTCTTGGCCAAAAACCCCATCCCATGTAAAGCAGGTAAGATGGCAAATATTTCCCATTAGGTAAAAGGTAAAGGACCCCTGGATGGTTAAGTCCAGTCAAAGGCGACTATGGGGTTGCAGCACTCATCTCACTTTCAGGTCAAGGGAGTTAGCATTTGTCCACAGAAACCTTCCTGGGTCATGTGGCCAGTATGACTAAACCACTTCTGGTGCAACGGAACACCATGGCAGAAGCCAGAATGCCGTTTACCTTCCCACCGCAGCGGTACCTATTTATCTACTTGCACTTGTGTGTTTTCAAACTGCTAGGTTTGCAGGAGCTGGGATAGAACAGGGAGCTCACCCTGTTGTGGAGATTCAAACTGCCAACCTTCCGATCAGCAAACCCAAGTGCATGGGTAGGCAAACTAAGACCCAATCGCCTTCTAAATCCAGCCCACGGACGGTCTGGTAATCAGCGTGTTTTTACATGAGTAGAATGTGTCCTTTTATTTAAAATGCATCTCTGGGTTATTTGTGGGAAATAGGAATTTGTTAATCCACCCCCCCAAAATATATATAGTCCGGCCCCCCACAAGGTCTGAGGCACAGTGGACCGGCCCCCTGCTGAAAAGGTTTGCTGACACCTGACAAAGAGGCTCAGTGGTTTAGACCACAGCGCCATCCGTGCTGTCAGAAGGATGCTACACAGGGCTACATCAGCAAAGGGATGCAGTTCAAGCAGTGTCATTCATAGTAACTGTTCTTTCACCAGTCAACTTACTGAGACAACGCCATTGGCAACTGTACACAAAAAATGGGCAAATCAGTATGCCTCCACATTACTCCTACATTTCCACCTTGTGTTAACCCAATCCCACCTTGTCGACCCTTCCAAATTCTGCCCAATTAGAAGAAGAGTTTGGATTTGATATCCCGCTTTATCACTACCCGAAGGAGTCTCAAAGCGGCTAACATTCTCCTTTCCCTTCCTCCCCCACAACAAACGCTCTGTGTGGTGAGTGAGGCTGAGAGACTTCAGAGAAGTGTGACTGGCCCAAGGTCACCCAGCAGCTGCATGTGGAGGAGCGGGGAATCGAACCCGGTTCACCAGATTACGAGTCCACCGCTCTTAACCACTACACCACACTGGCTCTCAGTTAGGCTCTCAATTAGGGTGGCAGAGTTGGGGAATGGCAGCCTTCTCCTCAGGGAGTAGTGAACCAGACACTCTGTATGAATGCACAGTCGTGTGGAGATCCAGTTTGTGTGATTGTCTCCCCACAACAAAGATGCATGCATATGTTTGGGAGAGGGTCTCTTCATTCTGATTCCTCTCCATTGCCATAAAGCATGTGTGTGTGTGTGTGGGGGGGACCCTTGGCCCTCCAAAGGTTGTTAAACTACAACTCCCATCATTCTTAGCAATTGACCGTGCTGCCTAGGGCAGATGGGAGTTGTTGTTCAGCAAATATCTGGAGGGCCAAAGGTTCCCAACATCTGCCTTAAAATGTCTTAAAAAATATTATTGGTTTTACATAATGATTATACACAACAAACATAACAATTCCAAAGAAAAAAGAAAAAGAAAAAGGTTCTCTCGAACCTTCTGACCTCCCTCCCTCCCTGGGTTCCATTTTTAAAATTTTATTCCTGCATCTTTTACTGTAAAATATCTATTATAAATCCATAGTATCCAAAGTTCATGCTACTTTGCAAGTGTTATTGTATTCCTGCTAGTGATTTCAACTGTTTACAATGGTCTCTAAGATGTGCTATAAAATTATTCCAATCCTTGATAAAAATTTGGTCTTCCTGATTTCTGATCTTTCCCATCATTTTTGCCATTTTGGCATAGTTAATCAACTTGGTCTGCCCACCTGCCTTAAAATGTCTGATGTATTACAGTATTTTGTCGATCTCTTGTTCTTAGTTGAAGCATTTGTGCCCGAATTAGTGGTATTTTTCAGACCTCCAAGATTTCCAATTAACAATTTATGCTGCAATTAATACACGTGAGAGACTCTTTCCACATCTTTATCTTGCTGCATCAAATTAGCTTAATAACACAGTAAAACTGAAGTGCTCTTGGATAGATTCAAACTCATTATCTGCTAGATTTTTATGCAATTTGCCAGTCCAAAATTAATGGATTTTTAAAAGATTTATAGTCCCCCTTTTGTTTATATTTGCTCTAGCAAAGCAGGATGATTTATGACTCATAAAAATGAATGAATTTTGCATGCCATCCGATAGCATCTTGAATTTCTCTTCTTTTGGAGCAGGTTATAGGGAGGGAGGAAACCCGCCTGTACTTTAACCAAGGACCTTTCCACATGCCATCTGTTAATTTCAAACTAGGAGGCAGGCAGGGTTTAAAAACACCTGGGAGGCCGCAGCGCATGGCTGGCGATTTCTGTTTGGCTTGGTTGATCACAAGTTGTGCAGCCCTGAGATAAGGAACCAGCAACCATGTGGTGGAGCTGTGGGGAATTTCAAACACTGGGGGAAGAAGATTCCGTTTCCACACAGAGCCTCTCTCACATAATTCCATTACAGTGAGAGGAGGCCCAGAGAAATGTCAGCCTCTCGATGCAGACTTGTGTTCTTTTAAGGGGCAAAGTGTCACGTTCCCCAGGGCCGACCCTACAATGAGGCAGTGTGAGGCAACGGCCTCAGGCAGCAGATGCTGAGGTGTGGGGCATGGCCAGAGCTGTGAGTGTCTTGTGGCCTTCCCTCTAACCCCTACACTAAACTGCTGCCCTCAAGTTCAGTGGAGGACACTGTCCTTCCACTGGTATTGGAGTACAATTCTACCAGTCCAATTGGCTTCTGTTTGTGCCTTGGGAAAGGGTGCCAGCATGACCTCAGGCAGCAAAATGTCTTGCGCTGGCTCAGCTGTTCCCTCACAGCGCCATAGTGACAAACAGGAGAAGAGTAAATGTCAGGTACTGGGCTGAAGGGGGCGAGATTGATTACATGAAGATGATGTATAGATGGTACACAACACCAGTGCAGTTAGGGAAAATGTACAAAACTAGTTCAAATATATGTTGGAAGTGTAAGGAAAAGGAAGGGACATATTATCATATGTGGTAGGATTGTAATGTAATTAATTTTTTTGGGGAAATGATATACAATGAATTGAAGAAAATGTTCCATTTAACATTTGTTAAAAAACCCGAGGCATTTTTGTTGGGGATTGTAGGGAAAGACCTACCAAAAAAGCTGAAAAACATCTTCATGTATGCGACCGCGAGAGTTCTGGTAGCACAAGGATGGAAGACTGCAGAAATCCCAACTAAAGAATCATGGCAAGAAAAATTGATGGACTATGCAGAACTGACAAAACAGACATATAAGCTATGGGACAAGGATAACTGTGACTTTAAGGATGAATGGGAACCCTTTACAAAGTATTTGAAAATGCAACAAAGTGAACTGGACTCCTTGGCAGGTTTTGAATAAACATTCACAAACTTCTTATTGATAATAATCAGCTAAATAGTTTGAGGATCTATACAACTGTGTAACATGCAGAAAACAGCAGTCTCAGAGAAACCAAAGACTGGAACTGAGGGAAGTCAAGGGGCGGGGGCGGGTGGGTTTTGTGTGGGAGGGGGGAAAAATGGGGGGGGGACAAGGGTGATATGCTTTTGGACAATATGTCTTGTTTCAATTTTGAATATATTTTTTTTTTAAAAAAAGAAGGGGGCGAGATTGAGGAGGAATGGTGGAGGTCGCCACCCCCCACCCCCCACTTCTCCTGGAGCTTCCAGAAGGCACAATGATTAAGGTTTTAAATGACAATTTTAGGTTATATTTTAGTGATCAAGATTTAATATATATTTTTAATTGCCGCTATATCTGAATTGTCTCTGTTATACCCAATTGCAATTCAATGTATTCCTGTTGTGTTTTATGATTTTCCTGATATTGTAAGTGAGCCAGAACTGGTCTGTGACCGTAATAATAAAATTCAATTCCAGAAGGCAGTATTGAATTACAGCAGTGGTTTGAGGAAGGACACAGCTCAGAGATAGGCGAACAGAAGAGTTGGGAGATGTTGGGAGAAGGGGGGGGGGAGACAGAGCCAGAGCAGCCAGCTGACACATTATCACTGGAGAGTATTTCTGACCCCCCTTCTCCCAGAACTCGGTGTTCATTGAGGGTGGAAGAGCAAAGGACTCAGAGACAATTCGCCCCTGGCGGCCACTGTAAGGGGAAATGCTGTTGGCAGGAAGGGAGGCGGGAGGAGCTCAGTTGGAGCAACGCCGTTAAGGGAGGCAGATTGCATTCCTTGTCTCTCGCTGTGATGATTGAATAAACTCAGTAAGAACTTTGTTTTTCTCTGCTCCTTGTGGCCACTGGGGGAAGGAGAGAATTCCCCGGAGTCTGACCATAAGTGATGGGATGTCTTGTTCTATAGCAGGGGTGAGGAACTTCAGGCCTGGATGAGGGCGGTCAATTGCTGTCCTCTAGGTTTCTCTGTCTGGCCACTGGGAGTCTCCCATTAAGTTTTTGGGGGGGAGGGTTGTCCTCAGTTGTTGAGCTTTTTTTGGAGGTGATTGCCCACTGTTTTTTTAGCTTTTTTGGGGGGGAGTGGCACAAATTGCTCACCCACAGTACCGCTCACTGCCATGAAACACCATTCAGTTGCCCGGTTGCTGCCAGGAACCACCATTCAACTGCCCACTCACCGCAGCGCCAGCCTATCAGCAGCAACCCTGAGATAAATGTAAACCAATCAACATCCCTATCACCGCTCACAAAATCCTGCTTGCGGCAACAACCAATCGCAAGTCCATCCTCACCACTATCCGTGTATAAGACACCCCCTAATTTTGGACAGCATTTTTTTTTGGGGGGGGACCTAGTCTTATACACGGAGAAATACAGTACTCCCTCCCCTTGCCTGGGATGCCACTTTGAACTCTAAAAATGCCCCTTGATTGCCTGGATGGAGGATATTATTATTATTATTATTATTATTATTATTATTATTATTATTATCATCATCATCATCATTAATTATGGTTAAAGACCAGCTCTAAAAGCACAACTGGGACAGCTTTTACAAGAATAACATATACATTTTAAACACTGTATAACACCAGCTTAAAGATTAAAATCTGAGAAAAATGCTTATACATGTAAAGACCTAAAAAATTCGGCTACCATACTGTACATATTGGCCCTGCCACCATAGAGGTCTACTTCGACTGTTTTCCTAGTGAACTAATTTGTTTCAGGGGGTGATCTGTGCCTGCAAATCGGCACACTGAATCTGGCAACCATCCAGGTTGTCTTGTGGTCTTTGCCTAAGAGGAGAAAATTGAGTTTAGACTTATCCGAAAGGTCAGCAAGCCTCTCCAGCTGAGGGTCAATAGTATCTCTGCATATCTCGTCATAAAAGGGACATCTAAGAAATAAATGCTTGGGGCTTCCTATTTCCCCTAATGGATGGAGGATAAAATGGTGTGTGTGTGTGTAGAAATTAGAGGCATGAAAGCCCAGGAAAAAAACAAAAAAAATCGTGAAAAGACTATCCCCCGCTTCCCCCCCAGAAAGATAGGGAATTATATTTTTTGGGTGGGGGGGAGGAGGTTATTAAACATTTTATTTGAGAATGATGAACACAATGTTTAAGAAAAGGTGTTCATCTATTTACTGCCCCAAAATGATTTCTAAAACTGCATACAGTGGTACCTCAGGTTACATACGCTTCAGGCTACACACTCCGCTAGCCCATAAATAGTGCTTCAGGATAAGAACAGAAATTGTGCTCCGGCGGTGCGACAGCAGTGGGATGCCCCATTAGCTAAAGTGGTGCTTCAGGTTAAGAACAGTTTCAGGTTAAGTACAGACCTCCGGAATGAATTAAGTACTTAACCCGAGGTACCACTGTATCAGGAAGACTTTTATAGAAGACAGTGTACAATGTCAGATAATTACAATTCCTGTACACTGAGGATAAGCAAAAATAAAATAAAATTTTTCTTTTTTAACAACTTCCCCAATCCATTCCCCCCAGCCTCAAATTTTTGAGAAATTTCACATTCCAGCCTTCTGTATGAAAATAAAAATTGCATTTGCTGTTTGTTCGCTTTTGTCTTTGGCCCCACCCACTACTGGTCTGTGGCCCCTGGCACGTTGCGCAGAAGGCAATGTGGCCCTCTGAAATGTTTCTCCACCTCTGGAGTAAGTGGTGGAACTGATAGTTCTAGAGCGTCCCTAACAGTACAAGGGCAGAAGGCTATTCGGTCAGCCTGTTTCTTTTCGCTGGTATGAAGAATGCCAACACATGTGGACACTTCTTTTGTTTACTCTTTCCCAATGACAGCTGAAAGAAGAAGAAATGCTGGAATAAAGAAAATGTGCTTCTTTCCTCTCCCCTCTTCCACAACTGCTGAAATTGACACCTGACATCCTGAAATCTGCTAAGGGTTTTTATTTTTACACCCTCCTGTCACTCATTTTAATGGGTGCTGGGAGTCTAAATCCCCTTAGTAGCCTTGAATCTCTCAGTTCTTGGAAGATTATTTCTATGCTGCTATGACACCCGGTCTTATCGATTGCTCAGGAGGTCATTAGCTAAACTTCTAGTGGCCACGCCATTTGGCTTACATCTCGGCTGCAACCGGTGTTGGCAAATGGACTGCACAAGCCTTTATTTGTGTGTATTTGTGAGAGATGGCAGCTTAGCACGCACTCAGCTCTAAGGTCTTATATCCCTTAGCCACAAGGGCAATATGATAGCATGCACTGCTAATTATTATGAACATTATGATCAAATCTCTTCGGCCTAAAAGTTGGCTCTAACCTCAGAGGGGGTCAGTAAGATCTTTTCTTTTCTTTTCTTTTCTTTTCTTTTCTTTTCTTTTCTTTTCTTTTCTTTTCTTTTCTTTTCTTTTCTTTTCTTTTCTTTTCTTTTCTTTTCTTTCTCCCCCCTAAAGTTTCAAAAAGAAAAACAAAACAATTTTTACACACACACACACACACACACACACACATTTACATTAAACCATAGTCCATATCTGTACCTTTTTGTGGTTCCCTGAACCCCCAGACTTCCCTCCACCCCTCCCTTGACTTCCAAAAAATTATCTTGCATTTTTCACTGCATCTAATTTCATTTGTCCAAATGGTTGCACTTCATTTTTATCCTTTGTTATTTTAAATTACTGCTCAGCAACTCTTGATATTCAAGACTGTCTCCTAATAAATCTTATCACCTCTGAAGAATGCCCTGCACTGTCTTTTGCAGGGAGTTTCCTCGTGTCATTCATCTATGAACATATTTCTGAACATATTCCTGTGAATCACCCTGAGACCCGAAGGACTAGGGTGGTATACAAATTCAATAAACAGCAACACAAAAAGCAACACTGATATTACCTTGCTTGTGGGCTCAGCATACAGTGGTGCCCCGCAAGACGAACGCCTCGCAAGATGGAAAACCCGCTAGACGAAAGGGTTTTCCGTTTTGGAGGCACTTCGCTAAATGAATTTCTCTATGGGGTTGCTTCGCAAGACGAAAAAATCTTGCGAGTTCCCGTGGTTTTTTTCCCGCCCCCCCTTTCCTAAGCCGCTTATCAGCTGTTCCACTGATAAGCCGCTTAACAGCTGATCGCTAAAAGCCACTAGACTGCTAATAGCGCTAATCCGCTAAGCTGTCAATGGGCTTGCTTCGCAAGACGAAAAAACTGCTAGACGAAGAGAATCGCGGAACGGATTCTTTTCGTCTTGCGAGGCACCACTGTACCTGGGAGCTGTGGGGCCTCCTACTTACTTTTTTTTTTTTAAAAAAATAATTTTTATTCATTTTTCAAACACATAATAAGAACAAACAAAACACAAGACAAAAACATACAAAACATTTAAACATATATAATTTCATAATCTTATTTTCCTGTAACTTCTTTCAGTCGACTTCCCCATACCTCCCTTTCGCTGCATCCTTATTTTAAAAAGAATTTTTTAGCAACCCTTTAGTCAAATTACCCATTTAAATCCCTTCATTACATTCCCATAAATTTGTTGATTACAGCTGTAATTCTCTGCTTCTTACCCCTTGACATCTTAACCCTCATCAATTTTACAACAGTTTTTAAGATATATTTTAAATTTCTTCCAGTCTTCTTCCACTGCCTCTTTCCCCTGGTCACGAATTCTGCCGGTCATCTCTGCCAGTCCCATGAAGTCAATCACCTTTGTCTGCCATTCTTCAAGAGTAGGTAGTTCTTGCATCTTCCAATACTTTGCCAGAAGAATTCTTGCTGCAGTAGTAGCATACATAAAGAAAATCCTATCCTTCTTTGGCACCAATTGGCCAACCATGCCCAGGAGAAAAGCCTCTGGTTTCTTAGTAAATGTCCATTTAAGGACTTTCTTAATTTCATTATAGATCATTTCCCAGAATGCTTTCACCCTTGGGCAGGTCCACCATAGGTGATAAAAGGTACCTTCATTCTCATTACATTACTTTTAAGGCATTACATGCCGTGAACTTAACACCAGTGGTCCATAACTGTTCCCAGTCAGCAAACATAATGTCATGACCGATATCCTGTGCCCATTTAATCATGGCTGATTTCACCGTTTCCTCCTGTGTATTCCATTTAAGCAGCAAATTATACATTCTTGACAGATTCTTAGTATTGGGTTCTAACAGTTCCGTTTCTAACTTTGACCTCTCCTTCTGAAATCCTATTTTCCTGTCCTCTTTAAATGTCTCATTTATCTGGTAGTAATGCAGCCAATCTCGAACTTTGGACTTTAGTTTTTCGTAACTCTGAAGCTTAACCCTTTCACCTTCATGTTCTAAGATTTCACAATATTTTGGCCATTTAGAATCCATATTAAGTTTTTTCACCCCCTTGGCTTCCATTGGTGACAACCACATGGGAGTTTTAGTTTCCAGTAGGTCTTTGTATCTGCTCCAAACATTATATAATGCTTTTCTAACAATATGATTTTTAAAACCTTTGTACACCACTGCCTTGTTGTACCATAAGTAGGGGCCTCCTGCTTACACACCAACCAGGAAATGACTCTTTTTTTCGTTTTTTCTATTAAAAAACCCCCTCTCCCTTTCCTTCTACTTACTATGAGCCCATCAGGACTGAATGCTGAAGGAGCAGAAAATATGCCCCCCCAACTGTCAAGGGAAACCAACATTTGTTAAAGTGACGACTCCTCCTTACAGTTTCAGGCCACGACAGCCTCTTGACTGCCTGCTGAGAGCTCCTGTCTATATTACTCGCAGTGACAACTCCTCTGTGAATGTGATGAACAACACCTTCGCTGCAGTGCTCCAAGTGATGCTCATGTCATTAGCTTTGTGTAAGTGATGATGATGTACTGGGGCCTGGTGGGCTCTTTTTGCCATTTTTTTGGGTACTACTTCAAAGACAAGGGACGCGGGTGGAGCTGTGGGTTAAACCACAGAGCCTAGGACTTGCTGATCAGAAGGTCGGTGGTTCGAATCCCCGCGACGGGGTGAGCTCCTGTTGCTCGGTCCCTGCTCCTGCCAACCTAGCAGTTCAAAAGCACGCCAAAATGCAAGTACCGTATTTTTCGCTCTATAAGACGCACCAGACCACAAGACGCACCTAGTTTTTGGAGGAGGAAAACAAGAAAAAAATATTCTGAATCTCAGAAGCCTGAACAGCAAGAGGGATCGCTGCGCAGTGAAAGCAGCAATCCCTCTTGCTGTTCTGGCTTCTGGGATAGCTGCGCAGCCTGCATTCGCTCCATAAGACGCACACACATTTCCCCTTACTTTTTAGGAGGGAAAAAGTGAGTCTTATAGAGCAAAAAATACGGTAGATAAATAGGTACCACTCCAGCAGGAAGGTAAACGGCGTTTCCGTGCGCTGCTCTGGTTCGCTAGAAGCGGCTTAGTCATGCTGGCCACATGACCCGGAAGCTGTACGACGGCTCCCTCGGCCAATAGAGTGAGATGAGCACCGCAACCCCAGAGTTGGTCACGACTGGACCTAATGGTCAGGGGTCCCTTTACCTTTACCTGCTTCAAAGACAGGTTCTCTCTGTAGCCACTTCAGATAATTTCCAGCTCATTTCAGGCCAATGGCATGCTGCTCGGTCCCCCCGTGAAAAGGTTTAATCACCCTCTCTTATAATCATTTGCATAATTGGTAGCTGGGGTGTTATGGGAGCGGTAGTACCTCTGGTGCGGGACACAATGTGCTCCTTCCCCACCAAGCACTCAGCTCTCACCTGTGGCTCCTAGAAGCTGTCAGCATGTGACAGTGGCCACACCCTGGGAATGGCTTCAACTGGCCAGCTAAACCAGGTGAAGGTAGCCAATAGGGCTCAAACCCTCAGTGAGTTAAGGACTTCTCTTGCATGCAAAGGCAGGCTCTGGAGGATTTAGCGGACGAGACCAATAGTGGGTCCAATGGTCAAGAAGGTGGTTTCTGCACATGCTGTAGAGGGAAGTGAGGGGTAGATCATAGAATTATAGAATCATAGAATCATAGAATCATAGAATCATAGAATCATAGAATTGGAAGAGACCACAAGGGCCATCGAGTCCAACCCCCTGCCAAGCAGGAAACACCATCAGAGCACTCCTGACATATGGTTGTCAAGCCTCTGCTTAAAGACCTCCAAAGAAGGAGACTCCACCACACTCCTTGGCAGCAAATTCCACTGTCAAACAGCTCTTACTGTCAGGAAGTTCTTCCTAATGTTTAGGTGGAATCTTCTTTCTTGTAGTTTGGAACCATTGCTCCGTGTCCGCTTCTCTGGAGCAGCAGAAAACAACCTTTCTCCCTCCTCTATGTGACATCCTTTTATATATTTGAACATGGCTATCATATCACCCCTTAACCTCCTCTTCTCCAGGCTAAACATGCCCAGCTCCCTTAGCCGTTCCTCATAAGGCATCGTTTCCAGGCCTTTGACCATTTTGGTTGCCCTCCTCTGGACACGTTCCAGTTTGTCAGTGTCCTTCTTGAATTGTGGTGCCCAGAACTGGACACAGTACTCCAGGTGAGGTCTGACCAGAGCAGAATACAGTGGCACTATTACTTCCCTTGATCTAGATGCAATACTCCTATTGATGCAGCCCAGAATTGCATTGGCTTTTTTAGCTGCCGCGTCACACTGTTGGCTCATGTCAAGTTTGTGGTCAACCAACCTGGGAAGGTAGTCAATCTAGGACAGAGGTCAGCAAACTTCCCATGTCTTGGGCCGGTGTCTCCAGCACCGATTGCGCGGCGAGCCGGAGGGCGGGGGAGCGTGTGCCCATACGCGTGCACACATGCTATTTCCGGCGCACTTCCAGGTTGGAGGAGCACCAGAAATAGCTTGTGCACATGTGCACGGGCCTCCTCTGACCTGGATGTGCATGGCAAATAATACTTGTGCATGCACAAATAATGCTTGCGCATGCGCACAAGCTATTTCCAGTGCTCCTCTGATGCGGAAGTGGGCAGCCGCGCAGTGCAGCGCCGGTAAGAGTGGGCGGCGGCAGCGGGCGGCGGGGGTCACCGTGGCCCAGATAAAAGAGTCCCTCAGGCCTTATCCGGCCTGCGGGCCTTAGTCTGGGGACCCCTGATCTAGGAGAAGGAAAACTCTGACCCTCTACTTTGTTGTTTATCTTCAGGAGAAGAAAAGTCATGGATGCTTCAATTGAGATTCCTCCATTGCAGAGGCCTGGACTGAATGATCCCCTGGGTTTCCTTCAAATTCGATGATTCCATAATTCCAGGTAGAGTAGACTAAGGGACAGGGGCTGGCCCAAGGCCACCCAGTGAGCTTCACAGCTGAGTGGGGATTTGAGCCCTAGACTCCTCAGGTGGATACTATACAGACCTACTTTCTTTAAAAAAAAAAATTAAATCATTTTTATTGATTTTCCAATAAAGACAGTCAATCAATATGTCCACATCATAATCTAATTAAAAACAAAAAAACTAAAATTAAAAAGACCAAATTGCAATCCAAATTTTAATTATTAATTTTTCCAGGCTTCCCATAGTCAGGACCTCTATACAAGCCTACTTTCAAGTTACTCTTGTCACCACGATTTAACTCAGTTCTTCCGACTCCCTTTCAGCTGCAGGGATCTGCCCTACATCTTTCACAGTAAAGACATAAAGAACATTACATCATATTACTTAGATAATGTACAAGATAATAAGAAGATGGTACTTTACACTTGGTCACTTAAGGCATATCTCAGCAGAAGAACTGTCAGCGTAAAGGAAGATTTATATGTTTTTGGTAGTCTGAACCAAAAGTGCAATGATTCTGCATTACCCAAGAAGAATCACTGGACACAGCTGACAGCTGGCAGTTAAATGGGGAAGCAATGTACCGGTATTTTGAGAAATGCAATTTGAGAAAATACTAGGCTTGCTCGTCTTGGATCTAATATCACACTAAATGAAAGCCCTGCAGGATCCGACTCATTTGGGTGACTTCCTTGGCAGTTGGTTTATCTTGCTTCATATTTACAGGAAGTGATGATGTTCAGGCTGAACAATCAGTTTAATATAACCTAGTATCTATCTATCTATCTATCTATCTATCTATCTATCTATCTATCTATCATCTATCATCTATCTATCTATCCATCTCTATCATCTATCTATCTATCTATCTATCTATCTATCATCTATCTATCTATCTATCATCTATCTAATCTATCTATCTATCTATCTATCTATCTAATCTATCATCATCTTCATATAAACACACACACACATACAGAGCAGTTCTCATGGGGGATATGAAATTGTTAAATTCTTTCCTAATAAGCAACAAACGCCCCTGAAAATATGGTACATGCACCTAAGTTTCTATAAAAATATGGAAAAAAAGAGATAGTGTGCACATCTCCCTCAATATGGGGGACATTGGAACTCCCTTCACATGCTATTCTATGTAAAGGGGCTACACAACATTAAGGGGGAGTGGGGCCTACCTGACCCAATATCCTGTTTGGAGTGATGGCTCCAAATGGTACCATGGACAGCTCCAGGAAGAGCTCAAGCTGGAGATTCAATAAGAGCTCAGATGTTGCTTCAGCAGCAGTCATCAGACTGAGCCTCTATTTAAAGCTGCAACTCTTATGTTATTGACAGAGTGGGATAGACTGTGGTTGTATGAGAGCTTTTCAACCTGGACTCCTGTGAGTCAGAGGAGAGGGATGCAACCACATCAGGTGAGAGAGCTACTGGCACAATTGGCTCCTCTTCCACCAGGGCAACTGGTTTGGTATGTACACCCCAAGGGCAATTCTCTCTTCCACTCCAAATCTCCAGCCTCCTCAGGTCAGAAGTAAGGGAGTCTGACCCCAGGGTTGGGTCACTCGAATTGAGAGAAGGCCTGAAGATGGGGCTGCCTCTACTTGTGGAGGTTCATCCAGGCAATTACAGAGCCCTGATCACAGATGGCTCTGAACTGTTAACACAGCTGGCTTCCCCTTCAATCCTTTTCTATGCATAGAGGTTGCAGGCAGATCTAGATTATCAGGCACAACATTGCGGGTCGACCCAGCAGCACAGAACAGCTACCTTTGCCTTGTGTGGAACGCCTTTATTTGGATTAGCATGGGGGGAGGGGCTTAAAATGAACCTCCATGAAGCTGAAATTTGGTACCCAGGCAGCCTGATGCCCTGAAAAGTCAAGTTTTTTAAATTTCATTTTCTGTATGTTAATTGTGAATGGGATTAACAAATACTATCCCTTTCCTTTATTAACTTTTCTTTAAAAACCTGATTTGTTTTTGCTTTTGTTGACATTTAAAGTTGATTGCGGTGTTTGAAAAATCTTTAGAAGAAGTAGTTTAAAAGAAAAGAAAACCCTTTGCCGGAGAAATTAATTGAGTTCTCCAGATCCACTCACCTGAAAACGCTACACAGATCAGCTGCTATTGGCACAGCTCCAGAGACTAATGTTATCATTATTTTTATAATTATTGTTGTACTTCAAAGCAATTTATGCATCAAAATTATAATAAGCCAGAAAATTGTTGTCTCTGGCTTTGCAGCCTAGATTTCCTGAAGGCATCCAACCACTCCATGCATGCAAATCTGAAGAAGGCAGCCAAGAGAGAAATTGCCAGCATAAGCATTGGAGATTGTATTGTAATAGCTTGCATTTTAGAGGGTACATTTAATCACAAGGGTCCACGTAGTACTTGCTCCTTTTCTTTTGTTTGGATTTATACAGGACTCATGTCCTACCCTCCTTTCATGCAGCATACCCCAGCTACATAACCGCTCGGCAAAATGTTTGAAAGCAAAAAATAAAAAATTAAGCTGTGCTATCAAAGCCTGCCAACGTTAGCATGGGAATTGAAATACAGTGGAATAAAATTATTGCTTGCTCTAGTTAATGCCCCAAGTCTTAGAGAAGGGGCCCTAGGAGATTTCATGAATGCATATAGCTAGAACCTCTCCTCCTCACAAACAATCTCATTGGAAAGATGGCTGTTACACAAAGAGTGTCCCTTCCATTCTACTCCCATAAAGACTTGAAGGCTGTGTACTAATCCAGAAGAGATTTCGTTGAGTGACCCAGTTTAGAAGACTCTCATATTATCCAAATGCTTTATCCACATGAAATGGGTTTTGCAAGTGATAGGAAGCCTTGGAATGTACGAGCTCATAAAATCCTGTCTACCACAAATGGCCCTTACTTACGGCAACCTGTCTCTGAAGAAACACTGTTGCTATTTTGCCTTCTGAAGCTTCCTTCATGAAATGTTGCTAGCGTACATATGGATGTAGTAGAGATTCTAAGTATCTGAGATCTCTCAGTACAGTGGCTGATGGCTCTTGAGCCTAACACCACACAAGTAGGAGGACTAGGGGCTTGTGTGTCGAGGTCCCCAAGCCACCCCTCAAATAACTCACAATTCACATATAATTTTCGTTTAAGGTTTTTTGGCATAATTTTGGCCACAACTTTATTAAAATACATATCTGTGAGTGGTTGCTTAGGCATTGGTTAAGACTATCTGTCCCCCCCCCCCCGCCTGGGGACAGAACTGACATCCAAACTCCCTCGGAAGCCAGTAAGGGAAAACAATATTGGGGAGCAATGGAGCTGAGTCACAGGCCCTCAGTGCTCACCCGCATGCTTTCCGGGGCTTGCCGGCCCTAGATTCGGACGAAATTGTGGCAAGCCCCTGGATTCCTTTAATGGAATTCTCTTCCGCAGCAGCATTGGAGGGGCAGGCCCAGCCAATCCTTACCCCTCTTCCAACCAATTTGATAACCAATGCCTAATCGCCAACCTTACAAGTTGTGATGATTTGCTAGGCAGTAGGCAAAAACCAAATGGCTCAGCCAATCAGCCAGATGGACAAAATTCCTACCAGGCCCCTGCCCCAATGACAGATGACCCCATGACAGGCACAGCAAGGTCAAGCAAACCCTCCAAACTCAGGGCGGGTGATCCAGCTCACGCAGCGAAAGAGAAAGCACCAAGCTGAGTGCCCGGAATTTAAACAGTTTGATACCTCGCACCAAATTTGCAACAAGTAAATTCCCCCAGCAACACAGCCATCCAATTAAATGCCAGGGTAATTTTTTTACCACCCTAACTGGCAACAGAGGGGTGACTCAGCGGACCCCACCGCAACACGTGCTCTCATTTAGGGAGAACATGCTATGTAAAGGAAGAGGGATTGTTCAGCTTTGTCATTCATTTTCATTTTAAAATGTTTCATATGTCCTATCTTACATTTGTTTGAATCCATTATTCCTTTCATTTCTTCATTTCAGTGGAAGGCCACTGACTGTCATTTGATTCTTCCCATCCCAATGGCAGTGATTTCCCGATCTTCTGCAACCTCTTGAGAGGTTGAGAGCCAGTGTGGTGTAGTGGTTAAGAGCAGTAGTCTCGTAATCTGGGAAACCGGGTTCGCGTCTCCGCTCCTCCACATGCAGCTGCTGGGTGATCTTGGGCTAGTCACACTTCTTTGAAGTTTCTCAGCCCCACTCACCTCACAGAGTGTTTATTGTGGGGGAGGAAGGGAAAGGAGAATGTTAGCCGCTTTGAGACTCCTTAAAGGGCGTGAAAGGCGGGATATCAAATCCAAACTACTACTCCTCCTCCTCCTCCTCCTCCTCCTCCTCCTCCTCTTCTTCTTCTTCTTCTTCTTCTTCTTCTTCTTCTTCTTCTTCTTCTTCTTTCCTAAGCACCAGACATGCCAAATTTCAGACTGATGAGATGATGGAACCCTCAGTAATTAAGAAGATGCACATATAATGTTTGAATGTTTAACGAAGAAGCTGCCATCTTCAGTTAAAGGAGGCAAAAGCCCATGCATGGATAAGCACGTGAATGTAAATACTTTGCATGCATTCTTCTTTAGCTATATGTTCTGCAGGTAAAAGCTTTTGAATAGTTTGACAATTGTTTGGACGTTGTTTTACTTTCAAGACAGGAGTCCTCTTTTAATGCATCTAGGCTGATGATCCTAATTGCCTCCTGTGGGAGTGTGTTCCATAATTTAACCAAGCACTGCATGAAGAAGTCCTTTCAAAGTGTGGACAGTACTGTTTTGGAGGCAGTTTCCAGTCCTCCATTTTCTCACCAGTGCAACTAGAAGAATCCAATAAAATGAAACAGACTAAACCAAGGGGGAGGTGCAGCTCAGCCACCCCTTCCTTTCCCCTCAAGTCTTTATATTTCCTATAAAGTACATTAGTGCAGGTAAATCAATGAAATTGTATTAAGATAAACTGAAGGCCTGAGGCATAGGCTATCAGGCAGCCCTCATATTTGATCTATTTCAGAGGTGTTGCTTATTGGATTTGTTTTACTGAGGGGTGATGTGTTTATGGAGAGGGTACACAAATGTTCATCTCTGTCATTTCTCATGGATTGATCACGGCGGAGGCCAACTGTTTAGAAAATGCAGGAGGCTCGGTGAAATCAATATTGTCTCTAGCATTTTGTGAAATATGCCTCCCCTGGGACATGCCGAAATGCAAAAAGCCATAGTAATTGCACTGTATGTCGTAGAAGCAAAGCAAAGCAATACTGTCATATTCCGAGCACCAGGGAGCCTTAAGCAAATATTGCACTCTTTAAGCCGATGCTACGCCCCTTAAGCCAATATCATGCTTTCAACCAATTAAAAGGTTTGGCTGAAGGCCGAGCATAGCATGAAAAAAGAACTCATTATCATGTGATGCAAAAAGTTCAGCAAAGTTTCCTTGATTGATTTAAAGTCTCATGGGTACTGGTACTTTCTCAGATCCTCTTCGTTAAGCCTTCTTGATAAAATCTTGCAACATAGAGATTGAAATGGGAGCAGACATTATATGTTGTTGTTGTTTAGTCGTTTAGTCGTGTCCGCCTCTTCGTGACCCCATGGACCAGAGCACGCCAGGCACTCCTGTCTTCCACGGCCTCCCGCAGACTGGTCAAACTCATGCTGGTAGCTTTGAGAACACTGTCCAACCATCTCGTCCTCTGTCTTCCCTTTCTCCTTGTGCCCTCCATCTTTTCCAACATCAGGGTCTTTTCCAGGGAGTCTTCTCTTCTCATGACGTGGCCAAAGTATTGGAGTCTCAGCTTCAGGATCTGTCCTTCCAGTGAGCATTCAGGGCTGATTTCCTTCAGAATGGAGAGGTTGGATCTTCTTGCAGTCCATGGGACTCTCAAGAGTCTCCTCCAGCACCATAATTCAAAAGCATCAATTCTTCGGCGATCAGCCTTCTTTATGGTCCAGCTCTCACTTCCATACATCACTACTGGGAAAACCATAGCTTTTACTATAGGGACCTTTGTTGGCAAGGTGATGTCTCTACTTTTTAAGATGCTGTCTAGGTTTGTCATTGCTTTTCTCCCAAGAAGCAGGCGTCTTTTAATTTTGTGGCTGCTGTCACCATCTGCAGTGATCATGGAGCCCAAGAAAATAAAATCTCTCACTGCCTCCATTTCTTCCCCTTCTATTTGCCAGGAGGTGATGGGACCAGTGGCCATGATCTTCGTTTTTTTGATGTTGAGCTTCAGACCATATTTTGCGCTCTCAGGCATTATATAGGAGATCTCTAATGGTCTAAAATATGATCCAAGAAATGCTCGTTTTCCTCCTTACCAAATGACCATGAAAGGGTGGATTAATTATATTTCACTGGCCATCATGAAATTGGTGGTGCTTCTGAAATAAGGGAAATAGAGAATTTAAACTAGGGATGAGAAACTTGCGGCCCTCCAGATGCCATTATATTAGAACTCCGACCATCCCATCATGATCACTGTGTCATTGAATTCTTCTCAATATTGATCCAGAGTAGAACTCCAACATATAGTTAGTAGAGTAAAAAATTAAACATGTTGCAGGATTCCAAAAAAATGGACCAGAGGCAATTAATATTTCATCCAGCAGAACTTTACTGCTACTGAAGGCAAATGAGCATAATGGTCACAAATCCAGTACATTTAGGATTGGCACTGTCCATAAGAAATCCAGTTCCAGTAGACTTAACTTAAACTTATAATAACTTATAATAAGACTAAACTTTAACATTATACACAGAACACAATACCAGAAGGCAGAGAGATAGAAAGAGAAAGTGAAGCCCAGGCTCCTTCTGCCCCTACTTTTATGACTGTTGTGTGTCACATGCCTGTTTACACTCCAGCACAGCTTGCTGGGAACTTGCGTTGTATGTATAGCTTTTGCTTATGCTGCTTGCTTGGACACGAAGGGGAGAAGACATGTTATTCCCTTCGTCCTGATGCTGAACAAAATGCCTGTAAATACGCTTTACCCAGCCTCTATCTGCCCTTCTGCTGCGAAGAGTTCTTATCTCTGCTGGCTTGCGTGCTCAGCTTCTGAAGGCTTCTGAAGCTCGAGTCGCAGTTACATGCTGATCCAAGGACTGGAGATCGCCCGGCTGCTGGCGAGTGGGCTGGAGCCAACTGGGGGCCTGCCAATTGCCCCCGTTTCCTTGGACGCATCCCAACACTTTTGCCTTCTGAACTATGTCCCTCTGCGAACCACTGTTCCAGATCTATACTGTCCCACTACTCCTGAGAAGATTCAGGATACTGATCAGGAGCAGGGAGAGAGGGAGGCTCCCACCATTCCTCATCTGTGCAGCCCTCCTCAGCACAGTCCCTGACACTTGCCAGCAAACCCATCCTTTAAAAGTGAGAGCCAATGTGGTGTAGTGGTTAAGAGCGCTAGTCTCATAATCTGGGGAACCAGGTTCGCGTCTCCGCTCCTCCACATGCAGCTGCTGGGTGACCTTGGGCTGGTCACACTTCTTTGAAGTCTCTCAGCCCCACTCACCTCACAGAGTGTTTGTTGTGGGGGAGGAAGGGAAAGGAGAATGTTAGCCGTTTTGAGACTCCTGAAGGGGAGTGAAAGGCAGGATATCAAATCCAAACTCTTCTTAAAAGTTTGACAATGAAGTTTGCGGAAGGCACAAAATGACTCCAAGATGGAAGCACCGTAACTGGCAGCATAAACTTCTGTCTCTTGTCACTGCATTATTCATGGATTGCTGCACAGGTCTTGCCAGTGTTGATATGAGCAACTGTTTCGCCCATCTGTAGTTGCATATGCTAATTTTTTTTTTTAAAAAAATTAACAGCAAAATGACAACCTACGAACATTTTTTAAATGTACAAGGCTGGTTAAGTAAGAAGAAAGATGAGAAAGCTGGGGTTTCGGTAGCCAGAAAAATTATGGTGGGTTTAGGAGGTCTATAAGAAGGATACAGCAACTCAGGTGCGATTGCTGGTCATGTGCACCTGAATGTCTGAAGAGGGCAAGAATCAGGTCTGTCCACCTGCCACAGCTGCTGCTGCTTGTAAGAAATAACTGATCCTTCTCCATACTCAGGCTTCCATCTTCCTCTAATCTTTCTAGGAAACAATAACTAGGATTTAAAGTATTTCAAATGTTTTGGCATCTCTGGTCTAAGGATATATTTAAGAGGGACCATCGTAAGTCACTGTGATCTTGCCATAACCTAAAATAGCCAAACAGAATAATTCAACAACATTACTTCTAATATCATTAACAAATACATTCCAAGTGCCCAAGGAGTTGTGAACGATCCTAGGCTGGAATCTAGTGGCGGTCATTCTTAAATTAAGTTTGCTATTATACCAGTCTCCAGTTATTTACCTTCCAACTGGAGATGAAAGATTATTAAAAATGTGTTTGTTAGGAGAAGCGTGGACTATTGATGAATTTTCACAATTTTTTGTTTTGTTTTGTTTGAGAAATGTGGAGAACCGCATTTCAGATTGGATAACTGAGACATGGGAAGGGTTGAAATGGATAAGTCTTTCCATCCCTAACTACTTCTCCACTGCTAGGATCACCAGCTCCTCCAGTGCCTGTTCCTCGCCATTGCTTGCTTGCTAAGGGAGAGCCAATGAGTGTGCTGGTCCCGGGGGGGGGGGGCGGTTACCGTGCGGCATGGTCCGTGTCTGGTCCGAGGCTAAAGCGGGGTCCAAGGCAGGGAGTCGGGCGTGGTTAGGAACTCTGGCAGAAGAGCAGGACAGGGTGCAGGCAGGAACAGGCTACCAACAACATTGCTCCCGCAACCTGGGACTGGGCTGGCTGGCTTTTATTTGCCCCGAGGCATAGGGCGGCCCCGGTCCACAGGTGACTCGCCTCTCCTGGCCTGGAGGCGAGCACTCCTTCTGCAGGAACTTAGTTCCCTACGCCTCTCTGCCCTGCACCTCTGCAGCTCAGGAGAGGCTGGAGGGTTACTGGATCCAGAGGCAACCTCACCTTCCCCTGACAGGGCTGGGAGAGGAGCACCTGCAGGCAATGGGTCCTCCATCACCTCTGGAGCCAGAGCGGACTCAGCTGGTGTCTGCTCCTGATGATCCGGCACAGGTGAGGTCCCTTCAGGTTCAAGCCCCTGCCCCGGCTCAGCTGGCCCTGGAGGCGGGGACTCCTGTGCAGGCTGGGATCCCTCAGGTTCAGCCTCCGAGTCTGAATCCCAGGCCATCACAATGAGCAAGCAGGCAGGGGCCTCGACTGTGACTCCTTCTTACTGCCACTGTTGCCTGGACCAGACAAGCAAGCATGGGGAAAAGGAGAGGCATGCCCAGACAGTTCGTGTAAGGAAGCCCCCGACTGCAGCATGGGTCCTTGGCAGGTAACCCCAGATTCCTGCCCTCAAGCTCCTTCTTCATGAACCTCCAGCTGTGTTCCCCCTGCACTCACACACAATTTGCAGCTGGACACTTTGGCTTCAGCTGCCACTGTTTGCTTGGGGTTCTTTTTAGATGATACTTCCTGAGCCAGCCTTTTCAATAACACAAGCCCAGCAGGCTGGATTCATCCCACTTCTGGCTATACTGTAAAGGTAAAAGGTAAAGGACCCCTGGACGGTTAAGTCCAGTCAAAGGTGACTATGGGGTTGCGGCACTCATCTTGCTTTCAGGCCAAAGGAGCAGGCGTTTGTCTGCAGACAGCTTTCCAGGTCATGTGGCCAACATGACTAAACTGCTTCTGGCACAACGGGACACCGTGACAGAAACCAGAGCGCACAGAAATGCTGTTTACCTTCCTGCCACAGTGGTACCTGTTTATCTACTTGCACTGGTGTGCTTTCAAACTGCTAGGTTGGCAGGAGCTGGGACAGAGCAACAGGAGCTCACCCTGTCATGGGGATTCGAACCGCTGACCTTCGGATCGGCAAGCCCAAGAGGCTCAGTGGTTTAGACCACAGCACCACTGGGTTACCCCTGCTCTCTCAAGCAATTTGCAGCTGGGCACTTTGGCCTCACTTGCTGCTGTTTCCTTCTTAGATGATACTTCCTGAGCCAGGCTGTTCAACAGCACAAGCCCAGCTGGCTGCATGCATTCCACTACAGTGGTACCTCGGGTTACATACGCTTCAGGTTACACACGCTTCAGGTTACAGACTCCGCTAACCCAGAAATAGTACCTCGGGCTAAGAACTTTGCTTCAGGATAAGAACAGAAATCGTGCTCCAGTGGCGTGGCAGCAGCAGGAGGCCCCATTAGCTAAAGTGGTGCTTCAGGTTAAGAACAGTTTCAGGTTAAACCTCCAGAACGAATTAAGTACTTAACCCAAGAAACCACTGTACTAGCCATACTGTGGCTGGTATGAATCATCCTGTTTGAAACTGACCCGGCTTAGACATCAGTGGAGCTGCTTCTTGCTTCCCCCCAATTCTTCAGAGGACTGCTAAAGTTGTGGTTTGTATCATCTGTCAGAAAGGTAAACTGATTCCAAGGCATCTTTAACTCGGGAGCACCTAATGGCTGGCTTGCTGTCGAGAGAGTGCATGAATCACAGAGCTGGCGCGACAACCTCGTAAGGTTATGAAATTACCAAAATGCTGCCTCTCTGCTAATGGGATCAGAAGACAGTGGGAAATCAGATAACTTTAATCTTTAATATCACCCCCCCTACTCGCAGCCTCCACATAACCAGAAAAAAGGCCTCCTCATCAATTTGGATTTTGTAGGGATTTGAAGCATTCCTTTCTGTGTGGTGATTTTATGACCAAACCCAGGGAGGGGGTTTGATGCAGGCAGGGGGATGGGGCAGAGGCACTGTCAGAATTCAAACTAAAAACCGTCCTGTGGGAAAAGCAGGCTCAATAGGAGAAAACAGAGGAAGGGAAACATCACACCTGATGAAAGCTGGTGAAAAGTATAAAGCTCTTTTGGCCTGGACCCTAAGACAACTAGAACACTAAATACACTATTTGAGGACATGGTTCCTGGGCCTTACGGAAGGCGATGCACCAGCCTTTCTGAAACGCCTTTGAATCAATGCCTGGATGAAAACCCACCATGCACAGTACCACATAGTTTGCGTTTCTTAGTGCAGAAAGTATTGATCTTATGTGTAGAGATCTTTCCTATTCTACTTACCGTATTTTTCGCTCTATAGGACGCACCCGACCCTAGGACGCACCTTGTTTTAGAGGGAGAGAACAAGAAAAAAAATTCTCTCCCTCTCTGTGCAGCGCCCCTTCAGCGAAGCGGCAGGAGAAACAGAGCCCCTTCTATTTCTCCTCCCGCTTCGCTGAAGGGGCGCTGCGCAGAGAGGGAAAGCTGCACAGCGCCTCTGCAGCGAAGCGAAGCTAGGAGAGCAAGAGGGGTTGGTGCGCACCGACCCCTCTCGCTCTCCAGGCTTCAGCGAAAGGAACGTGAAGCCTCCAGAGCGTGACAGGAGCGCTCCCTCTGCGCTTCGGAGGCTTTGCGTTGCTATCGCTGAAGTCATGGAGCCTGCATTCGCCCCATAAGACGCACACACATTTCCCCTTAATTTTTGGAGGGGGAAAAGTGCGTCTTATAGAGAGAAAAATATGGTAATTCAAGAGGGTTCTGGAAGCTTCTCTGTGTGAAAGAAACAAGCAGAAGGTTCATAATATTTGGGTTATACCTTCAGAGAAGCTGCGTACAGCTGGCTTAAACTGGTTCTGTTATCTCTTCTTCAAGGTTGTGCTGACTATAATAAGAGGCCTGGGCTTCACTTTTTCTCTCTATCTTTCTTCCTTCTGGTGTGGTGTTCTGTATTGAGTGTTAAGGTTTAGACTTCTTATATGTTATTGTAAGTTTAAGTTAAGTCTGCTGCAGCTGGATTTCTTACAGACAGTGCCGATCCTGAATGTATTGGATTTGTCACCATTATGTTCATTTGCCTTCAGTAGCAGCCAAGCTCTGTTGGATGAAATATTAATTGCCTTTGGTGTGTTTTCTGGGAATCCTGCAATGTGCTTAAGTTTTTACTCTGCTAACTATACATTGGAATCTATTCTGGATCAATACTGTGTAGAATTCCATGACACATAGTTACATCATGAATGGAGCTTGCTATGTTGTACAGTCTGTAGCGCTACCCTTGGCCACATACCCAGTAAAATGGCCGGAGACTAGAGAAAGAGCTTTTTCAAATGGCATGTGCTAAAACATTCATGTAAGGACAGAGGGAACTGGTGTGTCACGTGACAAGTTGACCTTTGCCATATCTCTGGAAAGAGGGTATCATTCGTGGCAGAGCACTCGCATTGCACCTGTCAGGGAACTGCCATCGGAGCCAGAGGGAGGGCTCCAGAGGGATTCCAGAGAGTGTACCAGGAGGGAGAGAAGCAGCCCATCTTCTGGGGAAGGAAATCAGCGTAACACTAGTGGAGAAGGGGGGCAGATGGGGGAATCGGCGAGGTGGCTCCATGACTCCTCGCCGGAGACCAGCAGGGAGAGCATGGGTCCTCCGCTGCCCACACCCTCCCTGTGCAGAAGACTTCCACGCAGGGACAGTAGGCGGAGACTAGGCGTCAAAGAGCTTCTTTGCTGGAAGAAGTTCAAGAAACGCCCACTGATGGATTCTGCCAGCGATTGAAACAGCCACGGGTGAGTGGTTGTCCGGACAGAAAGGGTTCACCCAGGTAACTCAGCCAAGCGTGGTGCCGATTTACGCACGAGCAACCCCTAGAACCATTACAGCACCCAATGGGCCATGTGCTCCATCTATGAGCACCTTCGCCTTGCCATGTAACAGGGCTGCAAAAGATCTCAGAGTAAATAGCAGGTCCAGATGGCTTGATGGCCTGACTCACAGCTTCATATGTTTGTCCCCCACCTTTCCGATGAGATGTAAATTTGGTTTTGGCATATTGGATGGATGCTACGTATGACCAGTCCCCCATGTGGATGCAGGCACTGTGCAGTGATTTTATAATGAGACCAGTGGGTGCATCTATAGATCCACCCTATGTTGCATATTAAAATATCTAGAAGGATTGTCTGTGTTTCACATGTAATTTTTAAACAAAGTAATCTAGGAATTGAGAGTCCCATGAGAGACTGCAAGAAGATCAAACCTATCCATTCTTAAGGAAATCAGCCCCGAGTGCTCACTGGAAGGACAGATCCTGAAGCTGAGGCTCCATTACTTTGGTCACCTCATGAGAAGAGAAAACTCCCTGGAAAAGACGCTGATGTTGGGAAAGATGGAGGGCACAAGGAGAAGGGGGCGACAGAGGACGAGATGGTTGGACAGTGTCCTCGAAGCTACCAGCATGAGTTTGACCAAACTGCGGGAGACAGTGGAAGACAGAAGTGCCTGGCGTGCTCTGGTCCATGGGGTCACAAAGAGTCGGACACGACTAAATGACTAAACAACAACAACAACAATCTAGGAATATAGTAAATTGCCTTATACTGAGTCTGACCATCTGGTCCATCTAACTAAGCTCTGTCTGCACTGATGGGCAGCATGTCACCATGTTTTCAGAAACAGGACATTCCCAGCCCTACCGAAAAATGCTAGGGATTGAATTTGGGACCTTTTGTATGCAAAATGGATGCTCTACCACTTGGGATGGGCAGAGCTGTCAACTCCCGTTTTTTCTCAACTTTGACAGTCTTAAGTTCAGTTCTTCATAGTTCCACATCTGCATTTTTTTTAAAAAAAACCCCTCAGAATTTTAGTGTGAATATACACATTTTTGCATTGTAATATTGCCTAATAAGCACAACTCGGCACAACAGTTTCCCCTGCTGTAATACAGGTTGTATTTTATTTTCAACAATATATGCACATTTTACCCATGCATATCCCTTTGTAAACACATCATTTGGCTGGAGAAAGAGCTTTGCAAAATTCAGAGAAGCGTGAAAGTGTGGCTGCATTTTGGTTCTCTTCCCCCCGCAATTAAATTTTTTTAAGTTTCGACATTTTAAACATATATGATCAAAACACAATTTTGTCATTTTTCATATGTTTTCTTCTATCTAGTAAATGGTAACCACGATCTTATAATCGAATTACTTCTGTTGCTCATAGCTCAAATCCTGCTCACGATTATTATTTTTATTCTTGTATTGTTTCCCAAAGCGTGATCCAGGTAGGTTCACATTTAAATGAAAATGGAAATGAACTTATCCCCGCCACCACCATGGAGCCACTGCTCCCCTCCCCCACCGATAGAAATAAAAAACCGCAAGCTTCATTCATTATGGAAATTGAGCAATTTTGGATCGTTCCTCTTTTTTGCATAATTCATTCCATTTCTGCTAGACTTGGGGAGTGAGGAAGAGCTATGTAACCAGGCACCAGAGATGTTAATCAACCAGCCCTCTGGCTTCCGAAGCATCAGCAGGCATTAACTGCATACTTCAGTTGTCATAAAAGGATATCGCCCATCAAAAAGGATACCCCACCCCCCAAGTAATCAAAAGCCCAAGAATATGTGAGCAATCATAAGGAAAGCAGGATTTTCAGGAAGTCCAAGCTGTGTGTCTCTTCCCTGCCTCATAATTCTTCCCCACAATTCTTTGTGCATACACAAAACCCTGACAACAGGGAACAACAAGGAGCTGCTTAACTTGGAAACGATCAAACTTCCTTCTGCCTCTTCCCTGAGAGATGTATCACTTGTTGGCCCAAACCTCTCTCACTATGCAAATTGTTTTATTCAGCAGAGAAAACACACCTTTTGTTTTAGCTAGCTTTGCTTTTTGTGGTGTATGTAAAGCGCATATCCGGAAGCGCTGCTTTTTAATGTTTGCCGGGGAGCGTTTTGCAAAGCTGCTTTATGAGAGGAGGTTTTTGCAATGTTATGCGGCATAATGGCCGATGCAGAAATTTCATTGACCTGGTTTCAGTGTTTTGTTTTGTTTTAAATAGCATATTCCACCCCCGGGGGTCTCCAGTAAAAATGAGGAAATGCTGGAACTCAAGAATTTGCCTGTGTGATTTGGTCAAGGTACAAAAAAGTGCAGATCTCAGCAGTGAAAGGGGAAAGGGGGAATTCTTCAACAAAATGCCAGTGTAGATTATTTGGAGCATGCGAGGAAGGAGTTGCAGTTTAGTGGGGTCTAGTGATGAGCCACTGTGTGCCTAGGAGAAGGGGTTCATGAACTGTACCCAGAATGTGCCTGTCAAAGTGTGGTAGCCCAACATTCAGTTATGGGGTGATGTCCAACTCTTCTGGATAGCAATCATACAAGAAATATGCAAAATAACTAAGCAAGTATTAGAAGTCACCCCAGAACTGGCCCTACTAAACATCTTAACAGAAGTTGTGGGCGAACATTTCAGACGACACAGCGATTCTTCCAAAGCAGCTCTTTATTTGTAAGCTGGAACAGAACTGAACTGAGGAGCTCAGTCAGCCTGCTTATATAGAGCTCCAGAACAATAGCAACTGTTGCAACTTTATAAAACTATCCAATCACTGAAACGTCACTTTTGATCCTTCATTTGCATAACTATCTACAGTATCCCCCTGCTGGCCCAGGGTGAGAACTTCAGTACATAACATCTTCCAATATAAGAATGCCCACTCACATCATAAAGAGCTCATAACCCACCTACTCTCAGCAGCTAGAAACATCATAGCCAGACACTGGAGAGACCTGTAAGAAGTAAGCATGGACCAGTGGTATCATATAGTATGGGACCGTATCGAAAGCTGACTTTAGATTGATAAAAGCAACATATAATTTTTGCTTCAAATTATGGATGCATTTACATAGCAGAAAGTTCTTCACAGAGCACTGGTCCAATGTAGATTTCCCTCTTTGGAAACCTGTCTGGACTTCAGATATCACCTTATTTGTATCTGCCCATTCTTCCAGTCTCCCAAGAAGGAGCCTAGCATATAGTTTAGAGGCTACATCTAACAAACTAATGTGTCTATAATTGGCAGGGTTTTTCTTATCACCCTTTTTATATATTGGGGCAATTATACACAGCTCCCACCCTCCTGGTATTCGACCTGAGCTGTTAATGTGTGAAAACAGTTTTGCAAAAATGAGTGACCAGAAATCAGGTCTTATCTTATAAATCTCTATTGAGATCCCATAAATGAAACTGACACGGGGGAAAATAGAAGATGCCTTCACCCTGGTATGGCTCCCCTTTATCACGTACATAGCCCAAGAAGACAACGACAAGAATCCGCTGACAGCATACGAATCGATCTGGCTAACCCGATTCAAAAATACACACTCACACCCCAGTCACACACAAAAACAAATCTCACTACAGCCAACCAAAGACAACCAACCACCCCCTAGGCCACCCCCAACCTCTTTCACCACCAAGGAAATATGAGTGAATAGTAAGAGAATGCACACAAGTGACGCTGACACAAACCCCCACACATATACTAAGCAGAATACAGTGGTACCTCGGGTTACAGACGCTTCAGGTTACATTCGCTTCAGGTTACAGACTCCGCTAATCCAGAAATAATACCTCGGGTTAAGAACTTTGCTTCAGGATGAGAACAGAAATCACGCAGCGGCAATGGGAGGCCCCATTAGCTAAAGTGGTACCTCAGGTTAAGAACAATTTCAGGTTAAGAATGGACCTCCAGAACGAATTAAGTTCTTAACCCAAGGTATCACTGTAATAGAAGCATTGCTACCCGACCCCACCCCACTCACTATGCCCCCTCCCCCTCTTTCTCCCTCTTCTCTTCCTAACCCAACACTATATGTAACACTAATGTCTCACAACAAATGAAACCGATCTGTAGAAAACACAGCTTGAAAAATGAGACAACACACGTATTTTTATAAACTAAGAAATCTTTAATAATTAAAAAAAAAGTTATGTGGAGGGAGGGCTTTAAGCCCAGTGGTCAAATGTTGCTTCCTAGGCCTATTTTAGCCTTCAGACCCATTCCCAGGCCACACCCCTCTCATCAGACACACCTCCTCTCTCCAGGCCCCATCCCTCACAGTTATGGAGAATGCAGGTGGCTATCAACCTGTAAAGTTTGGTTCACCTTAGTCTTCCCCCATGCTGTTGATTGTATGGAGGAAGCCATCCTAAACCATCATATGTACTGGAGCAGAGGACCTTTTGCAACCAGAGGACCATGTCCAGAGCTGGCTCACCCACCATGAGGCCACCCACTGATCAAGTCACCTGATTTCTAAAGGCTTGTGTCCCCAGTGAAGGTCAACCAAACCACAGGGTCATGGGGAACCGCTAGACGTGCCCCATCAGAGGATCTCAGTGATGGCGCATATGGAATCAAACAGTCCTTAAGGTACTTGGGCCCAAGTTGTTTAGAGTTTTGTGAATTAGCTCAGGTATCGTGAATCTGGCCTGGTAGCCAGTTGGCATCCCCACTAAATGGCAATAGATTGGTGCACAACCCGCCCCCTGCCAGCCTCTGGTCTGCTGTCACTATAGCCCCAAGCCTCTCTACCCTAGGCATATCAGAGATGGTCAAACCGATTGTCTACAAGAATCACTAATTACGGGGGCTGACTGAACCGATCAGTTAATTAAATTTAGATAAATGTGCATGTTTGCAACATCTCAGAATAAATGTATTTTTTGCAGTGTGATATTAAAAGGAAAGGGAATGCAGTTTAATAAACAGAAGCTGTCAATCATCCTTAAAAGGAGGAATTCCCTGCTTCAATAATGCACCAAAGTCAAAATAAATATTCCATTTCTGTTTCACCAATGAAAAATTGTCCTCACTAAGAAATGGATGAAAGCTTTACGTGATTAATATAGTGATTAGACCAATTAAAGCTTGCATCCATCTAACCAATTTTAGAGGTGGAAATCAGTCTTTTGGTCTCCCCCTTCCCCAATTTCCCCACAATCTCCATCCTTTCCTTCCATTACATAGCTTCTAAATTGAAGCTATGAGGAGTTCTTTATAACAGTGTTTTGGTGAATAATACAGTTTTGAAAAGTGCTAACAATTTCAAAAGAGTAGAAGGAGTGGCAGAACTTCCCCTTCACAGTTTCAAATCTGCATCTACTCGGAGCAATTGGCTCTCTGCCATGCAGCAAAAAGTGAGCGAATGCTAGAATACAGAAAATATAATTAGATATATATTGATTTCCCCCTCCCAAATATTTGAAAGACCAGCATATTTTCCTCCAATGCATTAATTACTAAGGAAAAGAGGTGTGCAGAAAAGGAAGTAAGTTAGTGATTGAGAGACTAGCTATAGTATTATTCCATTTCTATATGTTGCACGATTCCAGAATTTGTAAATATATTATCAAAGGCTTATTTACATCTAGTGCCTTTTGGGTGCCTTCTCTTTGCTTGTGTTAGGGATGGGAATCTTGCTGCCCTTCATATGTTAGGTAAAGGTAAAGTTTTAGTTTTTTAAAAAAAATTAGTTTTTTTTAAAAAAATAATATTTATTACTTTTAAACACTACAAAAAAGGAAAGAAAAAAGAAAAAAAGACAATACAATACAATATAAAAAGATTACACAACACTAACGCAATAAACTAAACAAAACAAAACAAAAACAGTTTAGCACACATCATACAATTTCAATATCTTAACTTTCATTCACTTGTTTCAACGACCTCCTCACACCTCCCTTTTTGTATTCCACTTCTATTAATTGTTTCAGCAATTCCTTTCCATCTTCCTCTATTTTCTGTCCTATAATTATCTTAACATATTCTAACCTTATTTTTCCTTTAATACTCTAATAATCTATTTATACCTAATTCCTTATAACATTTCTACTAAAGCCATATAACTTCATTCCAACATTTTTCTAACATTCATTAATTTTACAATATTTCTATAAATAGTCTTTAAACTTTTTTCCAATCTTCTTCCACTGACTCTTCTCCCTGGTCTCGGATTCTGCCAGTCATTTCTGCCAATTCCATATAGTCCATCAACCTGGTGATCTTCTGTCCGATGCTCTTAGCTCTTTTCCAAGTCCCTTCTGCAGATCTTCTTCGTATTTATACAAAAACTTTACTTTGTCTTCTACTGATCTTATTTTTATTTTCCTTCCTTTAAAGCTGAAGAATAGACCTTGGGGAAACTCCCACCTAAAGATGATTTTATTCCTTCTCAGCAGGGCAACCAAATCTCCGTAGTTAGACCTAAGATCCAAAAGGTGTTTTGGGACGTCTTTAAAAATTTCCACTCTTGGCTGTTGTACTTCTAGGTTCTTCTGGTAGTGCCAACAGTCTCTTATTCTGTTCTTCTCTTTTCCCCCTCCTCTTCCAAATCTGAAGGCCCTCACAGTTTTAAACTCTTCTTGACCCAGATCCAAGTCCCAAAAATCAGCAAATTCCTGTGTGAAGAAGTCTATCAAATTTTCCTTCTCCAATTCAGGTAGGGCTCTGATCCTCAAATTCGTCTGTTTTTCTTTAAATTCAGTCATAGCAAGCGTCGACTTATGGTCATCAAGTTGCCTCTGTAAGGCTGGGACTCTCTCTCTCACCAATTGTGTTACTTTACATGCAGCAGCAACGGCTTTCTCCCTAGCTTCCTCCGCAGTCTGCCGTATCAAAAAGTAGATTCCTGTATCAATTTCTGGATTGTTTCTGTATTGATATTTACCTTTTGTCCCAGATTATTTATACTTTCAATTTTAATAGTTGCAGCGTCCACTTTCGCATTTGTCACATCTATTTTCTTGTTAAGCTGTTCCAGTGAATCACTTATCTTACTTAATGCAACCGCTAAGGCCTCTTCTGTCGACATTCCTCTTGATTTTGAATATACTGTTACAAAAGCAATAGCGGAAGAAGCAGGGGGGCCTGATATTGAGGCTCTCCTAGATTGCTGCCAAGTCCTCCCAGACCTTAATGTTTTTTCAGGAATTGACTAGTCCATTTTTTCCTTTCCATTTGCCATAACACTTAACCGATTCAAGGTCAGTCCCAGAGTCTCACAGCTTTTTATCTTGCAGCTGGAAATTCCCCAGCCCAGCTCTTGTAACAGTTTCAAAAGCTTCCTCTAGGGGGAAACAGTTTCTGTTTATATTAGTCAATAATGTCCTCTTTTAAACACAGCTCAAACAATGAAGTTACTTTCAATTTTTAGTTACTTTTACTCCTTTTAAAAAGCAGACGGAGACAGTAGAAACAATGTATTTCTCTTATTAGCTAGCTGTCAACATTCTAATCGCTGTCAGTGAGCCTTCCAAAGAACGTCAGTCCTGCTAGCAGCCCGTTTCCAGGGTCTGAGCGGCGGTATTTTAACTCTCTTCACTCTCTCCCGCAGGCATATTCAGTTCACAACGCCCCCCCTCTTCTCCTGCCTCCAAGGGGGGGGGGTTAATGTTCTTTACCGATGGGAATTTAGTCCTTTACAATAGGCTTTCCAAGGCTTCAGCTTGCAGCCTCAATGCTTCAGTCTATTTACAAAAGGGGAAGGCGGACTTCTTGTATTGAACCTCCCCGTTACGATACCAAATTAAACTTTTAGAAATCCAATTCTCCCGCTTCAGCTCTACTCAGGGGTATTTACTTTAAAATCAAATTGTCCACAGGAAAAAGTCAGCGCTCTCTGGCAACAGCTATGTGGCTTCGCTCCGTGGAAAAAGCAGATGATTCGAAGCACTGCACTGCTCACCCTACGTCGCTCTGGACCCCCGAAACTGGGTTTCCCCGCGAGTAGGGGAGGCACAAAAGGTGCCCGCCGAATCCCACGCTCACAGGCTTCTCCCGCCTGTTATTTTTTGCGAGTCTCCGCCTTCGCCGTGACGGCCAGACCCAAATTCCCATGGGGCAAATTCCTCCCGGTCAGAGGAATTCCGCCATTACTGGAGGCACGAACCCGGAAGTGGGACCCCTGACCATTAGGTCCAGTCGTGGCCGACTCTGGAGCTGCAGCGATCATCTCGCTTTATTGGCCAAGGGAGCCGGCGTACAGCTTCCAGGTCATGTGGCCAGCATGACTAAGCCGCTTCTGGCAAACCAGAGCAGCGCACGGAAACGCCGTTTACCTTCCCGCCAGAGTGGTACCTATTTATCTACTTGCACTTTGACATGCTTTTGAACTGCTAGGTTGGCAGGAGCAGGGACTGAGCTCACCCCGTCATGGGGATTCAAACTGCCAACCTTCTGATCGGCAAGCCCTAGGCTCTGTGGTTTAACCCACAGCGCCACCCGTGTCCCCCCTCACATGTTGCTGGACTACAATTCTTATCATCCCCAACCATTGGCTGTGCTGTCTGGGGCTGATGGGAGCTAGAATCCAGCAGCATCTGGAAGTTCCCCAGCTCTGGTTTATGAACTCATGCCCAAGTCACACTTACTAGTTGTTCTGCGGGAGCTGCTTCCCCATAACTGGGTCCTGCTCTGCTCTGCTGAGCATTTGAAACAAGAGACCACATAGAGAGGGACGTCTGTATCATGATATACAGGCTTCTTGAACTCTGCAACTCTTTGGTGCAACCTATGTGCTGCTCACAAATAGAAGGGGAAGAAATGGAGGCAGTGAGAGATTTTACTTTCTTGGGCTCCATGATCACTGCAGATGGTGATGGCAGCCATGAAATTAAAAGACGCCTGCTTCTTGGGAGAAAAGCAGTGACAAACCTAGACAGCATCTTAAAAAGCAGAGACATCATCTTGCCAACAAAGGTCCGTATAGTTAAAGCTATGGTTTTCCCAGTAGTGATGTATGGAAATGAGAGCTGGACCATAAAGAAGGCTGATCGCCGAAGAATTGATGCATTTGAATTCTGGTGCTGGAGGAGACTCTTGAGAATCCCATGGACTGCAAGAAGATCCAACCTCTCCATTCTGAAGGAAATCAGCCCTGAGTGCTCACTGGAAGGACAGATCCTGAAGCTGAGGCTCCACGACTTTGGCCACCTCATGAAAAGAGAAGACTCCCTGGAAAAGACCCTGGAAGACTCCCTGGAAAAGATGGAGGGCACAAAGAGAAGGGGACGACAGAGGACGAGATGGTTGGATAGTGTTCTCAAAGCTACCAGCTTGAGTTTGACCAAACTGCGGGAGGCAGTGGAAGACAGGAGTGCCTGGCGTGCTCTGGTCCATGGGGTCAAGAAGAGTCGGACATGACTAAACGACTAAACAACAACATGTGCTGCTCTGTAGCTGTCCTTGGTACTGAGGAGCTGGCTTCCGCCTTTGACCTTGCTAATCCTTGTTATGCAGCTTGCCACTTACCAGCTACTTGATACCACTACCTGTTTCCAGGTGTACCTTCTTGCTTGAGACTAGAGAGCCTGCCCAAACAGTTGTTTGAAACAGTTCTTTTGCTGTTCCATTTCTCATCACACCCTCTTTCCATCCTTAGGCTCAAATCTCATGTGAGTAAACCTCACTGAACTCACTGAGATTTACTTCTAAGTAAACACACACAAGTGCTTGTGTGCTGGTCAGGATGATCCTCAGAGCAGGTCCATTTTCTGTTCCAATACCTAAAGAAATGTCTGCAATGAGCAATACCAAGGAATTTCATACCGTCTTGGATGTAACCCATCAACTCAGCTAGACATAAAAGTGAAACAAGGTGTAAAATACCTTGAAAGCCTCAATTTATTTTCATGCCAGAAAGAGACTGTTCATTTAATTATTACCATTTTGTTCAGGAGGCCTAAATAGGATACGGTTCTGGAGATTTTAAAAACCGCCTCCAATTTCCCACCTATTATTCCACTATGTAGCAATGCATCTCCGAGATAGTGGGTCCAATTAGTGGAGGGGCATTGCTCTAAGACAGTAAGAAGAGGTTATGTGTCCTGATTTACACCTCCCGTTATGACACAACTAGAGAAAGAACCGCCACAAAAAAATGTTCAGCTGAAGCCAAGGGTGACCAATCAAGGTGTAATATGATAACAGCTCCATCTTCCAAACTAATAAGGCTTCCAATTGGCGTCAATGGCCAATTTTCTCTTCAACAATCAGGTTATGAGGCTATATGAATTTCACTCAGATATGGAAGGGGGCCAGACCTCCTCAATAATGTCCTTTTCTTCTGGATAATAGACTAACTCCACCCTGATTAATAGCTGTTCCTCAGCTCCACCATTGGCCTAGAGGATTTTTGCTGACTTTGTCACCAGAGAAATATATGCTCTTGCCAGGCATTATGCATTCTCCACTTCTGAATGCTTTTGCTTCTTTACGCTTCTGGCTCTTCTTCCTTACCCTGTAAGTTCCAGCGCCATACAGCACATGCCAGTGAAAAGAGAAATAAATCACAGATTTATAAATTACCACAAATCAGGCGGCCTATTTTCCCCTCCAGCCCATCATAAATACAGCTTCCTCTTGGCTAAATTCACCTTCCTGTACACATTACAAATTTACATTTTCCCTCCTTCCTTTTCCTTTTGCATAGATCACAGTACTGTCTTGGTGTGTAATCATTTACTCTCACATCTAGGGCTCTCGGGGAAATGAGATCTAAGTTTTCGGATGCATTTCCCACCAACAATTTCCCATGAATAAATTCTTAGCTATTCTGCAAAATGCTTAGGAAGCAAGCATCTCAAACCTTGTCATTGGGTATTTCCTTTTCACGAGACACGGAAGATTTTGCAAGGAGTAACACTAGACCTTTCTTTCCACCCAGGCCCTCTCCCTCCATGACTTGGGAGCGGTGTCTATTTCCTGGGCCACTACCAGTAACTTTGGAAGCCAGGGGAAGGTGGGAGGAGCTGGCAACCTCATATCTCCTGGGAGCTGGAGCAAAAGCCATGTTGAAAAGAGATTACCTGTCTATTACTGGTCCACATCAGCAGAGCCGTCTTTTCTATTGGGCTTACTGGCGCATTGCACCAGGGCACTGGCCTGTCGGGGGTGCCCCAGTGAGTGGGGGAGCTGTGTGGCTTTGCTGGCGGCCTCCCCTTTCCCTGCATGCCCACCAGCTGTGCCCCGTCAACCATATGGCTGGCAGGCATGCAGCAGAGGTTTGGGAAAAGGTCGACAACTCTGGGAAATGGGGTGGGGGGCGCTGGAGGGATCTTTGCACCATGGCGCCGGATATACTTAAGATGGCCCTGCACATCAGTTTTGCATGTGTCTATTTTTAATTCAACCCTGCTCTGTTTCCACACCCATCTGTGCATTTTTTAATGCACAAATTCCACATTATTTCTGTATGTATTTAAAAATAAAATATGCATTTTGTAGGCATTTTAGCCTAAAATATGGATGCATCTTAAAATTTAATACATGTAATGGGCCTCATTAATCTTTTTAGATGCGGAGAAAGCTTTGGTCATTTCTGATTAAGGTATTAGAGAAAATGGAAATAAGTAATTCTTTTCTGGGTGGAATTAAAGCGATCTATACTGACCAATCCACAAAATTTTTAGTAAATAATATTCTTACAGACAAATGTCAAATAGAAAAGAAACAAGACAAGGTTGTCCCTTATTTCCATTGGTGTTTGTTTTGACATTAGAAATATTGCTTCACAATATAAGGACAAATAGGGAAATTAAAAATAAATAAATACATGTTACGCTTTTGGTAGAGTGGATAACTCTATTCTGATCTGCTTATTGCATGTTGTCTGCAGCTTCTGATGGAATAGTGCACAAAGAAGACACAATGCAGCAGTATTTGCATCACTGAGGTCATACTGGAGAAGGCTCTCATATGAATGGTTTGGTTAGCAAGGCAGGAAGGAGGAAATAGCAACATCAAGCTATAGCCCGAGCTGTCAACATCACATGAGCCACCTGAAAAGCGATCGATGGACTACTCCTGCCTAATGGCCCTTAGGTTTCCTTGGAGACACCAGTTTGATAAATTATATCACAGCCTCCATCCAGGATTAAATCTGGCTTCACAGCAGGGCAAGGGTAGCCACAGTGTCATCCAAGTTCCCTACAGTAGTCAAATCACACCATCCTTTCAACTTGCATGGACTGTGGCATTCAGTCACCTTAGCCTACAGCCAGGAAATCATGCAATTGCATCTATGAGGGGGCAAATTTCGCTTGAATAATGCTACTGCAATTCCCATTGAAAGGGGATGTCAACCTGTGATATGGAAGGGAGACAGGTGAAAGTTATTTCTGAGGCCTGGGAGAAATCAACAGGCATTAGGACCGAGGAGATGCTAGCAGAATACTGCACCTTGGCCATCGTACACACACCCAAGGATGGAAACCATGAGATTAGACCTGGAGAACTGCTGGTGAAAGGTTAAGAAGGAGACTAGGCAGGTGCATGAAAAACAGCTGGGAGAAAAGGCCAGGGATAAGGGGAACCCTACTCGCTGTTGAGAGTGGTAGAAATCATAGGAAGTTCAAATGGTGCTCCTTATGGCTTTGCCCCTTTTTCTTGATTTAATTAATTAATTAATTAATTAATTAATTAATTAACTACTTATACTTCAAAGCAGCTTCAAACAGTACTGAACTAGACAGCCCAATGGTCTGGCTTAATATAAGGCACACTCCATACCATTGGGCTTTGGCTACCTTGTATGATATGATATGATATGATATTCCTGTGCTCCTAATCAGCAAAGAACGTTCTGAACATTAATAGGCCAGGTAGCTCATGTGGCAAAAGTCTGACCTCTTCATAACAGCTTCCATGTCATGCCTGCTGTCTGGTATGGCTCCTTCCATTTCCCACAAGTGTTACTTTTTCAGAGGGGATGAAGGTGGCGCTGTGGTCAATCCACTGAGCCTCTTGGGCTTGCAGATCAGAAGGCTGGCGGTTCAAATCCCTGCGTCGGGGTGAGCTCCCATTGCTCTGTCCCAGCTCCTGCCAACCTAGCAGTTCGAAAGCACACCAGTGCAAGTAGATAAATAGGTACCACTGTGGCGGGAAGGTAAACGCCATTTCTGTGTGCTCTGGCTTCCACCACGGCGTTCTGTGCATCAGAAACAGTTTAGTTGTGCTGGCCACATGATCTGGAAAGCTGTCTGTGGACAAATGCTGGCTCCCTCAGCCTGAAAGCAAGATGAGCACTGCAACCCCAGTCGCCTTTGACTGGACTTAACCGTCCAGGGGTCCTTTACTTTTTACCTTTTTTACTTTTTCAGATCTCACCTCACCAGAACCTTTACTCCCCATTCATTTGGCAGCAGCTGGATTGGACAGCAACAGCGAAGGAGAAGAAGATATATTTGAAGAGACCTATTTTTTCGAAGTGGCCTCCATGACATGAAATACGACATAATTCCTAGGTCCCTTCAAGAGATGTCTGCATCTCCCTGGCATGCCCATTTGTTTTCAAGATGCAGAGTGGAATTCTAGGTCCCAGGCACTGTGTATATACCATGCTTTTTAAAAAATAAATATTTTATTAAACAATTTCAACAGAACAAATTATCAATCAAAATAACCAATTACATTTTTTTGCCCATTTTTATTCCCCCCTCCCCCCCATTCTTTTGCACTATTTCTTTAGCAAATTAACCTTCCACTCAAAGTATCTTTTGCAGCAAACATAGACCAGACAGGTCCCTTATCTGACAATCCTTTCCTGTCCAGCATCCATAAAACACGGATAAACCTCAGCAGGACAATGGAGAGCATATGGGCTTCTGGACGTTTGCGTATTTGCCAGATTATGTAATCCGTCCGTTATCAGGGCAGTGCCCTACATCTGCTTACCGCAAAGCCCAGCAGTCGAGTCCTCCTCCTGGCCTCCTCGGCGTGGCACCCGGCGTTAAAGCTACAGGTCACCAAGTGAAAAGCTCTATTCATGAGGCTTGGCTCCTGGCCTTCTGGCCAGCCATTCATGAAGCAGCGATCGCTCCATTCATCTGTCAATCTGGCATGAGGATTTAATTAAATCCCTCTTTGGCTAGAGCTCCCAGGTGCAACGGGGGGGGTGGGGGTGGGGGTGGGATGCAGCCGCACAATAATGATGATAATTATTTATACTTGAGCCGAATGACCTAAGCATTCTTTTGTTGGGATGTTATTACCATTTTTCATTAAAAAATGAGTCGGTTTGTTGTTCCGTTTTACTGGAGGGAGAGGGCTTTAAAGCCCTAGATGCTCCTTACATGAAGCTACAATCTCAAAAATGGATGCAGTTTGTCATTGCCAAAGAATGATAACTGCATACCCTCCAACATTTCTCTGATGAAAATAGGGACGTCCTATTCAACAACAACAACAACAACAACAACAACAACAACAACAACAACAACTCAAGTAGCCCAGATTCTTTTGCTCCCGCCCCCTTCTTGTTCCCTTTCAGCTGCCGGCTTTGTGAATTTGGCATCTTGCAGATCTGTGTGTTCCCTCCTGTCCTGCTGGCTGGGATTTTCCAGGCCTCTGCGAAGCTGTATGTTAGATGCTCAAACAGGTAAGGGATTTTGTGGCAGTGATGAAGCCCCAGGCAACAGCTGGATGGGCAGTGATGATGTCACAAAAGCTGGGGAGGTGATGTCACAGTGAATCTGAGCAGCAGAGGAGAGCTTAGGAGTTGCTCCCAGAGTCAGGGTTGCTATCCACTCCATTGGATGAAGCATACCCCCCAACATTTCTTCGATGAAAATAGGGACATCCTATTCAACAACAACAACAGCAGCAATAATATTTATACCCTATCCATCTGACTGAGTTGCCCCAGCCACTCTAGATGGCTTCCAACATATATAAAAACACAATAAAGCATTAAACATTTTGAAAAACCTTCCCTATACAGTGGTACCTCGGGTTAAGAACTTAATTCGTTCCAGAGGTCCGTTCTTAACCTGAAACTGTTCTTAACCTGAAGCACCGGTTTAGCTAATGGGGCCTCCTGCTGCCGCCGCGCCGCCTGAGCACGATTTCTGTACTCATCCTGAAGCAAAGTTCTTAACCTGAGGTACTATTTCTGGGTTAGAGGAGTCTGTAACCTGAAGCGTCTGTAACCTGAAGAGTATGCAACCCGAGGTACCACTGTACAGGGCTGCCTTCAAATGTCTTCTAAAGGTTGTATAGTTACCGTATTTTTCGCTCTATAACACGCACCCGACCATAACACGCACATAGTTTTTAGAGGAGGAAAATCCGTAGGCATGCCACCTGTAGGCATTCCCTCCATAACACGCACAGACATTTCCCCTTACCTTTTAGGAGGAAAAAAGTGAGTGTTATGGTGCAAAAAATACGGTACTTATTTCCTTGACTCAGAGGTCACATAATTCCATACCCTCTAACACTTATCTGATGAAAAGCGGGATCAAACCAGAAACTGGGATGGTTTCTGTAAATTCAGGACTGTCCCTGGAAAACAGGGACACTTGGAGCTGCTTTTCCATGAAGTGGCCCCATACATCTGGGGGCTGTGCTTCTGCTGGAACCACCAATCCTGGAACAGATTGCATTGGCCTTTCACATGAAATGTCATACTGGAGCAAGTTTTCCGTGAAGCTGTATTTACGTGGGTGCTGATTTTCTGGGACTTGTGTGACCTGCCAAGTCACATGGTTGCCTCATTTACTCAGATAGCCAAACGAGATGACATCATGGGAAAGCAAGTCCTCCAACCCAACAGCCTGTAAAGAAGGTACATGAGAAAACCCTCTTAAGGCAAGAACTAATGTCAGGCATTCACTTCTACAATCTGATGGGCAAACTCCTCTTGACTCAATTTTGAATTGACTCAGTAAATATGAACTTTGCCCTGTGAGTGTTTCAAGAGTTCTCTCTCTCAGTTCATAATATTGGTGCTTGTGTGCTGATAGGATCACATCTAGGCACTTTATATCATCCCCCAGAATTGTAGTGCCCAGTGTAACAGAGAGGTATTTGCATGTTCTAAAGGTAAAGGTAAAGGGACCCCTGACCATTAGGTCCAGTCGTGACCAACTCTGGGGTTGCGGCGCTCATCTCGCTTTATTGGCCGAGAGATCCGGCGTACAGCTTCCGGATCATGCGGGCAGCATGACTAAGCCACTTCTGACGAACCAGAGCAGTACACGGAAATGCCGTTTACCTTCCTGCCGGAGCGGTACCTATTTATCTACTTGCACTTTGATGTGCTTTTGAACTGCTAGGTTGGCAGGAGCAAGGACCAAGCAATGGAAGCTCACCCCGTCACGGAGATTCGAACCGCCGACCTTCTGATCGGCAAGTCCTAGGCTCTATGGTTTAACCCACAGTGCCCCCTGCGTCCCTCTATTTTGCATGTTCTAGATTACCTTAAAAGATGCAGAAAGAAAAGCATAACAGTAAGACCCACAAAGGGGAGGTGGGAAGTCAAGGGGATTCAAGGGAATCCTGTATGTAAATAAAATGATGTGTGATGAACGTAAAATTTAATGCAGTGGAACCTCGGTTGATGAACATAATCCGTTCCAGAAGACCGTTCAACTTCTGAAATGTTTGACAACCGAGTCGCAAAGGGCTGTCAGCAATCTTAATGGTGAAAATTGAGAAACACGCCTTGGGAGCCATTACACTTCCAAGGCGCATTTGAAAATGGAAGCAATTACTTCCTGGTTTTTGGCATTCAGGTTCCAAAACGTTTGGCTTCCGAGATGCTCAAGAACCGAGGTTCCACTGTATGGAAAATCAAATAAATATTTTTTTTGAGGGGGGGGGGAGAGAGATGTATTTGCACGTTCAACTGCTTCCTCACTCCCAAACCAAACACACAGGAACACATGAGAGGGTTTTCATTCTAGAAAGGAGACAAAGGTCACATATAACAATTGTGAAAGATAATCGAGAGAATTGACCCTAAAGGAGAAGATACAAACAAACAGCTGCTTGATCATCTCATATAGTTTACAGCTGTCAATGACAGTTTTATCAGGGATAAGGGCTTAATGTTAAACCTTGATCCTTGGACCTACAATACATCTGACTATTTGCAGGATGACTCCGAAAAAGTGTGGCGGATGGGTAGAGTTTTGCAAGAAATTTGCGGGATGGGGTTATTATTATTATTATTATTATTATTATTTATTAAATTTGTAGACCACCCTCCACCCAAAGATCCCACAACCAGTTCACAACAGTTCACAACCAGTGGTGTACTGCTAATTTTGTCATAGGGGAACATTTAGGGCCAGAGGTAAAAGGTAAAGGTAAAGGACCCCTGGACAGTTAAGTCCAGTCAAAGGCAATTATGGGGTACAGCGCTCATCTTGCTTTCAGGCCGAGGGAGCTGGCGTTTGTCCACAGACAGCTTTCCGGGTCATGTGGCCAGTATGACTAAACCGCTTCTGATACAATGGGAAACCCAGACAGAAGCCAGAGCGCATGGAAACACCATTTACCTTCCTGCCGCAGTGGTACCTATTTATCTACTTGCACTGGTGTGCTTTCAAACTGCTAGGTTGGCTGGAGCTGGGACCGAGCAACAGGAGCTTACTCCATCATGGGGATTCAGACCACTGACCTTCTGATCGGCAAGCCCAAGAGGCTCAGTGGTTTAGATCATAGCGCCACCTGTGTCCCTAGTTAGGGCCAGAGGTGCCAGCTTGCAAGGAGTGATGTGGGGGATGTTGTGCACATGAGCATCGTGCCTCCCTCCCTCAGTTGGGCAGAAACTTCTTGAGCTTTGGAAAGGAGGTGCCATGTCCCTGAAAGGAAAATGGAACTTTCCTGCCAGTGTGGTGTAGTGGTTAAGAGCAGTAGTCTCGTAATCTGATGATCCGGGTTCGCGTCTCTGCTCCTCCACATGCAGCTGCTGGGTGACCTTCAGCTAGTCATACTTCTCTGAAGTCTCTCAGCCTCACTCACCTCACAGAGTGTTTGTTGTGGGGGAGGAAGGCAAAGGACATGGTTAGCTGCTTTGAGACTCCTTAAAGGTAAAGGGACCCCTGACCATTAGGTCCATTCGTGACTGACTCTGGAGTTGCGGCGCTCATCTCGCTTTGTTGGCCGAGGCAGCCGGCATACAGCTTCCGGGTCATGTGGCCAGCATGACTAAGCCACTTCTGGAGAACCAGAGCAGCGCACAGAAATGCCGTTTACCTTCCCACCAGAGCGGTACCTATTTATCTACTTGCACGTTGACGTGCTTTTGAACTGCTAGGTTGGCAGGAGCAGGGACCGAACAACAGGAACTCACCCCATTGTGGGGATTCGAACCACCGACCTTCTGATCAGCAAGTCCTAGGCTCTGTGGTTTAACCCACAGCGCCACCCACGCGTCCCTTGAGACTCCTTAGGGTAGTGATAAAGTGGGATATCAAATTCAAACTCCTTCTCCTCCTCCTCCTCCTCCTCCTCCTCCTCCTCCTCTTCCTCCTCCTCCTCCTCCTCCTCTTCTTCTTCTTCTACTTCTTCTTCTTCTTCCTAAAGCTGGGTGGGAAGATGGCAGGAGAGCTCTTGGACCCTGTCGGAGCATTGTGTCTCCCTCAGTAAGCCAGGTAGAAGCTTCCTGAGCTTTGCGAAGGAGGCGCCAGAGGAACGTTTAGAGGACTAGCCTAGTCCACAACAGAAAAGTAGAAAATAAGTGTGTGTGTTTGTGTGTGTGTGTGTGTGTGTGTGTGTGTGTGTGTGTGTGTGTGTATCTTAAGCTCCACAGATTTCCTCTTGCATAGCTCTGTGGATATTGCTGTCAGGTACTGACAATCAGCTGAGCACTGGCATGGGTGCATATATGTGTGTTTGTGTGTGTGTGTGTGTGTGTGTGTGTGTGTATCCACTTGATTGTAGAAAAAAAAAAATCTCAAAACGATTTTGAAAAAGACAAAACCATAAAAATGTCACACTTGATGTTATTGTAATGTCAGATGATGCCCAACTGTCAAACTTGGCCCAGGTTCACCATCCCTGCCTTATAAGCCTAATGAGATAGGTAGTGTGCCCCCCCCCAAACCCACACACACAATAAAAATTAAATCTATTATCGAATGTAATGTAACAGCAACACTAATCATAATCATATCCCTTCCCCCACCCTTTTCATTTTCCCCCAGTATTCTGCAGATTCTTTCTTAAGATGGGAGTGGTTACAACTGAAGCCAATATTGCAAATGTGGTTATATTGATCAATGTAACAGCATTCCAAACTTTAGATTTTGTTTCCAGTCCCTTTCTTTATAATAAAGGTAAAGGGACCCCTCACCATTAGGTCCAGTCGTGACCGACTCTGGGGTTGCGGCGCTCATCTCGCTTTATTGGCCGAGGGAGCCGGCATACAGCTTCCGGGTCATGTGGCCAGCATGACTAAGCCGCTTCTGGCAAACCAGAGCAGCGCACGGAAACACAGTTTACCTTCCCACTGGAGCGGTACCTATTTATCTACTTGCACTTTGATGTGCTTTCGAACTGCTAGGTTGGCAGGAGCAGGGATCGAGCAACGGCAGCTCACCCCTTCGCAGGGATTTGAACCGCCAACCTTCTGATCGGCAAGTCCTAGGCTCTGTGGTTTAACCCACAGCGCCACCCGCGTCCCTTCTTTATAATAACTAACATCAAATTTGTACGGGCAATGTTTGATTCCTGCCAGAGCCTCATGCAAGAAAACCTCCCTTCCCCAACTCATCCCCCATAAAACTGGGACCATTTCACTTGCCAGTCCTCAGCCAGTTCCAATCTTAAATTTATCATTGGTATGTCATGCTGACTTGCCACAGATTTTATTTACCTTTTATGCTTATACTGTGAAATTGCTTGGAGATATTTCACAGAAAGTGACTCCTGGCATGAAGTAAATAAATAAGGAAAGTATGCAAATCTCTGATGAATTTAAGAATGGGGGTGGGTTTCATTTCCTGTGCTCAACATAGACTCTCCGTTTTACCCTCAGTTACCTTTCAAAATGGTGACACTGGTATATATACCTTTGCAGTTTGAAAGATCTGCAGTGGCTTACATGTGGATTATGAGAAAGAGAGAGAGAGAGACAGACAGAGAGAAGCAGTCAGGCAGACTCTGATTGTCATCAGAAACCCTCCCTCTCCCACTGATGGAGACGAGACTTAAGAGGGCAAATTTCTAATTCTACACCACGCTTCTGTGCTTCCTAGGGCATTCTGCAATATACGGGCAGATTAGGCACTAACTGGTTTTGACTGCATTATTATTATTTTTAAAGACCATCTTGTGTGAAAATCCTGGCTTCCTCGTGTGCCTCATTAATTTCAGATCACGCCTTGTCAGTCGCCGGCATTAGATGCTGCGAGGTCTTAACACCTGTCGTGCATCTAATCGGCTCACCATTTCAGGTTTGGAAAAGAGCCATATTTTAGCACAGTGTAAAGTTACACCGCAAGAACCTAAGTAGCAGAAGATGTCACCAGCAAAGGGGCTGATTCCTGCGACAGAAGCTGGTGGCAGGCCTGGCACATGAGGACTGAGTGAGGCCAGAGCGCCAGAAGTGACACTGAAAGCTCCAAGTAATATAATCTAAGGCAGAGAAAGAGGTTTTATTTCTGAGGTTCATTTCTTCTACATTTGTTTATTTATTTCCCTGTCTCTTAGGGAAATCTGTCAATGGTGGTTTCTCTGCATTTCTCTTTAAAAAAATTCTTTACATTTCCAAACATTTTGAGTATTATTATTATTTGTTTAAAAAGTGTCCTCATGAGAATCCACCAGTGAATTTCTCTGAATATACACACTTCTGTTTGCAATTTTGCCTAATGCACACATTTATTTTATTTTTTTGCAAAGCCAGTTTCCTGAATGTAATGCATTTTGAAATATCCTGTTCAGTGACATGTGCATTTTTATCCAGTCTTTAACCTAGAGCATGCATTTTCATACATATTACATGACCGGGAACTGCACGGCAAAAAAAATATTCAGAGAAGTGAGAATTTTGAAGGATGGTTAGGTTTTGAAAAGTGTGAATTCATAAATTAATTTGCACCTTGCGCTTCAGTCAGAAAGGCTCCCAGAGTGGCTTACATACAGTCAATTAATACAAAACAGTCCCTGTCTGCAGGCTTATGATCTAACCAAAAATGGCACACAAGGGAATAGGGATAGGGAGGGGAGAGGAAAAAATCAAACTCAGGCACCAATTTTATTTGAGGTGAGCTTCAATGATCTGCTGAAGTTTGGTCCCCAGTGTGGCTTAGAAGAATGTTGTCAGCTTCCTTAAGTGAGATGCCATGTGGGCTGATGAGAAAAGCCTTTGGGCAAAATGACATTTCATAGCGGTCAAAAACTACATTTCCTGGTCTCCTGTCAGCGGCAGATAATGATGTCGAGTTTGGATGGAGAGAAACATACAAATACCTGGCATAACCACGTCACATCGGGGGTAAGTAAAACTACTATCAGGGACTGGGCAGGAGGAACAGTGGAGACCGCCTTCGCAGCCTGACCCTCCCAGAGAAGAAGAATACAGTTCAAAATTACAACAGGGGTGTGCTGGTCCTGGGGGATAACCGAGAGGCGAGGTCCGAGTCCAGTCCGAGGTTGAGGGTGCGGTATGGAGGCTGCCCGTCAAAGCTGTAGCTGGGTCCAAGGCAGGGAGTCGGGTGAGGCAGGAACTCTGGCAGAGGAGTAGGACAGGGTGCCAGCAGGAACAGCCTACCAGCAATGTTGCTCCCGCAACCTGGGACTGGGCTGGCTGGCTTTTATCTCCTCTGAGGCATAGGGCGGCCCCGGTCCACAGGTGACTCGCCTCTCCTGGCCTGGAGGCGAGCACTCCTCCTGCGGGAACTTAGTTCCCTCCGCCTCTCTGCCCTGAGCCTCTGCAGCTCAGGAGAGGCTGGAGGGTTACCGGACCCAGAGGCAACCTCAGCTTCCCCTGACGGGGCTGAGAGTGGAGCACCTGCAGCCAATGGGTCCTCCATCCCCTCAGGAGCCAAAGCAGACTCAGCTGGTGCCTGCACCTGAGGATCCAGCACAGGTGAGGACCCTTCAGGCTCAAGCCCCAGCCCCGGCTCAGCTGGTTCTGGAGGCGGGGATTCCTGTGCAGGCTGGGATTCCTCAGGTTCAGCCTCTGAGTCCGAATCCCAGGCCATCACAAGGCGTTTGAGGGAAGTCACAGCTCATGCCCATAGTGTTTCAGTTAGGATAACTGGATATGCAGCAACTTACACACTGTGGACCCATTTATATATTGAGGATGCCAAGGCACCTGGAATGGGTTACTTCCAGGTTTCGGTGCTCGCGCATGCACAGAAGCACCGAATCACAATCTGTGCATGCGCAGACGAGGCACTGCGGGTTGTGGACGCTGCAGGTTGTGAACGTGCCTCCTGCACGGATCACGTTTGCAACCTGAGTGTCCACTGTATAACATTGTCTTTTGCATGGAAAAAATACTGTATTTACCCGATATCTGCTTGACAGCTGATGGGAGGGCATTCCACAGGGAGGGCGCACGTGTCTTGGCCTTGTTATAATTAGCTTGGCTTGATCCTGTTCCCTAAAAGCCTCACCTCCTACTTCCAAAGCCCCTGCTTAGGAAAGGGATTCAGAATGGGAGCCCAGCTGACTCACTGGCATCTGACTAAGGAGTCAATCCCAGTGATCAGAGTTGGAATTCCTTCCTGGTCCACAACAGTTTCTGCAGCAAAATCCCTCCATTTTAGATATATATACATATATACATAATACACGCACACATTTTTAAATGGAGTTTTCTCTTAACAAAGCACAGCAGAACCACCAGACTGGCCCTAAACAGCATGTGCTATTTCATTGTATCGTTAGGGAATCAAAGCCTCAGGGCCTGAAAGGAAGCAGTGTTAAAGTGGGTGTATTTAATGTGTCTTTTTACTCTTTTGGCAAGTGTAGCTGTGCCTCTCCTGCAACTGAGGTTTTAGCCATGGCACATGGCACAGAGAGGGTTAATTGCTCAAATCCTCCTCACCCCCAAAGCTGCTATTAGGCCAGAGATGGAAGCTCCCTTTTGGGCAAGACTGTTTTGGGTAAAGAGTTTTCAAAAAACTCTTCCCTGTGTGCCTTGGTTCTAATTCAGTTCTGCTTCCACTTCCCTGAGGCTGCTATCCTTAAAAGAAAACAAATGTGTTAAGTGCACCCACCCATTTAATGGCACAAATGTTTTAGCTTCATTGCAGCAAAGACTGATATTTATTTCATTCTGTCCTTATCTGAGAAGAGGATTTGAAGCTGGAAAAACTTCTTCTTTTTCTTAAAAAAAAACAAAACACACCATATAGCTCCTTGCTGTTATTTACAACCCAGCTTTTTAAAATATTTTTTTAAATTAAGTGTCTGGCTCAATGCTCCCCCTAAGATGTTAGAAAACTTTTTGGGGGAGATCAGACAAACTGCATTTTTATTGCTAAGGTTTACTCTACAGAACTTGCTGCGTGGTTGTTTTTTTTTTTTTTTTTGCAGCAGCCTTAACTCACTAGGCATTCAGCTGCACCACTCTTGCCACTCTTGATGTCTTCAATGACATCATGGAAGTGCCTGCCAGCAATATTGCTGCCAACAAACTGGGCCTTGTCAGGATCTCTTTAATGGTTTCTGGGCCAAGGAACAGAGCTGCATTTGCTGGGAAATGTTCACAATCTCATCAAAGCTGATGTTGCCACTGTGCTTAACTGTAATGAAGAGAGAAGCCAGAAAGCTTCTGTGTGCTTGCCAGCAAAAGGGATATCCAGGAACTGCACAGAGCGAGTTACCAGCCAGTTCTCCAAAGAGGAGAGGGAGGGAGAAAGAGAGAGAGAGGCGGGGGTACTAACCTATTACTTCCCCAGTGCTTACCTGTGTAGGATTGGTCCCATTTTGCATTGCCACATTTTTTTATGGGACACGGGTGGTGCTGTGGGCTAAACCACAGAGCCTAGGGCTTGCCGATCAGAAGGTTGGTGGTTCGAATCCCTGCGATGGGGTGAGCACCCGTTGCTCAGTCCCAGCTCCTGCCAACCTAGCAGTTTGAAAGCACATCAAAGTGCAAGTAGATAAATAGGTACCTCTCCAGCGGGAAGGTAAACGGCATTTCTGTCTGCTGACCTGGTTCATCAGAAGTGGCTTAGTCATGCTGGCCACATGACCCGGAAGCTTTACGTCAGCTCCCTTGGCCAATAAAGCGAGATAAGCGCCACAACCCCAGAGTCGGTCACGACTGGACCAAATGGTCAGGGGTCCCTTTACCTTTACCTATTCGATTTAATGCCCATCCCTGAATGTCTTTTAAGGGTCAGATCTCAGGGCGCAGAAAGGCACCTGGTCACCTGAAGAAGAAGAAGAGTTTGGATTTGATATCCCGCTTTATCACTACCCTAAGGAGTCTCAAAGCAGCTAACATTCTCCTTTCCCTTCCTCCCCCACAACAAACACTCTGTGAGGTAAGTGGGGCTGAGAGACTTCAGAGATGTGTGACTAGCCCAAGGTCACCCAGCAGCTGCATGTGGAGGAGCGGAGACACGAACCCAGGTCACCAGATTACGAGTCCACCGCTCTTAACCACTACACCATGCTGAAGTGGTGGAGACATGAAATCATGGGAGAGCAAAGCAAAATTCACACTTCATACAGCTGAGGACAAGGCAGGAGGACCCCCAGATGGGAGATCGAGAAGCTGAGAAAGGATTCAAACAAATGAAGTACAGAGGACTGGCTCAATTCATCTGCTGCCGCGGGTGAGCGACAAGGTTGCTCCCGTCCACAATCCATGTACAAAAGTCTACAGGGCTTGCAGTACTGGTGGTGGAAGAAACACCCTCCACCACACCTGAGGTAGGCCAGATTTGGCCGTGGCAGACCTTGGGATCTCAAACTTCAGCATTGCCCTGTGTGATGCCAAAATTTGCTGCCCTCTGCCTCTCACACTCCATTCTAAATAATAGTTACGGTGACCCTGAGTCTCCATGCCCAGTGTAACCAAACCAGTCACATTCCTCTAAATCTGCGTCTGGATTAGTTGGCTCTGGAGCACCTGACTCCTAAATACAGGAGGATTTTCTAATCTACAGTGTCTGTTGCCTAGAGGGCTGGCTTCTCCAGAGGATTGAGGGGGCCCAACGCGACGTTCTGCCATGTCCTGACGTCACATGTGTGGCATTGAGCTATGTCCTGACTGTCAGCATCGCCCTTGAACCAGTGCCACCAACTGGACTCATACACTTCAGCCCCGACTGGGCTAGGCGAGCTGGGTAGCACTTCCAGAGACCACCTTCTGCATAGGAACAGGTCAAAGTGCTGTGGACTCACAGCTTAGAGTTGTGCGTACCGGATTCACTCCAACAAGAAGACAGTCGTCGCACAGCAGAGTACAGCAGAGTATAGCAGAGCATAAATGACTCGGAGAGCAGCTCTGTAGAATATCTTCTTTTATTCTATCTACAACTATAATACACAACTATGTACAGAGCTAAATGAGGTCTAAGTGAAAATGCTGAACTTCACTAAGTGTCTGCAGCTGCTCTTAGCAACAACCTTATCTATACACACGATCTCTCTCTAACACTCAGTCTCTCTCTCTCTTTGATGTGAGGCCGGAGCGGAATAAGTAGAGAGCAGAAACTGCCCCCTCCTCTCTGGAGAATCAGCAGAGAACATCAGCAGATTCTTGGATATGGGAGGGGTGAAATCTCCTCACTGACTTCAGGGTGTGGAACAGAGCACATTCTGAAAATTGAAGGGCTCTGGCCCCCTTAAAAATATACTGGGGGATCGAAACTGCCTCAGCCCCTAGGAGTCGGCACCTCTGCTGTTGCCTGACCTGAAATCTCTACCATTCATTCCTCCAGCCAGAAGCTCAGCAGCTAGGGGTGATTTCACCGTGATGGGGCCTGATAGCTAAAAGGACTCTTGGAGGGCTGGAGGCTCGCTCCAGCGCAGGGCAGCATTTCAGCTTTGTGGAGTAGCCTTGTATTTCCAGTGGTAATACAATCCCTGAGTACTCCCAAGAGAAATAACAAGATTGCCTACTCTGCCTCTTAAGTGGTCACACATTTCAGTAATGGATGCTATAAAATGTACTTGGGGAAGATTGGTTTCTTTATAATGCCCAGATCTACGCAGCGAACTGTGAGGGAAGTGAACGATTCCTCCGTCTGCTGTTGCCGTGATAGGTCAAGAAGGCCTGAAACCAACAGATTTGCGGAACTGGTTAAGTAAGAACAACGTTGCCCTTCAGAAACAGCACAGGGGAAAGCTGGTTGGGTGTGAATGTTCCTACAATGTATATACAGTGGTACCTTGGGTTAAGAACTTAATTTGTTCTGGAGAGCCAGTGTGGTGTAGTGGTTAGGAGCCATGGACTCGTAATCTGGTGAACCGGGTTCGCTTCCCCGCTCCTCCACATGCAGCTGCTGGGTGACCTTGGGCCAGTCACACTTCTCTGAAGTCTCTCAGCCCCACTCACCCCACAGAGTGTTTGTTGTGGGGGAGGAAGGGAAAGGAGAATGTTAGCCGCTTTGAGACTCCTTAAAGGGAGTGAAAGGCAGGACATCAAATCCAAACTCTTCTTCTTCTTCTCAACCTGAAACTCTTCTTAACCTGAAGTACCACTTTAGCTAATGGGGCCTCCCGCTGCTGCCGCGCCACCGGAGCATGATTTCTGTTCTCATCCTGAAGCAAAGTTCTTAACCTGAAGCACTATTTCTGGGTTAGCAGAGTCTGTAACCTGAAGCATATGTTACCTGAAGCATATGTAACCTGAAGCGTAGGTAACCTGAGGTACCACTGTATTGGAAATGAACAGTAGAACTGTGATCATATGCTCACTTAAAGGTAAAGGTTAAGGGACCCCTTACCATTATGTCTAGTCATGACCAACTCTGGGGTTGCGGCACTCATCTCGCTCTATAGGCCAAGGGAGCTGGCGTACAGCTTCTGGGTCATGTGGCCAGCAGGACTAAGCTGCTTCTAGCAAACCAGAGCAGTGCACAGAAACGCTGTTTACCTTCCCGCCGGAGTGGTACCTATTTATATACTTGCACGTGATGTGCTTTCGAACTGCTAGATTGGCAGGAGCAGGGACTGAGCAACGGGAGCTCACCTCGTCACAGGGATTCGAACCGCCGACCTTCTGATCGGCAAGTCCTAGGCTCTGTGGTTTAACCCACAGCGCCACCCACGTCCCTATGCGTGCTTACCTGGGAGTAAATTTTATTGAGCTCAGTAGGACATCCTTTTGAGCAGGCATGCATAGGATCATGCTCACAGGCACACCCATTACTCCACACATATAGCACAATGAACATAGCAGTCACCAGCATAGTTAAAGATAGAGTTGTGTTGAATATTTGCAGCCAAAATGTCTCCTCCTGCGATGACTACTTTATCTTGTGCCTGGTTTCGAGTGCTGCTCAGCTGACATCCCTCCTGCATCGATATTCTTTCCCGAGGAACCAGCCACTCTGAATTTGCATTATTTCCCCTCCATGAAGGCAGCCATGTTTAGGGAAGTTTTTAATGTTTGATGTTTTATTGTGGTTTTTAATATTCTGTTGGGAGCCGCCCAGAGTAGCTGGGAAAAACCCAGCCAGATGGGTGGGGTATAAAAAAATCAATTATTATATTAATTATTATTATTATATATCTGCCATGGATGGCACAGAGAACACACCAGTGAGCGAGCCAGCAGATAGAATTAAGTCTGTTGCCATCTAGTGATTAAATTATATAATGACATTATCCACATAGCAGCCAAATCTAATTGGCTACTTGATATTATCGTTTACTCCTAGGAAAAAGAAAGCCAACCTTTTTGAAAAACCAACTACCCAATGCACCAAATGTGGCAATTCAAGCTGGACTTCTTGTTCCACCAGAATATCGATCAACAGAGAGAGGGCGTTCTCACATTACACTCTACCCGAGTACAAGTCACTGTACCAGTGTTCAGATACATTTGAGAAAGAGTTTGTGTATGCCAGCCTTAAAGGGCTCACAGTGCAATTGTAACTAGGCCTACTCAGAAGTAAGTTCCTCTGAGTTCAATGAGATTCACTCCCCAGTAAGCAGGGTCATGGTTCCAGGGCAAACAATCCGTGCCAGCCATTTGCAATCAGAAATAACAGGAATCATGAATATCAGAGCTTGGGGAGTTTTATTTTATGTGCTTTCAGTTCCCAAGCCTACATTAACATTTCTTTGGTTTGCTCTGCAAGCAAGGAGATCAAATAGTCGCTCAAACATTCTGAATGATGAATCACAAGACCTTCAGTGACATTAGAAAAGTTGACAATATAGACAATGAATCATCTCTCAGAAGACAAGTACAAATGTTGTGAACACAGTCAGAAAGGACTGATTAATTAACAGAGTGGCAAGCCTTAATCACTTTAATTTGGTAGATTAATCAACCCAAAACATTTTGGTTGGTATAACAAAGACAGTTTTTTAATTGGTACATTGAGGAAAAAGGATTTACTTTTGGGGGGGATGTTTGTTTTGGTGTGTTACAATAATTAGGAATTGGGTAGAGTATGGCCTTCTAATAATGAGTAGTAGCTTTAGGTTATTTGTATAAATTATCTTATATTTCCTTTGGTTTCTCAAAAGAGGCACCTATGTGGAAGTTTTGATCAACGTGCAGTTGGAGGAAAGTCTTGGCTTTGTCAAGAGAAGGTCTTTCCTCATGGTAACCCCTTATGCAGCCCTCACAGTTTTTGCATTGCAAAGGTGGACTCAGCCAGTTCTTACACCTGTATGTTCATCAGTCATTGACTGCTGGTTCAAGTGATGATTTGCACTTGAACCACCAAATGTAAATACATGGCTACAGATAGCATTCTCATATCACCAGAGACAACAGTGAGGGAAAAGAAAAATGATTGTGTGCCCCATGAACTATGGTGGTTCTATTTTACCTCTTTCACGATTCTTAAATACTGTTGTTAGGCAGCCCAATCGACTCTCATCATAAACAGCACATTTACAACTCATTTGTATAATTTTGAGCTGCCTCAGGAGCCTTTCATCTCTCGAATGTCTGCAGAAACCATATATATGTCACTTCGAGGGTCAGTGATAATACTGGCACCCTTCCAGGCTTGCTAACACAGGAATAAGATTTACCAGTCCTGTCAACCAAGCAGCACACCTCTCAAATGGCACCTGACTGGCTAGGATAACATTTGTTTCCAAATACTTTGACAGCCTGGTGTTCATTTACTAGAGATCCCATCTCTTTATCCCCAAAGAGCGTTGTTAGCAAAGAACAAATGGGGAAAAAGAATGAAGCCACATTTTCCCCTTGAAAGACTCATTGCAATAAGAAGTTTAATGTAATCATCACAGGGGCTCAATTTTCGCAGTTCTTAGATGTTTCTTTTTGAGGACCATTGTTCTAGCGTACCGCAGAGATGGTCAATCTCTTGCTCATCTGCTTTCCATTTTGGAATCTAAAACTATCTGTTTGGTTCTATCATAGAACCAGCCGCGTGTGTGACTTGCATGACGTCACACACACACGACTCTCGAGCGTGCGTGACATCACATGTGTGATATGATAATCTTTATTGTCATTGTCCCATACAGAACAATGAAATTGAAAAATCTACATAAGACATTCAAAACCCAACAAGCCTGCTATCTGAGCTATCCCAACCTGGTTAGCCCCCTAAAAACTCTGATATCCCATTTTTAAATATACTCCCATACAGACTCCTTACAATGCATTTAAAACCAAAATTGCATTTGGATAGAAACTGTTTCTCAGGTGGCTAGTTCTAGCCTTTATAACCCTGTACCTTCTTCCAGAAGGCAGAAGCTGAAAGAGATCATTTCTGGGGTGCGCATTATCCTGCGCTATCTCTGCAGCTTTCTTATGGCACCTGGCCATGGGCCTCCTCAATGTTGGGCACCCTTCCCTCTAGTCATCCTTTGTGCTTGACCTTGCTATGGACCTATGGTTGGTCGCCTTGGTTGCCCAAGGGGCCTGGTAGGAGTTTTTTCCCAATTGGCAACTTGGCACCGGCCACTTGGTTTTTTGCCTACCTCGTAGCAACTCATCACAACTTTTCTGGTATTGGCGGTTAGACATTGGAATGTGTTCATAGAATCATAGAGTTGGAAGAGACCACAAGGGCCATCGAGTCCAACCCCCTGCCAAGCAGGAAACACCATCAGAGCACTCCTGACATATGGTTGTCAAGCCTCTGCTTAAAGACCTCCAAAGGAGACTCCACCACACTCCTTGGCAGCAAATTCCACTGTCGAACAGCTCTTACTGTTAGGAAGTTCTTCCTAATGTTTAGGTGGAATCTTCTTTCTTGTAGTTTGGAACCATTGCTCCGTGTCCGCTTCTCTGGAGCAGCAGAAAACAACCTTTCTCCCTCCTCTATGTGACATCCTTTTATATATTTGAACATGGCTATCATATCACCCCTTAACCTCCTCTTCTCCAGGCTAAACATGTCCAGCTCCCTTAGCCGTTCCTCATAAGGCATCGTTTCCAGGCCTTTGACCATTTTGGTTGCCCTCCTCTGGACACGTTCCAGTCAGTGTCCTTCTTGAACTGTGGTGCCCAGAACTGGACACAGTACTCCAGGTGAGGTCTGACCAGAGCAGAATACAGTGACACTATTACTTCCCTTGATCTAGATGCTATACTCCTATTGTTGGTGTATGGAAGGGCAGGATGTGGCCATCGCCTACCCCTTCACTTATGGGTATTCCGTTAAAGGAATCTGGCGGTCGTGGATGCTGTCCGATGCCCTGTGTGGCTGGGGGCCATGGCACGACCCCCGGTGACATCAGGAGAGATCTTACAGTTGTATTTGCATCAACAGGCTCCCCCTACTGGTGGTTAACCCCTGCTAGACTCACCCTTCCCTGAGTGGGTGGAGTCAAACTTTGGTGTTTTCTCCAGTGCCTAAGCCAATACCTCTCACATGCTGTAATCAATACAGTTGTGGCCTTTTCTAGCCCATTAACCTAATATACTGTGTCCATGTGTCTTTCTTATTCCCAAGTGAAGGGGGCGGGTCATCGAATCACAACTCATCGCCTCTCGACTGAGCTGCTCTCTAATGGTGTCTCCCATTTCCTGGACTTTTGGTTTCCCAGCTTGGCTCCCCGTCTGATGGCTATGTGCTTGATCCATTACCCAGAAAGCCCTTCCCTTTAAATTCAAGTGCTTTGTCACGCAAAGCCTTTTCCCTCCCTTCTCACTCCATGCTGAGTTTTTACTTTTCTTACCATTCATAAATATGGAACCGAAAAGGGGCGCATGCCCCCACATTAAAGAGGAATAATGACCTCTCTAGATGCAAAGAGAAGAGAACCCGGCGACGTTTGTGAAATATTTCAATTTCCATGCAAGCGCCTTCACTGCCCCGCTTGCAGATTCAGCAGATTATGCTGGTATCATGCAGGAAATATTCCCCCTTGGGGACAAATGAGCGTAATATATAAGAAGCAAATGTAAATGTCTGTTTCTTTCTGGGAATGGGGGCGTGCTATTTGGGTTGGGGGTCAGAGAGAGATTTCTTATGCATAGCAGGAGCACGAAAGCTGCGGCAGGGAGATTATTCTTGTTGGTCAGCAACAAGTCATCCAGCCCTGAGCCCCCAGGGAGCCCACGCTGAAACTCGTTAATTTCAAAGTGTTGCTGACGGTTCTGACCACAAGCTTTTATAAGATCATGCTGGGTGAAACCCAGGCTCTTGCTGGCCCTCCCAAGGCCTTTGCCAGGCTGCTATTTCCTATCAGCATCAGAAATAAAAATTAACATATTAATGCAGTGGAGATGAGATAAATGTTTCCTGTGGGACGTGGATCACATCTCAGCCACGCAGAATATGATTTGAGGATTGCTTCCTGTAAGCATTTCCAATTTAGCTCATGGTCACCAGTAACTAAAGGGGTAATTGTGGGTGTGGGCGAAATCACAACAGGGAAGCTATTAATTTTCATGTAGAAGGTCATAAGCAAAGGACTCTGGGATGGAGATGGGGGCATGTGTGTAATTTGCTCTGGCTTCAAAAGCAAACCCTCAAAGTAAATAGCAACTGGACAGTGTTGCCCATTTCCAAACAAATAGGTCTTTGCTGTAAAGGTAAAGGCAAAGGGACCCCTGACCATTAGGTCCAGTCGTGGCCGACTCTGGGGTTGCGTGCTCATCTCGCTTTATTGGCCGAGGGAGCCGGCGTACAGCTTCCAGTTCATGTGGCCAGCATGACTAAGCCGCTTCTGGCGGACCAGAGCAGCGCGCGGAAATGCCGTTTACCATCCCGCCGGAGCAGTACCTATTTATCTACTTGCACTTTGACGTGCTTTCGAACTGCTAGGTTGGCAGGAGCAGGGACCGAGCAATGGGAGCTCACCCCATCGCGGGGATTTGAACCGCCGACCTTCTGATAGGCAAGTCCTAGGCTCTGTGGTTTAACCCACAGCGCCACCCGTGTCCCAGTCTTTGCTGTACCCAGTGCTTTTTTCTGTGGTGGGGATGCAGGGGTATGTATACCCCTAAAAATTTTGTGAATCTAATAAAAAAAAATTAGTTTCTTCTCTAGCATGGTGAATTGCCAGTTCCATTGCTCTCCCCAATGGCGGCCTCATTTCCTGTCAAGCTGTTTCCTGAGTCTCAGATGGAATGAGAGTAACCCTAAACATTTTTTTAAAGAAAAAATCACTTGCTGTACCCAAATTTGTTCACAAATTTATCTTACCCCACCCATTTTGTTAAAAAAAAATAAAAACCTAATAATTTGCAAAATAAAGCTTTACATTGTTGGACTACAGATCCTACCTTACATAGCTCAGTCAGTAGAACTTGAGACTCCTAATCTCAGAGACATGGGTTTGACCCCCGCATTGGGCAAAAAAAATCGGCATTGCAGGGGGTTGGACCAGATGGCTCTCATGGTCCCTTCCAACTCTACAATTCTATGATTCTTTGAACATGATCATACAGGGAGGGGTAAACCTGGGGGTTGCTCTGCTCCAGCCAAAAACCTAAGAGATTTCCTTCTGTCACTGGATGCAGAAGATAACGTTGCAAGGTATGGTCAGTGCTGCTGAAAGTCAGTACCAGGATAGCTTTTTAATTTTGGGACGCAGGTGGCACTGTGGTCTAAACCATTGAGCCTCTTGGATCAGAAGACCGACAGTTCGAATCCGCATGACGGGGTGAGCTCCTGTGGCTATGTCCCAGCTCCTGCCAACCTAGCAGTTTGAAAGCACACCAGTGCAATTATATAAATAGGTACCGCTACGTTGGGAAGGTAAATGGAGTTTCTATGTGCTCTGGTTTCTGTCATGGTGTCCCATTGCACCAGAAGTGGTTTAGTCATGCTGGCCACGTGATCCAAAAAGTTGTCTGTGGACAAACACCGGCTCCCTCAGCCTGAAAGAGAGATGAGTGCCGCAACCCCATAGTCGCCTTTGACAGGACTTCACCGTCCAGGTGTCCTTTACCTTTACCTTTTACCTAACTGTTCCCCTTTGAAAAAAAATCACAGTACACTTTCTAATTTAATAGAGTTCCTTAAACCACTGAGCACCAAGTTGGCAGGGATAAAGGCCACCTTAAAAGTACAGTGCTGAAATATACTCAGAGTCCTGTAGTAATTTCATGCTCTTTATTGCAGCTTGTAAAACAGTGATTGAATTGCCGCCCAAACCTCAGGCCTTTATATACTTTATTTACACAATAAGTCCCATCTGATTGGCTGATTCTGCTTTCCTCCTGGAACCTGATTGGTCTTTTCCTGCAGGCCAATCAGTTGTTGCATTCTACGCTCCTACCAGCCTAATAGGCTGATTAACTTACTCCTGGAGCCTGATTTGTCGTTTCCTGCAAGCCAATCAGTTGTTGCATTCTAGGATCCTACTTGCCTATTTCTCTAGGATCCAAGCTTAGTACATAACAGTGCTATAGATGTCTACTCAGAGACAAACCCTGTTGAGTTCTGCTGTGCTTAAGTGTTATAGGATTCGAGCTGCAAAGAGGCAGACAGTGCTATAGAGCTGGGGCTAACCCAACACAATGAAACCCAAGTCCTATAAACATCAGAGGAGGAAATCAGATTCTGTAGCTGCCTTTCCCCCCAGTCAATGATGCCTGGACCTTGTTTCAGAGAGAAGTTCTGGAACCCAGAGTCACCTCTTACCATCTGGTTAGTTGAAACTCTGCAGCTAAAAGATGGTGGTGTTTCACTTCTAGAAAGAGCCTGTCAGGGAACTGACATCGGAGCCAGAAGTGGAGGCAGGGCTCCCAAGCGATGCCGGAGAAGGGCCAAGCAGGGAGAGAGGGAACTCATCGGCTGGGGAAGGAAATCAGCGTAACACCAGGGATAAAGGGGGGCGGATGGGGGAATCGGAGAGGGGTCTCCAGGACTCTTCGCTGGAGACCAGCGGAGAGAGCACAGGTCCTCCTCTGCCCACACCCTCCCTGCGCAGAAGACTTCCGCGCAGGGAGAGTAGGCGTAGACTTGGTGTCAAAGAGCTTCTGTGCTGGAAGAAGTTTAAGAAACACCCACTGACGGATTCTGCTAGCGACTGAACAGCCACGAAGTGAAGGGCTGTCCAGCCAGGAAAGGTTTAACCAGGCTACCTAGCCAGGAGTGGCGGCAACTTATGCACTACCAACCCCATACAACCATTACAGAGCCCAAAGAATTAGATCCCATTCTATTAAACCAATCCAACGGCCACAGGACTGATGAATTTCGACAAGGGTTTTCTTTTTAAATGGTAGATTGCTGTAGAAATGCGTAAAATTGCATTTAAGATTTAGAAAATGAGAAACTGAGGGAACTGCAACTGACCGATTCATCCCTACCATGATGCTGGTTCAAGCTATTTTGCTGCCCTCTTTACTCAAGCTCAGCCTCCTTCCTTCAACGTGGAGAAAATACTTGCCTCCATCTCCATCCAAGTCATAGAATAGAATCATAGAATCATAGAATCATAGAATCATAGAGTTGGAAGAGACCACAAGGGCCATCGAGTCCAACCCCCTGCCAAGCAGGAAACACCATCAGAGCACTCCTGACATATGGTTGTCAAGCCTCTGCTTAAAGACCTCCAAAGAAGGAGATTCCACCACACTCCTTGGCAGCAAATTCCACTGTCAAACAGCTCTTACTGTTAGGAAGTTCTTCCTAATGTTTAGGTGGAATCTTCTTTCTTGTAGTTTGGAACCATTGCTCCGTGTCCGCTTCTCTGGAGCAGCAGAAAACAACCTTTCTCCCTCCTCTATGTGACATCCTTTTATATATTTGAACATGGCTATCATATCACCCCTTAACCTCCTCTTCTCCAGGCTAAACATGCCCAGCTCCCTTAGCCGTTCCTCATAAGGCATCGTTTCCAGGCCTTTGACCATTTTGGTTGCCCTCTCTATATGGATTAATGGTAAAATACATCATGCAAAGTGCTTTGAACACTTGAAACGTGCTATTACTAAGACTAAATGTTATGTGTTGAAAATGTGCAGAAGAATAAAAAATTCAGTTGCTGATGGCTTCCAAATGATTCCTCCCCCCCTTTTAATCCCACTGTTGTGGAGGAAGAAATAACATTTATTTGCAGTCTTATTGAGACCCTCTAGCGAAGGGTTGGCTCCTTTGTGTAACACAGACAGATCTTAGCTCCACAGGGATGTTTGCAAGCTGCAAGGACCCAATGATTAGGAGAGGATCTTATACCGCTGGCCATCTGTTAACAAACCCACTGCTTCTCTAGGTCTGCCCAGGATCATAGTATTACTGGAGAGATAGAAACAGTAATCAAAGGGAATGATGATTATATTGGAGATGGGCTCTGCAAATCTGTAATTATATTGACCTTTATCCCTCTGCCTGTGGGAATTATCCCATTCTCTAGCCAATGTGCTGGGTACAATTTGCTTTCCCCTCCAGTATTCGGTGACAATTGACAAGAGAAGCCATTTGATTACACAGCTCATCTTCTCCTCTCAAACTCAAAGATCTCATGGTTTCCGACGAGGGCAAGGCTTACAGTGACAGCTGGTGATAGAACGCCACTGTTATCGCGTATAATAAAGTGGCAATGAAACTTTCTGTTCTGCAAAAGTCTTTGTCTTGCAAGCAGGCTTATCCATCTCCAACTGCCGGGAGAGATAGGCTAATGCAGTAAATCAGCAGATAAAACAAACTCCGATATTCAAATTCCTGCTCGGCTTCATTCACCCATCTAGGCAAATGTGCAAAGCTGATTAACTAAGCAGATATAACCCAGGTAAATGGAAAGCTGGCTCAGAGGCCCAAATCGCGAGCAGAAGCCAACTCTCTTGGAGCCAAGCAAAGGAAGGAACTGAAAAATGCAAGGACACGGCATGTTCTTTAATTAAAAGCCTGATGCATATCCTTGGCTCTCTGTCTTTTCCCTTCTTTCTTTGATCAGTGAAATGTGAAAGGTGCTTCTTGGGTGAACGGAAACACAACAAACCATCAGGGAAGCAAGGAAGGCTCTTGTTAATGAACAATGTTTCAAATCTATCTACCCACCTACTACTTACATGCCAAAATTACACCTGGACATTAATAATGAATAGGACAGATACACCCCAGTGGGGCAGGAATAAAGCTCTGAGTTGGGTCCCCGTCGACTGAGTGGCACCAACAAAAGGGTCTCCCTTACGGACCATAAAATCCTGAATGGTTGATACTGGGGAGATGATGGTTTTGACCTATAAAGCCTTAAATGGCTCAGGACCGCAATATCTCAAGGACTGCCTCTTTCCATATGAACCTACCCGGACCCTGAGATCATCTTCTGAGGCCCTCCTTCGTGTGCCTCCTCCTCAAGAGGTTCGGAGAGTGGCCACATGAGAACGGGGCCTTCTCTGCAGTGGCTCCCCATGTGTGGAATGCTCCATCAGTTTAAGTTGCCATTCTTCTTTAGTTGGGACTTCACTGGTTTGCCATTTTGGGGCTAACAAAACACGAGCCATAGTAGTGGCATACATAAATAACTTTTATTGACACCTGGGATTTCCTCAACAAAAAGAACTCTTTTTTTAAGTACTCTTAAACATTTTTTTCAATTCATTATGAATCATTTCCCAATACTCTTTTACCCTTTTACAGGTCCACCACATATGATAGAACATTGCATCTCCAACACTTACCTGATTCAATCTTATACATCTTAGCAAGTCTACTCGGAGTTAGATACCATCTATAAATCATTTTCAGGTAGTTCTCCTTCCCAGGAATAACATCCTATGGATGCAAATCACCTCCTTTCCAGTCAACAAATCAATCATTGGATGAGGTGAAACCGGCCAAAAGGACTCCTCATTGGTCCTGCATGGGACTTGTCCACTTGTGTGTCTGTTTTGTGTGTCCACCTGTGGGAATGTAGGATAGCTACATCCACTTTTGGTCAGAGCTGCCGCTGGCTTACAAGTTTGTATGGGAGGCAGGAGGGGCCTTGCCCAGGGTTCCCTTGAATTTGGTGCTAGCCTTGCTTCCCAGGAAATGAGGTATACACACTTCAATTTTCTCCCACTGTCCTCTCCAGCAACTTAAGTCCTCAGGTACATTGAAGCAATGCATCAAACTAAGCATGTTTACCAAGAGAAATCTCCCTTTAAAGGCACCTTCAGCTTTACAATGAGCTATGGTTAGTCTCTAGTATCTAATGTTTTTTTCTGGGTGGTGTGGGGTGCAGAAATAATATCTTAAAGTGAACTTCTTCTTTTTTGAATGGGAGAAAAGTGACAGATGGGCAACTGTTAGCCCTGCTAGACAATTTCAGGGAATAATGATAACTTGCAAATGGATTCTCCCTTGTTGATATCGGAGCCAGGTGCCTGCAGAATTCGTAATACCTGTATGTCTTCCAGCATGTGGGATCTAAACAAATGCACACATACGAACGATATTTCAGACAGTCTAAAACAAATGCATTAAATAAATGCAGATAAACACCTGTTTCTTTCTTATAGGACAGAAGAATGCTTTTTAATAGATTTGGGAACCAGAATCTATGACACTCTCTCTTTGACTCTTCCTTAAAGTCTGTATTGTAATACCTTGAGCAGGGATAGCCAACTTGCTTTGGCCCCCTAGACATTTTCATTTCCTGTGGGTCTTGTATGTACAATATGTTGATGTACCTTTCCGAATATAATGCAGTGCCTGAATATTAGGTAGTCCATAACAACGACACCCTTGTTGCTAGCTAGTGTCAGCTTTATATTACAATAAAACCTGACCACTCATAAGGGTGTTTAGGTAGGATGTAGAGGAAACTACGGGCCTCCATTTCCCAGGAGTTGAAAAAAATGTTTAAAATAACTTTTGTGAAAAAAGCAGAAGCTTTTTTTTAAAATTTTTAAGGAATTTTAGGTGCAGAAATACCAAAGGAGCAGAAAAGACTACAGTGGTACCTCAGGTTACATATGCTTCAGGTTACAGACTCTGCTAACCCAGAAATAGTGCTTCAGGTTAAGAACTTTGCTTCAGGATAAGAACAGAAATCGGGCTCTGGCGGCGCGGCGGCAGCAGGAGGCCCCATTAGCTAAAGTGGTGCTTCAGGTTAAGAACAGTTTCAGGTTAAGAACGGACCTCCGGAACGAATAAAGTACTTAACCCGAGGTACCACTGTATTCATATACATGATGACAGCTGCGTGAATAGTTTTGCCCAGAAATAAAGTCCCGACCAGAGACGAATATTTGAGAAAGATGATGGACTATGCCTAAATGGTGAAAATGACTGGGAAGATTAGGAATCAAGAAGACAGTAGATTTAATAAAGAATGGGGGAAATTTATAAGTTACCTTGGAGAGCACTGTAAACAATTAAAAACATTGGCAAGATTTTAACAACACTTGTAATGTAACAAGAACTATGGTAAGAACTGAATCTGATAGGTGTTAGGACAAGGAGGCACATCTCATCTGACGGCAACTTCCTTGGTTTCCCCCCATTCTGTCTTTACAGTGACCCCTTTTAGGCTGAGAACGACTCATTCAGGGGTACTCTGTGAGCTTCATGGCAGAGTTGGAATTTGAACCCAGATCCCCATGGCACCGTCAGCAACAGCATGCCCTGTTGCATTTTTCTGTGGAGTATTTTGCAAAGGAATAAAACGCTGACAGCAAGGAAAGGCCCACAAGCCAAACAATCGAGTGAAGTGTTTTGACCTTAATCACAACACTTTGAAACAGGATGATATAGCTTCCTGGAGGAGCTGCAGAGATAAATCCATCAACCTTTGTTCAGGTAGTCTGATAATGCAGTGATGAGCCCTGATAGGGAATGTCTACAAGCAAATTAATCATTCTGTATTCAGGAATGCAGAGTCTAGGTAGATAAGGTGCAGTTATTCAGGCACTGGAAGAAATTTTCCGTAGTTAGAATGACTTAACCCATCCCACAGCTCTAGATGGACAGGTTTTGCTTCAACAATGGTCTGGGCTCAAAACAAGTACAGTGGTACCTCGGGTTACATACGCTTCAGGTTACAGACACTTCAGGTTACAGACTCCGCTAACCCAGAAATAGTGCTTCAGGTTAAGAACTTTGCTTCAGGATGAGAACAGAAATTGTGCTCCGGCAGCATGGCGGCAGAGGGAGGCCCCATTAGCTAAAGTGGTGCTTCAGGTTAAGAACAGTTTCAGGTTAAGTACAGACCTCCGGAACGAATTAAGTACTTAACCCGAGGTACCACTATACAAATACCTGCAGGGAATGTGAAGAAAAAGAAGGTACTTTTTATCATATGTGGTGCTTGTGTAAGGTAATAAAAGCTTTCTGGGAGATGATATATAGTGAAATGAAAAAAAATGTTTAAAATAACTTTTGTTAAAAAACCCAGGAAGCTTTTCTATTAGGTAGGTAGGTACCGACATTCCAAAGGAGCAGAACTGAATTTTTATGTCTGTGACAACAGCCATTCGGATGCTACCAGCCCAGGGATGGAAAGAAGAAAGAGTCGCTACCAGGGAGGAATGGCACACCAAGGTGATGGACTAAGCCAAAATGGCAAAGCTGACTGGAAAGCTCAGGAACTAAGAGGACAAAAACTTTAAAAAAGAATCGGGAAAAATTATAATTTAAGAGACTGCTGTAAGAAAATGAAAATATTAGCAGGGTTTTAATCCCATTTGTAATGTAACAAAGACTGTGGATAATATGGATGGATACAAAAATATAGATTATGGAATAATGTTGTTGTTTAGTCGTATAGTCATGTCCGACTCTTTGTGACCCCCTGGACCAGAGCACGCCAGGCACTCCTGTCTTCCACTGCCTCCCGCAGTTTGGTCAAACTCATGCTGGTAGCTTCAAGAACACTATCCAACCATCTCGTCCTCTGTCGTCCACTTCTCCTTGTGCCCTCCATCTTTCCCAACATCTGGGTCTTTTCCAGGGAGTCTTCTCTTCTTATGAGGTGGCCAAATATTGGAGTCTCAGCTTCAGGATCTGTCCTTCCAGTGAGCACTCAGGGCTGATTTCCTTAAGAATGGATATGGAATAATATGCAGTTGTAAATGTTGAGAACAGGAACCACGGAAGAGATGGGGGAAAGTCAGAGTAATCTCTATATATGGATATGCATTTGGATTGTTATAAATATATATTTGTAAAATCCAATAAAAATGATTTCAGAAAACAACAATGGTAGGGCTCAGCTGGGTAGAAAAAGAATGTGGGTGTGTATTGTGTGAAGGTTGTATCCAAGGTTGCGAGAATGAAAGTGCACCCAGAGGTGTGTTACACTTTGTGTGCAGACTGTAAAGGAACCGAAAACATGTCACCATCTTCAACTGTTACCTCACTGATTTGTAACTCAAATAAAATGCTTTAGCATTCCCCATTCGCTCACCCAATAGGAACAAAAGCCTGCACCTTTTGTTTTCTCAATAAAGGAAACAGAAAACTCGCCTGAATAGCACTGAATGGCAGGCTATAATTGCCCTACCTCTTTTTCTTAATACCTCAACAGACATTCGTGATCCTCTTTGAAGTCTTGCCACCCTGCTATCAGAAGATGAAGAAGGCTGTCCTCTTCCATAGCGTTGCTGTATTTTAGTTATTAAGTAGGATCTTAGCCAACAAGCAAAGAAAAACAGTCTAGGTCCCCTGCCGCTGAATAATTGTTCCTGTTGTGACTACAGATCTGCTCAAGGGTGCCAAATAAAATTTAATTGGTTTAAGGTCAGAGGAGTCACTGAGTTCCTGAGGGTACAGAGTCAAAGGACATTGCTTGGAAAAGTAATCAGGGGCAACTGGAGACCTGAGGAAAAAATATTGCATTCTTTGCTGTCCAGTAAGTCATAGTTATGGTATTTCTCAAATCTATATTTAACCATTGTTCGGGAAAGGGGGTGTTTATTGGAAACATGATATGTTTGCCTAAGCCAAGCCTTCTTCAACCTGGTGCTATGTGGGGCTGATGGGAGTTGTAACTCAAAACATAGGAATATTGGTACATAGGGTTGTTCTCAACTAAAATTTACTCATAATAGACCCATTGAAATTAATAGACCTGAGTTGGGAAGTGGACTGGAAGTAAGTGGAATTGATTGATATAAGAGAGGAGTCAAACGCTCCATAAAGTCAATCCTGGTCAAAATTGACCCGGCTGAATTTTGTACTGGCCAAATTTTTGGAATGCTTTCCAAAGGCTGACAAGTACCGTATTTTTCGCTCTATAGGACACACTTTCCCCCCTCCAAAAATTAAGGGGAAATGTGTGTGCGTCCTATGGAGCAAATGCAGGCTCCTTGGCTTCAGCGTTAGCAACACGAAGCCTCTGAAGTGCAGAGGGAGTGCTCCCTCCGTGCTCCAGAGGTTTCGCGTCGCTTTCGCTGAAGCCTGGAGAGTGAGAGGGGTCAATGCGCACGAACCCCTCTCGCTCTCCAGGCTTCAGGGATAGCCGCCTGAAGCCTCCGGAGTGCAGCGGGAGCTGCCGCTGCTCTCTGGAGGCTTCGGGTTCATTTTGCTGAAGCCGGGAGAGCAAGACTCTCCTGGCTTCAGCAGAGAGGGAGAGCTGTGCAGCGCCCCTTCAGCGAAGCGGGAGGAGAAATGGAAGGGGCTCCGTTTCTCCTGCCATTTCGCTGAAGGGGCGCTGAGCAGAGAGGGGGAGATTTTTTTTTCTTGTTCTCCCCCTCTAAAACAAGGTGCGTCCTATGGTTGGGTGCATCCTATAGAGCGAAAAATACGGTACCTTTGGGTCAGCCTTGCAGGATGCACACATCAGCTCTGCCCCCCCCCCCGGCATTTAGACTTTCTTGAAATAAAGGTCCCCTACAAATGAGTCTCTTTTTGCTAAGGCTGATTTCTCTGAGAGGAATAGGGTGAGGGTTGGCCTCTTTGGGTGGAGAGTGGTGCTGTGGTCTAAACTACCGAGCCTCTTGGGCTTACCGATCAAAAGGTTGGTGGTTTGAATCCCTTCGATGGAGTGAGCTCCCATTGCTCTGTCCCAGCTCTTGCCAGCCTAGCAGTTCGAAAGCATGCCAGTGCAAGTAGATAAATAGGTACCACTGCGGCAGGAAGGTAAACGGCGTTTCCGTGCGCTCTGGTTTCCGTCACTGTATTCTGTTGAGCCAGGAGCAATGGTACCTTTATTTCTAAGCCTAATTGCCACATGGAGTGAAGGTAGGAGTGAAGAGGCCCCAGGCAGGTAGCTCAGTTGGTTGGAGTGTGGGGCTGATAATGCCAAGGTTGCAGGTTCGATTCCTGTATGGGACAGCTGCATATTCCTGCATTGCAGGGGGTTGGTCAAGATGATCCTCAGGGTCCCTTCCAACTCTACAATTCTATGATCCAAAGGCACCAAGGGCTGAATCTAGCCACAGTCTGGGAGTTCCTCACCCACGTAAACGGAGCCCTATTTATTGCAGGGTGCATGCTTTATTTGTGATGGGTTATTAAGATGCACTCTTATTGTGCAAAGATGCCAGAGACTGGACAGAGGCGCAATGGTGGAGACTGCCTCCCCAGCCTGATCCCTCCAGAGAAGAGGAAAACAGTCTAGATTTGCAACAGTGGTGAGGGGGAAATTAATGAGAGAGGAGGAGGAGGAGGCAGAGTCAGAGCAGCTTGCTGACACAATATCTCTGGAAAGCATTGCAGACCTCCTCTTCCCAGAACCCAGCGAGCATTGAAAGTAGGAGAGCAAAGGGCTTGGAGACAGATGGCCCTAAGCCGCAACCATAAGGGGGGTTGTGTTGTTGACGAATGAGGAAGTAGGAGAGAAGAGAATTACTTGGAGCAACGCCATTACTCCAAGAGTCTGCGTGTCTAAGCCTCTCTGTGTGAATATTGAATAAACAACATTGGTAAGAATCCTTGTATTATCCATTCCTGTCAATCTACCATGGAGGTTTGGGTCCTCTGGTGCCTGACAAAAGAGCACAAACCAGAATTTAGCCAAAAGAGGAGGGGGGGCTTATGCAAAAGTGAGAGTACAGGGGTGTCTTCTGTCCCGCTGACAATAGCACACTGTTGGGAAGGCTTTTTGTTGTGTTCAACCTTGCTGACTTTTCCCGCTTCTAACAAAGTCATCTTTTAAAATGCGAACTTTATTGCAAGAGCATTCTCAATGGGTTTATGAGAGCATTTAGAGTTCCTTTATAGTACGTCCTCATTTAAACGGTGGTGAGTGAGTGTGTGTTTGCCGGCACAGCAGGGCCAGTTTACGAAATCTTCTCTAAAATATTTTGATCAGCTGCAAATAGCCCCAGAGCTTATGAAAGAGAGACATTGCTCAGCAAATTGCAAACATTATGATAAACTAGTCATGCTGAGATAAAACAGAAATTACTCCTAATTGTATTTTTGTGCATGTAAACTCTTCCCTCAGTAACATAATCAAAGGAGTCCTTCAAACGCAAAATAAAGAAATATTTTAAATGACATATTCAAGGGCTTTGGCAGCATAACAGTGTCTGGCAAACATCATTAAAATATGTTGGATTCAATCTGAAGCATGTTTATTTCATGCACAGATCTAGACAATGCAATTAGTCCCTAATCTGTATCTGTTCCCAACTCTAGCCTTAACACTTTGCCCTTCATCTCAAGGCTGTCTCCCTTGATTCAGGTGCAGTGAAGCTTAGCAGAATTCAACAATGCTCTCCGTTACCAAAAGAAGTGAGATCTATGAGGTGGTAAAAGGTAAAAGGACCCCTGGACGGTTAAGTCCAGTCAAAGGCGTGTATGGGGTTGCAGAGTTCATCTCGCTTTCAGGCCGAGGGAGCCGGAGATTGTCCATGGACAGCTTTCAGGGTCATGTGGCCAGCATGACAAACCACTTCTGGCGCAATGGGACACAGTGATGGAAACCGGAGCGCACGGAAACGCCGTTTACCTTCCCGCCGCAGTGGCACCTATTTATCTACTTGCACTGGTGTGCTTTCGAACTGCTAGGTTGGCAGGAGCTGGGACAGACCAATGGGAGCTCATCCAGTCACAGGGATTCAAACCGCTGACCTTTCGATCAGCAAGCCCAAAAAGCTCAGTGGTTTAGACCACAGTGTCACCTGCTGTAGTGTGACTGGTTCATGCATTATTGGTGTTTGCCACTACGGGTTTTTGGCCTGATAGGTTTTTGGCTTGCTCCGCCAGGACTCTGCTTGTGTCTTAATAACTGCACTGGCTCCCGGTGGAGTACAGGGTCAGGTTTAAGGTGCTGGTTTTGAGCTTCAAAGCCCTATGCGGCCTAGGACCCACGTACCTACGGGACCGCCTTTCCTGGTATGCCCCGCGAAGGACCTTAAGGTCTACAAATGACAACACTTTGGAGGTCCCAAGTCACAAGGTGGCTAGATTGGTCTCAACTAGGGCCAGGGCCTTTTCAGTACTGGCCCCGACTTGGTGGAACACTCTGTCACAAGAGACAAGGGCCCTGCGGGACTTGACATCTTTCCGCAGGGCCTGCAAGACAGAGCTGTTCCGCCTGGCCTTTGGTTTGGACTCAGTCTGACCCTTATGTTTCCCTCCCCTTATGGTTTTGATCTATGGTCTACTATTAAAATGAGGCTGTATTTTAAATTGTTTTTTTTAAAAAAGATATTTATTAAAATTTCAAAAAGAATAAAAAAGAAAAGAAAAAAAGAAGAAAAAAATACAAAACACACACAAAAAAATTAAAAACAAATCAACCTTTCCATATCCTGACTTTCATTTGCTTGTTTCCCTGACCTCCTCACACCTCCCTTTTTTGTATTCTAGTTCAATTAGTTATTTCAGCAAATCCTTTCCATTTTTGCTTTTATCTTAATAATTTATCTTAATATATTATAACTTTACATTCTCACCTGTTAACAATCCATCTTTAAATACTCCTTTATAACATTACTGCTAAAACCACATAACTTCATTCCAACATCCTTCTAACATTCCTTAATTTTACAATATTTCTGTAAATAATCTTTAAATTTCTTCCAGTCTTCTTCTACCGACACTTCTCCCAGGTCTCGGATTCTGCCAGTCATTTCCAAGGCTGTATTTTAAATTGGTCACCCCCCCCCATTATGTTTTTATTGTAATTTTACTCGTGTTAGCCGCCCTGAGCCCGGCTCTGGCCGGGGAGGGCAGGGTATAAATAAATTATTATTATTATTATTATTATTATTATTATTATTATTATTATTATGAGTAACTGCATTCCAGCTCTCCTAACCTGTTTCTTTCAACCCCTGAGACCCCTGATACAGAGACCATCTGGGGAAGCCAAGTAGGCTAACTGTATAATTCAGGCAGCCAATCATGGTGCAGCAAGTTAAGAACAGCAGTGTGTAATTTTTAAGGCAGAAACCAGCAAAGGATGGGCAGCATCAACCAAACAGTCCAAGGGACTGAAGGCACTAATACTGAGAAGGCCAAATGTCCAAGCACTCAATTTTGCCATTATAAATTCTGGAAGGGATGCTTTCCTACATCTGCCCTGCTCATCAGACGATATTTGTATATACATGGGCCCAGTGCGGTCTTTCAAAGTTCATTTTGCAAGGAGCACTCTACTAGATTTGGCAGCCTCATTTATATTGGCCTGTAATTTAATTCCCATCTAAATTACTGCATTATAAGCTGCAAATGGGAGGCAATGTCAATATGTAACCATGTCCTTTTGGATATTTTCCCGTAAAGTAAATTGACTCTAAGCTAATTTTGGAGTCGGCACCAGTTTCAGATTTCTGGCTTGCAAGGGATCCTAAGAAGAATGCAGGAGTGCTGCAGATATATTTTTTTTTCCTGGGGATCTGGTACAAAATTTGGCTTCCTGGTTAGTTCAGAGTTTTACTTATTTTCTCATTTAGCTCTCAGGTTGCACGGGGAAGTATGAAACAGCAGAATCATTGTTAGAAATGTAGACCTGACTTTCTTCACACGTTGACAACTGGCTGCAAGAACAGCTTTTGGCACTATTGGGACCAGACAAGTGTTAAAACTGAATGCTGGGAAACTGAATCCCAAAGGAGGCTTCAGGCATACCTTAGTCCAGGGATGTCCAACAGGTCGATCGCAATCTACTGGTAGATAACCCACGAGGTTTTGGTAGATCGTGGTTGATCGCTGGGTCCCTTTCTTGATCACTGGTAAAAATCGAATCTGGCCCTGCCCTCCAACAATGGGCAGAACGGAAGACAGAGTTTACTCAGTGAGGCTGTTTTTCCTCAGTGTTTTGTTGGTGATAGGCTGTTTTTCTTCCTCCCCCAATACTTTTTTTTTTTTAATAATAATAATAATATCTTTATTGTCATTGCCCCCTCTCGGGGACAACGAAATTACTTCCCTTAATACCCTTAAAAATGGGGTTTTCCTCCTCCCTAAAAAATGCTCAACAACTTTGACCTGAACCCCCCCAAAATGGCGGTAGATCACTGCCAGTTTTTAATTCTGTAAGTAGATCACAGTCTCTTGGGAGCTGCCCCCCCTCCCGCTAGTCAGTGGAATCACATAAATGTAGCACATGAGGGTTAATCTGGAAGCAGAGCCTAACACAGCTTGGAATGGGGAGTGGGAATGGTCCAGTCCAAAGAGGTCATCTGAATAGGGCTGGCCACCAGCCAGTACTTTATATTTCTCTCTCTTTCTTTGTCTGATAGGCAGTTTGGAAAGTCAATCAACTCTCAGTTATCCATGTGCTCCACTGAAAATCCACTAGGTTCTATTCTGCTTCGCTGGCAGATTGAGTTTGAAGAGTCCAATTCTGAGGGAAGCTCATCACTACCATTCATGAGTAACAAGACTGCAAGTGAACATCTGTAGTTGCACTTTATGCCAGGGAACCTGGGTGGCCCTCCATAGGTTGCTGGACCCTTCCTCCCAGCATCCCTGACCACTGACCATGTTGGCTGGAACTGATGGGATTCCAATAACACCTGAAGGGCATCAAGTTCCCCCATCCTTGGCCTAGCCTATGTCCCAGTGCACTGGGGTCCTCTAAAAGAACAGGCAGCAAGTCCTGAGATTTTCAGGGCAAAGTTTTGATGTGTGTACATTGCAATGTTCAGAGTCATTCTTTTATCTTCCCCAAGATGCCAGAGATCCATGATTATAATCTAGCATCTCTCAGGCATATGGGACCAGCAGCACAAAGGAGGATTCTGAGGTGAAGACTCATGTAACATTCAGGCTATAGTCATGTAAGGAATCAGACACATCAAAACTTTGCCTTGAAAAATCTCAGGACTTGCTGCCTGTGACTTAGGAGTCATTGAACAGGAGTTCTAATGGACGAGGACCTCAGCGTTCTTCATATTCCACTGTACAGTTCCTTTCCTTCCTCCAATGACCTACTAAATCCACACATCACCTTATGCCGCCTCTCAAACAACAGTGTGAGCCAGCCCACCTAAGGCACCAGAAAGCTGTCAGAAAGTCACCAATCTCTCCTCACCAGCCCAGCAGTTTTCTTTAGGGTTGCTTCTGCCTCTTGGCCACCCAAGGATTGCATGAATATAGCAACCAGAGAAAATGATGCATTGTGGAGTAAACAGAGATGTCCACACATTGGATATGCAATAATTCACATAACATTTGCATTTTCCTTAGAATATGGATCACAACCAACTCTTTGTTTTTTGTAGGCAAAACGATCCTCCAGATTTCATTCCATCTGTAAAGGTGAAACAGTAAAATATATCACCATGAGGAACCTTTTTGACTGGGCTTTTCTCTCTCTATGAGACAGTAGTAGCTCCAGTGGAGTTGCAGGGCCATTCACCAGCCCTGCCATTAGGCATAGGGGGACAGTGGCCAGTTGCCGTGGAGTACAAGTGTCAGGGGTTGGACTGGAGAGGAATGGTGGGGGTCACCCCTCCTTCTCCTGAACCTTCCCAAGAACAGGAGGACAATAGTTTTAGAACAGTGGTTTGCAGAAGGACATAGTTCAGAGTCTGCAGAGAGGAGAAGTTGGGAAATATTGGGAGAGGAACAACAGGAAGAAGAAGCACCAGCGGAGAGAGAGCTGACAGACTCAGTGTCTTTGGAGAGCATTCCTGAGCCCCCCTCTCCAAGGACTAGGCGTGCATTGAGAGTAGAAGAACAGAAAGCTCAAAGGCAGAAAGCCCAGATTAGTCAGCACAGGAATGATGTAGGATAAGAGAGACAGAGGGGGTTGGGCTTTACTAAGAGCAATGCCATTCAGGGCCATCTTTAGCATATGCGCTGCCAGGGTGCAAAGATCCGCCCAGCACCCCCAAATTTAGCCACCCCCATTTTTTTTAAGGGGGAGCGAACTCAAAGTTGTTGAGCTTTTTGGGGGGAAGAAAATCACTCACCTGTAACAACGACACAGCAGAAATAACTGCTTTTAATGACACGGATTAACAGAACGACAGAAGAGGGGGACAGGGACTTTTCACTTCCACTGATCGAGAGGGACCGGTATACAGTAGATATACATTTGGTGCCCCCCAGAATTCAGCACCCAGGTGCCCCGCACCCCTTGCACCCCCATGTAAACACGGCCCTGACACCATTATTTAATAGGGGCTACATTCCTTTCTCTCTCTCTGTGAATACTGAATAAATTCAGTGGTAAAGACTCCTCTTGCTACGTGTTTTTTTTTTGCTGCCACCAGGGGAGGGAAAGGGTTCCCTGGACCTTGACAGAAAGGGAGGGCTGGTGGCAAGCCTGCTCCAGCTATTCCTCCTGAGCTCCCAGCTATTTTCCTCTGTTGAAAGACAGAGCTGCATGGGGATTGCCTGAAGGACAGAGGGAACTGTCAGTATGTAGAGGATACCTAACTCTGTTCTTTTTTTTTTTAATAGATCTAAGCTCATCAGCAATTTTGATTCTTAACATGCCTGGCAGTGCCAAGATGGGGGAAGACAAGATGGAATGATGATCTCCTGTGACAAGGAAATTAGACTGATTTTGCTTGCTGTTGTCAAGTCGTTTATAAAGGTCTGGCCTTTATAAACTACTCTGTTTAATAAAGTGGATCCCTAGAGTGCAGACACACTGGGCAAGAGAGCTATGTTGGATCCCCACTAGTAGCTTCTTGTCCATTTGTCCAGTCTTTGTCATGGAGCTTGGGGCTTGGAGGAAGATGTTGCTTTAGCAGTGAAGCAACTCAGATTGAGAGTTTATATATGAGCTGAAGGCTCCGCCCCTTCCTGGCTATTTGTTGTTGTTGTTTAGTCGTTTAGTCGTGTCCGACTCTTCGTGACCCCCTGGACCAGAGCACGCCAGGCACATCTGTCTTCCACTGCCTCCCGCAGTTTGGTCAAACTCATGCTGGTAGCTTCAAGAACACTATCCAACCATCTTATCCTCTGTCGTCCCCTTCTCCTTGTGCCCTCCATCTTTCCCAACATCAGGGTCTTTTCTAAGGAGTCTTCTCTTCTCATGATTTGGCCAAAGTATTGGAGCCTCAGCTTCAGGATCTGTCCTTCCAGTGAGCACTCAGGGCTGATTTCCTTAAGAATGGATAGGTTTGATCTTCTTGCAGTCTATGGAACTCTCAAGAGTCTCCTCCAGCACCATAATTCAAAAGCATCAATTCTTCGGCGATCAGCCTTCTTTATGGTCCAACTCTCACTTCCATATATCACTACTGGGAAAACCATAGCTTTTACTATACGGACCTTTGTTGGTAAGTCCTGGCTATTAGCAGGCCTGACCTAAGCCTGTGTTTACACCTGCCCCTCATGAGTAGCCTCACTTGCAGATTCACGGATTTTGCAAAGCAGCACCCAACTTCAGCAAAGAATGGCTCATGGCTTTGTCACCACTGAACCCTCCTGGCATTAGTGTGCAAACATTAGCTTGGCCAGTGGCAGAGGGGACTGTGTGGGGAATAATTGCATGGGGAAGGTAACATTGGGAGCCCTTTGGGATGTTGTCTCAGAGCCACAAATACCCCCCAATTGTCCTGGAGGTAAAGGGATTGAGCCCTCCATTCTTTCTCCAAAGTGGTCATTAGTGGGGAGGATTCCCCCCTGCCCACAATTTTATATTGATTCCTTTCTCGTGTTTATAAATGTTGGATGCGTTGAGCGTTCAAAATATTGGTGGTTGTTTCTTTAAGTCATTGGTAATGGCTGTCTTTCTCCCGCAGCACAATAGGCAGAAACATGGGTCTGCAATTTCTCATTTTCTTTTGTTTCTTTATCATTTTTTTTAAAAATGTCATTCATCAGAATGGGCTTCATATCCTCTTGGAAAATTGCCTGAGTGAATGGGTTCGGGATATCTGCTCATTGTTTTATAAGGGTTGTTGGCTAGCAGTCCATCTGACCTTGCAAATCTATTCAAGTGATATTGTTTTTATTGCTTCCTTTAATTCTGCTGTGTGTGCATGTGTGTGCGTGCACACACACACACACAAATCTGTATATTGTGTTCAGCAAAGAGTCTTCTAAGAGAACCTTTTTTCCTGCCATGTATTTATTCTTCCAATATTCGTCCTCCACTGTAAATACAAAACACAGATGGCTCAATATCTGGTGTCTATTAAAGTCAGCTGTTATTCCATTTCCTTTCAATGGAGAGGAAACCTGTTTGGCTGGTCATCTCTGAGCAGAATGCCCCTCTATTACATGGGTCAGCAAACTAAGGCTTGTGGGCTGTATCAGGCCCAATTGCCTTCTAAATCCGGCCCACGGATGGTCCGGGAATCGCCGCATGGATCTCCAGTGTGTGCGTTCTTTCCCACTCCCTCCCTCTCCTTCACATGGCAGCGGTGGTGCCTCCTCCCTCCCTTCTCCTGGCTTCTCCCCGCCCTGCCTAGAGAAGGAAGGGGGCTGGGCTTTGTTGGTGCCAGCCCCTGCCACTCACAAGACACAGGAGCTGCGGTTGGCCGAGCGCCCCTCCTGAGCAGCCGCCATTTAAAGCACCCCCCCCCGGAGCCCTTTCACACGCCACTCATCGTCCCTCATTCATTTTTTCCCCTTCAAAATATAGCTCAGCCCCCCACAAGGTCTGAGGGATAGTGGACTGGCCCCCTGCTGAAAAAGTTTGAGGACCCCTGCTCTATTAAAAGGTTAAGGTCAAAGCTTGCTTTCCCAGGAAGCAGACTAAGCAGGTGCCTAGATCTTAAAGTTTTAGGGGTCTTAAAATCTCTGGAGGTCAAGAAGCAGACCCTATACAAAAGGTCAGTTAAGCTCAGCAAATAATCAAATGTGTGTGTTTGTTTTAATCTGAACTTTGGAGTGGCAGCAACACAGTGAAAGCTAAATTAGGAAGGGTCATCCTGACACAATCAGTTGAGGCATTGCAGCTCAGTTTCAATAGTGCAAATCTCGTTACTTTAATAATTCTATTGGGATGATAAATACATATGGCATGAGTCTGAGTTTGGAACGAGAGACTGGAAGAGATATTGAAACCTCTAATCTGCTGCACTGAAGGGGGTTTGGATGTGGTGGTGGTGTCCCTGTGTCTGTCTCTGCCAGCAGGGGACATTTACCACCACGGAGGTCCTTGCTGCATTCCCCAAAAGCACGGGCAGACAGAAGCTATTGCTGGTGATGTTCTCTCCCCTGTGGCATTTTTGAGGTGGAGCTGAGATGGTTGAGAATCAGCTGGTTCATAAAGCAGTCCAGCTCCTGACAATGAGGCTGATCTGGGTCTCATTATTTCACTGGAGCCGGTTGCACAAAAATGGGGACAAAACAGCCCCCAAACCACCTTCTGCTCTGATCAATGTGAACGGCAGGACTTAAATCTGGCAGTGGCTCTGACGCTCTGTGCAACCCTGCTGCTCTGCTCCCAGGTGGGAGTTAAGATTGCTCTCTAGGCCTTCTGCTGAGTTACACAAAATGCAAGGAAGTAGGGGCTTATGAAGGAATGGGAAGGCAAAAAGTGAAACACTCGGGGCAAAACATATGTTGCATGCTGTAAGATGCAGGAAGAGCAGGGCTTTCCCCCCCCCCCAACTGGAACTTGTTGGAACTCTGTTCCAGCACCTCTCAGCTGGGCACTATTGCCATTATAAGAGAACAAGTGAGTTCCAGCACCTCTTTCTCTAGAAAAAATAGCACTGAGTAAGAGCATTACCCCCTTCATGGCGAAGGGGCTTGAATAACTCAGAGAAGCTATGAACTATGCCGTGCAGGGCACCCAAGATGGACAGGTCATAGTGGAGAGTTTTGACCAAACATGATCCACCTGGAGCAGGAACCGGCAAGCCACTCCAGTATCCCTGCCAAGAAAACTCCATGGACAAAGACAACAGGCATATAAAAGACAATCTTACTCGGCTACAAGCGATTGCCAAAGAAGAAGACGACATGGGGCTAAGTTCCATGCAACTTTCTCCCATAATTTAGTGATAAGAATTATTATTATTATTGTGCCACACTTCAGATGTTGGCTGCTATTCTGAGCAAGGTGCCAATATGAGTGTGGTTCCCCATTTCCCAAGAAAACTCCATGGACAAAGACAACAGGCATATAAACGCCTGCTTCTAAGGAGAAAAGCAATGACAGACCTAGACAGCATCTTAAAAAGCAGAGACATCACCTTGCCAACAAAGCTCCGTATAGTTAAAGCTATGGTTTCCCCAGTAGTGATGTATGGAAGTGAGTGCTCACTGGAAGGGCAGATCCTGAAGCTGAGGCTCCAATACTTTGGCTATCTCATGAGAAGAGAAGACTCCCTGAAAAAGACCCTGATGTTGGGAAAGATGGAGGGCACAAGGAGAAGGAGACGACAGAGGATGAAATGGTTGGATAGTGTTCTCGAAGCTACCAGCATGAGTTTGACCAAACTGTGGGAGGCAGTGGAAGACAGGAGTGCCTGGCGTGCTCTGGTCCAGGGGGTCACGAAGAGTCGGACACGACTAAACAACAACAACAAGAGCATTACAGTGGACGCTCGGGTTGCAAACGTGATCCATGCAGGATGCACGTTCGCAACCCGCAGAATCCGCAACCCGCAACGATGCATCTGCGCACGCACGGGTTGCGATTCGGTGCCTCTGCACATCCACAAAGCACAATTTAGCGCTTCTGCGCATGTACAACCACCGAAACCCGGAAGTAACCCATTCCAGTACCTCCAGGTTTTGGTGGTCCACAGCCCGAAAAAATGCAACCTGAAGCATCTGTAATCCGAGGTATGACTGTATTACAAATCTTGGTTGACCATAAGTGAGAGCTCCAATATGAAAGGCAACTTCAGTATGTATAACATAAATGTCCAAAGGGACGATCAATTGATGGCCTTGAAAGGCTGAAGGGTCGCTGGTCTATATTAAGATGTCGTCTTCATTACCTGACCATCCACATTTAAGATAGCAGCAGCAGCAGCAGCAGCAGCAGCAGCAATAATAATAATAATAATAATAATAATAATAATAATAATAATAATAATAATAATTTATTTATACCCCACCTATCTGGCTGGGTTTTCCCAGCCACTCTGGGTAGCTCCCAACAGAACACTAAAAACACAATAAAACTTCAAACATTAAAAATTCCCCTAAACAGGGCTGCCTTCAGATGTCTTCTAAAAGTCAGATAGTTGTTTCTTTCCTTGACATCTGAAGGAAGGGTGTTCCACAGGGTGGGTGCCACTAATGAGAAAGCCCTCTGCCTGGTTCCCTGTAGCTTCACTTCTCGCAGGGAGGGAACTGCCAGAAGGCCCTTGGAGCTGGACCTCAATTTCTGGGCTGAATGATGGGGGTGGAGACACTCCTTCAGGTATACTGGACCGAGGCCGTTTAGGGCTTTAAAGGTCAGCACCAACACTTTGAATTGTGCTCGGAAACGTACTGGGAGCCAATGTAGATCTTTCAGGACTGGGGTTATATGGTCTCGGCGGCCACTCCCAGTCACCAGTCTAGCTGGTTTGACGTAGTTTCCAACTCTGTAGTGACTAGAGCTCCTGTACCTTTAATAGCAGCTTGATCTGCAGACAGAGCTGATACTAATGCTTATTTCCAAGGTGTGAAAAGTGTTGCCTGCTGGTTTTTGCACATCAAGCTGCTAAAAAGGACACAAGAATTCGTTTGGTAACTCTGCTAATTTTGCTCCCTATTCTACTCTTACCATTTTTTGTGTCAAAGGAATTTATTACACAGAAACACACATACTTTCTCTCTCAACAACCCACACATAAACACACACACACACACAAGACCTACAGCAACAAAATGAAACATTTTTGTTGCAGCCTCTTGCACTGTATTGTCATAGCTTCCTCTGAATCATTTTTATGTTGCCAGTAAATGCTACATTAAATGCCCACAACAAGCTGCAGCCGTCATTACCGAGAATGATGATGAGACAACACACGGATGCTGTGAGTAATCTTTCCTAATAGCAAAAAAGATAACAAGTAGGTTTGTATCAGCCCTAGTTTATGGGGACCCTGGAGCATAACATGGATCTTGGTTTACTGTATCGCTATTGGGGTTTCCTGAATGGTAATGGCTGGCTTTCTGTGCAATATTCAGTAATCTACAAATTTCAGAATTCCATATTTCATGTTTAAAGTTTCTAGTCCTCATAGCATATATGAGGGTGAATAGGACTTACAGGAGCAGGCTTTCCACCTTTCCCCACACTACTTCTATGCCTATTATCTGGTACACAGATATTATTGTTGTTGTTTAGTCGTTTAGTCGTGTCCGACTCTTCGTGACCCCCTGGACCAGAGCACACCAGGCACTCCTGTCTTCCACTGCCTCCCGCAGTTTGGTCAAACTCATGCTGGTAGCTTCAAGAACGCTGTCCAACCATCTTGTCCTCTGTCGTCTCCTTCTCCTTGTGCCCTCCATCTTTCCCAACATCAGGGTCTTTTTCAGGGAGTCTTCTCTTCTCATGAGATAGCCAAAGTATTGGAGCCTCAGCTTCAGGATCTGCCCTTCCAGTGAGCACTCAGGGCTGATTTCCTTGAGAATGGAGAGGTTTGATCTTCTTGCAGTCCATGGGACTCTCAAGAGTCTCCTCCAGCACCATAATTCAAAAGCATCAATTCTTCGGTGATCAGCCTTCTTTATGGTCCAGCTCTCACTTCCATACATCACTACTGGGAAGACCATAGCTTTTACTATATGGACCTTTGTTGGCAAGGTGATGTCTCTGCTTTTTAAGATATTATTATTATTTATTAAATTTGTATACCACCCTGTACATGCAGGTCTCAGGGCAGTTCACAGAATAAAATCACAACAGAAATACATAATCAAAACAAAAACTACCCAATGACCCCTTGGGACACAGATATTCAGTAGATATTTTTTATTGCTCATGTATATGCTACGTCTATATCTGAGTGTCCAATTACTGTTAAAAGCATAAGCGCAGAGCCAGAGAAAAATGGATTTTGTCAGGCTGCAGAGGATGGCAGGAATGGCAGGAATGGCAGGAACAGAGAAGACAAGGAAAAGTTCTTACCAATTGCTTTTTATTCAATAGTCACAGAGAGAGGCTTAGCAATGCAGCATCTTGGAATAATGGCATTGCCCCAAGTGAGTCTCCACCCCCTTCCTCTTTCATGCGTCACAGCAATGGGTGCTGCAAAGTGCCCTCTGTCTCTGAGCTTTATGCTCTCCTACTTTCAATGCTCACCGGGTTCTGGGAGAAGGGGTGGTCTTGGAATGCTTTCTAAACACACTGTGTCCATCAGCTGTCTCTTCTTCTTCCTCCCACTCTCCCATTATTTCCCAGCTTCCCCCCTCATCTGCCTCTGAGCTGTGATCTCCCTCAAACCCCTGTTGCAATTCTTCTTCTCTGGAAGGGTCAGGTTGGGGAGTCTCCACCATTCCTCCTCTACCCAGTCCCTGACAGGTAGCAACCCTAGTTGGCCCTTGGCAGCCAGGGCTGGTAGGCAGGCCCATGAAGAACCAAGCTCCCTATGGGACTGAAATCCACAGTTGGCAATATCTTGGTTAGTTCAAGCAAAATGCCACAAGGTAATCCACAAGCTTTCAAGCTCTCCATAACTCTTCATCCAGGTAGAGGGTATACAAAGTGTGTGTGTCTGGGGAGGGGGGACTGAGCTAGTGGTGAAGTCATGTGGGCTGCATTTAATCAATAGCTCTACCACTTGCAGAGTTTCCCCTCACTCACTTGGTTTACTATCTTGCCTGAGTACTGGGAAACTTGCAAGCTTGCATGCTATTTTGTGACCTAATAAAGCTATTGCCCGGGGACGCAGATGGCGCTGTGGGTTAAACCACAGAGTCTAGGACTTGCCGATTAGAAGGTCGGCGGTTTGAATCCCCACGATGGGGTGAGCTCCTGTTGCTCAGTCCCTGCTCCTGCCAACCTAGCAGTTCGAAAGGACGCCAAAGTGCAAGTAGATAAATAGGTACCGCTCCAGTGGGAAGGTAAACGGTGTTTCCGTGTGCCACTCTGGTTCGCCAGAAGTGGCTTAGTCATGCTGTCCACATGACCTGGAAGCTGTCTGTGGACAAACGCCAGCTCCCTCAGCCAGTAAAGCGAGATGAGCGCCGCAACCCCAGAGTCGGTCACGACTGGACCTAATGGTCAGGGGTCCCTTTACCTTTTACCTTTAAAGGTATTGCCCTAGTTGGGATTTTGGCACTCCCCTCTCCCATGGGCTAGCACAATTAGCATTACTTCAGGGACCAAAATTCTCACTGGCCCATTTCTAAGCCACAATCTTATTCTTAGGCCTCGGGTGAGACAAATGCTTACCCCAAACATATGGCGAGATACACATTTATCGAGTGACAGGAAAGGAGTGAAAGTTTTCAGAACAGATCTCCATCATCTTCTCCTTGTGGGCAAATGGATTCCTTGGAGAAGGGTTTTTGTTTTTTTAATATATAATGCTGCAGCAAAAATGTGCAGGCGAGAGTTTCCACCTATAACACCCTGTGGGCATGACATTGTCATGTGCCTGAATGTGTCTGTGCCTCAATGTCAAGTTGATGTCTGCTCAGTGCTCCAGAGTGCTAAGACTGGATGCAGCAACTGTTCGCTCCCTCTGCAGTGACCATTGACACTGCCCGCCCCCCGCCTGACACATAAAGATGCTTTTCCATCTGTCTCTTTCAGATGTCCCTAAGGGCTGCGCTTCACGTCTTACTGCTGTATTCTTAGCTGCCCAACAGCCGGCAAAGAACGACACTAGGACCCCCCATCTTCATTTGAGGTAATTAACACCTTTCTAAAAGTGTGAATGAAAGCAATTAATATGCTAAGCCACACCTGCTCTGGAAGAGAAAGAACCAATTATCAATCATAATGTGTGAAAAAGTGATTGGAAGCAGAGGCTAGGCAGGCTGTGCTCAATTATTCCTCCATGCATGGGGGAAAAAAGCCACACATCCTTCAGAAACCAGCAGCGGATTAAATGCAATAAGCCCGTGAGTCACTGTTCCTGTGGCAAACGATTTTGGAGCAGGGCAGACTATGCCTTACAGTGATACCTCGGGTTAAGAACTTAATTTGTTCTGGAGGTCCATTCTTAACCTGAAACTGTTCTTAACCTGAGGTTAAGAACTTTAGCTAATGGGGCCTCCGGCTGCCACCACAGTGCAATTTCTGTTCTCATCCTGAAGCAAAGTTCTTAACCCAAGGTACTATTTCTGGGTTAGCAGAGTCTGTAACCTGAAGCGTCTGTAACCCGAGGTACCACTGTAAACCTAATCCTTCCAGGCCTGTAGTTGTTACAGGTACAGGCAGTGGCGGAGGAAGAGGGGCGGCGGCTGGCCCCGGGTGCCATCTCTGAGGGGGGGGTGACAAGAAGGCACCACCGCTCACGGGCACGGCAGCACAAGCCGCCACCATCGCCCCGCCACAGCAGTGTGTGGAGGAGCCTCCGCTTGTGGCTGCACCCTCTGCTGCTGTCCGTACGGCACTTGAGCAGCGCCGTTGGCAAACCACGCGGCGGTGCATGCGTAGCAGTGCTACGTACGGCGGTGCATGTGCATGCGGCCTACGTGGCGGTGCCATGCATGCACTGTGCGTACGGTGCATGCACATGTGCCACTGGGTGGTTTGCCCCGAGGTACCACTGTACATTGATTCAGACATACATGGTCCTATCTCCTCTGACTGGGAACAGTTCTTTAGCATTCTGCTTTGAACAATGGTTTCAGCAATAAATAGAGATGATGTAGCAAAGTTTCAGTAGCACCTTGGACAGCTCCATGCAAGCTCTAGGTTAGAGACTCCATAGAAGCAGAGCTCAAATGTTGGTTCAGCAGCAGCCATCCTTTACACCTGAATAACTCTTAGTACCGTATTTTTCGCTCTATAAGACGCACCAGACCACAAGACGCACCTAGTTTTTGGAGGAGGAAAACAAGAAAATAAATATTCTGAATCTCAGGAGCCAGGACAGCAAGAGGGATCGCTGCTCAGTGAAAGCAGCAATCCCTCTTGCTGTTCTGGCTTCTGGGATAGCTGCGCAGCCTGCATTCGCTCCATAAGACGAACACACATTTCCCCTTACTTTTTAGGAGGGGAAAAGTGAGTCTTATAGGGCAAAAAATACGGTATATATCATTGCTGCAATGTGTATTTTGGGTCTATGGACCACAATAAAGCTCTCTCTCTCTGTGTGTGTGTCCTCAAAGCCTGAAACAGGAGCTGAAGTTCTAGCCCAGTCTTAATAATAAAATCATAATTTTATTATTTATACCCCTTCTATCTGGTTGGCTTTTCCCAGCCACTCTGGGCAGCTCCCAACAGAACACTAAAAACACAATAAAACTTCAAACATTAAAAACTTCCCTAAACAGGGTTGCCTTCAGATGTCTTCTAAAAGTCAGATAGTTGTTTATTTCCTTGACATCTGATGGGAGGGCGTTCCACAAGGCAGGCCCCACTACTGAGAAGGCCCTCTGCCTGGTTCCCTGTAACCTGGCTTCTCACAGTGAGGAAACCACCAGAAAGGACTTGGAGCTGGACCTCAGTGTCCGGGCTGAGCGATGGGGGTGAAGACGCTCCTTCAGGTATACTGGACCGAGGCCACTTAGGGCTTTAAAGGTCAGGACCAACACTTTGAATTGTGCTCAGAAACATACTGGGAGCCAATGTAGGTCTTTCAGGACCGGTGTTATATGGTCTTGGCGGCCACTCCCAGTCACCAGTCTAGCTGCCGCATTCTGGATTAACTGCAGTTTCCAGGTCACCTTCAAAGGTAGCCCCACGTAGAGTGCATTGCAGTAGTCCAAGAGGGAGATAACCAAAGCATGCATCACTCTGTCAAGACAGTCTGCGGGCAGGTAGGGTCTCAGCCCGCATACCAGATGGAGCTAGTAGACAGCTGCCATGGACACAGAATTAACCTGCACCTCCATGGACAGCTGTGAGTCCAAAATGACTCCTAGGCTGGGGACCTGGTCCTTCAGTGCCCAGTTACCCCATTCAGGACCAGGGAGCCCTCCACACCTGCCCGTCCCCTGTCCTCTAAAAACTGTATTTCTGTCTTGTCAAGAGGGGAGGGAAGAAACTCTCTCTTTGGCCCACACCTGCAGCATGGCTTTTACATACAAATGCTTATTTTTAGCTACTTCATTTTCATTTTCCCCTTCCTCTAATAAACTCAAGGTGGCATGTATGGGTTCCCCTTGCAACAACCCTGTGAGGTAGGTTTGGTTGAGTGGTAGCGACTGACCCACATCTTAGAGGAATGGGTCTTGTATGTATGAAACAGAAGATGCGGCTGGACTAGGCAGATTCGTTCCTTAGTTAAATTTGAAACAATAGAGGACTGACAGGCTTGCCAATGAGGTTCCAGCCAATCAATGAGCTCTGCTTTGTCAATGGACAATGGCTGTTTATTGCACTGAGAATTTCCTTTCTCCATCTGACCATTAAAAGAATGGGAATTCAATTTGGGACAGTTGGGAGGGCTGCTAAATGCATCTTTCATTCTGGCTCACCATAGCCGTTTCAACACCTATCCCCTTTATTTTCTCCCATTTAGGCTAATGAAGAAGAGTTTGGATTTGATATCCAGCTTTATCACTACCCTAAGGAGTCTCAAAGCGGCTAACATTCTCCTTTCCCTTCCTCCCCCACAACAAACACTCTGTGAAGTGAGTGAGGCTGAGAGACTTCAGAGAAGTGTGACTGGCCCAAGGTCACCTAGCAGCTGCATGTGGAGGAGCAGGGAAGCGAACCCGGTTCCCCAGATTACGGGACTACCGCTCTTAACCACTACACCACACTGGCTCTCCTAATGCTTCCTTTTATCTCAGGGCCCATTAAACAGCCCAGTTTGGAACATATGGAAATGCACTGATGACACTGCGCTCCTCAATACAGCAGGAGTGCGGAACGTTTTTCAACCCAAGGGCCACTTCCCTTCTGCGCAGCCTTCTGGGGGCCAGATGCCAGTGGCGGGTGGAGCCAGAGGCAAAGTGGGTGGAGCTATGGATGTAAATGTTACCGTTGTACAGTAGGCTAGTTTCTGTACACACTCTTACACCCCTCTGTATCCTCCACTCAGGCGGACAGGAAACAGGGTCCGAGTTCAATTCCAGCCAGGCAAAAATAGTTGGGGTGCAAAACAGAGGCAGAGAGGGGAGAATTCCAATGACCACATTTCGCTACTGGGCCTGAGATTCCCCACTGCTGCCTTAATAAATATATAGGGCAGTCTTCTGTCCATCATGTAGTGGTGGGCTTTTTCTAAATCCTAGGCCAGGGGTCAGCAAACTTTTCCAGCAGGGGGCTGGTCCACTTTCAATCAGACCTTGTGGGGGGCTGGACTATATTTTGAAAAAAAATAATGAACGAATTCCTAAGCCCCACAAATAACCCAGAGATGCATTTTAAATAAAAGCACACATTCTGCTCATGAAAAAACACCAGGCAGGCCCCACAAATAACCCAGAGATGCATTTTAAATAAAAGGACATTCTACTCATGTAAAAACACGCTGATTCCTGGACCATCTACGGGCCGGATTTAGAAGGCGATTGGGCCGGATCTGGCCCCTGGGCCTTAGTTTGCCTACCCACGCCCAAGGCAGAGTATTCCCAGCCACTCTTCTTGAAGTGCCTTTCTCAACTGCTTGTTGTTGCTGCTGCTTTTCCTGCAACCCATTTTACCTCCCCTCTCCTCCCCACCCTACCCCAGCCTCGGAACATGTGTTTGCTAACCACTTCTGAGCACACAAAAAAGTCCTTTGGCCGTGCTGCCTTGTACCTATTACTTGGTGCTACCAGATGCAATCTAAATTCATTAGCGAGACACAATAAAATCCATGTCCCTCTCTGCGGCCCATTCACAGGTTGATTTGTGTGGCTAGCACGCCTTCCTTTGTCTGCGCAGAGCGACCAGAGTACATTCTGTACAAATGCATTAATTAAGGCTGCTTTGGCTAACAGATGGGAGAATCTTGTCTTTCCAAGCCATGAATAGCAATTTGGTGTTTTGTTTTGTGTGTGTGTGTTTTTGACTGGCACCAAGGCTCCATTTTTAACAGACTTTATGACTTTCAGCGATGAGTTGGGAAATGGTCCTTATTATTAGCAAAGCTGCATCCCTTATCTGCCCATCTGTCTCCCCGTCCTTTCTAATTTCCTGAATCACTTTGGGCTCCTTTGCATCAGTTGCCCGCAACCCACCCCAAAGGACGGCACTGCCTTGCCTCTGGGTCTCTATGCAGTGTTTTGCATGGATAATATCCACACATCCTTCCTTGAATGCAAGAAACGGAACTATCTTACAATGGTCCTTTCTTGCCTCTCCTGTTCATTCACCTCTCTCAGTTTTTGTTACCTTCATCCAATATCCTCTCCAGTGTCTTCCCATAGCAGCAAAATTCAGATCAGAAGCTCTTTGGGGCATGAGCAGTAGGGCCAATTGGCTTGCCCTGGCCGGGGTATGTTGCTTTCCCATCTTCCCAATGAAGAAGAGTTTGGATTTGATACCCTGCTTTATCACTACCCTAAGGAGTCTCAAGGGACACGGGTGGCGCTGTGGGTTAAACCACAGAGCCTAGGACTTGCTGATCAGAAGGTCGGCGGTTCAAATCCCCGCGACGGGGTGAGCTCCCATTGCTTGGTCCCTGCTCCTGCCAACCTGGCAGTTCGAAAGCACGTCAAAGTGAAAGTAGATAAATAGGTACCACTCCAGCGGGAAGGTAAACGGCGTTTCTGTGCGCTGCTCTGGTTCGCCAGAAGCGGCTTAGTCATGCTGGCCACATGACCTGGAAGCTGTACGCCGGCTCCCTCAGCCAATAATGCGAGATGAGCGCCGCAACTCCAGAGTCGATCACGACTGGACCTAGTGGTCAGGGATCCCTTTACCTTTAAGGAGTCTCAAAGCGGCTAACATTCTCCTTTTTCCCTTCCTCCCCCACAACAAACACTCTGTGAGGTGAGTGAGGCCAAGAGACTTCAGAAAAGTGTGACTAGCCCAAGGTCACCCAGCAGCTGCATGTGGAGGAGCGGGGAAGCGAACCCGGTTCACCAGATTATGAGTCTACTGCTCTTAACCACTACACCACACTGAATTGAGTTTATTACGGTCATAGACCAGAGAAACATAAAACAACAATAGTTTACAAAGGGAATAATGGTGTCAATTTAAAAAATTGTAAAATTATACATAAAAAGCAACACATATGCACACACACACACACACACACACATATATACACATTTATGCACTGCAATATATGTATAGGCTTAAAAGATAAGGGGGCTTGTCCAGGGGTCAAGTCTTTTACTTTTTTACAGCTAATGCCCTCCGCTTGATCGCAGCCGCAGAAAATTTGGCCACTTTCAGTGTTACTTCTGGGTTTTTATCTCCTAGTAGAATTTTCAGCCGCTGAAGTTCAGATCGACCTGGAAATTTCTGAACGATGGGGGAGATAAACAGTGACCTAATATCCCCGTAAAGGTCGCAGTGTAGCAACACATGTGAAGCCGTTTCCACCTCTTTCAGACCACATGGGCAAACTCGTTCAACATAGGGTTTGCCCTCGTATCTGCCCTTTAGTAAGGCAGATGGCAGTACATCAAATCTGGTAAGGGTAAACGCCCGCCTGTATTTTGCGATTTGTAGATCCAGCAAATATGGTGTTAGATTAAACCCTTTTCCATAATCTTGGATAGCTGGATATTTATCTATCTTGCTCATATGATCCTGAAGCTCTACATCTCCTATTCGCTGGCTCACCATCCTTTTAGCCTTTTCAAAACCTGAGGCTATAAGTTCTTGTGAGGAAAGCCCCAGGCCCTTCAATTTTTCATAAAGTGACAATCTCCATTTAGACTGGAACGGGTCTAATAGAGTCAATGGAGCCACTCCCACTGGGAAAAATATGAGTTTTAGCCAGAGGTGAATCTTCAAGATCCATATCCTGGCATTAATAGAGAGTTGACCTACCTCCAGCCTAATGGCTGCGTTGGAAACGCAGGTAGGTAACCCTAGTAGGGAGCGGTAAAATTTAGTTTGTACAGATTCCAGGGACTTAAGTTTTTGACAATTAAATATCTGGGTGCCATACATCAGTTGTGGGAGTATTTTTGCGACAAAGACCTGGGAGGCAGCAGGAACATATTGACCTCCTTTTCTGTAGAAGAATCTTATGATAGCTCTAGAAGATCTTTGCGCATTTGCAATGGAATTCTTAATCTGATGGCACCAAGATCCCTTCTCGTCAAAGATTATTCCAAGGTATCTAAAAGATGTTACTTGCTCAATAGGTTGGTTATTAATTTTCCATTTATGTCGGAGTTTTCTCTTGGAGAACACCATAATTTTTGATTTAGTGTAATTTATTATTAGGTCTTCAGCTTCGCAATACTCTGTAAGAGCTCGTAAAAGTTTTCTTAGGCCCACACAAGAGAAGGAAATAAGTGCCGCATCATCTGCGTACAAAAGGACTGGAATTGGTATATTATTTAAGTTTGGGGGGTGAGTACTTGCTTCCTCCATCTTTCCGACTAAGGAGTTTATATAGAAATTAAATAGAATAGGGGCAAGAACACAGCCTTGCTTGACACCATGGAAACTTTGGATTTCCTTTGATAGGTTCCCATAACGGTCGCATCTAACACGGATCCGAGTATTTTCATGTAATCTACGGATAAGAAGCAAAAGACGTCTGTCGATGTTTGTGGCATTTAATTTTTCCCAAAGTCTGTGCCGGGGTATCAAATCGAAAGCTGATTTGAAGTCTATAAAGGCTACATAGAGGGAGCCTCCTTTCTTTGAGGTGTATTTCTCCACTAGATGTTGCAATACCAGTCCTTGGTCTAGAGTTGATCTATGTGCCCTGAAACCAGCCTGGGCTTCCTTAAGGATGTGCTCCCGTTCCAGCCAGTCCGCAAACTTTTCACGTAAGTGAGTTGCATAGAGTTTGCTGATGATGCTTAAGAGACTGATTGGTCTGTAATTGGCTGGATCAAGTTTACAGCCTTTCTTGAATATGGGAACGATGATTGCCAATCCCCAGTCCTCTGGTATTATTGCTCTGTCACTGCCAGTCACCGAGAGAGGGAGGGAAAATGCAGTAGGACCTCAGTATGGGCACATCAGTGGGTGTGTCAGAATGCCTTGCCCCTCCCATTCTCAGTAAGCAGTAGTAATGCATGGCACTGGGAAGACAGGAGAGCAATGAAGGCGACCGAAATGAATTTCTATCCCATGCTAACTCCAGACCCAACCCAGCAAGGCATGGTCTGGTAGGGCTGCCATATTTTGAAGAGCAAAAAAAAGAGGACACATTTTCCAACTTCTACTTTTAACTATGGATTTCTGTTCTTTTCTTTTTTATGAAATAATCTTTATTTGATTTCACAAGTATCAAATTATAACAAAAGAACCATACACATCCATATTGACAGATTCCTCCAAACCTCTGGACTTCTCCCCTCCCCTCCATGGGTCCTATTATTAAACCTTTTCTACTGCATATTTCCCAATAATCTATGTTTTATATGACTCCATTATCTCATTATCTCATTATCTCCATAATGCTTGCTACATTACAAGTGTTATTGCAATCCTGCTAATGTTTTCATCTGCTTACAGTGGTCTCCAAGATAAATTATAATTTCCCCCCATTCTTTGTTAAAGTTTTTGGTAACTATGGATTTCTATGACAACTCTCATGGAAAAGAGGACATGTCCTAGAAAAAGAGGACATATGGCAACCCTACCATCATAATCATCATCGTCATCATCATTTATTATTTATACCCCGCCCATCTGGCTGGGTTTCCCCAGCCACTCTGGGTGGCCTCCAACAAAACACTAAAATACAATAACCTATTAAACATTAAAAGCTTCCATAAACAGGACTGTCTTTAGATGTCTTCTAAAAGTTTGGTAGTTATTTTTCTCTTTGACATCTGGTGGGAGGGAGTTCCACAGGGCGGGCGCCACTACTGAAAAGGCCCTCTGCCTGGTTCCCTGTAACTTGGCTTCTCACAGTGAGGGAACCGCCAGAAGGCCCTTGGAGCTGGACCTCAGTGTCCGGGCAGAACGATGGAGGTGGAGACGCTCCTTCAGGTATACTGGACTGAGGCCGTTTAGGGCTTTAAAGGTCAGCACCAACACTTTGAATTGTGCTTGGAAGCGTACTGGGAGCCAGTGTAGGTCTATCAAGACCGGTGTTAATATGGTCTCGGCGGCTGCTCCCAGTCACCAGTCTAGCTGCCGCATTCTGGATTAGTCCGCGGGCAGGTAGGGTCTCATCCTGCGTACCAGATGGAGCTGATAAACAGCTGCTCTGGACATAGAATTAACCTGTGCCTCCATGGATAGCTGTGAGTCCAGAATGACTCCCAGGCTGCGCACCTGGTCCTTCAGGGGCACAGTTACCCCATTCAGGACCAGGGAGTCCTCCATACCCACCCGCCTACTGTCCCCCCAAAACAGTACTTCTGTCTTGTCAGGATTCAATCTCAATCTGTCAGCCGCCATCCATCCTCCAACTGCCTCCAGACACTCACACAGGACCTTCACCGCCTTCACTGGTTCCGATTTGAAAGAGAGGTAGAGCTGGGTATCATCCGCATACTGATGAACACCCAGTCCATTCCATACCATTCCAAGCATGTGCCCCAAATCCCTGCTGAGCCATGCACAGGATTCCAGGGGTCTTGGTCCTCAACCAGGATCTGAGCTCCTTTGGAGAGTCGAAGATTCAGAGGAGGCTGCCGTAGCTGAGATGAAAACGGGGGCTGTGAAGGGACCATCTCATTGCCTCTCCATGCCTGCCGCTGCCAGCCTATTCACTTGGGCAGCTTGTAGCAGCTGCTGGAGGGTGGGTGATGAGGAGGAGAGGCTGCCACCACCAAGACCCCACCCTGTGTGATGTGCCAGCTCTGAGGGGCAGGCAGAGGGCAGGGCCTCTGTGGGCAAGAAGAAAGAGGGAGCAGAGTTTAAGCGGAAGGGGTCTCCCCCCCTTAATGCTTTCTGCACTCTTAATCTCTTTTTTTTATAATAAATTTTTATTCACATTTTAAAGATTGCAAAAAATACAAAACACAAAAAACACTCAAACAAGAAAAGAAAAAACAGTACATATAGGCGAAAAACAAAAACAAAAAGATAAAAGATAAAAAACAAATCCAACCTTTAACTCACTTTCTTACATTCACTTATTTCCTTGACTTCCTCACGCCTCCCATTTTTGTGTTCTAATTCAATTAGGTATTCCAGCAAATCCTTCCAACTTTGTTTTTATCCTAATAATTTGTCTTAACATATTCTAATTTTACCTTCTCTCTTTCAACAATTCATTTTTACTTAATCCTTTATATCTTTTCTGCTAAAACCACATAATTTTCTTTTCCCAACATCTTTCTAACAGTCCTTAATTTTACAATATTTTTGAAGATAAACTTTAAATTTTTTCCAATCTTCTTCCACCAACTCTTCTCCTTGGTCTCGGATTCTGCCAGTCATCTCAGCCAATTCCATGTATTCCATCACCTTCATCTGCCATTCTTCCCGGGTGGGTAGATCTTGTGTTTTCCAATACTTTGCGATGTGTATCCTTGCTGCTGTTGTGGAGTACATAAAAAAAGTTCTATCCTCCTTTCACACCAATTGGCCGACCATGCCCAAGAGAAAGGCCTCTGGTTTCTTCTGGAAGGTATATTTAAATACCTTTTTCATTTCGTTATAGATCATCTCCCAGAAAGTCTTAATCTTTGGGCATGTCCACCAAAGGTGAAAGAATGTACCTTCAATCTCATTACATTTCCAACATTTATTATCGGGCAAATGATAAATTTTTGCAAGCTTGACTGGTGTCAAGTACCACCTGTAAATCATTTTCATTATATTCTCTCTTAGGGCATTACATGCCGTAAACTTCATGCCTGTGGTCCACAACTTTTCCCAGTCAGCCATCATAATGTTGTGTCCAACATCTTGTGCCCATTTGATCATAACAAACCATTTCATCCTCTGTATTCCATTTCAACAGCAAGTTATACATTCTTGACAAGTTCTTAGTTTTAGGATCTAACAATTCTGTTTCTAATTTTGATTTTTCCACCTGGCGCTCTTAATCTCAAGGTTGTGGGTTCAAGCCCCACCTTGAGCAAAATATTCCTCCATTGCAGAGAGTTGGACTAAATGACCCTCAGGGTTCCTTCCAACTCTTTTTCTAAATAATATTTTTATTGGTTTTTACATAACAAATTTAAATTCACATCCATCCATCACCTCCTCATTTAGGATTCTCTGAATTCCTTGACTTCCCTCTGCCCTTCCATGGTTATCATTAACAATCCAATTTTCTATCTGCTTATCTTATTTTCTCTAAGTTACTAAAAGTATATTGTCCGTTTTCCCATTTTGTCCATTGTTTTTTGTACATTACAAGCTTTACACGAATCCTGCCAAAGTTTTTAGTTGTTTGCAGTGTTCTCTTAAGTACATTATAAATTTCCCCCATTCCTTCTTTAAAATTTCCTCTTCCTGGTTTCTGATTTTCCCAGTCAGTTTCGCCATTTCGGCATAGTCCATCATCTTCACCAGCCACTCCTCTCTGGTTGAAACTTTGTCTTCTTTCCATCTCTGAGCCAGTAATATTCTTGCTGCTGTCGTTGCATACATAAATAATCTTTTCTGCTCTCTCAGAATCTCTGTACCTAAAATGCCTAACAAAAAAGCCTCTGGTTTTTCCACAAATGTTATTTCCAACTCTGCAGTTCTATGTTTCAAGTCTAATCTTGCCCCTTTCTGAAACTTCCTTATTGTTATGTGCTTTTCTTTTTGTAAATCTACCAAAATATAAAATAAAATTGGGATTAGGAGTTTATCTCAGGACAGGGGAGGGTATATGTGCTGAGTGCCATTGGTGTAGTGGCACTCAAACCGGGACGTGGGTGGCGCTGTGGTCTAAACCACTGAGCCTCTTGGGCTTGCTGATCGGAAGGTCAGCAGTTCGAATCCCCGCGACGGGGTGAGCTCCCGTTGCTCTGTCCCAGCTCCTGCCAACCTAGCAGTTCAAAAGCACACCAGGGCAAGTAGATAAATAGGTACCACTGTGGCAGGAAGGTAAACAGTGTTTCCGTGCACTCTGGCTTCCATTTCGGTGTTCCGCTGCACCAGAAGCAGTTTAGTCCTGCTGGCCACATGACCCAGAAAACTGTCTGTGGACAAACGCCGTCTCCCTCAGCCTGAAAGCAAGATGAGCGCCACAACCCCATAGTCACCTTTGACTGGAGTTAACTGTCCAGGGGTCCTTACCTTTTACCTTTAGTGGCACTCACCCCTTTTCTGATAGGAAATGCTCTGTGTGAGGGGAGGATGACAAAAATGGGGGGTCGCGGAGGGTCATTTGAGGAGGGGGAGTGAGAAATGTCCCTATTTTCATCTGAGGAATGTTGGAGGGTGTGGTTTAGGGCAGGCAAACTCGACCCTCCAGATGTTTTGGGACTACAACTCCCATCATCCCTAGCTAACAGGACCAGCGGTCAGGGATGATGGGAACTGTAGTCTCAAGACATCTGGAGGGCCGAGTTTGCCTATGCCTGGTTTAGGGGGATCCCCTCATAACCTATAACAGTATTGCAAGCCGTTGAGGCATCCTGCAAAACCAACCATTTTCACATTGTGCAGGTAAGCGTCCCGAGTGTGGAAGGGGTGATCTCAGCAGGAATAAAGCTGCCAGCCCTGTACTCTTGCATTAAAAAGCGCACTTGGCGGGCATCCCAGAGCAGCAGCCATTCAGCCACGCTGCCTTTCTTCTTCTTTGTGCTTGGGAATACGTGGGAGCTTTTCAACCTGGCACACAAAAGGCACAAAGAGCAACTTGTGTCAGCGACCGGTTGCCAAAGAGGCTGGGAAAGTCCCAAGCCTCTCTGTGCCTTGCCTTTGCACCTGGAGACGGGAGACCCATTTGGACAGAGCTGCTACTGTTCAGGCTGTTAACGCTCAAGTGGGCAAATATTGGCACTGTGCAAAAGTGCCTGTACAACAAGCAAGGCGTCGCCGGCATTGCCAGCTGTGGATGCTTTGCGTCAGAGGCAGCCAAATCTGGCTTGGGAGTTTGTTGTGACTGCTGACTGCAAGGACCATAGAATCATAGAATCATAGAGTTGGAAGAGACCACAAGGGCCATCGAGTCCAACCCCCTGCCAAGCAGGAAACACCATCAGAGCACTCCTGACATATGGTTGTCAAGCCTCTGCTTAAAGACCTCCAAAGAAAGAGACTCCACCACACTCCTTGGCAGCAAATTCCACTGTCAAACAGCTCTTACTGTCAGGAAGTTCTTCCTAATGTTTAGGTGGAATCTTCTTTCTTGTAGTTTGGAACCATTGCTCCGTGTCCGCTTCTCTGGAGCAGCAGAAAACAACCTTTCTCCCTCCTCTATGTGACATCCTTTTATATATTTGAACATGGCTATCATATCACCCCTTAACCTCCTCTTCTCCAGGCTAAACATGCCCAGCTCCCTTAGCTGTTCCTCATAAGGCATCGTTTCCAGGCCTTTGACCATTTTGGTGGTTGCCCTCCTCTGGACATGTTCCCGTATACAAAAGATTCCTACACCTTTTATACCTTGCAGAACTATAGAAACCTTATACACATATTCCCACCTCTCTCTCTCTCTCTCTCTCTCTCTCTCTCTCTCTCTCTCTCTCTTTCTCTCTCTCTCTCTCTCTCTCTCTCTCTCACACACACACACACACACACTTAAGCAAAGGGTCATTTGCTTTTGAGATGTGCCTCTCACGCATAGACCTATCTAACATTAAAAAGTGCACTATATTTGGGGATACTGCTTGCAAAAAGGTGCTTTACAAAATGTGTATGTCGGGAGGACACAGTAAAATGCGGGTAAATTTTTATAAGGACTTTAAATATATATGTATACACGGCACAAACCAATGTGGAAATGTCATAAACTGAACATAAGTTGGGGGAAGTTAGGAATGGAGACAACTGAGATAAGGAGATTTTCCCGTCCCTGTGATGGTGTGACACCTCCTCTCATATTCTTCCAGTCTTTCCTGAAACCCCACAGTTTTTGCCATTTCCAGCCATTACAACAGTTTACCCTGTAACCAAAAATAAATAAGACTAACTGAAGTAATGCAGTAATCTTTTCCCAGTAACCTCTGCTTCCCCTTCCCCTTCCCCTTCCCCTTCCCCTTCCCCTTCCCTTCCTTTCCTGTGTTGTCTCCCAAGTCAAATTTTAGACTGTAAACTCCTTGTGGTGGGGACCTGTGACCTGTACTCTTGATATGTACTGTGTTGTTGTTGTTGTTGTTGTTGTTGTATAATAACACTATACACATGGATGGGAGAAGTGGGCATTACTGTTTAAAGCAGAAATGCACAGAAAAAGAGATTGCGTGGCAAGTCCCCCTCCCCCCTTGTGAAATAAAGACACAGGACACTTTATTTAAGGTTAATGGGCGTAAAAGGCCACAACTTTATTGATTACAGGAATTGAGAGGTATTGGCTTAGGCATTGGTTCCTATCGACTAACTGGCTTCAGCCCAATTGCATGAAGACCGGTGAGGGTTAACCACCAGAGGGGGAAGTCCTGCTGAAGTACGTCAACTAGGATCCCCCGGGTGTCACCGCTCGGGGGCGTGTCTTAGGCCCACACCTCCATAGGCTTCGGACAGGGCAACGCCCCCCAGAATCCTTTATCGGAGTACCCTTTGCTTGGGGGAGGTGATGCTGCTTCCTTCCCCCCACTTCATTTGCATAACAATACCCCTGCCAATGCCTAACCGCCAATACCGGGAAAGTTGTGACATTTGCTACGAGGTAGGCGAAAAAAACCAAATGACCGGTGCCAATTCGCCAAGTGGAAAAATTCCTACCAGGCCCCCTGAGCAACCAGGGTGACCAACCATGGGTCCATAGCAAGGTCCAAGGGGCAACTAAAGGGCGGGTAGGGTGGGAAACCTGGTCAGCTGGAGAGGCGAAGAGAGGGCGGTCCTTGGGCGTGCCGGGCATAAATAGCCCGGGCCACGCCCCCCTGCCAAGCCGATTGGCTAGGCAGGGAGCTGACCCGCCCGAGGATTCCCTCATTCTTGCGGGGGCTGTGAGCCCGCCCCTGCATGTGTGGGGAGGGCATGGGACCGCAACCCCACTTCCTCTCCAGCTTGGAAGTGGCTTTTTCCGATGCAACTTGTCGTTCACTATCCTCGGTCTTTTTCTATTGCACCTTCTTCCCGTCTTTTTGATAAGATGAGTTAAATATCTATGGGTGCATGTAGAGCGTGAGGCTCTTAGTCTCAGGTTCATGGATTCGAGTCCCACATTGGGCAAAAGATTCCTGCATTGCAGGGCATTAGACTAGATGGCCCTCACGGTCCCTTCAAACTCAACAATTCTGTGATTCTAAGTGCGCAGAGTGCCCAGGGACAAGTGACACGAAATGAAAAGCAATACAGCAAGGGGGCGTTGGTGCAGATACAATATCTGGACTTTTTCTTGGCCTAGAGGTGCAGTGGCAGATAAAGCTACTATACAGTGGTACCTCGGGTTAAGAACTTAATTCGTTCTGGAGGCCTGTTCTTAACCTGAAACTGTTCTTAAGCTGAGGTACCACTTTAGCTAATGGGGCCTCCCGCTGCCACCACACCGCCGCAGTGCGATTTCTGTTCTCATCCTGAAGCAAATTCTTAACCCGAGGTACTATTTCTGGGTTAGCGGAGACTGTAACCTGAAGCATATGTAACCTGAAGCATCTGTAACCCGAGGTACCACTGTAAACCTAATCCTTCCAGGCCTGTAGTTGTTACAGGCACAGGCAGTGGTGGAAGAAGAGTGTGGGGGGCGGCTCACCCCTGGTGCCATCTCTGAGGGGGGTGACAAGAAGGCACCCTGTGGCGGGCTCACCCCTTTGCTTGCGGCTGCACCCTCTGCTGCCATCCATACGGCACTTGAGCAGCGCTGTTGGCAAACCATGCGGTGCTACGTATGGAGGCTCATGTGCATGCAGCCTACATAGCGGTGTCACGCAGGCACCATATGTACAGCACATGTGCCGCCGGGTGGTTTTCCCCGCCCTCCGACACCCCGCACCAGGTGCTGGTTCTCATTTCTTCACCCCTGGGCACAGGAATCTTTCTCTGAACCAAAGTGACCATCCCAGTCACTCTAAGCTCGGGGAAGCCCATGTGGTGGACTCCAGATGTTGTTGGACTCTAACTCATTCATTATATAATATATATATATATATTCTGTTTTACAATTTAGAATATTCATTTAAACAACCTTAAAACATCAATGGCTTCCCTTCCTCTCTTTCCATGGTTCATTTGGCATATCATAAATCCCTGCATATTTTACATAAACTAAACCATTCAGTATTCCATTATTGCATCCATCAACACTTATTTACGCTGTTGAATTTATCTTAATGCTATAAACGTTTTCAAGTGTACACAATTCCCCCCCATATATTCAAGAAACATTTTCCAATCTTCTTCTTGTTCTCTTATTCTGTATGTTAGGTGCACAAGCTGCACATATCCTATCAGTTTAAGTTGCCATTCTTCTTTAGTTGGGACCTCGCTCGTTTTCCATTTTGGGGCTAACAAAACAAGGGCTACAGTAGTGAAATACATTAATAACCTTTTTCGACACCTAGAGTCTTTGGACTCTAATTCCTATCAGTCCCAGCCAGCGTGGCCAATGGTCAGGAATGATGCGAGTTGTAGTCTTGAATGGATAAAAGCTCATGCTCAAAAGCAGTAATTTATTTTGCAAAGGGTATTTTCCTTTCACCCTGCTAGACTTTTCTTTTTTTATTTTTGGGTGTCACCTACCATTTTCTCTTGCGTAACAGCGCAATCCAAGCCATCTCCATTATTTTTTTTCTTTTTTGAAATACAGTGGTACCTCTGGTTACGTACTTAATTCGTTCTGGAGGTCCGTTCTTAACCTGAAACTGTTCTTAACCTGAAGCACCACTTTAGCTAATGGGGCCTCCCGCTGCCGCCGCGCGATTTCTGTTCTCATCCTGAGGTAAAGTTCTTAATCTGAGGTACTATTTCTGGGTTAGCGGAGTCTGTAACCTGAAGCGTATGTAACCTGTGGTACCACTGTAATTTTTATTTGATTTTACAAGTCTGAAATTATAACACTACAACCATACATATCCACTTTTGTAGATTCCTCCGAATCTCTGGACTTCCCACTTTCCTCTCCATGGGACCTATTGTTAACCTTTTCAACTGCATATTATTCAATAGTCCATTTTAATATCACTCCATTATCTCCATAGTACTTGCTACATTACAAGTGTTATTGCAATCCTGCTAAAGCCACATCCATTCAATCCAATTCAATGGGGCTTACTCCCAGGTGGAAAAGCGGACCTAGTTTTTGTTCCATCCATGGCCCTTCACGATCCCAGACAATACCTTTGCCCCTCATGACACTTCAGGAAGAATGGGCTTAGCAGGGCCCCTCAACCCTAATTGTAGGAGGCTTCTCTGCAGCGTGCTAAGCAAGCCAGCTTGTGTGCAACTGGACTCCCATGGTCAGGGCAAAGCGGGTTGTCTCAGCAAAAGGGAAACCTGCTTCACAATGTACCATTTGTTAGTGCTGGATGAGAAAGCCGGCCACGACGGCTGCCATCCCTGTCCCTCCTACAGGCAAAAGTTGACCTTTTGCTGCTTCAGTTTCTCTGGGAAATGCTTCCTATTTATTTCTCGCTGTTGCAGCCTTGCTGAAGAGTTAGCACAACCCTGTGGTTCTTGACCACACAAGCTTCCTCGTCGCCATCTGACAGCAGCCGTATCCTGGAGGGGCCCAGAATGCTGTGTTTCCTAAAGCAAAAAAGGATTTCCTGGTGAGATCAGCCGCAGCTGCTTGCCTTCTTTGAAGTACACGCCGTGAATGGGGGGAAGGAGAAGATTTAATTTTTACGGCCCACTCTTTTGCATTCAGTCCATTGCCCACTTTTAAACCCTCTACTGGTTTCATTAGGCCTGAGGGTCTGATTCTCCCCTTTCAGCACACAGGGTGCTTCAAGAGGTGGGGGTCAGAACAGGAGCTATAAGGAGGGCTCCAGAGGTTTCTAGAAAGCTAAAGAAGCAGGGGCATGGAGACAACAGCCATTGTCTGCTGTTTGTCTCCAAAATCTGGTATTCTGAGGTACACTGCTTCCTACTATGGAGGTTACTGTCCCACAACATGAAAATAGTTGAAAGTAAGGAAGATATCCTAATTCAGACTAAAACCAGTGCTATTTTTCTAGGGGGGGGAAAGGGGCCAGAACTCCCCATAATCACTTCCTTTGTTCTCTTATAATGGCAGTAGCGCTCTGCTGAGATGTGCCAGAACTGAGTTCTGGTGCGTTCCAGCTGAAAAAAGCCATGCTAATAACAGAATAGCAGCAAACACAGGGTCAAGGTAAGAGATGCAGAACTGAAGTGATGAAGCTATCACAAAAAACGCCACACCCCTTCTGGGGAGAAGAGGTGGCACTCTTGGGCTTGCCGATCAGAAGGTTGGCGGAGTCTGTAACCTGAAGCATCTGTAACCTGAAGCATCTGTAACCCGAGGTTCCACTGTACCAAGAACAAACTTAGTTGGTCTCTAAGGTGCTACTGGACATTTTTTAAATTTTTTTTGCAATAAGGGATGTTAGAGGGAACCAGGTAGAGGGTCTTCTTGGTAGGGGCACCCCTCCAAACGCCCTCCCATCAGATGTCAAGGAAATAAACAACTACAGTGGAACCTCAGTTTTTGAGCATCTCGGAATCTGAACGATTCAGAACCTGAATGCCGAAAACACAGAAGTGAATGCTTCTGTTTTCAAACGCGCCTCAGAAGTCGAACAGCTTCCAAGGCGTGTTTCTCCGTTTCCTCAATGGAATTTGCCAACCACCCATTGCGCCTTGGTTGTCAAACGTTTCAGAAGTCGAACAGTCTTCCGGAACAGGTAAAGTTCAACAATGAAGGTACCACTGTATCTGACTTTTAGAAGACATCTGAAGGCTGTCCTGTTTAGTGAAGTTTTTAATGTTTGATGTTTCATCGTGTTTTTAATATTTTTTGGGGAGCTGCCCAGAGTGGTTGGGGAAACCCAGCCAGATGGGCAAGGTAGAAATAATAAAATTATTATTATTATTATTACTAGATTTCAGAGAGAAGATCAGAGCTAAATACACTATGCCACTCAAGAGAATTACACTCAATTGTGGAGAGCAGAAACAGTGTTCTCACAAGGGATGTAGAAGCCACTTCCCCCATTTCTTTCTTTCCTGGTCAGCAGGTGCTAGGAAGAGTGCTGCTAGTTCACCTCAAAATGCCGTCCCTTTCAATCTGCCAAACGAAGGGAAGGTTTTAAGTGCCTCACAGTATGGCTGGGCTTGCTGGCTTCGTATGTTGGACTGCAAAACAAACAAACAGGATAACCACAAGCCAAGTTGGCATTTCAACTGAAACCTAATGATGGCCTTGGGCTGCACAGAAAGAGGCTGTGGTGAATCAGTGGGATTTACTTAAAGAGCTGTTTCTGTTTCTGTGCTGGGCAGCACTTACCCTAGACTGACCCTTGCCGGGTATTCTCTGAATAAACATCGGTTAACATGCCTGGAAGGTTGTTCTGGATCCAAAGAATCGATTGAGTTGAGCCAAGCTGCTTTTCACAGCAGACGCAGCATTGGAAAGGGAAATGGGGAACCACACTCATATTGGCACCTTGCTCAGAATAGCAGCCAACATCTGAAGTGTGGCACAATAATAATAATAATTCTTATCACTAAATTATGGGAGAAAGTTGCATGGAACTTAGCCCCATGTCGTCTTCTTCTTTGGCAATCGCTTGTAGCCGAGTAAGATTGTCTTTTATATGCCTGTTGTCTTTGTCCATGGAGTTTTCTTGGCAGGGATACTGGAGTGGCTTGCCAGTTCCTGCTCCAGGAAGATCACGTTTGGTCAAAACTCTCCACTATGACCTATCCATATTGGGTGGCCCTGCACGGCATAGCTCATAGCTCATAGTTTCTCTGAGTTATTCAAGCCCCTTTGCCACGGCAAGGCAGTGATCCATGAAGGGGTAACAGCAGTCACGAAATTAAAAGACGCCTGCTCCTTGGGAGAAAGGCGATTGCAAACCTAGACAGCATCTTAAAAAGCAGAGACATCACCTTACCAACAAAGGTCTGTATAGTTAAAGCTATGGTCTTCCCAGTAGTGATGTATGGAAGTGAAAGCTAGACCATAAAGAAGGCTGATCGCTGAAGAATTGATGCTTTTGAATTATGGTGCTGAAGGAGACTCTTGAGAGTCCCATGGACTGCAAGAAGATCAAACCTCTCCATTCTGAAGGAAATCAGCCCTGAGTGCTCACTGGAAGGACAGATCCTGAAGCTGAGGCTCCAAGACTTTGGCCACCTCATGAGAAGAGAAGACTCTTTGGAAAAGACCCTGATGTTGGGAAAGATTGAGGGCACAAGGAGAAGGGGACGACAGAGGACGAGATGGTTGGACAGTGTTCTTGAAGCTACCAGCATGAGTTTGACCAAACTGCGGCAGGCAGTGGAAGACAGGAGTGCCTGGCGTGCTCTGGTCCATGGGGTCACGAAGAGTCGGACACAACTAAACAACAACAACAAGATTGTCTTCCATGAACACAGTCTTAACAGTGAGTCCGTAGGTGACTGTGGAGGCCATTTCTGGATCTACACATCCTTCCACAGTGGGGTCATAGGTTTCTGGATGGGAGTTGATCATGGTGAGGGTTTGCCAAACATGCCTTCTTCTTAGCATGTTTCTCCCATTTGTCCTGAGTTTGAGCATCTTCAAAATCCATTGCACCTTTGGTAAAGGCTGTTCTCCAATTAGAACGCTCACAGGCCAGGGTTTCCCAATTGTTGTTGTTTACACTACAATTTTGAGAGAGTCTTTAAACCTCTTTTGTTGACCACTAGCATTACACTTTCCATTTTTAAGTTCAGAATAGAGTAGTTGCTTTGGAAGACGATCATCAGGCATCTGTACAACATGACCAATCCACAAAGTTGATGTTAAAGAATCATGGCTTTGACACTGGTGATCTTTGCTTCTTCCAGTACACTGCCATTAGTTCAGCTGCCTTCCCAAATGATGCGCAAAATTTTTGAGAGACACCATTGATGGAATCTTTTGAGGAGTTGGAGATGGCATTTATAAGTGGTCCACGTTTCACAAGCATACAGTAAGGTTGGCAGTACAACAGCTTTGTAAACAAGCATTTTTGTTTCCCTGCAAATGTCCTCAAACACTCTGCACTTCAATCAGGAGAAAGCTGCACTTGCAGAGTTCAGGCAATGTTGGATTTCGGCATCAATATTGGCTGAAATCTGTGTAGGAATCCGGGACCAAGGAGAAGAGTCGGTGGAAGAAGATTGGAAAATTTTTTAAAGTTTATCTTTAAAAATATTGTAAAATTAAGAAAGATGTTGGAAAAAGAAAATTATGTGGTTTTGGCAGAAATGACATAAAGGATTAAGTAAAAATGAATTGGTGAAAGAGAGAACGTAAAATTATAGTATATTAAGACAAATTATTAAGATAAAAACAAGGTTGGAAGGATTTGCTGAAATAACAATTTGAATTAGAATACAAAAATGGGAGGTGTGAGGAGGTCAAGGAAATAAGTAAAGGAAAGAAAGCTATGTAAAGGTTCGATTTGTTCTTTTTTTGTATTGATTGTATTTTTTTCTGGGGGTTTTTTTGCTTTTCTTTTTTTCTCTTTTTTCTTTTTGTAATCTTTAAAATTTGAATAAATATTATTTTTTTTAAAAAAAGAAACATACTTCAAACAAGGTCTGGTGATCTCTCACTTGGGAAGGAACAGGAATGGATACTTAGGATTCCTGGGGTATGATCAATTTGTAGGCTGTGCCTGGTTATGAAAGGAGTCATCCCTTTGTGCAGGGTCATATCATATTATCAGCAGTGGTTGGATTTATAATAGTACAAATGGTGCACTTACACCAAGGCCCATAACTGGAAGAGGACCCAGACTCATTAAAAAGGAAACTAAGTCTCTAGCCCTACTAGATGAAAAGTTATAAAACAAAATGTGCTGGCACCCTTCTAAATGATTTTAGCAGCTCTCTGGGGTTTCAGGAATTCTTTCCTAGTCCTACCTTGAAAGGTTGGGAAATTAACCAGGGACCTTCTGTACAAAAAGCAGAGCCTCAGCCACTCAGCTATGGCCCTTCCCCATAGAAACAAACAAACAGTTTAAACTTAGAGCGTATGATATATCCCTGCCCATAGATTTCTTTTTCTCTTAGGGCTGTAAAACTCACTCCCTGACATAACCTACTTAAGGGCAAGGCAGGTTTGGAAAGACTATTTATGCAAAATCGATAAGCATAATTTGAGGAGGGAATTCACTCTTGCTAGGTTTCATTCGATGCCATCTGCAGTTTTAGCCCTCGACTCCATTTAACTCATCTCCCTTGCTATTGTGGGACTAGGAGAGTGGAGGATCCCCCTCATTACGTATTTGATTGTCCACCTTCAGGGGGTGCAGGAGAAAAAGATGTGTTAAATGCTCCCTCTTTCAAACGATAACTATCTGCTTTTCAATCATGTCACCCGGATAATAAAAAGGAGCTGCCACTTTTCAAATTATTAATATTGGCGTGATGAGTGGGGTTCATTAAGACAAATGTCATTGTGCTACAGGTGCATAAATGCTTTTATATGTCTGGTTTCATTTTTAATTTCTTTCTCTCTTTTGTCATTGCTAATGGAATTAATCTCAAAGAATTCTCTCTGGTTTCTTCCAAGCAATCAAGATTTGGTGAATAGAACAGAGTAAAAAAAAACCCCGAATAAATACTAGCACTCACTGAAAAAGGTCGTCCTGCTGTGGCAACTCTGTTTTCCTATGATTATTCTGCTAATGGATCTCAATCTGCTCCTGACAATGGCCATTTTCAGAATGGATTCTGATGGGCTATCAAAGCATAATGGAAGCACCGGAACAGCTGGAGAGTCCTCTAATCTCCAGGATGCTGTGAGCTCTTGGCCTTTGAGCACCACACTCTTGCCTTGCCAACAGTACCAGGATGCCAGATGCTGATTCATTCTGCAGAAGCACAGAGTGTCTTCAATGTGGCCTCAAGCTGAACCTTCCCAGCTGCAATGGTTAACAATGAAAGGTTGTTTTAGCTGCCTTGACCACAGGACTGTGTACATTTATGGCTGGTGTAGGAAGAGAGCAGACTGAAATAATCATGTCCTTCACAGGGGGAATGAGAGCAAAGGGAGACTGAGAAGTCACATGCATAGGGAAAGGCCTTTACCCTAGGAACTGAGTTCCCCGTCACAGGACTTGTTTATCTGATGGTTGATCCAAGAAGGGTTGGCGAATTAGCGAATTCAGAAACGTTGGCATGATAAGCAACCTTCTCGTGTGCATGCACTGACAGCTTTACCTCACCTCCTGAGATAATTAAGTGTGTATGTGTGTGTTTGTAAGAATTTACATATGGCTTGGTCATCCATAACCTCTAAGCAGTTTACATAACATATAAGAGGGTGAATTACAGTAGTAATCAGATCTGTGATTACAAATCAGCCAGTGTGTTAGCAGGCCAAACAATACAGCTGTGTTCTATCAAGTAAGGGCTCCTGGAGTCTGAAGTTTGTATCCAACTAAATCATTGCACACAGAAAACGACTTCCATGAGCACAACAGCAAAAGCCCCTCTGCCTCCCCATATCTGCTTTTGGGATTCTTCTTCTTTTTTTAAAAAAAAAACTTTTATTGATAAATGCAATACCTACAAACACAAACCAGAACACTAAACAAACTTATTATACATATATACATATACCTCTCTACTTAGATTACAAAAAAAGAAAACAAATATACAAACTAAACATAGAGACATAAATTTTGACCTCCCTCGACCTATATGTGCCTTCCTTTGTTTCTTTTCTTATTTTCACTGTGTTATCAATATTATTTTTCACTATTTCATCTTATACCCATTTCTTCTTAATTTTTTACTCTATAAGTTTCATTCATTGCATATTTATATATTAATACCAGAACAATGCTTTTTGATGTATTCCTTCCACTCCTCTATCAGTTTTTTGTCTGATTGGCCTCTTACCACTGCTGTAAGTCTTGCTGATTCTATATATTCACAAAATCTTATTTGCCATTCTCTTATTAAGGGAGTTTTTTCTCCCTTCCATTTTTTTGTTATAATCATTCTGGCTGCAGTGGTTGCATATAAGAAAACTTTTTTCCTAGCTGCAGGAATGTCAGTCAATATAATTCCCAAGAGGTACACCTCTGTGGTTTTTTTACATGATATTTTAAGCATTTTTTAAAGTTCCTCTTGGATGTCACTCCAAAATTGTTTAATATACACACACTCCCACCACATATGACACATGGTTCCTATCTCTGTTATGCATCTCCAGGACAAATTAGATTTTGATTTATAATTTTTTGCCAATTGGACCAGGGTTAAGTACCATTGATACATCATTTTCATTATATTTTCTCTGTGACGCAGGCTGTGAATTTGATATCATATTTTCATAATTTCTCCCATTGGTCTAATCTAATTGTGTGGCCTATATCTCTGGCCCACTTAATCATAACTTCCTTGGGATTCTTCTATCCCTCTGGATCAGAGTTTGGAGTGAGGCAGGGGGCGCAAGGGGGGAGCAGGGAGAGGTAGGGCAAGTTCTATTGTGCTTGCATGCAAAGATTTAGTTGGATACAACCCTAAAATGCAGAGTAGGTGCTCTAAGAGACTGTACCGTGGAGAGAATGCTTTCAGAACCTATTGAGAGCTGAGCCTACATTTCTGAGGTACCTCCTTTTTCTCCCACGCACCCCACCTACCAAGAAAATAAGCCCATTTTACAGAATTTTCTCTAAAGATTCTCAACAACTGTTTTTGTGGCGGCCGCCATTCCTCCCTGCAATTCCTCGGAATGACAAAGGCGTTTAAGAGGAACCAGAATGGTGAAAGTGCTGCCAATACAGTTCCTGGTGGTGGTAGTTGCAGCCAAGAGTTCCATGGAAGTGTCTTGGAGGGGGATGCCTGGATCTGGAGGAAGAATGGGAGGATCTCAAGGAGTTGGACCTGGACAACAAAGAGGAAGGTCCTAGCAGAATGATGAAGGTGGTGGTGGTGGGAGGGGTGAATCAGGACCCCAAGAAGTGTCTGAAGCCAGTATTCCAGGAAATGGAAATCTGGATCCAAGGGAGGGACCAGGCAAGTGGGTGGGAGTGTTCCTCAGTCCAGTATACCTGAAGGAGCGTCTCCACCTCCATCGTTCTGCCCGGACACTGAGGTCCAGTGCCGAGGGCCTTCTGGCGGTTCCCTCATTGCAAGAAGTGAGGTTACAGGGAACCAGACAGGGCCTTCTCAGCAGTGGCGCCTGCCCTATGGAACGCCCTCCCACTAGATGTCAAAGAGAAAAATAACTACCAAACTTTTAGAAGACATCTAAAGGCAGCCCTGTTTAGGGAAGCTTTTAATGTTTAATAGGTTATTGTATTTTAGTGTTTTGTTGGAAGCCACCCAGAGTGCCTGGGGGGACCCAGCCAGATGGGCGGGGTATAAATAATAAATTATTATTTTATTATTATTATTATTATTATTATTATTATTATTATTCTGCTCCAGTGACACAGGAATTGTAAGAAGCGGACCTGAAAAGCCATAAAATGCAAAGGATGGTGGAGCACTTCAATTCAGTCTGCATTTGAAGCCAAATCAATCAAATTCCAAAACAATTTACAAAATGGAGCACAGTTATCTTTCAAAATTCACACTTATCTGAATTTTGCAATCCAGTTCGCCAGCCAAGTAATGGCGAGATCTATTAATATATTAGGGATAAAAAGGGAGGTGTTTGTGAGAGTAGCACACAAATCTGCATTCTAATAGGGGAAATTGCTTGCAAAAATGGGTAAATTAGTTAAAACTGGATATTAAAATGTGCCTCTTAGGATAAATTCGGACTAGAATGTTGATGAATTTTCATGAGGTTTTTTTTTTTAATTGCAAATTACTACAAAATGTGGAGAACCAAATTTAAGACTGGCAAACTGAAAACAGAGAGAACTAGATTTAACGGTGCCTTCCATAGTTCCAGTTACAGATAGGTAGCCGTGTTGGTCTGCCATAGTCAAAACAAAAAATTCCTTCCAGTAGCACCTTAAAGACTTAGTTGGTCTTTAAGGTGCTACTGGAAGGATTTTTTTGTTTAGATTTAACGGATCCAGGTAGCAGTCAGTGGGATGCAATTCTGTGCTGAGCAGAAATGCACGCAGGATAACATCAGAATGATGCCCTCCCAGTTTATGAAGGCTTCTTAAGACACTCCAGAGGGCCCATCAACAAAGATACAAAATTTTATTCTCCCTCTAGCTCCACAGTGTCCTACTGTTAACGTCTTCTTTTTTAAGTCCTAGCAGGAAAACCCAGCAGGAATCCTGACCTTTCGAAATATTTCTGTCTATGTCAATGGATATCATTCTCTCTTGTTCAACTCCATCTTTGTGGGCTGCTTGTCAGGAGGGTTTATAAATCTAATGCAGCCTTTGGTAGCTTAATCGGGAGAACAAAGTATTTGATAATGAAAAAAATGACATGAAGTAATGAGCGTTGTTGAGTGAGGAGTGCGCACGGGGCTGGTTAGCGTATTGAAGAATCAACCCAAATGTTCAAAGTGACAGAGTGACATTTTTCAAGAGCGGTTTTGGGCGACTGCTTCAGACAGGTGACAAGATAGCGTCTTGATCAGATGGTAACCTTTCATTTTCTGTGGACAAGTGAGGTCCACGGGAGAAAAAGGGCCTGGGAGAAAAATCCATCACTCAGCATGCGAATGCAAAGTGGCACATGAACACACGCTGACAGGCCAAGGCTCGGCCCTGTCCATCAATGTTGACAAGCAGTCGCCACTCAAAAACCCCGACATATGTTTCATAAACTGCAAGGCGCGCATGCCTCGGCGATTGCCATCCGACTTGTTGCTTAATTGCTGGTCCCGGTGCAGGAGGGAATGAGCCCATCTCCTGGGAAGCCAATATGACAAGGGGACCTGGCCCCCAACTGTGCGTCTTGGAAAATGACAGGACTTTTGGAGGAGCTCACAGGGGCAGCTTCAAAGCTTATCAGCGGGTTGAGAACTTTGCAAAAGGAAACAGCCTTTCAGCTTGTGATCATTTTCTTTTCTTTTCTTTTGGAAATAATTTTTATTTGATTTTACCAATAAAGGTAAAGGGACCCCTGACCATTAGGTCCAGTCGTGGCCGACTCTGGGGTTGCGGTGCTCATCTCGCTTTATTGGCCGAGGGAGCTGGCGTACAGCTTCCGGGTCATGTGGCCAGCATGACTGAGCCGCTTCTGGTGAACCAGAGCAGCGCACGGAAACGCCATTTACCTTCCCGCTGGAGTGGTACCTATTTATCTACTTGCACTGTGATGTGCTTTCGAACTGCTAGGTTGGCAGGTTGGCAATACAAAACTATAAAAAACTATAAAAACTATAAAAAAGACCAAATATATATCCATATACAGAGATTTCTCCGAATCTCAGGACTTCCCCCCCCCAGTCCCATTTTGAACATGTAAAACTGCATCATGTTCCAATCTCTAACTTTTAAGCCAGTCCATATTATCCATGGTAATTATTACACTACAAGTGAAATCAAAATCCCGCCAATGTTTCCATTTGCTTACAGTGGTCTCTTAGATAACTTATAAAATTTTCCCATTCTTTTATAAAGTTTTTGTCCTCTTGGTTCCTGAATTTTCCGGCCAGCTTTGCCATTTTGGCATAGTCCATCAGCTTGGTTTGCCATTCCTCTCTTGTCTTCTTTCCATCTCTGGGCTAGTAACATCTGGGTTACATTCGCTTCAGGTTACAGACTCCGCTAACCCAGAAATAGTGCTTCAGGTTAAGAACTTTGCTTCAGGATGAGAACAGAAATCGTGCTCCGGCGGCACAGCAGCAGCGGGAGGCCCCATTAGCTAAAGTGGTGCTTCAGGTTAAGAACAGTTTCAGGTTAAGAATGGACCTCCAGAATGAAGTACTTAACCCGAGGTACCACTGTACTTCTCTTATACATTTTTGCCACCTTAGCAGGAGTCAAATACCACCGGTACATCATTTTCATATCATTTTCTTTCAAAGTACAATGTGCCATAAATTTAAGCTTGTGATCATTTTCTATGCTATTGTTAAGCTGCTCGGCACATGCTAGGATACCAGGGGAGAGAAGTGGTAATATTTCAATTTGCCTAGGGCAGCAAAAGTCCATGGGTCAGCCCTGTTATTAGAATAGAAAAGGATTTTTAGCCGCAATCCACAGGGCAAAACATCACCAGGCAGCTTGTGATAGATTGGCTGAGCTGTAGCTCAGTGCTTTAGCACATGTTTTGCATGCAGAAGTTCTCAGGTTCAATTTCTGATAGCTCAATTTCCAAGTAGCTCTGGAATAGACTCCATCCTCAAACCCTGGAGTCCCACTGCCAATCTGTGTTAGCCATACTGAGCTAGATAGACCAAAGGTGGTCCTAAGCCAGCGTGGTGTAGTGGTCAAGAGTGGTAGACTCGGAATCTGGTGAACCGGGTTCGCTTCTCCACTCTTCCACATGCAGCTGCTGGGTGACCTTGGGCTAGTCACACTTCTCTGAAGTCTCTCGGCCTCACTCACCTCATGGTGTGTTTGTTGTGGGGGAGGAAGGGAAGGGAGAATGTTAGCCGCTTTGAGACTCCTTAGGGTAGTGATAAAGCGGGATATCAAATCCAAACTCAACTCTTCTCTCTCTCTCTCTCTCTCTCTCTCTCTCTCTCTCCTCCACTCCCCAACACAAAATCTCTCCTGATCTGCAATGAATATATATATATCTCAGCAAACAGGAGGAGATCTTCCCAGGAGAGTTCTTAGTAAAGGATGAATCAACCTCTTTCTCTGCTCACTATATGGGTACAGAAGATAGGTAAAAGATAAAGGTAAAGGACCCTGGATGGTTAAGTCCAGTCAAAGGTGACTATGGGGTTGCAGCGCTCATCTTGCTCTCAGGCGGAGGGAGCCGGCGTTTGTCTACAGACAACTTTCCGGGTCATGTGGCCGGCATGACTAAACTGCTTCTGGCGCAATGGGACACAGTGACTATGCTTTCAAACTGCTAGGTTGGCGAGAGCTGGGACAGAGCAATGTGAACTCACCCTGTTGCATGGATTAGAACCACCGACCATCTGATCAGCAAGCCCAAGAGGCTCAGTGGTTCAGACCACAGCATGGTCCACAGATACTATAGCTCTGGCTCCATGCATTATTAACCAAAGTCTTGCTGAATTGTCCACTTAACAATGCAGAAGGCAGCACACGAAAACAAGCAAAGATAAATACACTTGGAAACAATTAATATATACAATAATAATAATAATAATAATAATAATTTATTATTTATACCCCGCCCATCTGGCTGGGCCTCCCCAGCCACTCTGGGCGGCTTCCAAAAGAATATTAAAATACTATGATACATCAAACATTAAAAGCATCCCTAAACAGGGCTGCCTTCAGATGTCTTCTAAAAGTCTGGTAGTTGTTGTTCTCTTTGACATCTGGTGGGAGGGCATTCCACAGGGAGGGCGCCACTACCGAGAAGGCCCTCTGCCTGGTTCCCTGTAACTTGACTTCTCGCAGTGAGGGAACCGCCAGAAGGCCCTCGGTGCTGGACCTCAGTGTCCGGGTAGAATGATGGGGGTGGAGACGCTCCTTCAGGTATACTGGACCGAGGCCGTTTAGGGCTTTAAAGGTCAGCACCAACACTTTGAATTGTGCTCGGAAACGTACTGGGAGCCAATGTAGGTCTTTCAAGACCGGTGTTATATGGTCTCGGCGGCCGCTCCCAGTCACCAGTCTGGCTGCTGCGTTCTGGATTAGTTGTAGTTTCCGGGTCACCTTCAAAGGTAGCCCCACGTAGAGTGCATTGCAGTAGTCCAAGCGGGAGATAACCAGAGCATGCACCACTCTGGCGAGGCAGTCCACAGGCAGATAGGGTCTCAGCCTGCGTACCAGATGGAGCTGGTACACAGCTGCCCTGGACACGGATTTAACTTGTGCCTCCATGGACAGCTGTGAGTCCAAAATGACTCCCAGGCTGCACACCTGGTCCTTCAGGGGCACAGGTACCCCATTCAGGACCAGGGAGTCCTCCACACCTGCCCGCCTCCTGTCCCCCAGAAACAGTACTTCTGTCTTGTCAGGATTCAATCTCAATCTGTTAGCCGCCATCCATCCTCCAACCGCCTCCAGACACTCACACAGGACTGTCACCGCCTTCACTGGTTCTGATTTGAAAGAGAGGTAGAGCTGGGTATCATCCGCATACTGATGAACACCCAGCCCAAACCCCCTGATGATCTCTCCCAGCGGCTGCATGTAGATGTTGAAAAGCATGGGGGAGAGGACAGAACCCTGAGGCACCCCACAAGTGAGAGCCCAGGGGTCTGAACACTCATCCCCCACCACCACTTTCTGAACACGGCCCAGGAGGAAGGAGCGGAACCACTGTATGACAGTGCCCCCAGCTCCCAGCCCCTCAAGACGGTCCAGGAGGATGTTATGGTCGATGGTATCAAACGCCGCTGAGAGATCCAGCAGAACCAGGAAACAGCTCTCACCTTTGTCCCTGGCCCGCCGGAGATCATCAACCAGTGCGACCAAGGCAGTTTCAGTCCCATGATGAGGCCTGAATCCCGACTGGAAGGGATCCAAATGGTCCGCTTCTTCCAGGCGTGCCTGGAGTTGTTCAGCAACCACTCGCTCAATCACCTTGCCCAAGAATGGAAGATTTGAGACTGGGCGATAGTTGGCCATCGTGGCCGCATCTAAAGATGGTTTTTTAAGAAGTGGTTTGATAACCGCCTCTTTCAGTGGGTCTGGGAAGGCTCCCTCACGGAGGGAAGCATTCACCACCTCACGAAGCCCATCACCCAGTCCTTCCCGGCTAGCTTTTATAAGCCAGGATGGGCAAGGATCAAGGAGACAGGTGGTTGGTTTCACTCGTCCAAGCAGCCTGTCCACATCCTCGGTGGTAACAGATTGGAATTGATCCCATGCAATTTGACTAGACAGGACTCTAGCACTCTCCCGCCCCGGCCCTGCTCCCACGGTGGCGTCTACCTCTTCCCGAATCTGAGCGACTTTATCTGCAAAAAACTTTGCAAAATCATTGCAGGAGATCATGTGGCCCGTACTGGGCCCCGATGTAGCAGGTGGTTCCGCTAAATTGCGGACCACCTGAAAAAGTCTCCTGCTGCTGTTTTCTGCAGATGCAATAGAGGCGGCGAAGAAAGTTTTCTTCGCCGTCGCTACCGCCACTTGGTAGGCTCGACATTGAGCTCTAACCTGTGTCCGGTCAGCTTCAGAATGAGTTATCCGCCACCGGCGCTCTAGCCGTCTCAACGATTGTTTCATTGCCCTCAGATCCGTGGAAAACCACGGGGCTCTCCGGGCTCCATGCAATCGGAGAGGGCGCTTCGGAGCCAAACAGTCAATAGCCCTGGTTAACTCCACATTCCAGCGGGCCACCAGGGAATCAACTGAAAGGCCATCAACATGGGATAAAGCATCCCCTACCACTCTCTGGAAACCATTTGGATCCATTAAGTGGCGGGGGCGGACCATCCGAATCGGTCCCACCTCCCTGCAGAGGGGAAGGGTCGCGGAGAAGTCCAGTTGCACCAGGAAGTGATCTGACCATGGCACTTCTTTTGTTTCACTTTTAGTTAGTGTCAGATCACCAACATCCGTAGAGGTAAACACCAGGTCCAAGGCATGTCCGCGGCTATGGGTTGGGCCAAACTTATTCAGGGACAGCCCCATGGAGGCCATGCTTTCCACGAAGTCCCGAGCGGCCCCTTGTAAGGTCGTGTCGGCATGGATATTAAAATCCCCTAGGACAACCAAACTAGGCGTCTCCAGGAGAACATCCGCCACGACCTGAAGCAGCTCGGGCAGGGAATCCTTGGTGCAGCGGGGAGGTCGGTACACCAAAAGGAATCCTGTACTGCCCCTATTGCCCAACTTCCAGAACATGCACTCAGAAAACTGGGTCTTCCCAATAGGACGCCTGGTGCAAACTAATGACTTCCTAAAAATCACTGCAACCCCCCCTCCCCGCCCACAAGGCCTGGGTTGCTGTGCGTAAGAGAAACCTGGTGGACAAGCAGCGGCAAGAACAGGCCCATCTGCTTCATTCAACCAAGTCTCTGTTACACATGCCAGGTCAAATCCTCCATCCATGATCAGGTCATGGATGGCAGTGGTCTTATGAATCATTGACCTGGCATTGCACAGCAGCACCTTCAGGTCATGTGGGTATCCCTTGCTGATTCTAGTATCCATCTGGTCAGGACCAGACCTGGAGGCAGGGATAGTCCTCAGACAACGACTAAACCTGCCTTCTCTGTAATGACATGGTCTGGTCTTAGCGTAACTCCTCCTCCTACCCGAGATCACTGAGATCGGTTGTCCCAACGCATCCCCCCCTGTGGAACATGCCGCAGCCATTTTGTTGGCTGGGACCCACTCCCCGGCAGCCCTGACCCCTCCCCTTAAAAACAAAGTAAGGCATTAAAACAATGAAAACAAAACAAAAAAGAAACCCCAAAAAACAATACAAATAAAAAACTGTAAAAATTACAATCCATCAAAATCAAACAAATTCCCAACTAAACATCCATCCCAGCCCCACCCCACCCCTGCATATACAATAATAATAATCACAATAATAATAATAATAAAGAAATAAAAAGGAAAAGGAAAATTTTAAAACATTTTAAAAGGAACTCTGCACCCCTCCGGATCCCCCTGGGCCGCAGCAGCAGTGACAGCAATCGTCCCTGTGAGGCCTGTCAGGCCCCGCCCCGGGCCAGATGGTGAGTGGCAGGAGGAGCAGGGCCCTCAGACACCCAACAGGAGAGTCCTCCTGGGCAGCAGAGCACAGCAGTCCTTATGGGCCTTCAGGCCCCGCCCCGGGCCAGATGGTGAGTGGCAGGAGGAGCAGGGCCCTCAGACACCCAGCAGGAGAGTCCTCCTGGGCAGCAGAGTCCAGCAGTCCTTATGGGCCTGTCAGGCCCCGCCCCGGGCCAGATGGTGAGTGGCAGGAGGAGCAGGGCCCTCAGACACCCAGCAGGAGAGTCCTCCTGGGCAGCAGAGTCCAGCAGTCCTTATGGGCCTTCAGGCCCCGCCCCGGGCCAGATGGTGAGTGGCAGGAGGAGCAGGGCCCTCAGACACCCAGCAGGAGAGTCCTCCTGGGCAGCAGAGTCCAGCAGTCCTTATGGGCCTGTCAGGCCCCGCCCCGGGCCAGATGGTGAGTGGCAGGAGGAGCAGGGCCCTCAGACACCCAGCAGGAGAGTCCTCCTGGGCAGCAGAGTCCAGCAGTCCTTATGGGCCTTCAGGCCCCGCCCCGGGCCAGATGGTGAGTGGCAGGAGGAGCAGGGCCCTCAGACACCCAGCAGGAGAGTCCTCCTGGGCAGCAGAGTCCAGCAGTCCTTATGGGCCTGTCAGGCCCCGCCCCGGGCCAGATGGTGAGTGGCAGGAGGAGCAGGGCCCTCAGACACCCAGCAGGAGAGTCCTCCTGGGCAGCAGAGTCCAGCAGTCCTTATGGGCCTTCAGGCCCCGCCCCGGGCCAGATGGTGAGTGGCAGGAGGAGCAGGGCCCTCAGACACCCAGCAGGAGAGTCCTCCTGGGCAGCAGAGTCCAGCAGTCCTTATGGGCCTGTCAGGCCCCGCCCCGGGCCAGATGGTGAGTGGCAGGAGGAGCAGGGCCCTCAGACACCCAGCAGGAGAGTCCTCCTGGGCAGCAGAGTCCAGCAGTCCTTATGGGCCTTCAGGCCCCGCCCCGGGCCAGATGGTGAGTGGCAGGAGGAGCAGGGCCCTCAGACACCCAGCAGGAGAGTCCTCCTGGGCAGCAGAGTCCAGCAGTCCTTATGGGCCTGTCAGGCCCCGCCCCGGGCCAGATGGTGAGTGGCAGGAGGAGCAGGGCCCTCAGACACCCAGCAGGAGAGTCCTCCTGGGCAGCAGAGTCCAGCAGTCCTTATGGGCCTGTCAGGCCCCGCCCCGGGCCAGATGGTGAGTGGCAGGAGGAGCAGGGCCCTCAGACACCCAGCAGGAGAGTCCTCCTGGGCAGCAGAGTCCAGCAGTCCTTATGGGCCAGCAGTCCAGCAGTCCTTATGGGCCAGATGGTGAGTGGCAGGAGGAGCAGGGCCCTCAGACACCCAGCAGGAGTGTCCCCCCCCACCCCCAAATGCAGGCATGATGCATAAAATGGAATAAAAGGAACACTATTGAACAATCATAAATCTGTAGCAAGGCAGTGACAGTGCAGATAAATGAAGGCTTGAAACTAAATGAGGATGAGGAGAGAGCACATGCTCTGTGCTCCCATGACCTTATACAAGCAAGAGGCCGTGATGATTCCATTGTTTAAGGGGCTATTAAGAAGTAATGGAGAAAGGGATTTGTTAGCTGCAGTTCTCAAATACTAAGGGTGGGATTCTACTAATGGAAGCCCCTGCAAGGACTTCTGCTAGAGCAATGGGGCTTTCCTGCTCCCCTATGTGCCCCACACAGTCCCCCAAAAGGAGAATCCCTAAAACAGTGAGCAGGAGGAGGAGAGAGGGAATCATTCTGTCTTACACTGATGCAACAAATGCCATAGCGCTAATGTCGAATCCCTCCCAAGGTCTACTAACCTTTGGGTAGCAAAAAATTAGGCCTTCTTCCGCCTGTAATTGCCCAAAACCTCAGGATAAAAGTCTAACCTGAGTATAATCTTCTCCATCTCTTTCATCCATTGACTAATAAAAGGGTCTAAGAGCAATAAGGAGAGATAATTAATGTGATTAGTGTCACTTTCCCACTGGTGACCCTTGGGCATAGAATCCCAGTGTGGGGCAGTATGAAGTGGATTCACAGAACCTGAGGATTTTGCAGCTGTTTGGTGGACTTGCATTACATATATGAACTATTATCCCCATTTCAATATTGTACCTGCCAAGTATCTATGGAACTATCATGCCATCTACCTATGTCTTTACATACAAATAGCTTGCAATGCCTGTTGTGCCTTTGGGTCTTCATTCACTTGCTCCCTTTTCTTTTATTCCTCCCATCCTTTCCCCACAAGTCAATAGAAGAGCTGGTAGTTTGCTTACCATTCACTGAGTTATCACTGTTTTCATATCTCTGTTGATTGCTGAGTGTTCATTTTGATTCATCAAAAAATTCATCAAAATAACAAATAAGGTAAAGGACCCCTGGACGATTAAGTCCAGTCAAAGGCAACTACGGGGTTGCGGCGCTCACCTCGCTTTCCGGCCAAAGGAGCCGGCGTTTGTCCACAGACAGCTTTCTGGGTCATGTGGCCAGCATGACTAAACCACTTCTGGCACAATGGGACAATATGATGGAAACCAGAGCGCACAGAAATGCCGTTTACCTTCCCGCTGCAGTGGTACCTATTTATCTACTTGCACTGGTGTGCTTTCAAACGGCTAGGTTGGCAGAAGCTGGGATTTAGCAATGGGAGCTCACCACTGTCACATGGATTTGAACTGCCGACTTTCTGATTGGCAAGCCTAAGAGCCTTAGGAGGGGAATGGGGAAGCAGTGGCTGAAGAGGTGGTAGAAGGAATTCATGGGGATCAAGCAAGTTCCTGCCCCAAACAGGTTGCCAGCAAGAACTTCCTTGAACTGCATCTCCTTATGAATGAAGCATTCCCTATCTCCATATGTAGCTGCTCACACCTTAAGATCCGTTTCAGAGGCCCTTCTCCAGGTAGACCACCTGGGTGAAGTGTGCAGTAGGTGGCTACTGGAGGAAGGACCTTCTCAGTGGTGGCACCTCAGCTATAGAAAGACCTCCTCAGAAAAGCTTGCCCAGAACCTACCATGTTACCAGGCAAAGACTTGTGATTCGATGACCCGCCCCCCGCTTGGGAATAATAAAGGCACGTGGACACAGTATATTAGGTTAATGGGCTAGAAAAGGCCACAACTTTATTGATTACAGCATGTGAGAGGTATTGGCTTAGGCATTGGACAACAGCAAATTTTGACTCCACCCACTCAAAGAGGGGTGAGTCTGACGAGGGTTAACCACCAGTAGGGGGAGCCTGTTGATGCAAATACAACTATAAACTCTCCCCTGATGTCACTGGGGGTCGTGCCATGGCCCCCAGCCACACAGGGCATCGGACAGGATCCACGACCGCCGGATTCCTTTAACGAAATACCCAAAGTGAAAGGGTAGGCGATGGCCACACCTTGCCCTTCTATACACCAACAATTGGCTCCCACTCACAATCCCTCCCCTCCGGAAGGTGGAGAGGCTTTACCTATTTTCCCAGCCAGGAAGGAGCAATAGGTAGGCAGGAAAAGTTTTAAGACCCCGTCCCTCTCACCCACCAGCTCCTCCTTACAAATGCCCCTACATCAGCCTCTGCATAAGCAAAACATGGAGTTGAGAAAACAGTGTTTCCATTGTGTCAGCTAATCCCACCTTAAGATACTGGGCTAAGTTGGTACAGTAGTCTGACCCACTTTTCCTGTTAACTACATTTGCAACAACTTTGCTAAAGTTCCAGGAGAACTCCTTTAAAATAAAAATAAAGCACCCGCATATGCATTCTGCAAGTCCAGCAAAAGTTCTGTTATGCCACCCACTCTGCACTCCCCTCCCTCATTTTACCTCCTGTGGATTTTCCACCACTACACCAACTATTACAGGAAGATATATATTTAAAAATCCACTTCAAGGGCTATATTGTAAAATCAAATCAAATAGCCTCCAGGTCCCTGTGCTGGCTGTTTCATCTTCATAGAAGCTGAAATATTTATTATTTTTTTTTAACCATACTGAGTGGGGAGGAAGAGTTCTGCAGCCAGCACAAAGGAAGAGCAGAGGAAAATTGAGGTTGTGTGAGGGAGTTCAGTGCCCCCCTGATGGGCTTGAGTATGTACAGCACTAAGAATAACCGGCCACTGCTGAGAAAATGGTGGCCCTTGTGTCAATAATTGATTAACAGCCATTGTCAAAGCCCGGTTGGCACATCTGTCTTTTCTCAATAACCTCTGAGGCTCTGAAATACAGGACAGAAGCAAGAGAACATGCCTCTCTGCCATTGAAATTGGTGCTCCCGGGACATTTGCCCTGGACAGGGTGGGGTGCGGGTGACAGCAAATCACAGCAGGCATTGCTAGTTCCTCTCAATAATTCATAGCTGTATGGATGACTGGGCGACCTTTGGGAGATTAACGAAACAGAAAATACCAGAAAGGAGATCTCTCTCTCTCTCTCTCTCTCTCTCTCTCTCTCTCTCTCTCTGTGTGTGTGTGTGTGCGCGCGCACAAAAGGAGAGGCAGGGATTTGGAGCATTAGTAAAACAAAATGTTAGGCTGAGAGAAGCAACAGAGCAAAAGAGGACACAGGCTCTCCAGCAGAGATCTTAACATTGGCTGCAGTGAATTTCAAGCAAAACATTCCTAAACGATGTAGCACGGGCAAGGTCCTTCTGGGAAACAGGATGCCAACAAGGTGATTCAGTACATTATTATTATTATTATAGTTTATTAATGTATAGGTTTTTTAAAAAAATATTATTTTTATTGGTTTTCCAAATTATTACAAATCAGTCCAAATTATTTAAATTTAATACAGTTTCTTTAAAAAAACTGGTTTCCTGCTCCAGTTGCAAACATATGCCCATTATTTCCTGATGTCACCACTTCATTCTTCTTTAATCTCCTCTTCATCCTTCTCTTGTAGTTAGTCTATTCTCTCAGCTGACCTTTATAATTTCCTTACATACATCACCTCTGTTGCTTTTCATAAATATAAAATCCATTTCACATGTGCAGTCCTTCATAAACGTTGTTCCCAGACCTGGTGTGTTGAAAGAGTTAATTGCCTCCCCCTTGGTTCGGTTCTCTTCAATGTTTACAAAGTCACATTTCATTGCTTTGAGATAATTCCTTCCGCTGTTCACCAACTTGTGGCTGTAGCTATAAATAAATTGGAGATGTCCAATCTCCAAGATGTCCATTAAAATTCCACTTTGGGGTTCTTCCTCAGCACGCAGTTTAAAAAAGAAGTACATTTTAGACCAGGCACCCACAAACTCAGCCCTCCAGGTGTTTTGGGACTACAGTTCCCATCATTCCTGACCACTGGTCCTGCTAGCTAGGGGTGATGGGAGTTGTAGTCCCAAAACAGGGACAAGTTTGGGGATGCCTGTTTTAGGTATATCAGCCAGGAAATAGAGAGAGCCAATTGGCTGATAGCAGGCACTCATTTGCTATTACAGATAGAAGTCAGGAGATTGGTGTAAGGGGCTAGGAACAGACTCCTGCTGCTGGTACCACTGCTGGTACCAGTCACTATTGGTACTTGGAGGCCTTTTCCATAATAACCTATAAGTACTGTCCTCCTTAATTAGGCTATCTAACACAGCATCTTGTTTCCAACGGTGGTCAACCACTGAAAGCTCACATAGAGGCTACAAAGGCAAGCAGTTCCTCTCCATTATTTGTCACCAGCATATTGTACTGAGAGTAGGGATGGGGAATTTGATTTCATTCTCGTTTAAGGGTGGACCTCCCTAACCCTCACTTTCCAAAACAATGAGATTTGAAAGTCAGCCATTTTTTGAGATTCACACTTCTCCAAATTTTGCAGTGCAGGTCTTTTGCCAAGTACCAAAAAAAAAAAGTATACTGGGGTATATTCTGGGGGTAAACAGTCCATTAAAATGCATATATTACTGAAAATAACATACAGGAATGCATTCTATTACGGGAGATTGCTTTGCAAAAATATGTATACTAGGACATTTTTTATACAAATATTATGAGAGATTTGCACTAAAATGCTGGCGAATTTTCATAAGGACTTCTTAAAAAATAAATCTCAAACCAACGTGGAAATAGGAAAACAGAACTAGAGATATACCGTATATGAACATGGAGATTCCATTGGATTTTCCTGGCTAATAGCCTCCAGTTCAGTTGGCTTTTAAAGCCATGAAGAATTAAACAATTTTCACCATGCATTGTGGTAGTGAATTCCGTACGTTATTTATTTGCTCTGTGAAGTCATCTGTCCTGAACCTACTGCCAACTACTTTCATCAGAAAAAAGGAGAGAAGATTCTGGAGCAGATCATTAAGCAAACAGTCTGTGAGCACCTAGAAAGGAATACTGTGATCACCAATAGTCAACATGGATTTCTGAAAAATAAGTCATGTCAGACTAACCTGATCTCATTTTTTGACAGAATTACAAGCCTGGTAGATGAAGGGAATGCAGTGGATGTAGCCTACCTTGATTTCAGCAAGGCATTTGACAAGGTGCCCCATGATATTCTTGTAAAGAAGCTGGTAAAATGCGGACTTGACTATGCTACCACTCAGTGGATTTGTAACTGGCTGACTGACCGAACCCAAAGGGTGCTCATCAATGGTTCCTCTTCATCCTGGAGAAGAGTGACTAGTGGGGTGCCACAGGGTTCTGTCAAAATGACCTTGACAGATTAGAGAACTGGGCTAAAACAAACAAGATGAATTTTAACAGGGAGAAATGTAAGGTATTGCACTTGGGCAAAAAAAATGAGAGGCACAAATACAAGATGGGTGACACCTGGCTTGAGAGCAGTACATGTGAAAAGGATCTAGGAGTCTTGGTTGACCACAAACTTGACATGAGCCAACAGTGTGATGCGGCAGCTAAAAAAGCCAATGCAATTCTGGGCTGCATCAATAGGAGTATAGCATCTAGATCAAGGGAAGTAATAGTGCCACTGGTCAGACCTCACCTGGAGTACTGTGTCCAGTTCTGGGCACCACAGTTCAAGAAGGACACTGACAAACTGGAACGTGTCCAGAGGAGGGCAACCAAAATGGTCAAAGGCCTAGAAACGATGCCTTATGAGGAACGGCTAAGGGAGCTGGGCATGTTTAGCCTGGAGAAGAGGAGGTTAAGGGGTGATATGATAGCCATGTTCAAATATATAAAAGGATGTCACAGAGAGGAGGGAGAAAGGTTGTTTTCTGCTGCTCCAGAGAAGTGGACACGGAGCAATGGTTCCAAACTACAAGATAGAAGATTCCACCTAAACATTAGGAAGAACTTCCTGACAGTAAGAGCTGTTCAACAGTGGAATTTGCTGCCAAGGAGTGTGGTGGAGTCTCCTTCTTTGGCGGTCTTTAAGCAGAGGCTTGACAACCATATGTCAGGAGTGCTCTGATGGTGTTTCCTGCTTGGCAGGGGGTTGGACTCGATGGCCCTTGTGGTCTCTTCCAACTCTACGATTCTATGATTCTATGATTCTAGGACCATCTCTCTATCTGACCACTTTTCTGAAGCGACAGCAGCACAGAGAGCAGGAAGGTCTAATCTGAGTATAGTGGGGTGCTGGAGGGATGGGGAGACTAGTTAGTAACTCAACCTCAACTTTCATGGGTAGCCCTGTCATAATAATACCATGACCCAGCTTGGTTCAGAGGATCTTGCAAAATACTCTTAGATGTGGTTGTCCAACTCCTGTGATCAAAACTGTGGATTTGCGTTCCCCCCAATTAGGCGCCTCAGACTGCCATTCCAGGCTAAGCTGCTTTGTCAGCCCTGTGCTGCTTGAATACATGCCCATTGCTTTGCAAACACTTGAAATTAATTGGAGGAGTGTCAAAAGGCGGCCAAGAATTGCTTGCTTGTTTACACGTCCCTCCTGCTTGTTCTTTCACAAAGCTCAGAGCAGCTTCCATAGGACTCCCATGCAGTCTCTCAGGCATTGCTCAGGCCAAGACTTTTCTACTGGCTTTCACAATGTTGCTTAAGGCCTTGCCTTCTCAGGAAATAAGATGAAGTCCCTACCAGAGAAGAACGGCAAATTAAACTGTTGGCCTGTGCCGAAATGGCAAAATTGACTGGAAAGTTCAGGAACCAAGAAGACCAAAACTTCAACAAAGAATGGGGGAAAGCTATAATTTTTCTTGGAGACCACTGTAAGCAGACGAAAACACTAGCAGGATTGCAATAACACTTGTCATGTAGGAAGAACTATGGAGATAACGGAGTTATATAAAACATGGACCATTGAAAAAGATTCAGTAGAAAAAGTTTAACTATAGGACCCATGGAGGGGAAGGTGGGAAGTCCAGAGATTCAGAGGAATCTTTTAACTGTTAACGTGTATGGTCGTACTGTTATAATTTTATACAGTGGTACCTCGGGTTACATATGCTTCAGGTTACATACGCTTCAGGTTACAGACTCTGCTAACCCAGAAATAGTGCTTCAGGTTAAGAACTTTGCTTCAGGATGAGAACAGTATTTGTGCTCCGGTGGTGCGGCAGCAGCAGGAGGCCCCATTAACTAAAGTGGTGCTTCAGGTTAAGAACAGTTTCAGGTTAAGTACGGACCTCCGGAACGAATTAAGTACTTAACCTGAGGTACCACTGTATATGTAAAACCAAGTAAAAATTATTTCAAAAAAAGAAAAGAAAAGAAAGACCTCGCCTTCTCAAATCACTCTCAAGGCCCAAAGAGAAAGCTAACCACTGCCTCTTCATACCGCCCTGCCCTAACCCAGAATGGCCCACTGAAGGAATGACCGCTGGGTGTGAAGCACACTTCGGCCCACAGACAAGCCACAGCTGTCTGAACACCATGTCCTCTATCTAACCTTTGGCTTTCTCAGTGGTCTTCCATGCCCTGTCTGTGACCTTTGTCTCCTTCGTTTAGTGACGCGGTGGAAACAGGTGCCAAAATAACTTTGTACCACCCCACAGTCGCGTGATTGGAAGATGTGTAAAGGGCACAGTCCAAAATGTATCTGACTGGTTTTGCATATTGTGCTAATAAAAAGAGCCTCTGCAGAGCTAGCTGGCAGCTTGCTTATGCACAGCTCATCAACTCCTGTCTCATGTCCTTCACTTCAGCCCACCAGCTCCTCATGCTTGTTAGAGTGAAGGAGCTTCCTCCATTCAAGAAGAGAAGGTGAGCAATGGAGAGGATGAGCCACGTAGGGTGGCCACAGTCCTCCTTTACAGAGGACAGTCTTCTCTTCGGAGGGCTATCCCAGGTAAAAGCAAAGGCCTTCCAGATACTGTTAGATTCAAACTCTCATCAGCCCCAGCCAACATAGCTAATGGTCGAGGAAGATGGGATTCCATCTTCATGTGGGGTTCCAGTGAGATCTCTCAGACCTCTCACAAGATCTTGCTGGAACCCAGAAGTTGCCACTGTATGACCCCAGAAAATGAGACTTTGGGGTATGTAACAGCGGTGGGGAGACAGCTTCTCATTTCACCTCAAGGGGGGAAATGGGATGGGTCACCCGTGCATATCAGAGAGACATTCAACCAAACACACAGAGGACAAACTCCCTCATATCTAATCTACACAGCCAATCTGGGCACCTCTTACTTCAGCAAACAAATGCCACTCTGTATCTGGTTGCTAAGCAACACCTCCACTCGCCATCCTCTTGGCTGTCTTAATCACTAACACATTCAGCCCTCACACAGAATTATCCCTTCGTGGTCCTTCCAACCAAGCCTTGCACACATTATGTGGGACTTTGGGGCTGCTAGACACTACCCAGAAGTGGCTGGCTGTGTGGAGCTGTCAGGACATTGCCTGACCTCATCGCTCTGCAAGCCAAAGCTGCCAAACTCAACAGGGTGATGCCGGCAATTTATGAAAGCTTTCTTGGAAACACATGCAGCACAACACGCTCATGTCTCCAACGAGATAGAAAACATCCAGAACACAGATAAATCTTGTTCCTTGTGAAGGAATATCCTGAAGTACAATCCACAATTTCCCTTGCCAGTGGTTTGCTGGGCTCCACGGGATCCATTTGAGAGCACGCAGGATGAAATATTAATTAATTGATGCTTTTTTTAAAAAGGAGGGTACACCATCATCTATGATTTAAAGTTTCGAAATAAAAAATTATGATGGTATTAAATGTGCACTTTGGTTCCCTTGCATCCTCTTATATATTTATAATTGCACCTTTGTTTAATTAGGCCTTCCTTAGCACATTCATTATTAATTAGACCCGTTAATGCTTTTGTAAGTTGGGAGTCACGAGGGGATCATGTCTCACGGTTCTTAAACCTTCGTAATTGCCACAATCAATTAATATTTTATTAATGCAGAGCTCATTTGCAATTCCGCATTGAGGGGTTAAGAGTCTTTTGTTAGAAAATATTTGCAAAATATATATAAAAAGGAATAATAATAAAAAATCCACATATGAATGGGGCATTGACCCATCGGCTTGATGGCTTTCTTTTTAAAGAGACGAGGGCTTGCATCAAAATTGGATGTTGCAAAGATGTCTGCCCTGCGAAATTGCTGGAACCTCCGGTGGGAGCCAGGGCCAGGTGTTACAGCACAGATACGAGCCCTGCCGATTCATTCGGCATTCCGGTCCATGTGGCATCTTGTGCCCTTTGTTTGGTAAACAGCTGTTGCAATTGACCTTCTGCGTTGCGCGATCTGCTTTTTATCCCAGTGAAGCAGCAAAAAAACACCAAAGAAAACATGACACTCCTGCGCTGGGCTCTTAGATCTTTGAAGGGGAAAAAATACAAAGCGAAATATTATGCAGCCTTAAACGTTGGCAAGTGGGAAGAATCTCTCAGCGGCAACAGCAAGGAAGGGTTCCTCGGTCTCTGCTGGTGTGTGTGTAAATTAAACTAAAACAGTAAGAACTGTTTGGAGGGAATATGAGAAAAACAGGAATTTGCTTGTTATTATTCAGCTAATTACAGGATACACATTTGTTTGTTTGTTTGTTTGTTTGTGTTTATAACACTTGCATATTGCCCTTCCTCCAATAAGATTCCAATAAAACACTAGAATCATAGCATTAGCAATAATATGAGTCAGCGGCTAAGAATTTGGAGTAGACTAAAGTTGCAATTCAAACCCTGCTTAACTCCACTGAATTCAGTAGGACTTGCTGCTACGTGGACATGTAGGGTTGCCATATTTCAAAAAGTGAGAATCCGAACAGAAAAGTTGCTGAAATTCACAAAGAATTTGGATGTTATTTATATATGCCACTACTGCAGCCCGTGTTTTGCTAGCTCAAAAATGGAAAATGAGCGAAGTCCCAACTAAAGAAGAATGACAACTTAAGCTGATGGAATATGCACAGCTTTGGTACAAAAGAAGAGAAGATGAACATACGTTTAGAGAAGATTGGAAAACGTTTATTGAATATATGGGGGGAAATTGTGTACACTTGAAAACGTTGGCAGCATTAAGATAAATTCAGCAGTGTAAATAAGTTTTGATGGATGTAATAATGGAATACTGAATGGTTTAGTTTATGTAAAATATGCAGGGATTTATGATATGCAAAATGAACCATGGAACCAATGGGAAGCCATTGATATTTTAAGGATGTATAAATGAGTATTCTAAATTGTAAAACAGAATGTGTGTGTGTGTGTGTGTGTGAGAGAGAGAGAGAGAGAGAGAGAGAGAGAGAGAGAGAGAGAGAAATTGGACATTTTGGATATTTTCCTCAGGACTGCTGACATGGGCTGCCATACGTCCGGATTTTCCCAGACACCTCTCCAATTTCCAGATGTATGGCAGCCCTAGGATTGCAGCCTAAGACACTTCACATATTAACATTCTCAGGAAAATAGGAATCTGAACCTTACAGTGATAATTTTAAAACATGAAATAAAGTGAGAGATGTGTACAGGCATCCTGTCCTTTGGATAATGGGATGGCTTTGCCTCCTTCCAATCATCTACTGCTGGAGGTAAGTAATTTTGACATATCTAGGGATCTGGAGCATAACAAGATCTTTCAGTTGCAGAGCATTTTGCCATCAAAGGAGACTGGCCATTGGTACTATGCATGAGCCACTGTTCTTGGCTTTCCTTCTTCAAATCAAGAGATATGCTCCGAACACAGATTTATGCATAAACCTATTTCCAGTTGCATTCTACTCGCCTGAAGTTAAGTAACCTTTCCTCTCTCTTATCCTCAATTCATATAGTCTTTCTGTGCAATGATGACTCTTCTGTACCAGCTCCTTGTAAAAATAAAAACTTGTCAGCTTCCTCCAGGCCAAACAAGGCCCCAAAGTATAAACAAAACTCGGACAGGAGATAACCAATCAATCGTAGACATTTTAGAGCCCCGTCAAGTGAAATCACAGCCATCAATCTCCAGGCCTCAAGAGGCGTGTGACAAGTGGCCAGGAAACTGAGTGACCACAGGGGTGCTTCTGCCTTCCGGACTCAATGTTGTTTAGAAGCAATTGGCACAGCAGTGTCATCTGCGTTTCGGCTGTCAACATTCAATTTCTTTTCGCCCTACCCAAAACGAATAATTTGCAAACCGTGCAAGATATATAAGGAATGACAAGCAATGCAACAGACAGGGGAGCATGTTGGGTGGTCTGCTTCAGTGGTCTTTGGCTAGACCCCATGTGGAAGCTCTGCAAGAGTCTCAAAGCGGCAAAGGCAGAGAGGTGTGGGGACCACATTTCCCAGGAGTGTGGTTCAATGAGACACGGTGCTGCAGCAAGGTACTTCATCATCATCATCATTATTATTCATGGGCTTTGAAGACGCTCAAACTCAGGATGAAAGGGAAAAATGTGCTAAGAGGAAGGCACACTTGGCAAACCCTCACTGTGATCAACTCCCACCAGAAACCAGTGTCCCCACTGTGGAAGGAAGTGTGGAACCAGAACTGGCCTCCACAATCACTTATGGACTCATTGTTAAAACCGTGTTCATGGAAGACAATCTTACTCTGCTATGAGTGATAACCGAAGAAGAAGAAGAAGGAGAAGGAGAAGAAGAAGAAGAAGAAGAAGAAGAAGAAGAAGAGATATAGATGTAAATAAATCTTACATCAAAGAAAATGACACCAGTCTCCATTTTCTTTGTTATAAGATCTATTTACATCTCTATCATCTATCTGTCTGTCTATCTATCTATCTATCTATCTATCTATCTATCTATCTATCATCTGTCTATCTATCATCTATCTATCTATCATAGATAGTTCACAAACCAGAACACTCACTTCCGGGTTTGCGTCATTCGGGAGCCAAAACGTTTGAGAACTAAGGTGCTCGGAAACCAAGGTACGACTGTATTAGGTTTTGCTTGTCTCCACTGACTGGGAAAAGCCATACAACCTGCCCAACGCCGTACTGCAAAGCAGAATCATTCCACCAATGGCCCAACAACAGATCAACAGTCCCACATAACTGAGATCTCGAGGTGCTACAAGTAGAGAACAGCTGTACATGCCTCCACCTGCCACCCGCAGAAATTGCCTGTAAGGCCCGCAGCGCCAGTGACATTGCTATCCTGTTCCACTTTGCAGAGCCGACATTTAATTTGTTCCCCTCAAAATACTTCCGTCTGAATGTTGATCTCAAATATGGCCAGGCCCTTCTTCAAATATTTGAAAGTGAGCCGGATATTTCACCTCTGTATTTGACATCCGGTGCATTCGATTCTTTCAATATTTGAAATCTGACTGCCATCTGAAGGCAAGCTTGTAATGATATGCAGCCGCACCGACGGTTTAGGATGAAATTTACAGCCTGGCGAGAATTGGAAAGGAAAACAAATCAAGTGAAGCCAATAAATCCAAAGCACCCAGCTTTCCAAACTGAAGGTGAAACAGACGGTTCGAGATGTGAACGAATTTGAAATTTAGTGTTCAAATTGGGAACGGCAAATGGTGGGAGTCTAGTAAATATTTCGGCTCGATTTTCAACCCTTTTCTGGAATATACTGCAATTGTGGGGGTGGTTTTTTTTTGGGGGGGGGTTGCCCCTTTTCACTGCAGAAGCACCTGGAGCTGGTATTTTCAACACCTTCTCCTCTGTGACATTAAAGTGTTGGACCTCCATGTAGTTGTTGTTTTTTTTGCAGGCAAAGCCCTCTGCTTATAAGTAGCTAGACCAAGGCTCACCAACGTCAATGGTCTGGTAGGAACATTGGGAATTTTGCAAGTGTACGATGGGACACCACCCCCTCTGGGTGCATATTTCTCCCCTTCCCTAGGTACCATATTTTTCCCTCTATAGGACGCACTTTTCCCCCTCCCAAAATTAAGGGGAAATGTGTGTGTGTCCTATAGAGCGAATGCAGGCTGCGCTGCTAAGCCCAAAGCCAGAGCAGAGAGACGGAGTGCTGTGCAGCGCTCCGCCTCACTCTTCTAGCTTGGGGTTAGCTGCGCAAAGCCTCTCCAGGGCAGTGGGGTGCCTTCACCCCGCTGCCCTGCGGAGGCTACAAAGGCTGTTCCCGCAGCCAGAACAGCGAGACGGAGTGCTGCGGGGCTGCCCTGCGGAGGCTACAAAGGTGGGGGGGAAGGCTGCAACGCTTCCCCCCACTGCCAGCCCCACAAGCGCCACCTTCCCGCTGCTCCCTGACCTTGTCTTTGGGGCTGGCAGTGGGGGAAAGCAGCGCTTCCCCCCCGCCAGCCCCAAAGAGCAGGTCGAAAGGAACCCAAAGCCTCTGGAGCCCAGCGGCAGGCTTTGGGTGAACGCACCTTGAACGCACAGAATGCACCTTGTTTTAGAGGGGGAGAACAAGAAAAAAATCCTCCCCTGTTCTCCTCCTCCTATGGTCCTTGGATACCCCATAAGGGAAAGGGCAATTTTTGTTTACGAAACCAGCATCTGCCAAACTTTCCCAACCTTCTGTTCTGGCCATGCAGGCTTCCCCTAACCAGCCTCCACATCATATTTCCTTTCTCTCCACCCCCACTTTGCTTTTCTCCCACCCCCACTGAACCCCTCACTTCCCTCTGCCTGCTTCATGTGTCCTACTCTGGGACAATGCAGCTGCGGCTGTAATTATGGCGCCATTTTGGATGGTTGCACAGGCAAATGCCATTGTGTAAACAGTACCTGGCCTGATCGGTATGCAAGGCTTGCTGTTGATGTCAGGCATTTCTCCCAGAAGCCGGCGAAGGTGAAGGCTCCGGCCCGGCCGGGATGTAGGCGAGCTGCACGCGCTTGTTTTTATGGTGCTTTCCCAGCAAGAATATTGAAAGTGATGTTTTAATGGAACAATCAATCTGAAATAAATTAGTACTACAAACTAATAAAAGCTTTTATTGCTCGCCTCGCCGAGATGTACTGAAAGCTCCGTGCCGTTGGGAGGCTGAGGTGGGGAGGGCTGCTTGACTGCGCTCTTGCTGAGTGACTCATTCATAACTCCCGCTCGGGCAGAACAAGAGGGGGGCATTTCACAAATAGCTCCACTCCTTGTGAAATGTTGCCTGCACACACACATACACATGCATCTCAGCCATGGTGTGAAGTAATTGGGGAGAGAGGTTGAAGCTGAGGGAGGGTGCCGAAGCTAAACATAGCCTCCAACATTTCTCTGATGAAAATAAAGGTAAAGGGACCCCTGACCATTAGGGCCAGTCGTGGCCAACTCTGGGGTTGCGGCGCTCATCTCGCTTTATTGTCCGAGGGAGCTGGCGTACAGCTTCCGGGTCATGTGGCCAGCATGACTAAGCCGTTTCTGGCGAACCAGAGCAGCACACGGAAATGCCATTTACCTTCCCGCCGGAGCGGTACCTATTTATCTACTTGCACTTTGACGTGCTTTTGAACTGCTAGGTTGGCAGGAGCAGGGACCGAGCAACGGGAGCTCACCCCGTCACGGGGAATCGAACTGCCGACCTTCTGATCAGCAAGCCCTAGGCTCTGTGGTTTTTAGACCACAGTGCCACCCGCGTCCCTCTCTGATGAAAATAGGGACGTCCTATTCCAGAATAAGAATAATTCAATTATTTATACCCACTGGGTTGCCCCAGTCATTCTGGGCATCTTCCAACATATATAAAAACATAATAAACATTTAAAAACTTCCCTATACAGGGCTGCCTTCAGGTCTCTTCTAAAGGTTCTATGGTTAATTATCTCCCTGGCCCAGGGGTCGCGTAACTCCATACCCTCCAATGTTTCTCTGATGAAAATAGAAATGCCTTAGGAAAAGTGGGACATGCCGGGATGATGATGATGATGATGATGATGATGATGATGATGTTTAGTCATTTAGTCATGTCCGGCTCTTCGTGACCCCATGGACTACAGCACACCAGGCACTCCTGTCATCTACTGTCTCCCGCAGATGTTGATGATGATAATTGTACCCCGCCCATCTGGCTCCCAACAGAATATTAAAAACACGATAAAACATCAAACATTAAAAATTTCCCTAAACAGGGCTGCCTTCAGATGTCGTCTAAAAGTCAGATAGTTGTTTACTTCCTTGACATCTGACAGGAGGGTGTTCCACAGGGTGGGCGCCACTACCAAGAAGGCCCTCTGCCTGGTTCCCCGTAGCTGCACTTCTCACAGGGAGGGAACCTCCAGAAGGCCGTAGGTGCTGGACCTCAGTGTCTGGGTTGAACGATGGGGGTGGAGACGCTCCTTCGGGTATACTGGACCGAGGCCGTTTAGGGCTTTAAAGGTCAGCACCAACACTTTGAATTGTGCTCAGAAACGTACTGGGAGCCAATGTAGATCTTTCAGGACCGGGGTTATATGGTCTCGGCGGCCACTCCCAGTCACCAGTCTAGCTGCCTCATTCTGGATTAATTGTAGTTTATGGGTCACCTTCAAAGGTAGCCCCACATAAGAATAAGAATAATTTTATTATTTATACCCACTGGGTTGCCCCAGCCACTCTGGGCGGCTTCCAACATATATAGAAACATAATAGACATCAAACATTAAAAAACCTCCCTATACAAGGCTGCCTTCAGATGTCCTCTAAAGGTTGTATGGTTACTTATCTCCTTGGCCTGGACGTCGCATACCTCCAATGTTTCTCTGGTGAAAATAAGGACGCCTTAGGAAAGGTGGGACATTCTGTGATCAAATAAGAATCTGGGGTGACTTCTGTATATCTGGGACAGCCCCTGGAAAACAGGAACAAATTGACTAAAGGGCCATTAGGTCCAGTCGCGGACGACTCTGGGGTTGTGGCCAGCATGACCAAGCCGCTTCTGGTGAACCAGAGCAGCACACAGAAATGCTGTTTACCTCCCCACCGGAGCGGTACCTATTGATCTACTTGAGACTTGGACGTGCTTTCAAACTCCTAGGTTGGCAGGAGCAGGGACCGAGCAACGGGAGCTCACTCCGTCGCGGGGATTCGAACTGCCAACCTTCTGATCAGCAAGTCCTAGGCTCTGTGGTTTAACCCACAGCGCCACCCGTGTCCCATCCCTGCCAGCTGCTTGTAGCAATGGGCAGGTTAGGTGGCATAGCTCAAACAAAGCATTACCACCTCAGTGAGAACTAGGCCTTTAGTGAGAACTTGAGGAAGAATGGCTGGTTTTAGACATGGTCTTCTTGGTTTCTGTGTAGTCTACTAGAAATTTTGGCAGTCCATTACCACCAGCTGCAGGCTTTTCAATTTAAGCTATAAATCTGAAAAGACATTTTAATGGTGAATGTTTATATTTACAAGCTTGGTCCCTATCATTACAAGATTTTAACCCTGCCTGCAGTGCCAATTAATTTTCCCGTCCTTTTTTTTACTGCATCAGCTTCTGCTTTTAATTTATTTATTTTTTTAAAAAAAATATTCCTTTTTGCAGCATCCAGCATGCACAAGACCTTTCCAAACAGCCGAGGAACAATGAAATACGGCTCCTAGTGCATATATGGCAAGGGAAACCAATCCTACGCAATTTGACATTTCTGGAATTTTTCCCCATCGTGGTTGCTATTCACATCTGGGCTGATCAGTTCAAGAACCATAGGGTTTGTTTCTGGACGGACAACCAAGCAGTGGTGTCGGTTCTGAATAAACAGTCCTCACATTCTCCTAGAGTGGCGGCGCTACTGCGGTATTTTGTCCTCTCCTGCCTCCAGCTAAATCTTCATGCCTCTGCCAAGTTCGTTCCAGGTATAGATAACAACATTGCGGACGCTCTATCTCGTTTCCAGATGGAACGCTTTCGCTCATTGGCGCCGGATGCTCAGCAGCAGCAGCAACCGTTTCCGGAGTTCCTCTGGAGTATTGGCAACGAGAAGCTATAAAGGGAGTATTTTCATCTTTGGCACCTTCAACCTTAAGATCATATAATAAGGCATGGGTAGATTTCACATCCTTTCGCAGGAAAAAGGAGCGGTTCAGGCCAGGCAGGCCACCCTGCAACTCCGAGGTCATAGAGTATATGGTCCATCTTCGCGATCTAGGCAGGGCCCCAAAAACCCTCAATATCCACTCAGCAGCGATATCCTTCTTCTCAAAAGCTCTATTCTCTGTGGATCCCTGTGCACATTTTGTGGTGCGGAAAATGTTGGAGGGTTGGCGTAGGTCGTGGCCTTCTGGCCCGGACGGTAGAAGGCCCATAACATTCGACATACTCTCGCAAATCCGTAGGAAGCTCAGGGTCATCTGTTGGTCCAAATATGAAGCCAGGTTATTCTCCGCAGCATTTTCCTTCGCATTCTTTGGCGCCTTGCGCATCGGCGAGGTGGTCTGCGAGGACCGCTCAGCCGGAAGGAATAGGGGTTTATTATTGGAGGATGTAACCGTTGCCAGCTCGCATGTGATATTAAAGATCCGGAGCTCTAAGACCGATCAGCTCGGCAGGGGAGCTATGATTCGCCTCCAGGCAACGCAGAAGGCCGGCCCTTGTCCAGTAAAGGATGCCAGAAAATATATTTGTGTAAGACCAGAATCAAACGGCCCCTTTTTCTTACATTCCGATGGTTCTCTCCTGTCAAAACATCAGTTCACGAGGGTAATGCGCAAAGCTATTGCGGCCATTGGTCTCCCGCATGTTGAGTACGCCGTGCATTCCTTTCGCATTGGGGCTGCGACCACCGCTGTCCATATGGGTTTGCCGGCTGAAAGGATAATGGACTTGGGGAGGTGGAAGTCGAACGCGTACAAGGCTTACATCTGGAAGCCTCATTAAGCCCCCCCCCCAGTTTTCTCCCCTACCCCCCCGGAATGCCTCCTGACCTGGATCTCTCGTTCTTTCATTCTAGGTACTGCTGTGGTGCGCCTGTGGATTGTCGGCCACAGTATTGTGCATTGGGCAAGACGGCATGCGGTAAACAGGGGCTGGGACGCTGACCTGCTACTGCCCAGCAATGTCAAAGTGTCATGGATTACTAGACGTGGTATGCGTTGGGAAGAATTCTTCCTGGCTGTAACCGGAAGAATTGTAGCCGAAGGCCCTCCTGATGCCTTGGTCATCCAACTTGGCGAGAACGACCTGGCTTATAGGAAAGGGGTCGACCTAATGTGGAACATTATCAACGATCTGGAGGCTTTGAGGGCCTCCCATGAAAACATTACAATACTTTGGTCATCCCTGCTCGAAAGGAGATCCTGGCGGGACGCGGCGAATCCCGTGGCCGTGGATAGAGCCAGGAGGATTGTGGAGCGCTCTGTGGCGCGTAGAGTGGCTGCTTTGGGTGGGCGGGTCATTAAGCACCCAGGCATCCAGTATAGCAAGGAAGCACTCTACCGCTGGGATGGCGTGCATCTCTCTGATGCTGGCAATGATATTTGGTTGGCAGACATTTTCAATGGAGTTAGGGATTGGTTACAGGTTTGAGGGGTTTGGCGGCGAGCCGGCTAAATACGGCTCGGGTGGCGGTAGGCATTGGCCGGGGTATAGTCATGCTAGCGAGTTCGGGGGGGAGGAACGCCATCACCTCCCCCAATGCTTGAAGGGTAGTTTGTTAAAGGACTCCGAGGGGCGTCGCCTCGTCCGAAACCTACGGAGGCTAGGGCCTAAAGCGCGCCCCCGAGCGGTAACCCATCGGGGAGCGCCTAGGGATATGCATCTCGGGTGGCTACCCCTGTTGGTGTTTAACCCTTCCCGGTTAGACCGGATAGTCTGTTAGGGCCAATGCCTAAAGCCAATACCCCTCTTACCTGTAATCAATAAAGTTGTGGCCTTTTTCGCCCATTAACCTAAATACTCGTGTCCTGTGTCTTTATTTGTTCCACCTGTGGAGGGGAGGGAATAGCCACGTAATCTATTATTGTAGATGTTGTTTCACATTTCCAACTTCTGGCTATAAGTATTCTTGACAGCCTCTTTCCATATGAACCTACCTGGACCCTGAGATCATCTTCTGAGGCCCTCCATCTGCCTCCTCCTTGAGAGGTCCGGAGGGTGGCAACACAATCAAAGAAGAATGGCAACTTAAGTTGATGGAATATGCAGAACTTGCAGACTTAACATATAGAATAAGAGAACAAGAAGAACATACGTTTAAAGAAGACTGGAAAACGTTGATTGAATATATGGGAAATAATTGTGTACAGCTGAAAACGCCGGCAGCATTAAAATAAATTCAACAGTGTAAATAAGTTTTGATGGATGCAATAATGGAATACTGAATGGTATAGTTTTTGTAAAATATGCAGGGATTTGTGATATGTAAAATGAACCATGGACAGAGAAGAAGGGAAGTCACTGATATCTTATTGATGTCAAATGAGAAAATTTAATAAAAATTATATAAAAAAGAAAAGTTGTTTTGGCGATTTCTGCCCGCACACTGCAGTATTCCTGACATATGACAACCCTATTTATATAATGTGCATTCTTTGTGTTGATTGCCAAATTCCACATTCCTGCCATGGTTGTGTCCACAACGGCATAATAAGCAGATGCAAAAACCACAGAATCTTCATATAGTCCTCAGCAGTCTAATTGGGTGTGAGATTTCTCTGCCATTTTACAAAATCCAATAATGAAAACGAAATCTCTGGGCCTCTGCGTCTGGCTACCTTGACTGCATGCTGATTGCAATTCCAGAATGATGTCATTGGGAGAAACGCACACCACTCTCCTAATCTCAGCTGCAGCATCTGAGGGGCCTTCGAAACTTTCCATCTTCCAAAGTCACCATTATTCCCAGCAGCATCCTTCGGCTGCAGCACCGACATATCCTCGGCGATATAACCAAAGATATACGACCACTTAGAGGAAGGGTTTACACAAGAAGACGGATTTCTATTGCTCCCCAAACATCCAGCATCATCTGTTACCGTAGGTGACCTTATACATCGTCCGCATGTGTGGCTCCTCTTAGTCTCGACGATGAATCATACTTCCCTCGGAAGAGGAATGAAGCTGTATGGGAATGAGAATAGCTTTGCTGTCCTTCCGTAGCGTAAGCGCTTTCCCTTGGAGCTCTGTTTACCACGTCAGAAAAGATCCAAGAGCTGGGGTATGCATAGAGGCTAAGAATATTGTTGAGATCATTGTTAGGCTGCAGAGACTTTTCTTGCAGAGCCTTGTTGTTTGTTGTTTAGTCATTTAATCGTGTCCGACTCTTTGTGATCCCCTGGACCAGAGCACGCCAGGCACTCCTGTCTTCCACTGCTTCCCGCAGTTTGGTCAAACTCATGCTGGTAGCTTCAAAAACACTATCCAACCATCTCGTCCTCTGTCGTCCCCTTCTCCTTGTACCCTCCATCTTTCCCAACATCAGGGTCTTTTCCAGGGAATCTTCTCTTCTCATGAGGTGGCCAAAGTATTGGAGCCTCAGCTTCACGATCTGTCCTTCCAGTGAGCACTCAGGGCTGATTTCCTTAAGAATGGATGCGTTTGATCTTCTTGCAGTCCACAGGACTCTCAAGAGTCTCCTCCAGCACCATAATTCAAAAGCATCAATTCTTCGGCGATCAGCCTTCTTTATGGTCCAGCTCTCACTTCCATACATCACTACTGGGAAAACCATGACTAACTATACGGACCTTTGTTGGCATGGCTTGTTCATAGAGGCTAAGAATATTGTTGCGATCGTTGTTAGGATGAAGAGATAGACTTTTCTTGCAGAGCCTTGTGCTGGGGAGATAGAAAGGGGAGGATATGAAGTTTGGGCAGGAAACTGCAGATATTGAGCGCCAATTAGATCTAGCCAGGACCCCCAACTTTTATTGCCAATGAATCCTCCAGGTACTCTGCCTCCCCTATGGCATATCTAGCTAAACTTGAAGGCCTAGCTGTCCTTGAAGGCTGATGTAGGAAGACTGCTTATGTGGAGAGGCAATGCCCCTGTGACTCTGGACAAACAGAAAGAACAGAGCATGCGCTTTTCCAGTGTCTTTATAATAAAGACATTCGTACTAGCCTCCTCTTACCGTCACTGGATAAGTACCCAGAGCCAGGGGCCCTAAGCCAGGGGTCAGCAAACTTTTTCAGCAGGGGGCTGGTCCACTGTCCCGGTAGTGACGCCCACCCTGTGGAACGCCCTCAATCAGCTGTCAAGGAAAAGCCCAACTATCAGCATGGATTTCTGAAAAATAAGTCATGTCAGACTAACCTGATCTCGTTTTTTGACAGAATTACAAGCCTGGTAGATGAAGGGAACGCAGTGGATGTAGCCTACCTTGATTTCAGCAAGGCATTTGACAAGGTGCCCCATGATATTCTTGTAAAGAAGCTGGTAAAATGCGGTCTTGACTATGCTACCACTCAGTGGATTTGTAACTGGCTGACTGACCGAACCCAAAGGGCGCTCATCAATGGTTCCTCTTCATCCTGGAGAAGAGTGACTAGTGGGGTGCCACAGGGTTCTGTCTTGGGCCCGGTCTTATTCAACATCTTTATCAACGACTTGGATGATAGACTCAAGGGCATCCTAATCAAATTTGCAGATGACACCAAACTGGGAGGGGTGGGTAACACCCCAGAGGACAGGATCACACTTCAAAATGACCTTGACAGGTTAGAGAACTGGGCCAAAACAAACAAGATGAATTTTAACAGGGAGAAATGTAAAGTATTGCACTTGGGCAAAAAAAAATGAGAGGCACAAATACAAGATGGGTGACACCTGGCTTGAGAGCAGTACATGTGAAAAGGATCTAGGAGTCTTGGTTGACCACAAACTTGACATGAGCCAACAGTGTGACATGGCAGCTAAAAAAGCCAATGCAATTCTGGGCTTCATCAATAGGAGTATAGCATCTAGATCAAGGGAAGTAATAGTGCCACTGTATTCTGCTCTGGTCAGACCTCACCTGGAGTACTGTGTCCAGTTCTGGGCACCACAGTTCAAGAAGGACACTGACAAACTGGAACGTGTCCAGAGGAGGGCAACCAAAATGGTCAAAGGCCTGGAAACGATGCCTTATGAGGAACGGCTAAGGGAGCTGGGCATGTTTAGCCTGGAGAAGAGGAGGTTAAGGGGTGATATGATAGCTATGTTCAAATATATAAAAGGATGTCACATAGAGGAGGGAGAAAGGTTGTTTTCTGCTGCTCCAGAGAAGCGGACACGGAGCAATGGATCCAAACTACAAGAAAAAAGATTCCACCTAAACATTAGGAAGAACTTCCTGACAGTGAGAGCTGTTCGACAGTGGAATTTGCTGCCAAGGAGTGTGGTGGAGTCTCCTTCTTTGGAGGTCTTTAAGCAGAGGCTTGACAACCATATGTCAGGAGTGCTCTGATGGTGTTTCCTGCTTGGCAGGGGGTTGGACTCGATGGCCCTTGTGGTCTCTTCCAACTCTATGATTCTATGATTCTATCTGACTTTTAGAAGACATCTGAAGGCAACCCTGTATTGGGAAATTTTTAATGTCTAATGTTTTACAATTTTTTATATATATGCTGTAAGCCACCCAGAGTGGGGAAACCCAGCCAGATGGACGGGGTACAAATAAAAAAATTACTATTCCCACTACTACTACTACTATTGCTATTATAATGTACACAGCCTTAGATGTGGATGTGTTAAAGGAGGTACTTTCAACCTTTTCAGACATAGGATAAACTTTTCACCCAAACGTTCATTTGGAGACCCATTTCCTAATCTTTTACCATATATTTGCATGGTGGTAGTGCCCCCGTTGTGACCTACCATTGATCAGCCTGTGGCCCACAGCCTGATCCACCGGTTGAGGATCAGTGTGTTAAAGCCTCCACGTTAGCAGTTGTTAGGGAACATTGCAGAGAATTCAGGGTAAGAAGTTAACCATATCTCATAGAGGAAAATACATATGAAGCTTACTTACACTCAGTCAGCTCAGTATTGGACCATCATTTATCCAGAGCCCAGGCAAAGGTCTTTCCTAATATCTTTTTGGCTAGAGATGCCTCTTATATGTAACGCATGAGCAAAGATCCCTCCAACATGGTAACATTAAGCCAACCAATTTCTTACAGGCTGTGGGGGATAGCAGATCCTCCAAGGGCCCCTATTTCCAGGAACAGTCCCGGATTTACAAAAGCCGTCCCAGTTTTTTATTTGATCCCAGAATGTCCTGTTTTTCCTTAGGACGTCCTTATTTTCATCGGAGACATGTTGGAGGGTATGGAGTTATGCAACCCCAAGGGGATAAGCAACAATATAAGCTTTAAGAGACATCTGAAGGCACCCCTGTATAGGGATTTTTTAAAAGTGTTTAATGGGTGGTGTACAGATAATAGAATTATTATTATTATTATTATTATTATTATTATTATTATTATGGAATAGGACGTCACTATTTTCATCGGAGAAATGTTGAGGGTAGGGTATAGTGTCCTGTTCTGCTGCCAAGGAAGAATCCATAAGGAGCAGTGAGGCAGGTTCATTGTCGCAGCATGGCTGAGATATCCAAATGACCAACGTGCTCTGGCAAAGACTGGAGGCCTTTTGATCCTCTGCCTCCAGCTCATCTTTCCTACGCTGCCTCTATCACACAGTGGATAATGGCAGGGCATGATATCAGACTTCAGGCAATTGGCTTCCTCCCCCGTGGCAGTAAATAAGAAGATCAAATGAAAGGACTGTCTTACCAGTTAGAATCTTTAATAATCACAGTGAGAGAACATAGAACCCATATCCTATAAATGGCGGTGCTCCCAGTTAAGGCTCACTTCAACACTCCGTCCCTATTAATCTACGTCACTCCTATGTCTTGTAATCTCAGCTTGTACCCTCTGCGCTTTCTGCTCTGACACTTTCCGAGCTCTCCATGTCTTTGGGGAAGGGTGTGTGTGAATGCTGTCCAGAGACTGTGAATCTGTCCATGTGAGAGTTAGAGTAAAAGCAATGTCTTTGTGACATCATCCATCACTACACCAATCTCTACCCTAATCTCTTTTTGTCCCATGCCTTAAGTGCGTTGCTTGCTAGGTGTGCAAGGAGTTTTCTGAGCAGAGAGTGAGCATTGGCCATATTAATGTTGATGTCACAAAACCATGAGAGTTGGGTCAGGTGTTTGTGACAGAGGAAGCAGCAAAAGTGATGGAGACAGCAACTGTACAACAGACCTCAATGGGCAGGGTGTGAGGATGCAACCGTAAGCCTCAGAATTGGCAGAAAGAGGGGGCAATTGGTTGGCTGAGAAAGGTGGTGGTTTGTTGAAGTGCAGGACCAGCTCCAGGTATGAAGAGGCTTGAGTTTAGTGGTCAATTGGTAGCCCCTGGAAGGCTCACCTGGTGATGGAGGCGGTAGGCAGCCGCACTCAGAGCAGTGCCCCAAATGATGTCAGGAGCATTGTGGGAAATTAAAATGGCTGCTAAAATCAGGCTGCTCATGTCAGACAAAGACAAGTTATTTTAAAGGGGGAATGGTGGCCAGGGACCATTATCAGCAAGGGGGTCTGATGGGATGCTGTCAGGCTTCAGGGAATCAGTTTTCTCCCCTCGTGGCAGTAGATAAGAAGATCAAAGAAAGGAACGTCTTACCAATCTTTAATAATCACAGTGAGAGAACAAAGAACACTTCTCCTAGAAATGGCGGGGCTCCCAATTAAGGGTCACTCCCCCTCTCCGTCCCTATTAATCTAAGTCACTCCTACGTCTTGTAAACTGAGCTTGTATCCTCTGTTCTTTCTGTTCTGACACTTTCTGAGCTCTCCGTGTCTTTGGGGAAGGGTGGGGTGAATGCTGTCCAGAGACTGTGAATCTGTTAACCCTCTCTCTCCCAGTGTTTCTTCTCCTAGCTGTCCCCCATCCTGTATTTCCCAGCTTCTGCCTTCTGAACTATGCCCCTCTGCAAACCACTGTTCCAAATCTATACTGTCCTCCTGCTCCTGGGAAGATTCAGGAGCAGGAGCAGGGGGTGGCTCCCACCATTCTTCCTCAGTGCAGCCCTCCTCAGCACGGTCCCTGACACACGATCACAGACTAGGACTTGTCAGGAGAAGCAACGGAAGCTGCAAATCTAAAACTGAGCAGAGAAAAACAGAGCTCAGATGAAAATGCAGGAGGTTTGCGAATTATTTGGGGGAGGCACAACCTCCAGCTGAAGAAGGGCTTACACCCTTCCATTTGGTGATGGAATTAAGCAGACAGAGGAGAGTTCAGATGAGTGAAATGTCGCCACATCTCTAATCAAAGAAAGATGTTCAGAGCTTTCTGGGAATGCTAAATTACCTGGGGAAATTAACTTATCCACAAACGCAACATCTCTAAGGAAACCTTTGGAATATAAAAATGAACGATGCCAGGATGAGCAAGGGGAGAAATCATGAATTACTGTCAAACGACAATGTACAAGAGCTGGTATTAGTTTTCTGCTCCAGATAGGCCCATCAAAACTTCAACTGATGTGTCACCGTCTAGGCCGGGAACAGTATGTCTACAGAAACATGATGCCTTCTGCCAGTGGGGTATTCATCTAAATCAATTACTGACACAGAAACAAGATACACATATTGAGAAAGAGTAGATGGGAATCTTGTTTACTTGTGAATGCTTTCATCAACATATATCTAAGGCCAGACTTTCAGGTTGAAACAGACCACAAGCACTTTATAGCATTGTTCAGAAAACCCCTGAATGACTATACCTTAAGGACTCAAAGAAAATCAAACTGCACAAAAGTATTATTTGGCTGTAAGCAATACATCCAGTAAATTTATGTTTGCCGCTGATGTCTTTTGCAGAACTATAAATCTTACTTTGAAGGCAATGGGGGGGGGGCTTATTTTGAGGGACAGAATTATTAGATTTGTCAAAGCACACCTAGAAGGAAATAAAAGAATAAAACAAATCAAGGTGAAAGCAGAGGAACAGAAAACAAAGCAACAGAAAAAGGCTCATTGAGAATGTACGTTTTCCCTAACAGTGCATGCTATGATAGATAGATAGATAGATAGATAGATAGATAGATAGATAGATAGATGATAGATAGATAGATGATAGATAGAGAGCCCTATACCCACAGGTCTCTGTCTCTCTCTCAGCTGAAATGGTTATTTGTTACCCTTCTTCTTCTTTTTTAAAAATCATTTTTATTTGATTTTACAAATGTAAATTTATTGCGATTACCAAAGGTAAAGGGACCCCTGACCGTCAGGTCCAGTCGCGGATGACTCTGGGGTTGTAGAGCTCATCTTGCTTTATTGGCCGAGGGAGCCGGCGTACAGGTTCTGGGTCATGTGGCCAGCATGACTAAGCCACTTCTGGTGAACCAGAGCAGCACACAGAAATGCTGTTTACCTTCCAGCCAGAGTGGTACCTATTTATCTACTTGCACTTTGACGTGCTTTCAAACTGCTAGATTGGCAGGAGCTGGGACCGAACAACAGGAGCTCACCCCATTGCGGGGATTCGAACTGCCGACCTTCTGTTCAGCAAGCCCTAGGCAATACCAAGTACATATCCATAAAAAGAGATTTCTCTGAATCTCCAGACTCCCCCCCATCCTCTCCATACGTCCTATTGTCAACATTTCCAACTGCATATTATTTCATAGACTATATTTTGTATCTATCCATATTGTCCATAGTATTTGTTACATTACAAGTGAAGTTAAAATCCTGCTAATGTTTTCATTTGCTTACAGTGGTCTCCTAAATAAATAAAAATTCTTTCTTAAAGCTTTTGTCTTCTTGGTTTCTGAGTTTTCCGGTCAGTTTTGCCATTTCGGCGTGGTCTAGGGACTCTTTCTTCTTTCCATCTCTGGGCTAGTAACATCCGTGCTGCTGTTGTCGCATACATAAAGAGTCTTTTTTGCTCCTTTGGGATGTCGGTACCCACAGGTCTCAGGCCAGTTCACAAGATAAAATCACAATATCCACCACTGGCATGTAACAGCCCTCCTAGAAGGTTACACAAGAGGGAATAAGGTCCTCAGACTGAAAAAATATATCCTGCTTTTGGTTTCTTGGACAGGTGGAAATGATATATATGGGTGAGGTAAACTTAACCCTCCCCATCCTTAAAAACCACATTCAATTACCCTCCCTTTTCCCCCAGGCGAGTTCTGATATCAGATGAGAACCAGGATGAGAGAAAATTGTCTGAAGAGATAGGGATGTAAGGCAAAGGACCAAAAACCAGTGGTCAAGAACCAATATGGCTGCCTCACCCATGTCTACTTTGGCCCTCAGGGAAGAAGCACCAGTGTAGAATTTCTCCAGAGCCTCCATTCCACTTCATAACACCAGTTACTGGCAGGCATGGAACTGCAAGGTCCTTTCACTTGCCGTAAGAGAAGGAAACGATAGGTGCAATTTCACCAATAGATATAAAGTGTATATAGTAAAGTGTATATAGTCTTTAGCAGAAGGATGGTTGGATAAATATGTCAAGTAGAATTATATTACTGTTAAGAATTACTTCCAGGACATTTCAGCTCATACCTCAAGCCTTCATCAGCTGAGGTAAAATGAGTTGAAATGTTCTGGAAGTAATTGCTAGCAGCGCTGAAGAGATAAGAGTATAACTTCACCTGACAGGGCTAATCTCAGCGGACGCCTCCATTTGCCAGCCTTTAATCCTTCCTCAGATGAAAGGAGAGAAGACATCTATGGTCCCAGGCAGGAGTGCAGCTGATAGAGAAGGCTTCTGGCTCTCCCGAAACATCCTGAGGGAAAGTCTGGCCCAGATTTTGGATGTCTTTGTCAGTCTTGTCAAAAGAAGAAGAAGAAGAAATTGCTTTCAGAACAGTTATGTCATGCCACCCTGAACATGTTGAGATTTGTAGACTGGAAGAATTGGGACCGCCAGATTGTTTCCAGGAGGCATGTTCTTTTGTCACTACACTCGAAGGAAGGGAACAGAGAAGCCCTCAACTAGAAAGGATTGCCTCCCTCTCATGCGGCATGGACAACTTTCCTTGGGATGAGCATAGATGCACCAGAGTTTCTGCTTCTAAAACCTGCACTGCTTCCCCAGGCATGCTTCTTTAGGGGTTTCACAGCTCCAAGGTTGTGGAATTTCCTCCTGTGCAACAACCTATACATTTGGCTGGCTGCAGGGGTGTCAACTTGAATAAAATATTGGGGGGCAGGTAGGTCCCACCCTGCATTTGAATCCCATTTGAATGGCAATACCCATAAACTTTTTTGAGGGGGCCTATTTTCATAATTTTTTCATTTCATTTCATTTCATTTCATTTCATTTCATTTCATTTCATTTCATTTCATTTCATTCTTAAAGAAATCAGCCCTGAGTGCTCACAGTCTGACCAAACTGCGGGAGACAGTGGAAGACAGAAGTGCCTGGCGTGCTCTGGTCCATGGGGTCACGAAGAGTCGGACACGACTAAACGACTAAACAACAACAACAAATTTTCATCAGATGAATGTTGGAGGGTATGGGATTAGGCCCTCTGGTAGACCTAGATGCCAACTCTGTCCCCATATCTACTCTAGTACAGTCGTACCTTGGCTCCCAAACGCCTTGGGCATCGAACATTTCAGCTCCTGAACGATCGAAAACCAAACTTCCAACAGGTGAAAATTCTACAACTGAAATCAAGTGAAACATGTCCATGGGAAATCACAGACACAGAGAGACAGAGAAGGAGAATGAGAAGGAGAAGGCGGGGGGGGGGGGGGGGAGAGAGAGAGAGAGAGAGAGAGAGAGAGAGAGAGAGAGAGAGAGAGAGATGCTTACCAGGCATTAAAAAACCCCCACAGAAGAGCTTTATCCCACGCTATTAAAATGCTAACTAAGGTTCTGTGAAAGCAAGGGATAGGTAGCTTGCAAGGCAGACTCTAGCAATGCCAAATACCCATTAAGATTAAGGGCTGCATTAAGATGAAATATGAAAAGTGCACATCAGGTTAATGAAATTATCCAACAGCTACTCTCCATAATGAAACACCCTACCTGCCTCTCATCAATCAAAGGCCACCTTTGTGCACCTCCAAGTCCTGGAAGCAGATTCCTCTCTCTCTAGCCTTATGCATGATGGAGCTGAGGGGAACTACCAAAGAAATATACTGAGGTGGAAACATAGGCCAGACAAACAGAACCAACCAGCAGTCATGGTGCAAGCATGGAATGGTAAATGGGGAATCTTCCGCATTAAACAAAAATAAAGAAACAAACTGATAATTCTTCCCAAAGGGCAACTGATAATATACTTTCCTGGGGGAATAGTTTGGCTCAGTCTGTCTATGAAGACCAAACACTTTCCCAAAACTCCACAAGTGTTCAGTGTAACCTACTGAGAAGTATATATGCTAGACACCACAATGAGAACATGTGTTGCCAGATATTCTGATGCTAAGACTTAGACTAGTGTAAATTTTATCCACCACCTTCTTTGGCTTCTGAGATTTTACCAGACATTGTCTGAACACTGCTCTGCGTATCTTTCTATCCATAAGGGTTAGACACTTTAAAAAAACCACACGCACCAAAAAACTGTGGTTCTCAGGAAACTGAATTCTTCAACCAATTCTATTGGCTGCTCATTTTCTGCCATCCTTACCCTTCCCACAAATCAAGAACATTTAAAAGAACAGTTCCACTGCCCTGACAATGACCCTGTAAGGCAAGTTGGTGATGACATGAGTGCTAGCCAATTCACACACCCTGCACAGTCCAGCTAACCAGGCTGTAAAATTGCAGGATTTTTTTTTTTTAAAAAAGCTCTCAACAGGAGACTGAAAAAGGCATGTTTGTACTGGACTGTGTCTCCTTCTCTTAAAAATTACATCTGTTTTCACAATTTGGTCAGATCCCCTTTTTGCCTAAGGTCTGAATGCATGATGAAAGACTTAAATAGACCAGTGAAAAAGGAACTCTTCAGACTTAGGAAACTCTGAATTCACAAAGTCAAATGAGACAAGGCTGGGATTTGCTCAAAGCTCTGTGAGTGGGTGCAAGTGTCTGCCACCACCATACATGACCGTATATAATGCGATTACATGGCTGCCGGATTAGCCACATAATTGTCCTTTTTGATTTTGCCGCTTTATAATTGTGCTCTTTAACAAGACAGGCTTTCAGAGGAAAGAAAAAGGATTAATCCTTCTCCTCCTTTGGGCTGAGAAAGTAACCTTCAAAATGTGATCTCAAAAGTAAACCATTTCTCGGAATAATTCCTGAATCGGCAGAGAAATAAATGCAAACTACTTGGTGCTCAATTTTGAAAAAAAGAAATTCTCATCTATATGGAAGCAGTGCCTTTTGCGCCTTATCAAATGCTGGAGCAGGAGGCAGAAGGGAAAGGACACAAGAAATTGTCTATATGCGACTGGCAGCAGGATTTCAGGCAGGAGACATTCCTAGTTCTACCTAGAGATGCCAGGATTACAGCTGGGACCTTTTCCATACCAAACAGATGCTGTAAAACTGAACCACAGCCCTTCCCCACTCTTCGCATGTTCAATGTGACTGTTTCCTCTGTATTAGCCCATGCGACCCACAGTTAAAACCACGGCATCCAAACCATGCACGTTCCTGGACTGAGCTATGGAAAATAGTTTCCATCAGCTGAGTCCTCATGAGTTCTCTCCTGCAACGGGCCTGTTGCATTTCTCTATTGGTTGGGAGGGGGTGGTTTTCCCTACTCAGGCAGCCCACCTGGTTTCTATGATGGGTGCAGAGGAGGGGCAGTGTGATGGCCTGGGATTCAGACTTGGAGGCTGAACCTGAGGAATCCCAGCCTGCACAGGAGTCCCCGCCTCCAGAACCAGCTTAGCTGGGGCTGGGCCATGAGCCTGAAGGGTCCTCACCTGTGCTGGATCCTCAGGTGCAGGCACCAGCTGAGTCTGCTCTGGCTCCTGAGGTGATGGAGGACCCATTGCCTGCAGGTGCTCCTCTCCCAGCCCCGTCAGGGGAAGGTGAGGTTGCCTCTGGGTCCGGTAACCCTCCAGCCTCTCCTGAGCTGCAGAGGCTCAGGACAGAGAGGCAGAGGGAACTAAGTTCCCGCAGGAGGAGGGCTCGCCTCCAGGCCAGGAGAGGCGAGGCACCTGTGGACCGGGGCCACCCTATGCCTTGGGGCAGATAAAAGCCAGCCAGCCCCAGTCCCAGGTTGCAGGAGCAACGTTGTTGGTAGCCTGTTCCTGCCTGCACCCTGTCCTGCTCTTCTGCCAAAGTTCCTGACCTCACCTGACTCCCTGCCTTGGACCCTGCTTCAGCTTTGACGGACAGACTCCATACCGCACCCCCAACCTTGGACTGGACTTGGACCTTGCCGCACGGTTAACCCTCAGGACCAGCACAGGCAGGGTGCCCCATCTCTCTTTTGCCAGCCTGGTCACTTGTTTGCATGGACTTCCATGTGAATTCCTTGTCACAGATGGCTCCCAGGCAAATGCTTAAGCATAAAGGTAAAGGTAGAGGAACCAGTCAGGTAACTATGGGGTTGCAGCGCTCATCTCACTTTCAGGCCAAGGGAGCCGGTGTTTGTCCACAGACAGCATTCCGGGTCATGTGGCCAGAAGGACTAAACCGCTTCTGGCACAACAAAACACCGTGATGGAAGCCAGAGCACATGGAAACGCCATTTACCTTCCTGCCGCAGAGGTACCTATTTATCTACTTGCACTGGCGTGCTTTCAAACTGCTAGGTTGTCAGGAGCTGGGACAGAGCAATGAGAGCTCACTCCGTCGCATGGATTTGAACCGGCAACCTTTCGATCAGCATGCCCAAGAGGCTCAGTGGTTTAGACCACAGAGCCACCCGCTTCCCTTAAGTATAAGGCTGTTTTAAGGCCCACAAGGCTGAATTTACTCCTCTGGAGTCATGCCAAGTAACAAGATTCGAAGACCTTTTTATTCCATACTGTCACGGTCTGGTTCACGGGAGATCGAAGTCCTGGATGGGGATGTCAGGACTGGGGGCAAGATGGCGGGGTGGGAGCAGGAACGGGGGTCCAGAAGCCAGGAGTCAAGAAGCCAAGGGTCTGAGGGTCAGGAAGCAAGGAGTCATGAAGTCAAGGGTCCAAGGATCAAGAAGCAAGGAGTCAAGAAGCCAAGGGTCAAGGACCAGGAAGCAAGAAGCCAAACGCAGCAAGGCAGGAAGCTTGTTGCTGTGGCAAAGAGCCGAAGGGAAATGCTGACCTTATATCCCATCCCAGCTCTTGCCACCAGGTGCTGTGAGTTACCAATCAGCCTCACCTGTGGGGCCGCACCTTGCCTCTTCAGAACAAACTTAGGAAGGCCCCAGTCCTGCAAAGTCCTATTGGTCACAGGGCCTGGCTCCTGCATGCACACCTGACACATACAAGTGAAATGTCCCTTTGCTAATGTAACCATTCTCAGTGGTCTGTGTTGCAGCAAAAGCAACAAGAGTCTTGTGGCACCTTAAATACTAACAAATGTATTGTGGCATGAGACTCTGTGGACTAAGGTGCACTTCATCAGTCCAGGCATGGGGACCTGTACTCCCTCCCAGATATTATTGGATTCCATCAGTTCCAACCAGAGTAGCCTATGATCAGAGATGATGGGTGCTGAAACCAAACAAGGTTTGGAGGGGCACAGGTTCTCATTCCTGCTCTGGTCCATGAACTCAGGATGCAAGAGAGAAATGTGCTAAGAGGAAGGCATGCTTGGCAAACCCTCACCGTGATCAACTCCCACCCGGAAACCTATGATGTCCCTACTGTGGAAGAACATGTGGATCCAGAACTGGCCTCCACAGTCACTTACAGACTCACTGTTAAAACCGTATTCATGGAAGACAATCTTACTCAGCTACGAGTGATTGCCAAAGGAGAAGCCGTATCACAATAAATTAGTTAGGTGTCACAAGACTCTTTGCCATACTTCCTAATGTATTTTTTTCTCTTAAATAGTATGCACAAAATTAGGAACAAATTAGGCTTAAGGAACTCAGAATGTCTGCTATAATGAAGCTGCCTTGTAGTACATGAAAGCAATGGCCCATTCAGCCCTGTTTCCAGACTGAGTCACTGGTTTGGGGTCGCTCCCAGCCTTATTATCTGAGGTCCTTTGACAGGAGATGCTATTGATTTAACTTTCTGAATGCCAAATATGCGCTGGACCGCTGAGCTATGGCCTCTCTCCAGCCACTTGCTCTAGAGTTGTGCCACCACCTTCAATAAAAAAAGGCATGAAAAGCATCCTGAGGCAGTGGGGGGGGATTATAGTTTTACAATGAGCAAAATTCTCGAGGAATTTTACCCAACAGGGTCTATTTGCATTTGAAAACCCTAAAAAGCAAAGCCCCCAAGTCCTGGAGGTTTAACTGCCCAGGCTCCCTTTTCTTATGCAAAACTGGCTCATAAAACAGATGTACATTGCAGCCATAAATGGAAGGCAAGGGATTGCTAGCAATAGGATGTGAAATTAAGCAGCGAGAATGTAAAAGGGGGAGGGGGAGGATAAAGGATGAAGAGCCAGATGCTGTTTCTTATAGAGGGGTTTCAGACAATGACTCCCATTTTAGTGTCTTGGGGAAACTTGTAAGAATAGTGCCCTGGGTACACAGTGCTGTTAATCTCACAGTTCCTGAGAATTTCTACCAAATCCACAAGCTCCCAAAGCTTTGCTAGAGCAGCACACCAAATACTGACCTCTAGTGCTTTTTTTCTAAAAAAAATAATGTTTAGGGGTACTCTCATTTTCTTACTCATATTGAAATACTGTCCCTCAATGAGGCCAAACTTAGATTCACAAAATGTTTAGGGGTACGCGTCCCCCTGCGTCCCCCCAGAAAAAAAGAATTGCATGCATGTAAACAGCATGCTATGAGTTTTCAGTTAAAGGAAACAAACAGTGCAATATCAAAGGGGGGGGATCTTGAAAGATTGCAGGGTTTGCCAACATTTTATTCCCATTTGGGTTTTTTCCTTTGGATCATTTCTCTCCCACTTTCACAAAGAGATAGAAAGAGAGAAAGCACACACACACACACACACACACACACACACACTCTGCTGGATTTATGTATAGGCTGAACAAGCTATAGCTAATGGCCCCAGTCTCTTGGGAGGCCCCCAAAAATGTAAAGGGGAAAAACACACCTGGATGTAAATTTCCAAAATATAAGATAAAAAAACAAATAAAATAAAACCTACATACAGCAACAGTGTTTTGTGTTGTGTTTGGACTTATTAAGTCCATAAATTACCATAGAGCATATATTCAACATAAAAAACAGTGACAAAGGACAGCTGGACATATAAAGGGCCCCATTACCTTCAGTAGCTTAGGGCTTCATCAAACCTAAATCCGGCCCTACACACACACACACACACTTTCCTTTTCCGAGGGATCTAAGTAAAAGTTAGATCCAGCAGAATTTATCTGAGCCTTCGAAAGCACATAGAACTGAAAGAAGAAGTGGGAAAGAGGGTCATTTTTCCAACTTCCTTCTGCTCTACTTACTTTTCAAGGGAGAAAAAGGTAACCACGTTCACTGCATTGTGACCAAGAGGGCAGTGAGTGGAGGGGCTCAGAGGCTTCATGGGTATCAACGGAAGATCTCAAGAGTGCCCCAACACCCATGGGACCACATTGGCAAATGTGGTGCTAATGTTTAGTTACTCGACTCGTCTCAAAAGAGGATACAGTCAGTAGAAAACTCCACAGTTGGGCAAAAGCTTTATGAGAACCACTCAAAATGTAGCAAAACGGTGGCAAGCTTTTGAGTTCCCCATCAGACAAAACATCACATGAAGCAGAAAAGAGAGGAGAGCGAAGAGAAAGGAGGAAAAAATTAAAAAGCATCTTTATCCCCATCTCCTGCTTCATGTAACATCTTGCTTGATGAATATTTCTGCAAAATTCAAAAGCTTGCAACTATTTTGTGACATTTTGGTTGGCGCCAGTAAAATTATTGTCCAGCTGTGGATTTTGGAGGATTTCCCCCCTGCTTATGGACCAACACAGCTACCTTTGCTTTTTATGTGCCTTCACAAAGTTATGAAGGGGATGAAAAGCCTTTCCCATGAGGAAAAGAAGAAGAAGAAGAGGAAGAGTTTGGATTTGATATCCCGCCTTTCACTCCCTTTAAGGAGTCTCAAAGTGGCTAACATTCACCTTCCCTTCCTCCCCCACAACAAACACTCTGTGAGGTGAGTGGGGCTGAGAGACTTCAAAGAAGTGTCACTAGCCCAAGGTCACCCAGCATGTGGAGGAGCGGAGACGCGAACCTGGTTCCCCAGATTACGAGACTACCGCTCTTAACCACTACACCACACTGGCGTAGTGGTAGGTGAAACATCTGGGACTTTGCAATTTTGGGAGAGGGAGTGTACAGATTGTAGAAACAGTGACATTCTTCCCCATCTCTCCAATATTCTCAGTAACCCAATAAAATCAGTTGGCAGTAGGTTAGGACAGAGGGACCAAAGAAAATATGTACACATTCACTAAACACTTGATGAACTTATGGAACACATCACCACAAATTGTGGAGACGGTCACAAGCTTAGACTATTGAAAGGGATGAGGTAAATTAAAGGAGAGGTAAGCCGTGATATTTAAATTGAGCCTTCATTTTCAGAGGCAGAAAACCTCTGAGCTTCAGATGCAGACAAGGGTGAGCTGTGGCCTTCAGTCCCTACTGGGGGTTTCCCATAGGCTGGCCTCTGTTGGAAACAGTGTACTGGACTAGGCAGAAATAAACATTCCCAGCTGTCCTCGGAAAGGCAGTGTCCTGTTCTGAGTCATGCCTGGTTGCTGAGAGATAAATATTAGGGGATTGAAAGAATGAATCATCAGCTGTTGCCAAACCCGGGTTACGCTAAGGCAGGGTCCTTATCAGAGCTGCAATCCTTGCCTTGCTTTTACAAATTATGCTTCATAGTTTCTCAAAGTCAGTATGCTGCTGTTTTTAAAGACCCACACACAAACCCACACTGCTGCAACTGCACACTCACTGGGCAATTATTCTACCCTCCTTTCTGAAGACGATGGATGCATCATTGAAAACTCTTGTCCAATGGAGAGTTTAGCTATGACTCCAGAATAACAAGGTGAAACAGCTCCAGGGTTGACAGCTTCAGATGATGAGTAGAAGATTTGAATACTCTCTCACACTTTTTTTTTTACCCGAGCAGCAGTATAGAAATGTTTTTATAAATACATTTATAAACGGCTTTAAACCCATCCAAAACACAGGAAACACAGCCCACAAAGTTTTAAACCTGCACTGAGTTTGGAAAGAAGACAAAGTCCCAACCAGAGACGAATGGTTGATGAAGATGATGGACTACGCTGAAATTGAGAAAATGACCAGGAAAATCAGAAATCATGAAGATAAAAACTTTAATTAGGAATGGGGGAACTATAAGTTACTTAGGAGAACACTGTAAACAACTAAAAACTTTGGCAGGATTTGAGTAACACTTGTAATGTATTAAAAACTTAGGTAAAAATGGACTATTTTTTAAAAAAAGGAGAAATTATATGATGCAGTAGAAAATGTTTGATAATGGAAACCATGGAGGTGTGGAGGGAAGTCTAAGGATTTGGGGAATCCTAAACATTGATGTTTATGATTAATGTTTGAATTCAATGTACAGTGGTACCTCTGGTTGCGAACGGTATCCGTTCTGGAGGCCCGTTCACAACATGAGCAGAAAACAACCCGCGTCTGCGTGTGCACAGGTCACGATTCGCCGTTTCTGTGCCTGCGTGTCACATCAATTTGCGTGTCTGCGCATGTGCGAGTGGCGAAACCCGGAAGTAACCCTTTCCGGTACTTCCAGGTCGCCACGGGACGCAACCTGAAAAAACGTATAATGAAGCAAATGCAACACAAGGTATGACTGTATAGTGTAAAATTGAATATATATATTTAATAAAAATAAATAAAAAATAAACCTGCAGTGAGTTGTGTTGTTTGAATGTTTTTGCATGAGGGAGCAACCTGAGATACGATAATGAGTGCCTTGGTAAACCATGGTTTGGGGCAACCTGAACTAGTAGCAGCAACCTCAAGCTTCCATTCTCTGCTGAGAAGATTTGAAGCTTCCAATCCCACTTTTCCTTTTTATTAACCATGGCTTGCTTAAAAGCCAGATAAGCCCTACTTAAACAGAGACCATTAGCACGGCAGGGAGAACTTCCTTCCCTGTTGGATTCCATTCATTTTCAACTTACAGGGAATTTTTCTAACGTGGGAGAGTGTTCAGAAACGATTTCTCCCCTCTGCAACCCCCTCTCCTACCGAAGAACATATCACCACCGTCCATATGTAATTTGCTATGTCAGTCCATGAGTTAAATTATTTTTCAAGTGGCTTTAAAATAAGCAGGGCTGGATCATTTTCAGACAAGTCAATGCAGTTTGGGCATGCAACAGGAGCGATAAGAAGCACCGAGACCTCCTGCTGCAGGATATGAGGTGACAGTTTGGGCGAAAGGAATTTCTCCCCTTGGACAGTATTGCAAAAGGAGCTAGGAGGGTTTTGCATACCTCAGAAGTATCCAGGACTGAGCAATGCAACGGATTGCATGGACCTGTTCGGAGCAAGTCCAGCGCATTCAGATCCCACTGTGGGTATGTGCTGGATTTCGGGTGCAGCGAAACCAGCTCTCTCGTGGTAGCATAGAGGTGCCACTCCTCCTTTTTAACTGGATCTGTTCCTGTGCCTTTAAGAGAAACGGAACAGGAGAAGCTTTTCCATAGCCCAGAAATGGAAGCGAGGAGAAATTCCGATGGAAGAAGAATGGCAGGCAAAAATAATGGACCCTGCAGAATTGGACAAAATGACAGGAAGGATTCGAAACCGGCGGGACCAGAGATTTACAGAAGATTGGAAGAAGTATACGAACTATTTGAAGAGCAATTGTAATCAACAAATTGCGCCATTAGGACTACAATAAGTTTTGTAGGGAGAAATATATAAAGTGCTACAAAGTAGATAAAGAATAGAGATATGGGTTATGAGTTTTAAATGTAACAGGGAAAATAAGAAATGTATACTAAGAGATTAGATGGGGAAATTTTCAGACTGGACTGATGGAAGTCAAAATATTGAATAAGATGTAAAAATATGTTTAATTACTGTTGAAAATGGTATGTTAAAAAAACTAATAAAAAATTATGTATGAGAAGCTTTTCCAACCATTTAGGCATGCACAGTTTACGGCCCTGGAAACCAAATTCTGCCTACCAGCTATGTAATGAGGCAAGCCAAGGCACAACATTGCATTTTTCCTTTCCATCTATATTCTCAGAGTACAAGTTTACAATCTCTTGCTCCTCCTGCTATTCCAGGATGCAAGTTTTCAAGGCTGCAATATTTACAGACCATCCAACTGTCCCTATTTTCCAGGGATGTACCTGATTTAGAGAAGCCATCCCAGTTTCTGATTTGATCCCGGAATGTCCCACTTTTCCTTCAGAATAATGTTGCAGGGTATGGAGTTATCCAACCCCCCAAGCTGTCAGAAGGCAATCCTGTATAGGAAAGTTTTAAAAATGTTTAATGTTCTACTGTGTTTTTATAGATGTTGGAAGCTGCTCAGAGTGGCTGGGGCAACCCAGTAAGATGTGTAGGGTATAAATAGTAAAATTATCCTTATGGAATGGGATGGCCTATTTTCATTGGAGAAATGTTGGAGGGTATGTATATAATAATAATAATAATATAATATAATATAATATAATATAATATAATATAATATAATATAATATAATATAATATAATATAATATAATAATATTATTTATACCCCACCCATCTGGCTGGGTTTCCCCAACCACTCTGGGCGGCTTCCAACAAAACACTAAAATACAGTAACCTATTAAACATTAAAAGCTGCCCTAAACAGGGCAGCCTTCAGATGTCTGGTAGTTATCTGGTAGTTTGGTAGTTATTTTTCTCTTTGACATCTGGTGGGAGGGCGTTCCACAGGGTGGGTGCCACTACCGAGAAGGCCCTCTGCCTGGTTCCCTGTAACTTGGCTTCTCGCAGGGAGGGAACCGCCAGAAGGCCCTTGGAGCTGGACCTCAGTGTCCAGGCAGAACGATGGAGATGGAGACGCTCCTTCAGGTACACTGGACCGAGGCCGTTTAGGGCTTTAAAGGTCAGCACCAACACTTTGAATTGTGCTCGGAAACATATTTAGTCAACTAACAGAGAATACGAACCTTCTATTAGTTGGGCAGCAGGGATTTTTAGTGCATGTGCTAAACACAAGAATTTGGCTTAAGTAGGCATACAGAGTTTTAGATAACAAGCACTTCCAAAAACCCTGGTTGAAAGACAGTACCTTAGAAGTGGCATTCCTCCTCTGTCACAAAACTTGGAAAGTCTCTTCTAAAATGGTACCAGTGTTTGCAGCATCTAAAAAGCACCTAAGAACAATTAAAGAACAATAACTTTATTCATATGCAAATTTAAAGTGTATGTACTCATCTAATTAATCAATTGCTTATGCATCATTCAGTTAATCAGAGATTTCTTCCAAATTATAGGTTCTCCAATCTAGGAAAACGGCTTGTGGGTGGTGCCTTTTAGGTTTTCCCAGCAAGAGTGCCAACTACCCCACTAAAATAAATTAAGCCATCCCTTCAACTAGGCTGATAAAATATTGACTTCTGTTTGCTTTTATCTGTGGGAAGTGTTCGTCGCTATCTGTCATTACCCCTTTCTGAGATCCACTTTGGGAAAGCCCTGGCAGAATTGATAATTCATTTATTTATTTTATCCCAGGGCAATAGTTGCCCGAGAGGCAACAAATCTAAGACGGGGATAAATCAAAAGGAGATGATGAGAAACGGGGGCGAGAAGCATGCAGTGGTTTAACACAATGGGGGTTTCTGCAATAAGTCAATTCTGTTCTTTTCATTTTTAAAAAAAGCTGGTATGTGCTATTCCCACATTCTCCCAATGCCTATGCATATTTAAGTACCACAGGATTAAAGCATTGGGGAAACAAAAACGCGTATGTGCCAAACTGAATAGTCCAGCAAGCTTCAATGAAAGCATCATATATTTGGTATTTCAGCCCAATTTGAAAGTGCTCCAGCAAAAAAGGTAAAGGACCCCTGGTGGTAAAAGTAAAGGTAAAGGTAAAGGGACGCGGCTGGTGCTGTGGGTTAAACCACAGAGCCTAGGACTTGCTGATCAGAAGGTCGGCGGTTCAAATCCCCACGACGGGGTGAGCTCCTGTTTTTCGGTCCCATCTCCTGCCAACCTAACAGTTCAAAAGCATGTCAAAGTGCAAGTGGATAAATAGGTACTGCTCCAGCTCCATGGGGATTCGAACTGCTGACCTTCTGATCGGCAAGTCCAAGAGGCTCAGTGGTTTAGACCACAGCACCACCTGCTCCTGTATAGGATAGTGACAGCTATCACTAAAATTGTCCGTGGGCACAGTGGAAAGGAAAACAAAAGCATACCTGGAGTTATCCATCCCAGGTGGTGAATGGGAAGCAGTTTGACAACAATAGCTATTGCGTGCTACATCTGCTCTGCTGTGAGAAACTGCTCTGAACGTCATCTCTATATAAGTGTCAAATCATGTCTGCTAAAGATGCACCAGATCAAGACGACCATCTCACCTAAGGGTTGGAGGGGATGCAGGGAGTTAGACTCACTGATTCAGAAAACTACAAACAGATGATTTGGGTGGATGATCTCAGAAATTACAACCTAGACGCTGGTTCCAGAGGCTGCTTTGGCCATCTTGTCTACACATATCCTTCAGAAGAGTTCTGCATACAGACTGGGCCAACTATTTGCTAGCTGTGGCTCATAGGGAGCTGGCCCAACACTGGAAATTGCAGGAGGGTTTTATGCTGAGAGGCCGGATGACTAGGATTTGGCAAAGGGAACTGCATGAGAAGCTTGCTCGGTGTGGTAGAATTAGCCATGGGATAATATCCCAGGATCACTTTATAGTAGGGTGTAATGGTTCTAAGGGGGTTGCTCGTGTGTAAGTTGCCGCCACTCCTGGCCAGGTTGCCTGGTTGAACCCTTTCTCTCTGGACAGCCTTGCACTCGTGGCTGTCTCAGTCGCTGGCAGAATCCGTCAGTGGGCGTTTCTTAAACTTCTTCCAGCAAAGAAGTTCTTTGACGCCAAGTCTCCTCCTACTCTCCCTGCGCGGAAGTCTTCTGCGCAGGGAGGGTGTGGGCAGCGGAGGACCCGTGCTCTCCCCACTGGTCTCCGGTGAAGAGTCCTGGAGCCTTCTCTCCGATTCCCCCATCTGCCCCCCTTCACCCCTGGTGTTACGCTGATTTCCTTCCCCAGCAGATGGGCTGCCTCTCTCCCTGCTGGGACGCTCTCCGGCTTCGCTCTGGAGTCTTCCCTCCGCCTCTGGCTCCGATGGCAGTTCCCTGACATAGGGTGACCAGATGTCCCCGTTTCCCGGGGACAGCCCCTGGATTTGTGAATAAGTCCCCGGACAAATTCCATCCCCGGAATATCCCCGGATTTCATCTAATGTCCCCAGGAAACGCAGCAGCGGCAGTCTCAGCAGCCCGGAGCAGTTGGCTCTGGCTGGCTTCAGGAGCTGCTCAGAAGTCCCCATATGATGGTTGTGCAGGGGCTCTAAGATGCAGCTTCCAGGCTGCCTCCACCTTCCCTGACCCCAGCAACTCAGCTGTGAAGGGAGGCTTCATGCTGCCTATCAGAGCTTGTGTAGGAGGGGGCAGGGATATCTTGGTTAGGCAATGGGAAGCTTCCCTTCCTAGCTGAGGGATCCCCGCCCCCTCTTGCTTGCACGCAAGTAGGAATGGGATCGGGGCTGCTCCAATGGGAAGGGAGACATCGTGCTGCCTGAGGGATCCCTGCCCCCTCCTGCTTGCACGCAAGTAGGAGCTGGGATGGGGATGCTCCGAAAGGCAGTGCGGCAACGCTCCCCCCCACCACCACCGAAGAACCAACAACTCAGGGGCTGCCCAGGCTCATGGAGAAAGGAGATCGAAGCCTCAGAGGAAGTGGAAATGTGGCGGTTGAGGTTAAGGCGGCGGCCGCCCCTCTGCCACTGCCATTGCTGCAGCATCAACATCCCGAGCGTGCAGTAATTAATTAATTAATTAATTAAAGGATTCATTGGGAAAAAAATCTGGTAACCTTACTTTACAGATACATGGGTGCTTTTCATTTGATGCAAACACAAGGAGCCAGATTCTGCTCTGTGAGCCATGCAATGATTTTTTTAAAAAATCTAGGTCTCAGGGGGAAGTTAATAAATGTTATCAATGCTTGAATGTTGCAATATAATTATAGAACAACTATCGATGTTCTCTACGAAGGGGATTGTTCATTTATTTTTATGATTCTTCTGTTAAAAAAGTTAAATAAACACTCTTGGAGGGGGGCAGGGAGAGAAAGAAATAACATTTGAACAGACGCATTGATTTGCATGGGTCCTAGAAGGAACCGGGAATGCAAAATGAAGAAACAGCATAAATAGGCCAGATCATACGCTGCTGGGGGAAAAAACTTCATTTTGACACCCTGAGAAGTTATTAGCAACTTGGCAGGTGAGATGTGTTTATTCTTGGCAGTGTCAATTTAAATACACTCGGAGGAGCGTGGCAATGCCTTTGCATTTATTTACCTCACTTTGAATTTACTGTCCTTTAGGTCTTGCAATTTAATGGCATGTCTAATTGGGCAAGGAAATCAACAGGAGAAAGGACCGGTGTTCTGTGCGCGCGCACTAGTGCAGAATTCAGCTGCCTCCTGCTTTTTTTAAAAAAAAGAAGAAAGGAAAAATTCAACTGGCACACAGGAGAAACCGGTAATAGAAAATGCTTTTCTGCTGTGCGACCTGGAGCTCCTCTGATAGAGGGTTGACTCAATTCACTCAACTGGCCAAGAACAACCCCCTTTGTAGGCAGGGTGGCTGGAACAGTGGGGGCAGAGGGACGGTGCAGGGGGGCAGAGCTGAGGGAGGAAAGAAGCCTGCAAAGAGAAGGATGCAGCTGCAGACAGAAAGAGGATGGAAAAAGCCAAGCAAGCAAGCTGGTTGGGATGGAGAGAGGCTCTGGACAGCAGAGCCAGAGGCTGGATGCAATTCTGGAATTGTAAAAGGGTCGGGGGGGGGGGAGTCTTCATTACCTTCTTCTTCCTTTTTAAAAAAATAATTTTTATTTGATTTTACAAATAAAAGTTTATAACAACCCAAATCCACATATAGAGAGATTACTCCGAATCTCAAAACTTCCCCCCATCTCCTCCACGGGTCCTACTGTCAACATTTACAACTGCATATTATTCCATATTCAGCATCTTAAAAAGCAGAGACATCACCTTGCCAACAAAGGTCCGTATAGTTAGTCATGGTTTTCCCAGTAGTGATGTATGGAAGTGAGAGCTGGACCATAAAGAAGGCTGATCGCCGAAGAATTGATGCTTTTGAATTCTGGTGCTGGAGGAGACTCTTGAGAGTCCTATGGACTGCAAGATGATCAAACCTATCCATTCTGAAGGAAATCAGCCCTGAGTGCTCACTGGAAGGACAGATCCTGAAGCGGAGGCTCCAAGACTTTGACCACCTCATGAGAAGAGAAGAGTCCCTGGAAAAGACCCTGATGTTGGGAAAGATGGAGGGCACAAGGAGAAGGGGACGACAGAGGATGAGATGGTTGGGCAGTGTTCTCGAAGCTAACAACGTGAGTCTGACCAAACTGCGGGAGGCAGTGGAAGACAGGAGTGCCTGGCGTGCTCTGCTCCATGGGGTCACGAAGAGTTGGACATGACTAAACAACAACAACATATATCACCTGATTAAAAGTCTGTTGGTTTTACCGGTATTTTTTAATTATTAATATTTTATACTGTTTCATAGAAACAGTTAACTCTTGGATGTGCGCTTAACAGCAAGACTGTCTCACATAAATAACCTTCTTGTTCATCAAAATCCCCATCTGAATGTTTTTGAAGTCTGCCTGCCAGTTTGGATAAAGGAGGCTGAGCTGTGTGTATTATAGAAAGCTGGCATATTTTACACCTTGGGACGCTGGCAGCATTATAGAGTTTTCAAGCCTTTTATTGTTTCTTGTTCAGATAGGAGGTTTTTTTAAAAAAAGGAAAGGAAAGCTCGTGTTACTTTTTAAACAAAGAACAAGAGAGACATTAGCCCTGAGGGCTTTCAGCGAACACCAAGCACTACAGATCAAGGAATGCCAAAATGCAGAAAGAAAACAGCATTTTTATGGCGCGCTTTGACAGTTATTGCTGCTGTTGGCCCAGGAGGGGGAAAAAAACTTTAGAAACATTTAGAAACACAATGCTATTTAGTGAGATTTATATAAAAAGAGAAGATTCTGCTCTTTTGCTCAACCTGGGCCAACCCTGCAAGTCATCTGTGGCCAAGACAAAAGGAAGGTTTGCTCTCATCCATACTCTAGTCTAGACAAACTACTTACCCAATTGATAGGAGTACTTAGCAGTTAAGACAGCCCTTGTGATACACAGACCCTGCAGTATAATGGTGGGTATTTGTTTCAACTCAAGACCCTCGATTATTTTTCCTCCTGGCAACTCCTTGCTTTGGAATTTTGCTTGCTCTGCCCCCGCTGCCCACTGCATGTGTCTTCATAGTTCTCCATGGGCTAACTCTGTTCCAAGTTTTCCAAACTTGGTTTAAAAAAAAAAAGAGTAAAGGACCCCTGGACGGTTAAGTCCAGTCAAAGGCAACTATGGGGTTGCAGCACTCATCTCGCTTTCAGGCCGAGGGAGCTGGCATTTGTCCACAGACAGCTTTCCGGGTCATGTGGCCAGAAGGACTAAACTGCTTCTGGCACAACAAAACACCGTGATGGAAGCCAGAGCGCATGGAAACGCCCTTTACCTTCCTGCCGCAGAGGTACCTATTTATCTACTTGCACTGGCATGCTTTTGAACTGCTAGGTTGGCAGGAGCTGAGACAGAGCAAAGGGAGCTCACCCAGTCGCAGGGATTCGAACTGCCAACCTTCTGATCAGCAAATCCTGACACAACAGGTTTGGCTTGGTGGCTTGTTCTCAAGGAGACAGAACAACCCATCTCCTACTCTGCCACTCTGAGTTGTTGGTTTTGAGTGCCCGGAGTTCTTCTGCAGCTTGTATTTGCTTGTTTGCAGCCAGAGAATTTGTGTGGTTTAGCGGTTGAAGTGCTGGATTAGGGCCAGGGAGACACAACTCTTAATACCTACTCGGCCACAAAATGAAAACACAATCAAGCTAGACACAAAGGCAAACTGCTTAAGTATCATTATCATCATAATCTTTTTTTTTTTTATAAATATTTATTAAAGTTTTTGAATATGAATGCACAAATAATAAACAATCTTACTTCTGTCACAAACATAGTTTCATCACTTCTTTGGACTCCCTCGCATCTCCCGCTCCCATTTACATCGTTAAAAGATTTTTCCAAACAAATTATCAACTTGTTTACAATCTCGTGTCCACTCATTCAAATATAATCTAGCAATTCTTCCAAAAATTTTTTATATTTTCTTTAATCTCACTTATCATCAAATTTAAATCTAATTTAGTGGTGGCCAATTTTTTTATAATCTAGCATCCTTCTTAACATTCAACCAAATTACAATGTTTATGTAGATACATCTTAAATTTCTTCCAGTCTTCCTCCTCTTCTCCCAGGTCTCGGATTCTGCCAGTCATCTCGGCCAGTTCATTATCATCATAATCAGGGATGTGGGTGGTGCTGTGGTCTAAACCACTGAGCCTCTTGGGCTTGCTGATCAGAAGGTCGGCGGTTCGAATCCCCGCGACGGAGTGAGCTCCAGTTGCTCTGTCCCAGGTCCTGCCAACCTAGCAGTTTGAAAGCACACTAGTGCAAGTAGATAAATAGGTACCACTGTGGTGGGAAGGTAAACGGTGTTTCCATGCGCTCTGGTTTCTGCCATCGTGTCTCATTGAGCCGGAAGCGGTTTAGTCATGCTGGCCACATGACCTGGAAAGCTGTCTGTGGACAAACACCGGCTCCCTTGGCCTGAAAGCGAGATGAGCGCCGCAACCCCATAGTTGCCTTTGACTGGACTCAACCGTCCAGGGGTCCTTTCCCTTTCCCTTTTACCACCCATAATAGCACTTTATAGCATCAGCCAGCAGTGCTCCAACAGAGATCTGGCCAAATCACATATGCAATAGTAATGAAAGGACTTGGGAGTTTCTCCATCACACACTTGGACCAGCCTCAGACTGCTGGAGGGAGGTTTTGCAACGGCAACCAGGGATAGGATTACACTTGCAGAACACAAGCTGTGTTCACAAGTTATTTCATAGGAGGCTCAGTGGTCTTTCTGCGTTATTTCACCAAAGAACCCTCGCTCTCTAAATTTAATTAAGACTGGCATTCTGCATCGCTGTTTTCATTTAACAAAGAGCTGCCAACAAAAGACCATTGTGCAAAGAATGAGCATGAAATGATTTTGCTATCGAATCTCTTCTTTATTAGGTAAATAACAGAATGTGCTGAACTGACTTTCTTTCCAATTTCTTACTGGGGTGATTAGAAATCAAAGCATAAGCCTTTGGGGCCACAGCTTCACTGGAAATGTATTTGGTTTTAATTATTAAGCATTATGATCAGTAGTTGTTATGTATTTGTTTGTTTGTTTGTTTATTGTTGTGTAGATTTATATCCTCCCTTTTTTTCATCATAGAGCAAAAGGGATTGTGAATGGAGTTCACAGCTGATCTCTCATCCAGGCACTGACCTGATCCAGACCCAGTGAGTTTTTAGCAAGGTAGCTGTTTTCTGTGCCCATTGGACATGACCCAGGACCTCCATACAGCTCAGCCCTGCAGTTTTGCAGTCTCATTGTATGGAAGAGTGCTGTCTTCGGGCTAGCAAAGGGGAAGAGAAAACTTGGCTCATAGTACAGACATGTGTGTGTCAGAGTCAGTATTCCCTTCACTTCTGAGAGCCAGTGTGGTGTAGTGGTTAAGAGCACTGGACTCGTAATCTGGTGAACCGGGTTCGATTCCCCGCTCCTCCACATGCAGCTGCTGAGTGACCTTGGGCTAGTCACACTTCTCTGAAGTCTCTTAGCCCCACTTACCTCACAGAGTGTTTGTTGTGGGGGAGGAAGGGAAAGGAGAACATTAGCCACTTTGAGACTCCTTCGGGTAGTGATAAAGTGGGATATCAAATCCAAACTCTTCTTCTTCTTCTTCTTCTGGGGGTGGCGGAACAACCCCCTCTGCTGATCTTCACTGGAAAAGGCCTTTAAGGATGGTAGTGAACTTTCAGATTTTTGGGGCCCAAGTCATTTACGACTTTAAACACCAATGCATTTTGCTTCATTGGGGCCACCTGTCCATTTCTGTCATAGCAAACTAGTTGTAAATAGGCTTGACTATTCAGAATGAGGGCAGGGTCATGTATTCGGCAAAAATACATCTTTCTTGTGGTGGGATGGGAAGTGGAACCAAATGAACAAGTTGGGGGGGGGGTGAGGAAATTTTTGGAGAAAAATCCAGCTTCCGTCCCTCAACCTTCCTTTCTCATACTTAAAAAGTTCACTGAGCCCAGGTCTAGAACAAAACCTGACCATCAGCTGACTTGAGTGAAGTCATTCCTCTAAAATAAATTGAGAATATTGGCATGTAGACTGCATAAGCAACAACAGGCTAGACTTGTGGCTTCTATTAAATTAGACTACAGGCAGGCAGGCAGCCACAGAGTCAGACGACATTAACAAAAGCTTTTGCTGAATACGACACAACTGTCTATGCCTGAACTTGACCCATCACAGAGACACAGAACGATCTGGCAAGGCTCTGAATTGTTACAGAGCCACACACAACACATGCAAAACGTCAAACGAAATTGCACCTCAGGTAGAGTCAAATTACTGTAAAAAAGCTGGAAAATTACACCTTGTCAGGCATAGAGGGGTTTCCTTTGAAATGCTAGTATTTGTTGTTGTCAGTGTGGGTCCTTAGGCAGCCACTGAGTGTGAACGAAGGAGGAGGGATGGGCAAATCCAACATTATTTCCCCATCTCAAGTTTACATTTCGACATCAGTCTGCAATGTTTTTTTTAAGTCCTCATGAAATTTCATAAGCATTTTAGTGCAAAAAGTCTAATATGCACAGGTTTGTTGAAATGATGGTAGTGAAAATGCAGCTAAGAAGCTGAAATCATATATATGATTGACATCCTTCTTTGGAACTTTACTTGCAGAAACTTGTAGTTATAGAATAATTAAAACATAATATTTACAGTCACATGCTTCACCAAGCATAGGTTTAGTCTCTTCTTCTAACTTCCAAACAAATGTATTTCCCTTTCTTTCCGGAGCTCAGCCCTCAGCCTTCCATATCTCAGGTCAGCCATGCTTTGCAGCTCCTATGAGAGATTTCCACTTTTACTGTCACCTCCAGCTTTGCTCTCTTTTTTCCAAGCAGAGGAGAAGCACTCCAACACTCTATTCAACTTAGCAGTGTTCACAGTGGATTCTAAGACACAGTCATCTGGCTTCACATAAACGGAGTCTCTCCTTCGCTAGATACCTCCCATGTGACCAGCATTAACCAATCACATGAGAATTGCCAGAGAACTCCCTAGAATTCAGTTACCAACCAATCAAATTTAAAAACATAGTGATGCATACAAGCAGTTACAATGTCAGCAAATTAAATTGCTATCCTTAACAAGGTTAAGAATAAGTCCAATGGCGGTGCTTGGCCCCATGCCCAGGGCCAGGATATATTTCAGGCTTCTCTAAGGAGTAAAGGTAAAGGTACCCCTGCCCGTACGGGCCAGTCTTGCCCGTGTGCTCATCTCACTCTATAGGCCGGGAGCCAGCGCTGTCCGCAGACACTTCCGGGTCACGTGACCAGCGTGACAAGCTGCATCTGGTGAGCCAGCACAGCACACGGAACGCCGTTTACCTTCCCGCCGGAGTGGTACCTATTTATCTACTTGCACCCGGAGGTGCTTTCGAACTGCTAGGTTGGCAGGAGCAGGGACCGAACGATGGGAGCGCACCCCGCCACGGGGATTCGAACCGCCGACCATGCGATCGGCAAGTCCTAGGCGCTGAGGTTTTACCCACAGCGCCACCTGTGTCCCTCTCTAATGAGTAAATCCTACACAAATCCAGAGTGGAGTCCAAGAGCATTTGGATGGCACCTTGTACCACTCCTGTGGCCAGGCTGGTGACAAATATATTTCTCTGCTTTTCTTTGGACCACATCAGTGAGGCCAAGAGGACGGTCTTGTCTTCTGGGCAGCCCAGGACCTCCACGCACACTGCCCAGGCTTGCGCCCCAGAGAGAAGGCACACTCCATTGTCTCTCATGACAGATGGATACCAGCAAGTGCAACAGTGCTCCTTCAGATGACAAAAATGCAGTTGTGATGCCCTGGGACTCGGGTTCGGACTCGGAACCAGAAGAGTCTCAGTCCGCACCAGATCCTTTGCCTCAGGCGGCATCTGAACCTAGTCTGGGGCCTGATTCTGAATAGACCCAGTCTGCACAGGTTCCCCTACAACAAGCACCAGCTGGGCCGAGTCAGGGGCCTGAGCCTGCCCTGGCTCCAGATGTGCGGATTAGCTCGTTGCCTTCAGCCGAGCAATCACTTACAGCTGCTCTACCACCAGTTGGGTCAGGAGAGGCTGAGGCAGCCCCTGGGTCTAGTAACCCACCAACACCTCCCGCGCTGCAGAGACTAAGGTCTGAGAGAAGGAGAGACCTGAGTACTCACAGGAGGAGTGCTCGCCTTTGAGCAAGACAGGGAGGTGAGTCACCGGAGGATCAGGACCGGCCATTACCCCGACAAAGATAAAAGCCTGTCGGACCCTGCCCCAGGCTGCGGGAGCAACATTGCTGTTTGCTAGAACCTGCCTGAGACCCTGTGCCTGACCTTGCCTGGTTTCCTGCCTTGGCCCTGTCGGACTGACTCCTCGCGGAACCCTTGTATTCGGGACCAGACCTGGACCGCGTTGCTCGGGTTAACCTCCGGGCCCAGCACAGCAGTAATATTGGGGAAGCAATGCAGAACAACTGAAAAAAGCAGAATTATATGTGGACAGTCCAGTAAAATTCACCACTAATGCACTCTTGTTGTGTCAATGATACACTGCAGAATACACTTGCAAAAAAACCACACCCTCCAGTCTGGAGAGGCCCTTCATATCTCTCTCTCTCTCTCTCTCTCTCTCTCTCTCTCTCTCTCTCTCACCATCATACTTCATCTTAATAATAATATCTTAGGTCTAGAGACTCGTCTAGAAACATATTGCTTCGGTGAATCAAGATGCAAAAACATTTATCGCAATCCTTGCAAATTGAATTAATACATTTGTTGATACATAACAACTCAAGGTGGACTTACTTCTTAGCAGCAGCAGATGGACTCTGTCAGGAGGACACTTTCCATAATTTATTCAGTGAAACAAAACCCAATTCCCTTATTGCTTCCTGTCAACAGATGCTGACAAGGCATTCGGCAGAGTTGGACATACAGCCTTGGCCAACCTGGTGCCTCCCAGATGTTTTGGACAACAATTCCCGAAAGCCCCAGCCAGAAGATGCTGAGTTGTTGTCCAAAACATCTGGAGGGAACCAGATTGGCAGAGGCTGTTGCAGCACTCCATGTAGAATACAATGCTTAGATTTTAGTATGGTTTTCCTATCACCAGTCTTAAAGCAATCAGTTATCAATGGGTGGACATCCCAAAGGTTTCTTTCAAATGGGGCAGTGCTTAAGGGTACGCAGTATTAGACCTCCTTTTGTTAAAAAGTGTGGCACTTACTGTAACAACTTCATAATGAGTACAGTGGTACCTCGGGTTAAGAACTTACCGTATTTTTAGCTCCATAAGATGCACTTTTTTCCTCCTAAAAGGTAAGGAGAAATGTGAGTGCGTCTTATGGAGCGAATGGCACTGCGCAGGGAGGGAGAGCTGCACAACGCCCGTACAGTGAAGCGGGAGGAAGATCAGAAGGAGACCCTTCTGTTCCTCCTCCTGCTTCACTGAAGGGGCACTGCACAGCTCTCCCTCTCTGTGCAGCACCTCTCCTGCGAAGGAGAGGTGCTGCGCAGAGGAGAACTGTTCAGTGCCCCTTCAGTGACGTGCCTGTCCTGGCTTCTGCCTTAGCTGCACGCAGCCTCTTCCGGCAGGGGGAGCCTTCATCCCGCTGCCCTGAAGAGGCTTGGCACAGTTATCCCAGAAGCCAGAACAGCCACACGGTATCCCAGAAGTGAGATCCCTCTTGCTGTTCTGGCTTCTGGGATTCAGAATAATTTTTCCGTGTTTTCCTCCTCCCAAACCTAGGTGCGCCTTATGGTCTGGTGCATCTTATGGAGCAAAAAATACGGTAATTCATTCTGGAGGTCTGTTCTTAACCTGAAACTGTTCTTAACCTGAGGTACCACTTTAGCTAATGGGGCCTCCCGCTGCCGCCACACGATTTCTGTTCTCATCCTGAAGCAAAGTTCTTAACCCGAGGTACTATTTCTGGGTTAGCAGAGTCTGTAACCTGAAGCGTCTGTAACCTGAAGCGTCTGTAACCTGAGGTACCACTGTACCAGTAGCTACTATTTTTAAAAAGCACTGAATAGGGGTACCTATTGGGGTTTTCCTCTTCTTAGCAGTTCTGTGCACCTTAAAAGCAGATGTTGTTTTGACCACGTGAGCTGACAACCAACTGAAAATACATCCCACAAAATTGCACTTTATGCTGATGATATGATTTTCTATTTATCTCATCTTGAAAGATCATTACCAGCAGTTGTGTTGGGACTTAATCAATATGGTGCAGTCTCTGGGCTCAAAATAAATCATTTCAAGTCAGAAAATATTGAATGTCACAACTCGGATTGAGACACAGGGATGTTTGCAACTACAATTTGCTTTTCAACAGACGGCAAAGCCATTGAGCTACCTATGCATTAACATAATCACTTCTGAATCCCAACTAGGCTAGAAGAATTATGATCCTTCGGGACTGTAAAGAAAGATTTAGCTGCTTGGTCAAATCGTCATTTGAACTGGTATTGTAAAACTATTCACTAAGAACGACCACCCAAATTTATCTTTCAGTCTTGGGTACTTATTGAAGGGCGGGGTTCCCTACATATATAAATAAACGATTTTTTAGTTTGCTGCTTGCAGTTCCCCTAAAGCAATTAGCGAAATCATATGGCAAGTTGGTGAGCTCTATATGGGACAAACAACTTCCCAACATAACTAGGAAAAGTTTGATCTGTAAATTGGGTAAAGGTGGTCTCACCTTTTCTCTCTTGGCTTGTGCATATTTCATACTGGGAATACGGGACACAGGCGTCGCTGTGGTCTAAACCACTGAACCACTTGGGCTTGCCAATCAGAAGGTTGGCAGTTTGAATCCCTGCAATGGGGTGAGCTTCCTTTCCTCTGTCCCAGCTCCTGCCAACCTAGCAGTTTGAAAACACACCAGTGCAAGTAGATAAATAGGTACTGCTGTGGCGGGAAGGGAAACTGGCTGCATTCTGTACCAGCTGGAGTTTCCAAAAAGGGTTTTGAAAGTATAACATATTTCAGTAATCTTGTCTGGATGTGAATGCCGCTTGTGTAAAAGAGACTAAGTCTGCTTTCTCCAAAAAGGGCTACAGCTGGAGAACCAGCCTAAGCTGGTCAAAGGCACTCCAAGTCGCCGGTGCCACCTGTACCTCCATCGATAGCACTGAGGCCAGGAGATAAAAGTAAGAGAATTTGCCAGCAGCAAGGCAGTTCTAGTAAACTTGAGGAAAAATGTAAAGGGTCATAGTTTTCAGTACTTGGAGGACTTCTGAGCTACAGCTTTCCGCAGAAGAATCAAAAGTTTGTCTCATCTAGTTTCCAAGCCCTTTATTCCATCTAACATGTTTGGTCCAGAACCATTCTTTTGCCATAAAGGGTCTTATCTCCAGAATTCACATCATTCTGTTATGCCACAGCTTGGCACAAGCAATGACCTACATGCTTAAACAGGAGGTGTTTCTTCGTTTTGAGAGAATGGAAATGAGCAAATGGAAATCTGGAGGAAATGCAAATAAAAATGCATTCCTGTGCACACTTTAAGGCTTGACAGATATTCCTTCACTTTCTGGTTATTTGAGATTATAAAGAGTGACGTATTTATTTAAAGCCCTAAACGACCTCAGTCCTGTATACCTGAAGGAGCGTCTCCACCCCCATTGTTCAGCCCGGACACTGAGGTCCAGCGCCGAGGACCTTCTGGCGGTTCCCTCATTGCGAAAAGTGAGGCTACAGGGAACCAGACAGAGGGCCTTCTCTGTAGTGGCGCCCGCCCTGTGGAACGCCCTCCAATCAGATGTCAAAGAGATAAACAACTACCTGACATTCAGAAGACATCTTAAGGCAGCCCTGTTCAGGGAAGTTTTTAATATTTAACACTGTACTGTTTTTAACACTTGATTGGGAGCCGCCCAGAGTGGCTGGGGAAACTCAGCCAGATGGGCGGGGTATAAATAATAAATTATTATTATTATTCGTGTATTCAATTTGTTTGCCGCCCTGTCTCAGAAGGTCACAGGGCAGTTCACAACACAAAAATACCAAATAAGAACTCATGTTACTTGGCTGAACGAAAGCAGTCCATTTAGCGCTGTGGCCAGGGTGGGGCAAATGAGGCATCGCCCCCTCCCAAGCTGTGCTTCGTTCCCTCTGCCAGGATTTTTTGGGGGAAATTATATATTTTTTACTTGTGACACAACAGACAATGAATTACAGCCTCCGCTTTTTCTTTCTTTTTTAAAGGCAGCTTGTTTTATGAACAGGAGCAATTTACGAACTGGGCTCTGTGAAAAATTCAGTGAATAAGGCAAGGCGAGTACATGACAACAGCCTCATCTGGAAGAGCACCCCAAAAACTTGCTCAAGATTTTTTCTGACTGAGGGTGAACGTTTCATGATATACAAACACCATATACTTATTTAAGTGATCCTGGAAAAGAAAGTCTGTACCATAACATACCCTCCAACATTTCCCCGATGAAAATTGGGACATCTTATTCAATAAAATAGGGACACGGGTGGCGCTGTGGATTAAGCCACAGAGCCGAGGGCTTGCCGATCAGAAGGTCGGCGGTTCAAATCCCTACAACGGGGTGAGCTCCTGTTGCTCGGTCCCTGCTCCTGCCAACCTAGCAGTTCAAAAGCATGTCAAAGTGCAAGTAGATAAATAGGTACCGCTCCGGCGGGAAGGTAAATGGCGTTTCCGTGCGCTGCTCTGGTTCGCCAGAAGTGGCTTAGTCATGCTGGCCATATGACCCGGAAGCTGTACGCCGGCTCCCTCGGCCAATAAAGCGAGATGAGCGCCGCAACCCCAGAGTCAGCCACAACTGGACCTAATGGTCAGGGGTCCCTTTACCTTTACTTATTCAATAAAATATAATAATAATAATAATAATAATAATAATAATAATAATAATAATAAAAAATACCCATCTGACTGGGTTGCCTCAGCCATTCTGGACAGCTTCCAACATATAGAAAAACTTAATAAAGCATTTAACATTTTAAAAGCTTCCTTTTATAGGACTGCCTTCAGATGTCTTCCGAAGGTTGTATAGTTACTTACTGAGTCCATTCCCATTATGCAATGGGATCTAAGAAATGGCCCGGGTGGAGACATTTTTTTGACTTTTGCAAAGGTGGCAAAAGGGGAGGGGAGGGAAAGGAAAGGAAGGAAGGACTTGTTTCCTCCAATATGGTTTATTTCTTGGCAAATATTTTAAAAAAACATTCTGGCGTATGACAGATCTCAGGAATATGAAACATATTTACATACTGGGATGATCGTAATTTGTATGAGGTCACTTGCTGGTTCATTCTGCTCCTTGAGTTCCTTGCTCTGCTTGTTATTTTCTTTTAAAGTGATGGGATGTTTGGAGTGCTGTAATGAAGAAATCCTGCCAGATTGCTGGGCCGTAGCTTATTATGGACACTTTCTGAATGCAAAACAGTTGATATACCCATAGCTGTCAACCGTCCCTTATTTGGCGGGCAAGTCCCTTATCCCAGCGCCGTGTCCCGCTGCTGTCCCTTATTGATGATGTCCCTTAAATTTCCCGGGTTTCAAAGGAAGCAGCTCCTCTCCCTCCCTCCCTCCCTGCCGGCCAGGGAGGAGGGAGGCTCCAACTGTGTTGCTTGGCTGCATTGCTCACCCAACAAGGAGTCTAAGAACGACTGGAGGGTGGAACTTGCATGCCTTGTGCCGATCAAATCGGCCTCGTTGCCTGGGGACTCTCCTTTGCTCAGCGCTTCCCAGCGGAGAGGTGATGGTGGTTTTCCTTGCTGCATCCCCTTTGCCAGGTTGCTGCACTGTGGGAACCACCGCTTGAGGCTTCGTTTGGCTGTTGGCTGGGCTTTCTGCCTTTGGCTTGGAGGGGCTCAGAAGTTGAACATACCTGTGCTTGGAAAATCCCTTATTTTGGCTGCTGATCCCTTTTTTTCGAGGCTGCTGGTCCCTTATTTTCAAATCTGTAAGTTGACAGCTATGATATACAATAAGATATTGGATTGCCTCGATCCACTGATACTGCAAACATCTGTAACGTGCAGAAAATCCTCTCTTGCAAGGTAGCCATCACCTTTTACAAAAGGGGTTCTGGAGGAGTGTGGTTTTTGGCATGGGGGGTGTCTTTTCAGGTGTGCTTCTAGGGGGCCAAAGGTACCTCGGCCTCCTCGATATTTGTTTTAAGGGGGCAAGGCCCGTATTTCAGGTAGCCCAGCACATATTGCACCTGCATGACGGTCCCCACAATCTTGCGGACAACCTGGCACCTCTGAATCTTTTCATATGGCTACTGCAGGATTTGCCTGGTACATTCTATTAGGGCTTTAAAAAATAACAAATGGCTAAAATCTCAGCAAAAATAAAATCAAAGAAAAGGATGACTTCAATGTACAGTGGATGCTCGGGTTGCGAACGTGATCCGTGTGAATGGGACTAACTTCTGAGTAAACATTAAAAGAAGGTATTGGCCATGGGGAACAGCGCTGCAGCATAGCAGACTTGTGGGTTGCTGTTACCTACCAGGAGGGAGCAAGATGGTGGCGAGGTCAGCACGGTGCAGTCACTCTGGCAGGAGTACCGCATTAGCTCTGCCAGTGCATTTGCACTTCATCAACCTTCCTGCCTGCTTGCTTGTCCCCCTCTGTCAGGTGGCAGAGGAACCAACCCCGACGGCAGGTTGCCAGGAACGGACAAGACAAGGAAAAGCCCTTACCAACTGAGTTTATTCAATATTCACAGAGAGGCGTGGGAATGTGGCCTCTTGGAATAATGGCTTTGCTATGAGTGAAACCCCACCCGCTCTGTCTCTCCCGCTTCCTCATGAATCATCGCTATGGGTGCTGGAAAATGCCTTCTGCCTTTAAGCTCTTTGCTCTCCTACTTTCAAGGTCCAACCGTGTTCTGGGGGGGGGGGGGTCTGGAATGCTTTCTAAAGACACTGTGTCAGCTGTCCCTGCCCTGGTGCCTCCTCCTCCTCCTCCTCTCCCATTATTTCCCAGTTTTCCCCCTCATTTGCCTCTGAGCTGGTGACCTCCCTCCCAGTTGCAATTCTGAACTGTCTCCTTCTTCTCTGGAAAGGTCAGGCTGGGGAGGCAGTCTCCACCATTCTTCCTCTGCCCAGTCCCTGACACCCTCCCAGTAAGCAACCACAACCCACCTGCCAGACAACCAGCAGAGAAGAAGAAGTGTTTGGATTTGATATCTCGCTTTATCACTACTGGAAGAAGTTCTCAAAGCGGCTAACATTCTTCCTTCCCTTCCTCCCCCACAACAAACACTCTGTGAGGCGAGTGAGGCTGAGAGACTTCAGAGGGAAGTGTGACTGGCCCAAGGTCACCCAGCAGCTGCATGTGGAGGAGTGGGGAATCGAACCCGGTTCACCAGATTATGAGTCCAGTGCTCTTAACCACTACACCACACTGGCTCTCCACCCCACCCCAGACCCCCGGCAAGCCAGCTCTGGCTCTGATAAAAATTGCTGCATGGAACATTCATTGTGATCCCAATTCCAGCCAATGACATAAGGACAATGACCCAACAGCACGCAAGGACTGCAGCGCCTGTCCCCCTCGCCTTTGCCACCCATTGGCGGTATCAAAGGCCGGCTCGCTGGAAAGCAAACACAACAAGCAAGGAGATGTAAAAGCGGGTTCCCCCCTTTCAATGTGAGCTTTCTTTGCTTTGATTTCCCAGGCTGCCATCCTTGGCAGCCTCCCCCAACAAAAGCCTCAGAGGGAAGCAAGTCAGAAAGATCCGTCAGTCTGGGGCATGTTTGAGCAGATGCTTAGTCAAGCAGGCAAACTGTGGCTGACAGCTAACGTCTTTGGAAGGAGGTAGTTGAGCAGGTGTCAAGGAGGCTGAAGAAGATGGATGAGAAAAAGGAAACTGACCAGCAGGGTTGGCCACGCCCATCTCTGGACCGATCCATTCCCAGCATGAAATAGTTTGGTCCTGGGCCACAGAACTGCCTCTCCCTGCTCTGCAGCCCAGCTTCTTATCTTGCACACTGTGTGAGGACGGGGAAGATAAATTTTTAGCTTGTTTGCATTTTAGTGAGAAAATTCACACTTTACGAACTAACACACAGCTGTCCTTCAAATTCCCATTTCTCCAGATTTTGCACTATAGTTGTCTAACCAAACAATGTGTGCTAAAACGTATATTTTACAGACAGGTGTGAATAATTTATTTTCATTTCAGATGTTCATACAGTTATACAGTTGTACCTCGGAAGTCAAATGGAATCCGTTCCGGAAGTCTGTTTTACTTCCAAAACATTCAGAAGCCAAGGCGTGGTTTCTGATTGGCTGCAGGAAGCTCCTGCAGCCAATCAGAACTGGTGGAACCCGTGTCAGACGTTCAGGTTTCAAAAAACATTCACAAAGTGGAACACTCACTTCCGGATTTGTGGCATTCGGGAGCAAAAACATTCGAGTCGCAAGGCGTTTGACTTCTGGGGTACAACTGTACCGTATAATATTCAGAATTTCTAAGTGGTGTGCAAAGAATGTTTTTTAAGAACCACACAGAGAACAAGAACAACTAAAATTCATCATAAAAACAGAAAACTCTCTTAAAATGAATGAAAACAGCACATTAAAATGCAATGTAATGGGGGGATAGCATGCAAAAATGTCTGGGTTAGAAGAAATTGGAAGAAAGATGCTAATGAGTTTTCATGATGATTTATTATTATTATTTTTAAAATGTAAACAAATTTGTAAACTGCTGCAGAAATATAGAGGACTGAATTTATGATTGGAAAAATTAGAACTGAAAGAAACCAAAACTGACAAATTCATCCTTTCCTAACTCTGAGGAAGTAAAATTCCCCAATTCTTTAAATCACAAATGCTTAAAATTAAGTTTTCTAAACAAGTTGAAATGCTTCTTTCATAACTTTAACTATCTGTTGCAATAGCAAGCCAGCTGTTTCGTCAACAGAACAGAATGGAAATAATTTAAGGCACTATAAAAACATCATTCTGCATCAAGCCATGTTGATTTTCAGAAAAGTTAGAATCATAGAATCATAGAGTTGGAAGAGACCACAAGGGCCATCGAGTCCAACCCCCTGCCAAGCAGGAAACACCATCAGAGCACTCCTGACATATGGTTGTCAAGCCTCTGCTTAAAGACCTCCAAAGAAGGAGACTCCACCACACTCCTTGGCAGCAAATTCCACTGTCAAACAGCTCTTACTGTCAGGAAGTTCTTCCTAATGTTTAGGTGGAATCTTCTTTCTTGTAGTTTGGATCCATTGCTCCGTGTCCGCTTCTCTGGAGCAGCAGAAAACAAGCTTTCTCCCTCCTCTATGTGACATCCTTTTATATATTTGAACATGGCTATCCTATCACCCCTTAACCTCCTCTTCTCCAGGCTAACATGCCCAGTTCCCTTAGCCGTTCCTCATAAGGCATCGTTTCCAGGCCTTTGACCATTTTGGTTGCCCTCCTCTGTACACGTTCCAGTTTATCAGTGTCCTTCTTGAACTGTGGTGCCCAGAACTGGACACAGTACTCCAGGTGAGGTCTGACCAGAGCAGAATACAGTGGCACTATTACTTCCCTTGATCTAGATGCTATACTCCTATTGATGCTATCCTATCCCCGCCTCCCCAGCCAGATATAGAGGCATTGTAAATAATACCAGAGGCCCTGCTGTTAAGGAGTGCTTCAGCTTTCCTCATATTTCCTCATATTCAGTCCAAATATCTGGAGGGCTAGGGAACCCCAAGCACTGGAATATGTACTGGTCTTTTAAAGTAGAAATTAAACTACACCTTCCATCAGCTCCAGTCCCACAATGTCTGGAGGGTCACAGGTTTCAACATTTAAAAATATGGTTTCCAGAGGCAAGGAAGGAAATGAAAACTTTCTTTATGGAAATGGCCAACACAGAGTTAGTTACAGGAGATAAGTGGCTTGCTCTTCGATTCACATGGAAGGTCCTACTCGGCTCCTGTGGTGAAGAAGAATGATTGCAGTGACAAGCTCCCTTGTGCGGCTAAAAGAATTATTACTCGAAGCTAAGCCTCAGAGTGCAGCATCGTTAATAAGCTTCCTCCAGGAAAGACATCATTCAGCCAGGCAATGATCTGTAATCCTGATGGTTCCTTAAGATCAAGCTCTGCCACAGCAGGCACTGCGATGCCCGCCTCCATCTATGGCTTGTTTGCTGACTGATTGAGGCTACCTTCAGTTCAATAATAGAACAGAGGGAGCATGGAGAGGGAGGAAAGTGGGGAGATGGGCTTATCAAATTATGAATATAATAGTGGAGAGTGGGGCTTTCTTCCCTCTCTCACTCATAATAGTAAAACTCTGGGCTCACCCCAAGCGAAAATGAACAGCATGGAGCTTGAGATAGAAGGAAGGAACAGCGTCATACACTGGGCATAATATGTGAGGACCAGTTCTATTCTTCTAGAGCAGCCTTTCTCAACCTCTGGGTCCCCAGATGTTGTTGAACTACAATTGCGTCTCGAGGCCCCAAGACCCACCCCCAAAATAAATACACACGGACACTTGTATTAGTTTAAGTTACTGGGCAAAATTTTTGGCCACAACTTTATTGAAATACAATCACTTGAGCGGTATTGGCTTAGGCATTGACTCCCCACTATAACTGGCTCCACCTCTCAGGGCGATTGTCCAATGGGGTAAACCAAACGAGAGAGCTAGGTCGATGAGCACCAACCTAAGCTCACCCCGGGGTTCCTGTGGTCCTGGCATGGCCCTAGCCCCTCAAGCGGACTTCGGACGAGATCCAGGACCCCCAGATTCCTTTTACGGAATACCCAGTTCCTGGAGGGGCAGGTGATGGCTGCACCTCCCCTCTCCACAATCCAACTTATAATGGCAATGGTGCCCACCTGCGAGGTGACCTCTGACCTGATCCAACATGCTTCTTCTTCTGCATGCCATGGCGCTCTATATTAATACCTCACCTGGGAGAGAATACTCAGTAATCATGGCTCCTCCCCCTTAGAACAGGACTGCATTCTCCTGCTTTAGGGATCCACCGTTACTTCTGTGGCACCAGCTGACATAACAGCATTTCCTATCTTGATCTCATTCGCATTTGCATGCTTAGCAACCAGTATGTGCCATACTATCACAAAATAGCATGTTTGCCATAAGTTTCATGACTGCTTTTACTACAATATTGTATTCAACATCTGAAGGCAACCCTGTTTAGGGAAGTTTTTTAATGTTTGATGTTTTATCATGTTTTTTGGGAGCTGCCATATGGGCAGGGTATAAATATATTATTATTATTATTATTATTATTATTATTATTATTATTATTACTATGGAGCTTCGAAATGTAGACCCTCCAAGTCTCCCTATTTTCCAAGGACAGTCTAGGATTTACAGAAGCTGTCACAGTTTCTTATTTGATCCCAGAATGTCCCACTTTTCCTTAGTAAAGGTAAAGGGACCCCTGACCATTAGGTCCAGTCATGGCCGACTCTGGGGTTGCGGTGCTCATCTCGCTTTATTGGCCGAGGGAGCCGGCGTACAGCTTCCGGGTCATGTGGCCAGCATGACTAAGCCGCTTCTGGCGAACCAGAGCAGCGCACGGAAATGCCGTTTACCTTCCCGCTGGAGCAGTACCTATTTATCTACTTGCACTGGCGTGCTTTCAAACTGCTAGGTTGGCAGGAGCAGGGACCGAGCAACGGGAGCTCACCCCGTCGCGGGGATTTGAACCGCCGACCTTCTGATCAGCAAGTCCTAGGCTCTGTGGTTTAACCCACAGCGCCTCCAGCGTCCCCTTTTCCTTAGGATATTGTTATTGTCATTGGAGAAATGTTGGTGGGTTTGGCGTTATGCAACACCTGAGCCAAGAAGATAACCAACTATACAACCTTCAGAAGATGTCTGAAGACAGTCCTCTAATGCCTGCATAATTCCTGTCCTGAAAAGGCAACAGTGGAACATCTTCTCCAGAGTCTGAGGGGAACAAAACACACAAACTCTGCTCATTGTGCAGTCAGTCCCCTCCCCCTCTAGGAACCTGTCAGGATCCCATTGAACCCAGACCCTGGGGACCTTGGGAAGAGTGAGGGGCTGAAGCTAGGCTGCAACTGTCAGTAAGCAGAGGTGATGTAGGGATGAATGAATGTGTCAATGAACCAATGAATATGAATGAATATGTCAATTTTGATTTGTCCCAGTTTCTCATTTTTCAATCATTTCCCGGTTTGCCACATTTCTGCCCTTTTTTTTTTTAAGTCAAAAATACATCAGCATTTCCATGCGCACTTTCTTTGACATACATTTCATCAATTAATTTTCCCTGATGCACCAGTTTTCTGTATGTTAATGATAGATGCATTTTAAATCCACACTTTCCCCAAGGGTCAGTTTTGTACCCATCGTTTAGTTGGAAGACTACATTCAAAAAAAAATTTAAGGGTGAACATTTTGAAGAATAGCTGTGTTTCGGCTTGGGTACTGTTTCGGGGAGAAGTGTGAATCCAGCTGGTTCTCTTTAAGATGTAAAGCAAACCAAATTTCTTCCCCACTCCCTAATGCAGGCTTCCTCAACCTCGGCCCTCCAGATGTTTTTGGCCTACAACTCCCATGATTCCTAGCTAGCAGGACCAGTGGTCAGGGATGATGGGAATTGTAGTCTCAAAACATCTGGAGGGCTGAGGTTCAGGAAGTCTGCTCTAATGGATCAGGCTCAGAATCAGTACACAGGGTCCTCTGGCACTAGTTGGGGCCATAGTGCTTTGAAAGGACCTACTGCTAATACCTACCTTGGCCCCTTCTAATCTCCCTCTCCAGTGTTCAGCTTTGAAACTATGTTGTGGGCTGGCATTGCCAATCAGAAGAGTGCCATTTTGGTTGACATCAAGTAAGCCATTTGTGGGTGGGTTTCCCAGTGGCATAAAAAAAGACCCCTGGATGGTTAAGTCCAGTCAAAGGTGTCTATGGGGTTGCAGCACTCATCTCACTTTCAGGCCAAGGGAACCAGCGTTTGTCCACAGGCAGCTTTCCGGGTCATGTGGCCAGCATGACTAAACCGCTTCTGGTGCAACGGAACACTGTGACGGAAACCAGTGCATGGAACTACCATTTACTGCCACAGTGGTACCTATTTATCTACTTGCACTAGTGTGCTTTCAAACTGCTAGGTTGGCAGGAGCTGGGACAGAGTAACAGGAGGTCGCCCCATCGTGGGGATTCAAACTGCCGACCTTCTGATCGGCAAGCCCAAGAGGCTCAGTGGTTTAGACCACAGCATCACCCGCATCCCAGTGGCATAGAACAGGTCCACAAACTTGGGGTGAAGAGAAACAGGAAATGGGAGCCATGGGGAAAAGCAAGTTAGGAGGAAATTCAACTTGGAAAGGAAGTTGAGGGTGACACACAGTGTATCTCCAGGACCAAATTTCCATAGATATCCATGACTTAGTGGGCATTTCGCTGCTTTTTATTGATTCTGAAACAGTATCTTCCCCCCAGCATTTGTAAATGACAGGTGAGACAATGAATGCAGTCAGCTAGACCAAGCAAATGAGTTATTAGCTACTCATTTCAAGGCAGAAACATCAACAGCTCAGCTACAGGCTGGTGAAGCTGCAATGCTTGGCTCATCCACACTGTCACATTCCCCAACAGGCCCCGGCACGTCCGCTTTCTACAACAGATTTAACAAGCAAACCACCAAGGGACGAGCCCTTTCCGTGGCAGGGTTCACATGTCCCCAGCGGTAGCTGTGCGTTGAAACCGTTTTAGGTGACACTGAGTAACAGCCTGTAGAAATTTGATGCACGGTAATTGCAAGCATGAGCAGTCCCACCACAGGGACATCAGTTCTTGGGCAGAAATTGTTGGTTATGATGTATTCCTATAAGAAAAAGAGAGAAAATACATTTCTTGCAACTCTACCAGATACTGAATCTATGTATTTTGCATAGAATCTAAGCATTAAGTGCTAAAATCTACCCAGTGAGCATCTCTGTGAAAGTCTTTGGTTCAAATCTCAACATAGCCTCAGCTCTGCCTCGGAAATGTAGCCGTCTATGAGCAGCTCTTTTAGCTGGGTAGCTCAGTTGGTAGAGTGTGGTGCTGTCAATGCCAAATGTTATGTATGCAGGGTCACCTTTGACTGGACATAAACATCTGGGATCCTTTACCCCTTTACCATATGTTAAGTTGTGGGTGAACATATCAGACGACACAGCGATTCTTCAAACAGCTCTTGTTTATTCACAGGCCAGGACAGAACTGAACTGAAGGGTTCAGTCAGCCTGCTTATATAGAGCTCCAGTACAACGTTACTGTAACAACTTTCTAAAACTATCCAATCACTGAACATCACTTTCAATCCTTTATTTGCATAACTATCTACAGTATCCCCCTGCTGGCCCAGGGTGAGAACTTCAGTTCATAACACCACACACACACACACACACACACACACACACACACACGTATTAATAGGCAGAACCACGCCCATTCCCAAAGCACAATTTCCTCATTTGTTAGACATAATGATGAAGGTTGAATAAGTTTTGCTTTTGTGCTCTTGCACACTACCTAGGATTTATATATAAAAAATTTTTTATTAGTTTTTTAACATATCACTTCCAACAGTAATTAAACATACTTTTACATCTTATTCATTTTTTTGACTTCCATCAGTCCTGTCTGAAAATTTCCCAGTCTAATCTCTTACTATGCTTTTCTTATTTTCCCTAGTACATTTCAATCTCATAATCAATATCTCTATCTTTTTCTACTTTGTATATTTCTCCTTAGAAAACGTCTTGTAGTCCTACTAGCGTAATTTGTTGATTACAGTTGCTCTTCAAATAACACTACCTAGGATTTTTGAAGGGGGTGTGTGTGTGCACAGGTACATACATATTTGTGTATTTGTGTCCATGTCATAAATGAGAAATGTGTTGTGGAGGACGAGTGATTCAGGCGAGACATTCCACCAAGCTGTGCTTCCTGGTGCTGAAGCCCAGTGGCAGAACAATACCGTATTTTTCACTATAAGACGCACCAGACCACAAGACGCACCTAGTTTTTGGAGGAGGAAAACAAGAAAAAAAATATTCTGAATCTCAGAAGCCAGAACAGCAAGAGGGATCGCTGCGCAGTGAAAGCAGCAATCCCTCTTGCTGTTCTGGTTTCTGGGATAGCTGCGCAGCCTGCATTCGCTCCATAAGACACACACACATTTCCCCTTACTTTTTAGGAGGGAAAAAGTGAGTCTTATAGAGCAAAAAATACGGTAATTAATACTGCGACCAGAGGGAAACAGGAGGGTGCGGGTGAGCACACGCAAATCATACACAGAGAGGGGGAAAGCTGATCTTCAGGAGCCGTTTGCAAGATAATGCTCCCATTTGTGTGTGTGTGTGTGTAGCAGGAAACATGAACAGGTGGAGGCTACGCCAAGCAGAGACAGGAGCAGCCTGGGACGGAAGGGAGAAGCAGAGAGCTGCCATGGAGGTCACAGCAAAATACTGCTAACTTCCTTGCTTCCGCCCTGGTGCAGTTACGCACTCTCGGTGCCTGGAGGTTATAGGCAAGGACATGAGATATTTGCTGTACCAGGTTAATCATACACTAGAATCTGCTTCATTTCCTTAAATTCTTGATAAAAGTCTGAGTCACCGTGCTGAGCTCTGTCAGTTTATTTACTCTTCAGCGTGGGCCAAAGAGGGAGGCGATGCGAATTTCCCAGCAAATAGCTGGCATAACCCAAAGCCTTTTGACTGTGATGGCTAATTTCACAGGAATATTAAACTTGCAGTACAACACGGGGAGGGCATTGGGAGGGGTAGGAATGGCCACAGCCACTTTATAGTCTGATAATTCATTCCTATACTAGGCCACTGAGTGAAGCTGGGGAAGGAAATGCACTTAAGAAAAAGATTCTCATTCATTTGGCTCTACTTTCTCTCGGTGCACTTTGGTCAGAAGCTCCACTGACCTCTGGCTAAACGCTCCCAATAGAACTTCTCGCAAGCCTTTCTCATTTATTTATTTTTTTGCCAAAACGCATCTAAAAGCACAGATCTCAACCCGATTTTTGCAGCCCTGCCAATTTAAGAGCTGGAGGCTACGGCGTTCACACCGCCAGTAATTTGCTGCCAAGAATGCTCAGAATGCCTGGAACAGATCCACAACGTAATAAAATAATTAGTGGAAGCATCAGGCAAAAAATTAAAAGAATGCAGAATAGACAGGGCAAAAGCCTAGGACACGTGTGAGGAAATGAGCGGTGGGGAGATACCGTCCCTCAGCTTCTGCTTCTGCATAAAACTATTCACAGAGCCCTGAATTTCAGGGCAAAAGAAGTTGCCATACACCAAGACAGACCATTGGTCCATCTCGCTCAATATTGTCAACAGAGAGACAGTGTGGTGCAGTGGTTAGAGTGCTGGACTGGGACCTGGGAGACTAGGGTTCAAATCCCCACTCAGACATGAAGTTCACTAGGTGACCTTGGACCAGTCACTCACTCTCAGTCTAACCAACTTCACAGGGTGGTTGTGACGATAAAATGGGGAGGATGCCAGCTATGCGCCTTGGAGGAGAGGTGAGATCTAAATGTAAGAAAGAAGGGGGGGGGAGAGAATTGGTGAGTGGCAGCAGCTCTCCAGGGTTTCAGGCAGAGCTCTCATCCAGTGCCACCAGAAGATGCCAGGGATTGAACACAGAACCTTCTGCATACAAAGCAGTGGTGTAGCATGGTTTGCCGGTGCGGGGCAAGTCTTGCGCCCCCTGGTACATTAGGAACTGGCCGGTGCCACCAGAGGATTCCAGGGATTGAACATGGGACCTTCTGCATACAAAGCAGTGGTATAGCATGGTTTGCTGGTGTGGGGCAAGTGTTGCTCCCCCTGGTAGATTAGGAACTGGCCAGTACCACCAGAAGATGCCAGGGACTGAACACGGGACCTTCTGCATACAAAGCAGTGGTGTAGCATGGTTTGCTGGTGTGGGGCAAGTGTTGCACCCCCTGGTAGATTAGGAACTGGCCAGTGCCACCAGAGGATTCCAGGGATTGAACATGGGACCTTCTGCATACAAAGCAGTGGTGTAGCATGGCTTGCCGGTGTGGGGCAAGTGTTGCACCCCCTGGTAGATTAGGAACTGGCCAGTGCCACCAGAAGATGCCAGGGATTCAACACGGGACCTTCTGCATACAAAGCAGTGGTGTAGCATGGTTTGCCAGTGGGGGGCAAGTGTTGTACCCCCTGGTAGATTAGGCAGCTGGGTGGAGGAATGTGCTGGGTGGTGGGGGGTTTCCACCCTGGGACACTTTCCTGCCTTCCTCCCTTCTTGGTGGGTGGCACCGGTGGCGCCATCCGCCTCCCCTTCGGCCAGGCCTGGCAGCATGCAGGTAGCGGTGGCGAAGGCATGAGGGTGGGGGGCATGCTGGCAGGCACCACTTTGGGAGAACTCAGCACTCTCAGGACCCAGCCGGGAGTCACTGGTAGCAGCCTGGCAAGGGGCCACCCCCCCACACAAACACCTCTGATGCAAAGTAAGTGTGCTGCTACTGGTCTGTTATGGTGTGAATTCTGGTGCTGGAGGAGACTCTTGAGAGTCCCATGGACTGCAAGAAGATCAAACCTCTCCATTCTTAAAGAAATCAGCCCTGAGTGCTCACTGGAAGGACAGATCCTGAAGCTGAGGCTGCAATACTTTGGCCACCTCATGAGAAGAGAAGACTCCCTGGAAAAGACCCTGGTGTTGGGAAAGATGGAGGGCACAAGGAGAAGGGGACAACAGAGGACGAGATGGTTGGACAGTGTTCTCGAAGCTACGAACATGAGTTTGACCAAACTGCGGGAGGCAGTGGAAGACAGGAGGGCCTGGCGTGCTCTGGTCCATGGAGTCACGAAGAGTCAGACACAACTAAACAACAACTGGTCTGTTGGCTCACTGAATGCATATTATACTCCAATATTTCCCTACTATTAGAAACTCACCAATAACCAGTGATAGTTCTTTTAAGGGGAATTGGGGGGATTTTGCCCCCTATTTCTCCTTTGCCTATTGTCACCGATACTCATAGCATCTTGGATATTTATGTGCATCTTGTTTTAATACCGTGCAAATGGGTGAATAGTAAATGGATGGATATTTACAATAATTGGGTGCGGGTTTTTGTTTTCATTTTTAATGACAAATGCATGGGTTTCTCACGGAAAAAGAGCATTCGAGGCCCAATCCAACGATTTCCATTTTGTGTACTATTAAGTTCTATGCAATTCTCCGAGGTACGAGATAGCACTGCGCCATTAATTGACTACAGTCGATAACACGGTACTTTTAACCTACTTTTCCATTTTAAACAATACTCACGCGGCTCACAAAATCCGCACAATGCAATCCATCAGAGAGCAAAATGAACTAATAAAACAGAAAGGAAAAAACAGAAATTTAAAATGTTATCAGTCCGTGGAGATTAAAAGTCCACCTCAACATATTTTTTGAAAGAAAGAAAAATACAGTTATAAGGCAGCTCAAAAACACCCTTCAATGATTATGTCTTGACTGCCAGCCAAATGGTGAGCAGAAATGGAGTTGGCTGAGACTCATTCAGGAGGACATCCCATAACCTCGGTGCCGCAGTAGGCTGGGCCTATTTCCTCCACACGGGGAAAATAGACAGTGGAGTGCACCTCTGAGGGTGAAGTCAACCTCCCAGAATTTTACTGGACTGTCCACATATAATTCTGCTTTTCCAGTTGTTCTGCATTGCTTCCCCAATATTACTGCATTTTGGGCATCTGAAGGGGCACTCCTGCACTTGTTGGCATCCATCTGTCTTGAGAGACAATGGAGTGTGCCTTCTCTCCTGGGCGCAAGCCTGGGCAGTGTGTGTGGAGGTCCTGGGCTGCCCAGACAACAAGACTCCCCACTCTTGGCCTCGGTGATGTGGTCCAAAGGAAAGCAGAGCGATACATTTGGCATCTACTTGGCTGCCAGATAAGGGGCGCGGGTGATGCTGTGGGTTAAACCACAGAGCCTAGGACTTGCCAATCAGAAAGTCAGCGGTTCGAATCCCCATGACGGCGTGAGCTCCCGTTGCTCGGTCCCTGCTCCTGCCAACCTAACAGTTCAAAAGCACATCAAAGTGCAAGTAGATAAATAGGTCTACTCTGGCGGGAAGGTAAACGGCGTTTCCGTGCACTGCTCTGGTTCGCCAGAAGCGGCTTAGTCATGCTGGCCACATGACCCGGAAGCTGTACGCGGCTCCCTCGGCCAGTAAAGTGAGATGAGTGCCGCAACCCCAGAGTCGGCCACGACTGGACCTAATGGTCAGGGGTCCCTTTACCTTTACCTTTTTGGCTGCCAGATATCTCACCCACCCCTCCCCGAATACCCCATACCTCCATTGTGGCTAATGGGAATTTAAGGATACGTGCCTGTCATTCATTCCTTTCAGGAGATGCCAGCGTACCCGCAGCAAACAGAATTGCTGTGTAAAGTGTGGAGCGGCTCTGACAGTGAGCGAAAGGAGCCAGCCCGCTGGTTCATGAATAATTCACATTTTTCAAAATAAAATAAAACAGGGGCCGGTGTCCCTCATTGCCTCGAAAACACTGGCATCAAATTTCAAAACAGTAATTAAGTCTCCTCCAAACAGAGATGAAAAATATCCTGTAGGACTTAAGCGCTCTATCAAAAATCTCACCCGATCGGACCTGAATGCTCTCTGCAAACTTTTCACGGCACCAGACACCAAGAATTATTTGTAAGATTTTCACAAGGGGTTTTCAGGGTGGAATAAATCTCTGAGACAATCAGGTTCCATTTGGGAACAATTCATCAGCAGGGAGACAGACAGAGTGTGCAGAATAAATTACTCTTCTGATCTGGCAATGATGGGTCACACATAAGAACCTTTGGAGAGAAGCAACTGAGCTGGGACCACATAAAAACCAGAATGCAGAGTCCGCAAATTGAAACCGGAATGCACTTTCCCCCTCTTTCCCCACCTGCACCTTTTTTCCTATGGAATGAGATATTTGAAGAAGAGGAAGAAGAAGAAGAAGAAGAAGAAGAAGAAGAAGAAGAAGAAGAAGAAGAAGAAGAAGAAGAATAGTAGTAGGAGTAGTAGTAGTTTGGATTTGATATCCCGCTTTATCACTACCCGCAGGAGTCTCAATGCGGCTCACATTCTCCTTTCCCTTCCTCCCCCACAACCAACACTCTGTGAGGTGAGTGGGGCTGAGAGACTTCAGAGAAGTGTGACTAGCCCAAGGTCACCCAGCAGCTGCATGTGGAGGAGCAGGGAAGCGAACCCAGTTCACCAGATTACGAGTCTACTGCTCTTAACCACTACGCCACAACACCACACTGGCTCTCAAGAGGCTCGGACTAAGTAAAGACTATACATTTAACACTGAGACCCCATGGATATAGGGTGGTATATAAATTCAATAAACAACAACAACAACACTAAAAGAATCCTTGGAACTGCAGTTTACACCACTCAGCACCCTTAACAAACTACAGGATTGTGCATCTCGGCCAATGGTCAGATGATCCAGCAGCATCTAGAGGTCCAAATATTAGCTCCCACCAGCTTCGAAGCTCCTCCATCTCTCTCCTTATTTCCTTGCCCATATGCAGAACTCTTTCTTCAAGACAGATGTGGCTGGATTGCAGCATCCATCAGCCTCAGTCAACATGGCCAGCGATCAAGGATTAGGGGATCTGTGGTCCAGCAAAATCTAGAGAGCCACAGAGTCCTCAACTCCAACTTCTCTGCCTCCTGCTGCCTTGGCCCAGCCTTCTCTGAAAGAGTTTCATCATAGCTGTCAACTTTTCCCTTTTTTAAGGGAAATTCCCTTATTCCGAATAGGATTCCTCGCAAGAAAAGGGAAAAGTTGACAGCTATGCTTTTCATCGTCCCCTTATCCATTTTCACTTTCTCTTTAATTAGGTCCCAGTCACTCTATCCAGACCCGCCAAGTATCCCTATTTTCCAGGGACAGCCCTGGATTTACAGAAGCTGTCCCAATTTCTGATTTGATCCCAGAATGACCCGCTTTTCCTTAGGACGTCCCTATTTTCATCGGAGAAATGTTGGGGCAACCCCTGAGCGAAGGAGATAAGTATACAACCTTTAGAAGACATCTGAAGGCAGCCCTATATAGGGAAGTTTTTAAAAAAATGTTTAATGCTTTATTATGTTAAATGTTAAAGCTATGGTTTCCCCAGTAGTGATGTATGGAAGGGAGAGCTGGACCATAAAGAAGGCTGATCACCGAAGATTTGATGCTTTTGAATTCTGGAGGTCCTGGAGGAGACTCTTGAGAGTCCTGTGGACTGCAAGAAGATCAAACCTCTCCGTTCTTAAGGAAATCAGCCCTGAGTGCTCACTGGAAGGACGGATCCTGAAGCTGAGACTCCAATACTTTGGCCACCTCATGAGAAGAGAAGACTCCCTGGAAAAGACCCTGATGTTGGGAAAGATGGAGGGCACAAGGAGAAGGGGACGAGGGAGGACAAGATGGTTGGACAGTGTTCTCGAAGCTACCAGCATGCGTTTGTCCAAACTGCGAGAGGCAGTGGAAGACAGGAGTGCCTGGCGTGCTCTGGTCCATGGGGTCACGAAGAGTCGGACACGATTAAACAACAACAACAACAACATGTTTCTAAATATGTTGGAAGCCACCCAGAGTGGCAGGGACAACTCAGTCAGATGGGTGGGGTATAAATATTATTATTATTATTATTATTATTATTATTATTATTATTATTATTGCTGCTGCTGCTGCTGCTGCTGTTGTTGTTGTTGTTGAATAGGATGTCCCTATTTTCATGGAGAAATATTGGGGGTATGTTTCATTTCTGGGAGCAACTCCTAAGCTCTCCTCCTCTGCTCAACTTCACTGTGACATCACCTCCCCAGCTTTTGTGACATCATCACTGCCCATCCAGCTGTTGCCTGGGGCTTCATCACTGCCACAAAATCCCTTACCTGTTTGAGCATCTAACATGCAGCTTCGCAGAGGCCTGGAAAATCCCAACCAGCAGGACAGGAGGGAACACACAGATCTGGAAGATGCCAAATTCACAAAGCCGGCAGCTGAAAGGGAACAAGAAGGGCGGGAGCAAAAGAATCTGGGCTACTTGCAACCTTTGCCCTTCAAGCCTCTTCCAAGTGACCTCCTGCTTCAAATCAGCTTTGTTTGTTTAAGCCCACTGGCAATTGCTGGTTCAGTGTAAATCAAATGTAACTTTTCCAGGTCTCATGAAAACTTTCCCCGCAAAGGTCATTGACTCTTTGTCTCCAAGAAGCCTTTAAACAGCAGCGACTGGCATTGGGCTGAGCGCGGCTTTCAGTAGGGGATGAATGGCATGTTGACCTCCTCAATTCAAAGGTGAGCAGGGTTCATGTCTTTTCGTTTGCAAACAGAGACCCATCTAACCTTTACATAATGCAATCTATGGCTCAGCATTTAATTGAATGTCTGAGGCGTGCATCAATTTGGGCAAAGAGAAACAGTCCAGTTGATGCCATTATCAAGAGCAATTCAAGATAAGGAGGAGTAGGGGGGGGAACCTCGTGTAATTTGTTGAAAGGCACGGTAATTCACTTAAATCCTGACACCTTTGATAAAAGCTAATTTATGAAGAGGCAAACAGCAATCTGCTTGCAGGGCCTGGGATGGGGATCTTGCTGTTAATACAATCTGTCCTTCGCAGACGGCCGGGGCTGGCTTTGGAAAGGTAGATTTGTCCTTCAAACTGGGCAGAGAAAGGGCTCGACCCTTTGGAAACTTTCCACCTGCCTTGCCCCACCCTCCAGTCTCTGCCTCTCAATTTGTATTTTATTATTTTATGCACTGTGGCTTGCTGTTGTTTTATGGATTGTAGTTTAGAAATTATTTATTGTAATTCTTAAGAGTGGATTTCTGTTTAATTTTTATATGCTGATATTTAATACTATTCTATACTATTGCTGAATGTTGCTTTATTTGATGTAGGTTGCTTATTTTAAAGTTATGTTTTATTATCACATTTTGTATTGCATTAGATTGTTATACGGTGTACATTCTTTGTTTCTTGAACTTGTAAACCGCCCTGGGTATTGTAAGATAGAAAGACGGTATACAAATTAAAAGTGATGATGGTGAAGAAGAAAAAAAGTCCCACTGAGCAGGGATGGACTTTGGTAATATGACGCCCTGAATGAGAACAAAATCCCCCCCCCCCCAATCTTTGAGTAGGTACCTTTATAAATACAGTGATGCCCCGCAAGACGAACGCCTCGCAAGACGGAAAACCCGCTAGACGAAAGGGTTTCCCGTTTTGGAGGCGCTTCGCAAAACGAATTTCCCTATGGGCTTGCTTCGCAAGACGAAATGTCTTGCGAGTTCCTGCGGGTTTTTTCCCCTCCCCCCCTTTTCCTAAGCCCTAAGCCGCTTATCAGCTGATCCGCTAAAAGCCGCTAAACCGCTAATAGCGCTAATCCGCTAAGCTGTCAATGGGCTTGCTTCGCAAGATGAAAAAACCGCTATACGAAGAGCCTCACGGAACGGATTAATTTCGTCTTGCGAGGCACCACTGTACAGGTTTATAATTCTTAGCCTTTTTTGTGCTGTATTTCTAGAAAATATAGTGCCAGAACTCACCATGAAAGCCTCCCTTGTTCTCTTATAATGGCAATGGCGCCCAAGTGAGATGTCCCAGCACTGAGTTCCAGTGAGTTCCAGCTGAAAAAAGCCCTGATTATTCTGATGATGCACTCCCTCAGCTCATGCTCATGCAGGGGAACCATCCACACTACCTCTAGCTGCTGAGGCCCCTGGATCTGTCAGTACTGACCTGGTCAGTTCCTCCAGAGTAGACTTAAAAAACAGCCTTTGCAGGCTGTCGTTTAACTCTGATCTGAGCTGTGGACACACCATACATTTACAGGACATTTAAAGCACACACACCTCTGTGTAGAATACTGGGAACTGTAAAAAGGTAAGAGTAAAGGACTCCTGGACAGCTACAGTAAGTCCAGACAAAGGCGACTATGGGGTTGTGGCGCTCATTTTGCTTTCAGGCTGAGGGAGCTGGTGTTTGTCCACAGACAGTTTTCTGGGTCATGTGGCCTATATGACTAAACTGCTTCTGGTGCATCGGGACACTGTGACGGAAACCAGAGCACACAGAAATGCCGTTTACCTTCCCGCTGCAGCGGTACCTATTTATCTACTTTCACTGGTGTACTCTCAAACTGCTAGGTTGGCAGGAGCTGGAACAGAGCAACGGGAGCTCACCCCATCATAGGGATTTGAACTGCCGACCTTCTGATTGGCAAGCCCAAGAGGCTCTGTGGTTTAGACCACAGTGCCACCCGCTGCCCCTCACAGAGCTACAACTCCCAGCACCCTTAACAAATTACAGTTCCCAAGATTCTTGCGGTGGGTGTGCTTCAGATGTTTGGCACGTATGCAGCTCTTAGTGTATTCCAGGTTTTCAGGCCTTTGACAAAAGACAAAAAAATGAAGGGATGCTTGAGAAACACACCCGACGGAAGCCGAAATGGAAGAAATGAGATGGCTTCATCACTAAGCAGCCTTCCCCAACTTTGTACCCTCCAGGTGTTTTTGACTACAACTCCCATGATTCCTGACTACTGACCATGCCAACGGAGGCTGATGGGAGCTGTAGAAACACCCAGAGGTTGGGAAGGCTGTATAAAGAGTATTCAGTTGTGTTGCAGGTCTGCAATAACTTAGACATTGTCAAATACAAATTGCTTCTGCTTGTTAGTGGCATATTAGTACTGCATGTTAGAGGATCCGGGTGGCGTTGTGGTCTAAACCACTGAGCCTCTTGGGCTTGCTGATCAGAAGGTCAGCGGTTCAAATCCCCGCAATGGGGTGAGTTCCCATTGCTCTGTCCCAGCTCCTGCTAACCTAGTAGTTTGAAAGCATACAAGTGCAAGTAGATAAATAGGTACCACTGTGGCGGGAAGGTAAACGGCTTTTCCATGAGCTCTGGCTTCCATCATAGTGTTCTGTTGCACCAGAAGCGGTTTAGTCATGCTGGCCTTGACCCAGAAAGCTGTCTGTGGACAAACGCCAGCTCCCTCGGCCTGAAAGCGAGATGAGCACCACAACCCCATAGTCACCTTTGACTTGACTTAACCATCCAGGGGTCCTTTACCTTTTTACCTAGTGGTGTATCTTCCTTTAACAACATTGCTGCATGTGCTCAGTAGAGAGTCAGTGCATGGGTTACATCATCAGCCTGATATTGTCAAATGTTCACTGCTGCTAGAGTCAGGTGTCAGATCCTGGCAGCTATCATGTGTCAGCTGCAACTCCCCCCCCCCCAATGACTCAAACCTAATTTACACACACACATCTTCCAAAGCTATTTTCGAAAGGAGAGAAGCAGCGCACATGCGCCTAACCCAGGGCTAGACAGTGTGGTGTCCATATATATATACATTCAGATGCTAACTGCTACCTATCTGATAATGCTCAGCACTGACAGCTGCTGCATGCCAGCTGTCAGATAGTGTCAAATGACTGGGATTGCAGCATATTTCCGTGTTGAATGCTGATGATGAACGGCGAATATGTGCACATCCAGATTGGGGGTGGGGAGGACAGTCGCAGGAGTTCAGGAAGCAAATTTGTTTCGGCTCCGTATGACAGCATCGCTCAGGCCTGACCCCCTCTTTCTCACTCCATTCCAGCTCTACTTAGGCCTCTCTACCTCCATGTCGCCACTGCCCATCACAGAGTCTTAGTTCTGGATGAAGAGCTCCATCGCACAGAGCTTATTTCAAGGTCTGAGCTTGCAGTTTGGACCACGTGATTACAATCCATGCAGCAATGTGTAAGGCGGTGGGGAGGATGAGCTTGGTTTGGAAGATAATAACCAGGGAGGCAGAGCTCCTTGGTCCTCCAAACTGTCTGCTCCATCCCTCCCTTAAAGCTCAGGGCAGGTAAATGAGAAAGCTCCATCAAAGTGAAGAATGAATGGGAAAGGGGGAGGGGCGCCATTTTGTCTTCTGTCTTTTAATCAAAGGCTTGGGAGATCTTACAGAACGAAGGGAATGAAGCCTCTGGGCAATCTGATCAGATAAATGAGCAACTAACAACAAGCCAACATCGTTTAATTAGATCTGCAGCCAAGTCTGAGACAAAGACTTAAACTCAGATGAGCTCGTTCCCAACTGACTTTCAAAAATCCCCCACATGCTAAGTATTCTGGGGAAGCGGAATCACTCCAGTAATTTTGCCCGGACACATACAGTGGTACCTCGGGTTACATGCGCTTCAGGTTACATACGCTTCAGGTTATAGACTCCGCTAACCCAGAAATAGTGCTTCAGGTTAAGAACAGTTTCAGGTTAAGAACGGACCTCCGGAACGAATTAGGTACCACTGTACTGGGAAGGCTGCCAGGGAGGAAAATCCTCTGGATCTCAAAATGGTTAGAGTGGCATCATGACAGCTGGCTCCATCAGGATCTCAACCAAGGAAGGGCGAGTTTCCGATTCCTTGTAGATAAATTGGTTTGCTTTCGAGCTGGGAAGAGAGTTGGGAGGTAAATAAGACCAGGGTGGGGAAAGTGTGGCTCTCCAAACATGGCTGGACTCTCAACTGCCCATCTTCCCATGCCAACAAGGCCAAAGGGATTATGGGAGTTGGAGTCCAACTTCTGGAAGATCACAGGGTCCCCATTTCTGTGGTACAGGAGGTGATAGGGAATAAATCCAGACCAGTGTAACGATTAGTTGCATCAAGACAGATGCACCCTTTATTCAGGTTGTCAGGACTGTGTCCAGAGATGATGCAGACCTCAAGGAAGATCAGTCTGCAGGACAGCCGGGGAAGAGGATTCTATGTCTGCAAGCTGGCAAGGGTTCAGACTCTTTAAAGAAGGGACCAGAATGCTTCCCTCAGCCACCACACCAACCACTCAAGGGATCTTAATTTTCCAGGTAAGCTGTCAGAACACACAGCAAAGATCTTACCTGGAGGTCCAACAGCAATGCTGTTTGTGGTTTCAAGGCAAGATTCTGCCTTTTATATTCTTGGCAGCTCTCAGCTATGGGTCTAAACAATCTTGGTCTCTAGACAGGGCCAGCCCAAGAAATTTTGGCACCTGTTGCGGACCCCAAAATGGCTCTAGGGAAGCAGGGATGAGGGGCGAACTACATCAGGAACAAGGAGGGAAGGATGATCAACATTGGGATCTGCTGCTGCCATGGATCCTGCCACCTGAGGCACTTGCCTCACCTTGCCTCATGGGTGGGCTGGCCCAGAAGCACCAGTGGTCACCTTTGGCAAGGACAAGGCAACTTCACATGGAGCTGTGATGTGTGCAGAGGGAGGCAACTAAGATGATCAAGGGTCTGGAAACCAAGTTTTTATGAGGTTGAAGGAGCTGGATATGTTTAGCCTGGGAAAGAGAAGAACTGAGAGGAGATATGATAGCCATCTTCAAATATCTCAAGGGCTGTCACATGGAAGATGGAGATAGCTTGCTTTCTCCTGCTCTGGAAGGTAGGACTTGATCCAATGGCTTCAAGTTACAATAAAGGAGATTCCAACTCAACATCAGGAAGAACTTTCTGACTCTAAGAGCTGTGGAGCGGACTCCCTTGGAAGGTGATGGACTCTATTTCCTTGGAGGTATTTAAGCAGAGGTTGGATGGCCATCTGTCAGGGATGCTTTAGCTGAGATTCCTGCATTGCAGGGGGTTGGACTAGATGATGACCCTCAGGGTCCCTTCCAACTCTACAATTATATGATTCTTTGATTTTAAGAGGAGCTGAGAAGGGAACAACGAGTAGAAAGAATCAGCGAGTTTTGGAGACAACTGGAAAGATGAAGCATTGGGGATCCACAAGATCATGTACAGTGATACCTCAGGTTACATACACTTCAGGTTACATACGCTTCTACAGGTTACAGACTCTGCTAACCCAGAAATAGTGCTTCAGGTTAAGAACTTTGCTTCAGGATGAGAACAGAAAGCGTGCTCTGGTGGCACGGAGGCAGCAGGAGGCCCCATTAGCTAAAGTGGTGCTTCAGGTTAAGAACAGTTTCAGGTTAAGTACGGACCTCCGGAACGAATTAAGTACTTAACCCGAGGTACCACTGTAGTAGCTTTTGAGGTGGTGGTGAGATTTTGGTGGTTTAGCACTAGCAAAACCTGTCCCTGTGCCTGCCTCCTCCTTCCACCCTCTGGGCCGCTCAACCTGCGTATTTGTAGGTAATCAAATATGACTTTTAAAATACTGTAGGTCTCTGATAATCTGTCCCCACAAGGCACTTGACCTTGAAAACCTGCCCTGGAAATGTCTGCTACTTGGGGAAGCAGAGAGCACAAACAACAATAGTAACTGGCGATCTGTAGCAGCCTTTTAATGGCACCCCCAATCCCTTTACTTCCTAGGAAATCGGGCCATGATTTTGGATGCCAAGAAATATAGCCACTAAGAGTAAGGCTGCCTAACACGAATAGACAATCTCATATATATAGAATTAAAGCCAGCAACACAGCAGCCATTAGTCTTGGGGGAATGCACTGTAGCATGCCCAAATGCCCCAAGATCACCCATCATATCATTTGGCACATTGCTCAAAACACAGTGCAAAGAACAAGCAGGAGACAGCAGCTACTCGGGGAAATTTCTGTAGCCGTTTGACTTCTGCCTAAAAAATGCTCTCTTCTTTTCTGGTATTTTGAATCTCATTATGCAACCCAGGCTCGCCTCCGCAGATGGGCATCCGAGGCAGATGGCTTTTCTCACGTGAGCAAGCTCCCCAAATCATTCAGGAATGCAGCAGAAATAGATGCCCAGCCATGCCAGTCTGGAATGAAGTAGAAAGTCTGGCATGATGGATGTGGCCGTACAGTCATACCTTGGCTTACAGATGCTTCAGGTTGCGTTTTTTCGGGTTACAGACCCGCCAAAACCCGGGAGTACCGGAATGGGTTACTTCTGGGTTTTGGCGGTGACACATGCACAGTAGTGCTAAATCATGCTTTGCGCATGCGCAGAAGCGCCGAATCACAACACGCCGCTGCAGGTTGCGAACACTGCGGGTTGCGAATGTGCATCCCGCACGGATCACGTTCGCAACCCGAGCATCCGCTGTATTTGGAAGATGCTCTGTTGCCCAGGATGTTTTGCTGCTCTAAGCAAAACTGAAAATGCTGCCCCACTAGGAGGAGGGCCACTGCAGAGGTGGTTTTAGGGCAGTTCGACCAGTTTCCCCACAGCGGGCACTGAGCAGGGCCACAACAGCCATGCTCTACCTGGACCATCAGAGGAATCAGAAGAGGGGAGAGGGCTGCCGTTGCACTCAGGTACTCCTTGTGGGATTTCCCTAGGCATCAGATGGTGGGAATTGGATGCCATTGCCTGACCCAGCACAGTAATTCTTGTGTTCTTATAAGACGTCATTTTCAAGGGGTTGAGTGGATGGAGAAGTGTCAGCACTGAGAGATGCACACACACATGTGTTGAGGAACAGGACCAATAAACTTGTAGGCTCCTCCAGACACCCATATTCAGCATTCATCCTGATTTGCTTGTGCCAAGCTTACATGCTGGTTAGACTATGTCAGGTCTCTATGGATGTCCAGGACCATGCTGTGGAGGCCTACACTGAGAAGGAATGGTAGGAGCCATCCCCTCCCCCTGCTCCGGCTCCTGAATCTTTCCACGAGTAGGAGGACAGTATAGATTTGGAACAGTGGTTTGCAGAGGGGCATAGTTCCAAAGGCAGAAGCTGGGAAATACTGGACGGGGAACAGCTAGGAGAAGAAGCACTGTAAGAGAGAGGGTTAAACAGATTCACAGTCTCTGGACAGCATCCAACCCCCTTCTCCAAAGTCAGGGAGAGCTCAGAAAGTGTCAGAACAGAAAGCACAGAGGGTACAAGCTCAAATTACAAGAGTGATGTAGATTAATAGGGACAGAGGGGGGGAGTGCCCCTTAATTGGGAGCACCGCCATTTCTAGGAGATGTGTTCTTTGTTCTCTCGCTGTGGCTATTAAGGATTCTAACTGGTAAGGCGTTCCTTTCGTTTGACCGTTTGATCTCTTATCAACTGCCATGGGGGGGGGGGGCAATTCCCCGAAGCCTGACAATGGAGCATTTGATCTGATATGCTTATAGGTCAATGAGTATTCATCCTGCATTCAGGAGGTGTTTTTTAAAAAACACATTTCCCCATTAATCATTCATTCATCCCACACTTTTTGATGCATTTCCCATCACTTTCCCGACTGCAAAATGTCTTCTTTTTGTTTTTACAGTGGATTTGTTGCACTGCGGCAAGAAGAACACTTGAATTGTTCATACTTGGAGTTCCGGTCTGCAGTCAAATCGCTCTTACAGAATAGCGACAGTCCGGAGATACCTTTGAGATGCAGACCCCGCTGTTCAGATCCACCTGCACCCAAGGGAGGCCGCATCGTTCTTCCTCCCCTCCTGTGCTTTTTCCCCACCCCCTCCCACCCGCGTTGTGCATTGCAAAATGTCCTGTCCGCTGCACGGCGGTGCCTGTCGCACACTTAAAAAGGAAATTTCGCTGATGCATCAGGTTCCACCAAAGCTCCCTCCCTCCCTTGCTCCCTCTTTCTTTCTTTCTTTCTCACTCTCATCAAAATAATTAAACAGTTTCAAGCTTTGCCAAGTTTCTTTTCTTTTCTTCCTTAAGACCCGAGTGCTTATTGATTTCTTTCTGGGCTATCATATCTTCCAACTCTGCCAACAAACCGGCAGGAACTTTCAGTAAATCTGCTTACATTTCAGTGGTGGTGTTTACTTATTGGATTATTTAAGATGCATTTATTTATGAAGAAGAGCTTTAGAAGAAATGGACGTGTGGGGAGGGGGTGGGTACCTTCCTACCCTTTCTACTCTAAATGCCTTCTGGCTAAAAATTGCTGGTATGGAAGTTCAAGAGCAGAAATCTAGCTTTCAGAGGCAGATTCCCTCACGGATAACCAGGATAATGTAGGGTCTGTTTATTTGTTATATTCCAGGGTGGGCGGGGGAATAGAATATACTATTACCCACTGCTCCTACATTAAGAGTAAAAGCTAGTAATGAGAATTCAGGCAAAGGCGTCAGCTGAATGGTGGCAGGGTTGCCAATTAACAAATGTTTTATTGAACTGACCAGTAAAACCAGTTATCGCAGGTGACCAGCAAACTCCAGAGTCTGCCAAGCTCTTCCACTCGTAATCTGCCATGTTTCATTCTAGCTCACCCCCTAGTATGCCTGGTTGACCTCATGGCCTTGCTCTGGGTATCAGTACGTTTGAAAATTAGCCTCAACAACCCATTTGGGAAGTCCTGATTTTCACTAAAAACGTCCTATGCCCATGCAAACCTAAACAGGGATGTGGATTTTCGTAGAGTCATTAGTCCTCCATTTTGGTACAACTTGACTCCATATTTGGTAGAAGACTACTGTAAGCAGTTGAAAACACTAGCAGGATTGCGATAACACTTGTAATGGAACCAGAACTATGGAGTTATAAAGAAATATAGATTACTGGAAAAGATGCAGTAAAAAAAGTTTAACAACAGAACCCATGGAAGAAAAGGTGGGAAGTCCAGAGATTCAGAGGAATCTTTCAATTGTGAATGTGTGATGCGGTATTACTGTAATTTTACATTTGTAAAACCAAATAAAAAATATTTCAAAAAAGAAACAGCTATCGTGAGTATGGAGGAATGTCTGCTACTCTGCCCCAGATGCACTCATCAAACCGCATCTTTTCTACATTGCATTTAGTTGGAAAATTGAAAACACAGCACAGGCCCCCTGCTCATCACCTTCTTTCAGGGTTGTTCTATTGCAATGGAGGTGATGTTATGAGTTTTTCCCCTCATCTGCCTCTGAACTGCTACCTCCCTCAAACCCCTGTTGTAAATCTATACAGTGGTACCTCGGGTTAAGAACTTAATTGGTTCTGGAGGTCCATTCTTAACCTGAAACTGTTCTTAACCTGAGGTACCACTTTAGCTAATGGGGCCTCCTGCTGCCGCCACGTGATTTCTGTTCTCATCCTGAGGTAAAGTTCTTAACCCGAGGTACTATTTCTAGGTTAGCGGAGTCTGTAACCTGAAGCGTCTGTAACCCAAGGTACCACTGTACTGTTTTCCTCTTCCTCCTCCCTGGAAGGGTCAGGGTGGTCTCCACCACTCCTCCCCTGCCCAGTCCCTTAAAGATTGTGTGCTTCACACACTTAGAAACATATGTGTTAGAAGGGACCCTGTGGATCATCTAGTCCAACGCCCTGTAATGCAGGAATATGCACCCACATGGGGATCAAACCCGTGACCTTGGCATTGTCAGCACTATGCTCTAACCAGCTAAGTTTCCCCACATGAGTGCATATCTGCAAGCATTTGGACCAAAACTTCTCTCACTGATAAAGTATTATGTAAACTGGCACTAACCGAACCCCTTGAATATGATTGCATTGTAGAACTTACCTCGCAAAAGTACAAAGAGCAGCAAACAGAGTCCAGGGAACTAAATTCTCCTTACACAGGGAAAGGGGTGATTTATCTGACCTTTGCTTCAAGCCCCTGATCATTTTGTGGAGTCTGTGAAATGAAGAAGTGACCTTGGCTGCTGTTCTGCTGAAGGAAAGATCTTGTATTGAGTGACAGCTTCATTAAACGAGTTAAAGGAGCAGGAGGAGAGGTGAAGAGAATGCAATGGCTGAAGCGGAGACTCTCTCTTTCTGCACAGTTTGCTGCCCATAGGCAATGATGGAATTGCCCCTTCCTTCCATCAACAGCTCTTTTTTTATGGCCCAAACATATCTATGATGGCATCTCATATCTGTGATGACATCTGACAATCAGACCGAGTCAGCCTCCGCCATTCCAATTTCCTTGCAAGATTTGCTCTATAACTTAGTGGACAGAAAGCTGGGATAGAAATTTCCAATCTGTGTATAACAACAAATAATAGTCCTTGTTATGTACTGAGTTGAATAGGATCCAAAATGCAGCAGTCTGATTGGTCCTAGAACAATGCAGCAGTATGATTGGTCTGCAGGAGCCACCCAATCCAGCTCCAGATGGAAGTGAATCCACAACCTGATTGGCCTATGGGAGACTTCCGGGATTAGCCAATCACGTGCAGCCCATTGTGTAAATAATGTATATAAAGCAGATACTTTGAGGGGACTTTCATTCCTCTTCACCACTATGAGCTGAATAAAGAGCATGAGATCCACTCTCGACTCTGAGTATATTTCAGTCCTTGTATTGTTAAAAAGTTATAATAAAACATGAAATTGAGGCAAAGGTCCAAGAAACTGTGGCTATGTTTGAATAACACCCTAAACCTTTTTTCAACCTTTTTGAGTCCACGGCTCCCTTGACCAACCACATTTTTTTCTGTGGCACCCCTGTGGGGCTCAGGAGCCCATTTATGTCACTCCTTGCCTGCAGAGCTGGCGGCCTCCCACCCTTTTTCGAACACCCTCCCTTGTGGAGTGTTCCCTCAGCCTCCTCTTTTCTCCTTCTGGTCCTGCCCCACCCCTGCCCCAAAGAGAGGTGCCTCCTCACAGTGCCCCAAAGGCGCCTGGGACTTGTCTGCCCATTCCCAACAGCAAGGGCTGGTGGACTCGCTGGCTGGGCTCCCTCGCCCACTTGCTTGTTTATTCTGATGCTGTCTCAGCTCCTGGCAACCAGCACCCCCTGGCCAGCGCCTGAGGCACCATTCACCTGCATAGCTTGTAGCCAGGGCTGCTGCAACAAACAGCTGTGTGAGCCTTTGGGAGGCAGAGACATGAGAGGGCATCAGAGGAGGGAGGGAAGAGGGACAGAGTTGCCTGGCACCCTGACCATCATTCAAGGCACCCCAGGGTGCCACGGCACACTGGTTGAAAACCACTGCCCCAAACCATGATTTGGTGTGATGTGAATGAGCTGGAACAAGTCCAAATGAGTGTCTCCTTCTCCTGCGCAGCTGGGACCAATGTTTACTTTTATTCTCAATTAATATTGACATCGTTGTGAGTAGACCAAGAATTGTGTTTTTTCTTTTATTTTATCATCATCATCAGTGCTTTTTTCTGGGGGTATGCAGGAGTATGCATACCTCTAAACAGTTTGTGAATCTTTGTACATTTACTGTACAGTAGACCCTCGGGTTACTGGGACACAGGTGGCGCTGTGGGTTAAACCACAGAGCCTAGGACTTGCCGATCAGAAGGTCAGCGGTTCGAATCCCCGTGACGGGGTGAGCTCCCGTTGCTCGGTCCCTGCTCCTCCCAACCTAGCAGTTCAAAAGCACGTCAAAGTGCAAGTAGATAAATAGGTACCGCTCCAGCGGGAAGGTAAACGGCATTTTCATGCGCTGCTCTGGTTCGCCAGAAGAGGCTTAGTCATGCTGGCCACATGACCCGGAAGCTGTACGCCGGCTCCCTCGGCCAATAAAGCGAGATGAGCGCCACAACCCCAGAGTCAGTCACGACTGGACCTAACGGTCAAGGGTCCCTTTACCTTTACCTTTAGACCCTTGGGTTATGTTACTCTCGAGTAATGTAAATTTCGGGTTGTGAAAGTGGCAAACCCGGAAGTATTTTTCCAGGCTTCACTGCTCGCACATGCGCAGAAGCGTTCTATCACACTGTGCACACAGAAGTGGCACCTCTGGATATGGATTTTTCGGTGTGCGCACGGACCCCCGGAATGAATTAAATTCGTATCCAGAGGGACCACTGTATTTATTTTTTCCAATTTGAATTATAAAATGGTGATTTTCTTGAGTCAAGAAAACATTTTTTTAGAAAAAAAGCAATGGTTGTTGTTATTTCCCACTCTTCACCCTAAGGCCTCAGGGCGGGTTACAACAATTAAAATGCACTAATAATTTTAAAGCAAATTACACAAGATTAAAAACAGGGGAGGGTTGTAGGAAAATCAGGTAATAGGCATGAGGCAAAAACATCCCTCTCTCCCCCTCTCTCCAGTGTGTACTGCAATGTAAAGATGTGTCTTGAAATGCGAAGGCAGAGCGTTTCAAGCTGCTATTACATACAGAGCCATAGACTAGTCAACCAGGCAGACTTGTGCTTAAGGTCAAATATATTGCAACAGATGCCTGTCCTCTACCACATTGTTCAGGAGCTCTATCGCATAAACAAAGTCTCCCAGAATCATGTGCTCTCCGGAAAATTCCCCACTTTTCATTAGTTGGTGTGTTTTTTTAATGGTTTCTAACCCAGTAGTGATGTATGGAAATGAGAGCTGGACCATAAAGAAGGCTGATCGCCGAAGATTTGATGCTTTTGAGTTATGGTGCTGGAGGAGACTCTTGAGAGTCCCATGGACTGCAAGAAGATCCAACCTCTCCATTCTGAAGGAAGTCAGCCCTGAGTGCTCCCTGGAAGGACAGATCCTGAAGCTGAGGCTCCAAGACCTTGGCCACCTCATGAGAAGAGAAGACTCCCTGGAAAAGACCCTGATGTTGGGAAAGATGGAGGGCACAAGGAGAAGGGGACGGCAGAGGACGAGATGGCTGGACAGTGTTCTCAAAGCTACCAGCATGAGTTTGACCAAACTGCGGGAGGCAGCGGCAGACAGGAGTGCCTGGCTTGCTCTGGTCCATGGGGTCACAAAGAGGCGGACACGACTAAACGACTAAACAACAACAACTGTGGGGCTTGGTAAGCAAATTGCACCCTTTAAAACACACAATGTCTTTCAAGACCTATCTGTGAATAAGCCTACAGAAATCAGTGGGGATTCCTTCTGAGTAAGGAAATTAGCCCTGAGTGTTTACTGGAAGGACAGATCGTGAAGCTGAGGCTCCAATACTTTGGCCACCTCATGAGAAGAGAAGACTCCCTGGAAAAGACCCTGATGTTGGGAAAGATGGAGGGCACAAGGAGAAGGGGATGACAGAGGACGAGATGGTTGGACAGTGTTCTCGAAGCTACCAGCATGAGTCTGACCAAACTGCGGGAGGCAGTGGAAGACAGGAGTGCCTGGCGTGCTCTGGTCCAGGGGGTCACGAAGAGTCGGACACGACTAAACGACTAACGACTAAACAACAACAACAACCATTTTGGGATAAAACTCAATTCTAATCTTGAAGAACAAATCCCGTACCATCTGACAAAACAACACTTTGAATTTACATGCCATTCGGGATTCAGTGTGACTAAAATACATTGGATATTTGGTTTTTACATGGGGGTGGGAGCCAACGTTTGAGCACTAACATTCTTCCAATTGCATGCTTTTAGATACTGCATGTCTTAACCAAACTTTTAGAGCATGCTATTATGCATATTTTGATGAATAAAACATAATCCTAGTCAGAAAGAATTGGAGTCTGAGTGCCAAAATCCAGGGCAGCAGCCTCCCGCCGATGTAGCTTCACCCTTTTTCAAATTCCTCTCTCAAGCAATGGGGCCTGGCAGTTTGGCGCTCTGCCAGAGATGTCTGAGGCGGGAGAAGAGTAGTGCCTCTGGCATGGTCTGATAGGCTGGTCACCGCTAATTGGAGAACCTGGGTTTTCCTTAATATGGGAGGTAATTCTCTAGCTTGCAGTAGCTCTTCTTCTTCTTTGGCAATCACTCATAGCTGAGTAAGATTGTCTTCCATGAACACGGTTTTAACAGTGAGTCCGCAAGTGATTGTGGAGCCAATTCTGGATCCACATGTTCTTCCACAGTAGGGACATCATAGGTTTCCGGGTGGGAGTTGATCATGGTGTGGATTTGCCAAGCATGCCTTCCTCTTAGCACATTTCTCCCTTTCATTCTGAGTTCAAACGTCTTCAATGTCCATGACACCTTTGGTAAAGGCTGTTCTCCAACTGGAATGCTCACAGGCCTGTGTTTCCCAGTTGTCAGTGTTTATACCACATTTTTTTTTAGATTTGCCTTGAGTCTTTTAACCTCTTTTGTTTACCGCCAGCATTATGCTTTCCATTTTTAAGTTTGGAATAGAGTAGTTGCTTTGGGAGACGATAATCAGGCATCTGCAGTGCCAGATTTATGTATAGGCTAAGTAGGCTGAAGCAAAGGGTCTCTAAATCTAGGGGACCTCACCAGCCCTCCCTCTCCCCAGTACCACAGTCTCCCCTCTCCCAAAATTGCAAACCCAAGACTTCATGCAAGGGCAGGGAAAGTCAGCCCCAGCAACTATTAGACTCAGGGCTAACCAGTGGGGCCCAATTTGAAACAGTGGGGCACAACTTGATTTTTTTTTTTTGATTTTTTTTGTAGGGCCCCAGTTCACAGCCAAAGTCTGCAAAATCTTATAAATAAAATCCATCTAGATTGCCCTGGTGCAATCCTTCTAGTTGGTTAATTGGTTCGGCAACTTTCATGCACATGCCGTGTGATGCTAATTATTTTCCCCAAGAGTTAAATGGTAACTAATCAGAGGCAGCTACAGGAGAGCTATGAGATTCAGGTGAGAGTTAGATGTCTTGACAATCCCAGCAGGTATATAAGAGGACGACCTGCCCTACCCAGGCCTCCAGTATTTAACAATAATATCTTACATCCTTTAGAGGAGAAATTGTGAATTGTAGAATTTTAAATACTCGTCATCATCCTTGGCTTCACTCAATTTTGTTTATAACACTCTTCCATTTTCTTCTAGTTGTGAGAGTGGGGGCCCACAGTTGGAGGAGCCTAGGGCCTCTCTTCATCTAAATCCGGCCCTGGGCAACTGAACAACATGACCAGTCCAACGAAGTTATAGGCACTGAGGGACAGAGTTCTGGGAGTGAGGAGCCAGATGGTGATTTTTCATAGAGGAGACAATGGAGTGGGGCTTGGTCACATTGGGCGCCAGATACCGTCATTGCGGGCAGTTAGACCAGATGACCCTCACAGTCCCTTCCATCTTTACAATTCTATAATCTCTTTTTAACAATGATTTCTCATGGTTAAGCCTCTCTGAGAGCTCTTTTAAAATTAAAAGAAAAGTTTAAAAAATTAAAAGTTTGGATTTGATATACCGCTTTATCACTACCCTAAGGAGTCTCAAAGCGGCTAACATTCTCCTTTCCCTTCCTCCCCAACAACAAACACTCTGTGAGGCGAGTGAAGCTGAGAGATTTCAAAGAAGTATGACTAGCCCTAGGTCACCCAGCAGCTGCATGTGGAGGAGTGTGGAAGCGAACCCAGTTCACCAGATTACGAGTCTACTGCTCTTAACCACTATTTTATTAAATCTGGGTGGGAAGGGAATAGATGAGGGGAACCAATGCCATGTGAGCAAAAAAAAAGTCGGGATACTTTCTCCCTGCGTATGCAAATTTATCATCTGTGCATCTGATAGGATGCACAGGTTAAGGGGAGGGAGGGGGGAGATTTTAGCTGATAGACCAGAGACCGTTTCTTTGGGCGCCTCTATTGCCTGTCTCTGAGAAATGGGTGCCTGACAGAAAACAATTATGGTTTCACATTTCCTTAAAAGTAGAAGGGCTGCATTTTGAGCACATTTCAAGTGGCAAAATACCCGCCTGGGTTATTGTCTTCACAAGGGGAAAATCTTGCTCCTACACCATTGCTGTGAGGATCATTCGGAAGCCGAGTTGAACATCAATCCGTGCCTAATGAGTTTTCAAGTTTCAGATCCTTTTTATTTCCATGATGAAAAGGCAAAGTGTTTTTCATGTCCATCTTATTGAACAGAGAAACGAGGCTCCTTGATCATTATCTGTGTTCCAGATAGAGGTGCCTTAATACAGAGGAGATGGAAAGGGGAAAGCACTTTCGTTCAGATTATTATTATTTTTTTTTTTTTAAAAAAAGGCCGTTCCTCTTAGTTATGTGCTTTCAGAAACCACTTCTCCAAGGACAAAGCTTTTAAGTTGTAAGGCGTGTCCCTTTGCAAAGTCAATGTAATTAGGATAATTGCATCTTGCAATTGATGATAAAAGAGACTTCTGATGGGGACTGTGTGGGATCTATGGAGAACGCAGGGAGCAATGGGTCATTGCTCCCAAATACACACACCCATGCAAACATATGTAAACTTTGGGAATGCTAAGTGAAAAAGGCTTTGGAAGTAAACTCTGAAGAAAAATCTGTACCCACTGCCTTGTGGGACATCATCAGGAGAAGAAAAGGCTAAGGAGTACAGTGGTACCTCAGGTTAAGTACTTAATTTGTTCCAGAGGTCCGTACGTAACCTGAAACTGTTCTTAACCTGAAGCGCCACTTTAGCTAATGGGGCCTCCTGCTGCCGCCGCACCGCCAGAACACGATTTCTGTTCTCATCCTGAAGCAAAGTTCTTAACCTGAAGCACTATTTCTGGGTTAGCGGAGTCTGTAACCTGAAGCGTATGTAACCCGAGGTACCACTGTAAACTCAATTCCCTAAAATGAAGTCCCTAAGATGGTTGGATGGTGGCTTGTATGCCTCCTTCCAGCAACTCCTGCAGCCAGTAAAGGTAAAGGGACCCCTGACCATTAGGTCCAGTCGTGACCAACTCTGGGGTTGCGGCGCTCATCTCGCTTTATTGGCCGAGGGAGCCAGCGTACAGCTTCCAGGTCATGTGGCCAGCATGACTAAGCAGCTTCTGGTGAACCAGAGCAGCACACGGAAATGTCATTTACCTTCCCGCCAGAGTGGTACCTATTTATCTACTTGCACTTTGATGTGCTTTCGAACTGCTAGGTTGGCAGGAGCAGGGACCGAGGAACAGGAGCTCACTCCGTCGTGGGGATTTGAACCGCCAACCTTCCGAATGGCAAGTCCTAGGCTCTGTGGTTTAACCCACAGCACCACCTGCACCCCCCACAGCCAAGCTGGTGCCAAATGTATTGATCCACTCTCCTTTGAACCACATCACGGGGACCTCCATACACACTGCCCAGGCTTGCACCCTGGAGAGATCACTAGTAATGCATCAGCCAAAGGAGGTGCTGTGATTCTCTGGAAAATAAAACTCCAAGGTGGCTTTCACCATTGGAAGCTAAGGCCCGGAAAAGGCTCAATATGGAGGCCAAATGGCCAAAGTATTGGGAAATATTAGAAAAAGATGGGGACAATTGGAAATTGCAGAGTCAGGAGAAAATGAAAGACAAAGTCCGAGACTGGTTACATTACGCTCAGATTAAAGAAGTCTTTAAACTTGATAAAAAGTTAGGATTCCAGGTGGAAAAATCGAAGTTAGAAACGGAATTGTTAGAGCCTAAGACTAAGGTACTTTCAAGAATGTATAACCTGCTGTTAAAATGGAACACACAAGATGAAACGGTTAAATCGGCTATGATAAAGTGGGCACAGGACATTGGGTATAATATTATGTTTGAGGACTGGGAAAGGTTGTGGACTACTGGGCTGAATTTCACTGCATGTAATGCTTTGAAAGAAAATGTAATGAAAATGATATATAGATGGTACATGACCCCAGTCAAACTTGCAAAAATATACCACTTGTCTGATAACAAATGTTGGAAATGCAAGGAAAATGAAGGAACGTTCTTTCACCTTAGGTGGACTTGCCCTAGAGTGAAGGCTTTCTGGGAAATGATATATAATGAGCTGGAAAAGGTATTTAAGTATACCTTCCCTAAGAAACCAGAGGCCTTCCTTTTGGGTATTGTCGGCCAAGGGGTGCTAAAGAAGGACCGAACATTTTTTATGTATGCAACAACAGCAGCAAGGATACTTGTCGCTAAGCATTGGAAAACCCAAGATCTACCCACACTGGAAGAATGGCAGATGCAACTGATAGACTACATGGAACTGGCCGAGATGACTGGCAGAATCCGAGACCTGGGAGAGGAGACGGTAGAAGAAGACTGGAAAAAATTTAAGATTTACTTGCAAAAATATTGTAAAATGTATGAATGTTAAGCAGGATGCTTGATTATAAACAACTTGGCACCATTGAAACAGACGAAGTGAACTATGAAGATAAGTCAAATTCAAGAAAAAACAAATTTTTAGATAATTATTAGGCTAAGTTTAATTTTTTAAGGAGTGAAATAAACGTATCTAAAATTTGAGATATAACATTGGAAAATTAGATAGTAAGGATGGAGATAAGGTGATAAATTGCTGGTTTAATTTTTATGATTTGGAACGCAGGAGCGGGAGATGTGAGGAAGTCCAAAGGAGATAAGAAAATATGTTATGATATGTAATATTTTTGCTTGTCTTTTTATATTGTAATCAAAAAACCCTTAATAAATATTATTTTTTAAAAAAAGAGGTGCTGTGATTCTCCAGCGGTATGACTTCACCCCCAGAGGCACACTCCATTGTCTCTCAAGACAGACAAGATGCCAACAGTGCTATTGTGCTTCTTCTTTGGCGATCACTCGTAGCCGAGTAAGATTGACTTCCATAAAAACGGTTTTAACAGTGAATCCATAAGTGACTGTGGAGGCCAATTCTGGACCCACACGTCCTTCCACAGTGGGGACATTGGTTCCCGAGTGGGAGTTGATCATGGTGCAGATTTACCAAGCGTGCCTTCCTCTTAGCGCGTTTCTCCCTTGTGTTCTGAGTTCGAGCATCTTCAAAGTCCATGACACCTTTAGTAAAGGCAGTTCTCCAACTGGAGCACTCACAGGCCAGTATTTCCCAGTTGTCGGTGTTTATACTACATTTATTTAGATTTGCCTTGAGACAGTCTTTAAACCTCTTTTGTTGACCACCAGCATTACGCTTTCCATTTTTAAGTTTGGGATAGAGTAATTGCTTTGGAAGATGATAATCAGGCATCAGAACAACATGACCAGTCCAACGAAGTTGATGTTGAAGAATCATTGCTTCAACAGTCTCAAATGAAGAGAGAACTGCCTTTTGTACATTTGATTGTTTGCTAATGGGCAGATGAAGAGTCTAGCTGGCTAGAATGTTTCCTTTAACATAGTTGGTGGCCAAGACCTATAACACTGTTAGGACCATTCTAAAGATAAAATAGTTTGAGAATTTTGCCAAGAGAGACAGAAACCTGGTTTTGCAATGTCTGGAAGAAGGAACAGGGAGGGGGCCTCTTACTGGTTGTTGTCTTGCTTTAGGGGAAGTGGTGCGGCTTCTTCAACTAATGCCATCTGTCTGGGTGCTACCTTAGCCGTGCTCACCTTGCAGATTTGTAAACAAACAGATGCCACCAAAATGTCATTAGTCTCCTTTTAAATTGTGTATTAAATTTGATAGTAAATTTCATGTTCATTTGTTTACAAAATTGAAACTTAATAAAAAAATAATTGACAAAAAATAATAATAAAAGGAAGTCCAAGGCAGGACCTTCTTTCAGTTTCCATTGTGTCCCAAAAAATAAAGTTGTGGTCAACTTTGTGTCCTGGATTCTAATGCCCTCCCTTTTGCTATCTTTTCTCTCTGCCACCCTCTTTCCTCCCACTTTTCCTTTCCTTGCCAGCAACATGAAATTAAGTGACCTTTAGGCTGCAGGTTGCTCACCCCTGCTTTCTACCTCCACTCTTGGAAGCTATGAAACTTTGAAAATCTGTTGCTGGGAATATATATATATATATATATATATATATATATATATATATGGGTCTCCATATATATATAAACAATTAAGTTTTCAATTTTACATCTCAAAATAAACATCTTGCATTATACCATACGTTCAGTGACTTCCCTCCTTCGCCTTCCATGGTTCATTTAGTTTTCCCACCATTCCTGCATATTTTGCTATAACCATCTAATTCAGTTCTCCTATCTCCTATCTGACATCACTGAAATGCTCATGGGTTTCCGATGGCATCTGGCTGGCCAATGTGAAGACAGGAGGTTGGATGAGACAGAGGTGTCGCAAGGTGGGTGCGGTGGGGTGCAGTGCGCCCCAGGTGCCACCTCCAAGGGGGGTGACAAAATGCTGTGCAGCAATCAACCTGACCTTGCTCCGCCACTGCGCACTGGATGGCACCACTGGCACGATTGTGGTCATTGCCCCATGCCCAGATGCATGGCATGGACACCGCCCCAGGTGCCAGAGCGGCTAGCTCCACCGCTGGGTTGAGATGGTCCTTTGATCTGATCCAGGAGAGATCTTCTTCCTGTGTTCTTAAAGGCCTCAACCATTCCTAATTCAGCTCTTGCTTATTCTCAGGGGCAAGGAAAGAGGCTGGGAGCTCTGGGTGTAGAAATGACTAGTTATAGGGTGGCCAAATCACTGCAGATGGTGACAGCAGCCACGAAATTAAAAGACACCTGCTTCTTGGGAGAAAAGCAATGACAAACCTAGACAGCAGCTTAAAAAGCAGAGACATACCTATAATGGTTCTAGGGGTTGCTCGTGCGTAAGCCGGTGTTTATCTCCCCGGCTGGGTGCAAACACCTGGCTGGGTTGCCAAAGTGAACCTTTTCTGTCCGGACAGCCACTCACCCGTGGCTGACTCAATCGCTGGCAGAATCTGTCAGTGGCCGTTTCTTAAACTTCTTCCAGCAAAGAAGCTCTTTGACGCCTAGTCTCCTCCTACTCTCTCTGCGCAAAAGCCTTCTGCGCAAGGAGGGCGTGGGCAACGGAGGACCCCTACTCTCCCACTGGTCCCAGGCAAGGAGTCATGGGACCGCCTCGCTGCTTCCCCCATCTGCCCCCCTTCTCCACTGGTGCTACGCTGATTCTCTTCCCCAGAAGATAGGCTGCTTCTCCCGATCCCTGGACACTCTCTGGAATCCCTCTGGCTTTTGCTCTCTCCCTCCGGCACTGATGGCAGTTCCCTGACAATACCCTTGCCAACAAAGGTCCGTATAGTTAAAGCCATGGTTTTCCCAGTAGTGATGTATGGAGGTGAGAGCTGGACCATAAAGAAGGCTGATCGCCGAAGAATTGATGCTTTTGAATTATGGTGCTGGAGGAGACTCTTGAGAGTCCCATGGACTGCAAGAAGATCAAACCTCTCCATTCTGAAGGAAGTCAGCCCTGAGTGCTCACTGGAAGGACAGATCATGAAGCTGAGGCTCCAATACTTTGGCCACCTCATGAGAAGAGAAGACTCCCTGGAAAAGACCCTGATGTTGGGAAAGATGGAGGGCACAAGGAGAAGGGGACGACAGAGGACAAGATGGTTGGATAGTGTTCTCGAAGTTACCAGCATGAGTTTGACCAAACTGCGGGAGGCAGTGGAAGACAGAAGTGCCTGGCGTACTCTGGTCCATGGGGTCACGAAGAGTCGGACATGACTAAACGACTAAACAACAACAACAAGGGTGGCCAAAATCCAGGACATTTGTTTTAATGTGTAAAATTTCCCCCGGATGGACATGTAGCCCCCCCCCAAAAGATGACATATCTTGGAACTCCCAGACATATGGCAACCCTAACTAGTTATCGACAACCGAAAAAGAACCAATGTAAACAGGCCTGCCAAGAAGGACTTAACTGGTACAAAAAAAATTATCTGAGAATTTGGCTTGAGGCAAACACAGAAGAAAGTGGGGGGGGGGTGTTTAAGAGATAATAATTTTGCTTATGTGGCTGCCTTGTGCAAGTATGAGTTCTCGAAAGCGCATTCTTTCTCTAAGCCCGTTTCCCAGTGGAAATGATTGTTCATTCTTTCATCCTCATGCTTGACTGAGGTTCTTAATTACCACTGGGGAGTTAAGTTCATTATCCCCTCTTCTCTGCATGCTTTTAATAATACCAACTTCAACCAAACAAGGCTAAAAATGAGCAAACGGAAAGCTTTCCCCCTGCTTTTCATTCCTGCAGCTCTAAATAAAACGCTGGACCAAAAGGTGGTTTATTGCGGCAGGTGGCTTGAGTGACAAAAAGGATAAAAACATTCCCTTATTTATTCACCAACTCTAGTCTCCCTGGTCACATGCAGGGGAAGGAGGCTCCAGTGGAACAGGAAGTTATACTGGCTGGCATAACTTCCCCCTGCCTGTACCACTCTAGGGAAACAAGGAATGTTGTGTTTGACTGCTCCAATGGATTACATTCCACACCTTTTCCAGGTGTGGGGGCTCAGATGTGGTGGCACAGCCTCTATGCCTATGAGTCCGAGTCTCTCCCACGGAAAAGGGTGCCTCGCTGGTTACGGATAGGAGGAGAAAGAGTTGACACCTGCCATTGCAACGTGGGCACCCACAATCCTGAGGGCAAGATTGCATACACACACACACACACACCCCACACACAGCCTCCTCCCCACCAAATCTGCCCCCCTTTCACACCAGATTATTTGGGGTTGCAGAGGGAAGAGACCTGTTCTGCCTACTGTGCCAGCTGCAGGTGGATGGCATGGGATTTCCAGGTTCCTCCTCATCGCATTGAAATTGGCACACTTTATCAGTTCCCCCAGTTTTCTGGGTGTTTCCCAAACCTGGGTCTCCAGCTGGACTACAGCTCCCGTCATCCCTAGCTAGCAAGACCAGGGGTCAGGGATGATGGGAGTTGTAGTCCCAAAACAGCTGGCGACCCAAGTTTGGGAAACCAGGCAGTCTATCCTCAGGGCTATGGTGGGGGAAGGTTAGTTTCTTTCGCTATTGCTTAAATAAAATTCCAGCAGCAAAGGTTGGATCAGGTGCTACTAGAGGGATTTGCAGTTGATGGTGACAGAAGAAGAAGAAGAAGAAGAAGAAGAAGAAGAAGAAGAAGAAGAAGAAGAAGAGCAGCTAAGGGATCTGGGCATGTTTAGCCTGGAGAAGAGGAGATTAAGGGGTGATATGATAGCCATGTTCAAATATATAAAAGGATGTCACATAGAGGAGGGAGAAAGGTTGTTTTCTGCTGCTCCAGAGAAGCGGACACGAAGCAATGGTTCCAAACTACAAGAAAGAAGATTCCACCTAAACATTAGGAAGAACTTCCTGACAGTAAGAGCTGTTCGACAGTGGAATTTGCTGCCAAGGAGTGTGGTGGAGTCTCCTTCTTTGGAGGTCTTTAAGCAGAGGCTTGACAACCACATGTCAGGAGTGCTCTGATGGTGTTTCCTGCTTGGCAGGGGGTTGGACTCGATGGCCCTTGTGGTCTCTTCCAACTCTATGATAAGAAGAAGAAGAAGAAGAAGAAGAAGAAGAAGAAGAAGAAGAAGAAGAAGAAGAAGAAGAAGAATAGTAGTACTACTAGTAGTAGTAGTAGTAGTAGTAGTAGTTTGGATTTGATATCCCGCTTTATCACTACCCGAAGGAGTCTCAAAGCGGCTAACATTCTCCTTTCCCTTCCTCCCCCACAACAAACACTCTGTGAGGTGAGTGGGGCTGAGAGACTTCAGAGAAGTGTGACTAGCCCAAGGTCACCCAGCCACTACATGTGGAGGAGTGGAGACGTGAACAAATAGCTGTCAACCTTCCATTTTTTGGCGGGAAATTCCCTTATTCCAGCGTCGTTTCCCGCTGCCATCCCAAATTGTTAGATATCCCGTAGACTGTCCCTGGAACAGGTGAGGCTGCTGATCCCTTATTTTCGAGGCTGCTGATCCCTTATTTTCAAATCCGAAAGTTGACAGCTATGCGTGAACCTGGTTCACCAGATTATGAGTCTACCGCTCTTAACCACTACACCACACTGACTACTTACCTGTCTGCCCTCCTCCTACTTCCACCTACCCTCCACTATTTCTGCAGGGTGGAAGTAATAATAATAAAGTAAACAGATGCAAAGCTTACCTTGTGTAATGACAGATCCGCCTTTCCACATCCCAGGGCCCTCCAGATTATATTTTATTTTTAAATTGGCTTCCATCAGCCCCAATCAGCAAAGGACACCAGGTTGGGCAAGACCATAATGTGTTTAACTGGGAAATATGGATCAGAGAAATATTGCACAGGCACAATGGCAGAAAAATCAGCAAGGCTCCTGAGCTTGCATCTATTGGTGCTCTGGTATCTGTCTAACAACCCTACCTGTCTCCTAGGCAAGCGTCTCGTCGGATGAAGAGAAATCTGCCCCTTAACACTGCTGTCCTTTTGAAATAGGAAGCTTTGCTGCCTCTAGATAATCAGGACAAACCTCCATGTCTCCACTGTGAGATCATGAGTGACATCATAGGCTGCCACCCCTCCTTCCCCCAGGTAACAATACTTATTAAAATTCCAATTACAAGCTCAGCAGGCAGGAGAAAAAGAAGAAGAAAACCTGGGGCTGCTTTTTTTCCCCTCTTGGCAGAAGCGTCCGGCCCCTTTCAGTGATGCAAAACTATTAATTCTGGAGGAAACCCAGTTCTTCAGTAAACTATTTCAGCCTGCTAAAACAACCCAGCTCCTGTAAGTTCCAATGCGTCCATCGTAATTATGATTCAGTTGTTTGACTTTCATCTTATTGCTTATGTATGAACTACTCTTTGGTCTTATTCTGTTTCTGTTAGAAGGATGCACCTTACTGCACCCCCCCCCTCACAACACAACAACAGCCCATATTAGCCAGGGATGTACACTGGTACCTTGGGTTGCGAATGGGATCCGTTCTGGAGGTCCAGCCGGATCCCGAGGTTTTCGCAACCCGAGGATCACTGTTATACGCATGCACACAGTGGTAGACCGCTTCTGCGCATGCGCACACGGCAAAACCCGGTCAAATACTTCCGGGTTTGCCACTTTCACAACCTGAAGTTTACGTAACCTGAGGGTTGCATAACCCAAGGTGCTACTGTATTGATTAGCTGTTTTTTACATTGAGATGTAAGTATAATTGGGGCGGGTCATTGTTCCTTTGGCTGCTTTGTCCTTTGTGTGTGATACAACTATTGCCTTTTTTTCAGAAAAAAAGACGAACATTCATCACTAATAATAATAGAACTCTGCAAGAGGCTGATAAGGCAACGAGACTTTAGCGGTTGCGTGCGTATCAATTACAAATGGTTGACTTTGCAGGCTCAAAAACATTCCCATCTCCCAAAGGCATTTTCTGCTTTAAAATGAAAATGGCAGTAGTCAGGTTAAGCAAGCAAGATATTAATAATCATAGTGTTATAAGAATTTAAGGTCTCAAATATATATATTAAATGTTCATAAATGTACAAGGCAAACACATACATAAGTATATAAACCATGTGTCTGAAATAGTACAGGAGAACAATCCTGAAACCATTTTGACTCTCCCAGTGACCTCAAATATTCCTCTGCAGTGAGGAAGGAAATGGAAAAAGCCTCCCTATTGTCTCTTTGCTCACAAATCCTGTCTTAAGGACATATTTGTGTAGGAATAGGGTGAGCCTGTGACCTAGATTCAGGAAATAAGTATTTAGCATCTCAAAAGGAGTGGTCAGGCTGCCCAAGTAAAGCAATCAGTGACCATTATCAGGTATCCTGACAAACAGGATTTGTGTTGGAGAACGCCTCCTTCAGTGATGTATGTATGGTGTTTTGGGGGGTGGTCTTGAGCTACAGGATGGGCAATTTCAAAAGTCTATATAAGGGCTTGTGCACCATTGTTCAGGGTCCCTCCTGCCTCCTCTGTGTGGTGAGCGAGCACCCTGTTGCAGCAGTTAATAAAGACCAGGCTTGCTAGCTGCCTTGCTTCTCAATATTCTTTGGTTGGCCTCTGTTATCTTCTCCTACCGATAGAGAACCTACATAAGGACTCTATACGGGCTCTTGGATACCCCATAAGGGAAAGGGAGCAGTTTTGTCTTAAAACCATAGCCAACATAAGCGTAACTGAAAGATGGGATGACCAGGGAGCATGAAGAGTCCATTGGTGATCACAATGGGCAAAAGGAGTTCTGGCTGCAGAAGGTGTTGTTGAGATTGAACAAGAGAGGAAAAGAGGCTTCCATGAGGATGGAAAAGGTGCGTAAAGGAAAATCCACAAGCTCTCATCAATAGGGAAGCAACCAGTTTGACAGCCACCTCAAGCATGATGTAAACATACAGAGAGAGATTTTTCAGTCTCCAAGAATACACCAAAGGAAGTGAATTTGTTATGGTTACATACATGATTCTGTTTAGTAGTGTCTAGGGATATGGGTGTCACTGTGGTCTAAACCACTGTGCCTCTTGGGCTTGCTGATCAGAAGGTTGGCGGTTGAAATCCCTGCGCCGGGGTGAGCTCCCATTGCTTGGTCCAGCTCCTGCCAACCTAGCAGTTTGAAAGCACCAGTGCAAGTAGATAAATAGGTACCACTGCAGTGGGAAGGTAGATGCCGTTTCTGTGTGCTCTGGTTTCTGTCACGGTGTTCCATTGCGCCAGAAGAGGTTTAGTCATGCTGGCCATGACACGGAAAGCTGTCTGGGGACAAACACCGGCTCCCTCGGCCTGAAAGCAATATGAGCGCCACAACCCCATAGTCACCTTTGACTGGACTTAACCGTCCAGGCGTCCTTTACCTTTTTACCTTTACCTATGTTAGACTGTGGGACGCGGGTGGTGCTGTGGGTTAAACCACAGAGCCTAGGACTTGCTGATCAGAAGGTCGGCGGTTCGAATCCCCTCGACGTGGTGAGCTCCCATTGCTCAGTCCCTGCTCCTGCCAACCCAGGAGCACATAAAGTGCTTCCGGCGGGAAGGTAAACGGCGTTTCCATGCGCTGCTCTGGTTCGCCAGAAGCGGCTTAGTCATGCTGGCCACATGACCCGGAAGCTGTACGCCAGCTCCCTCGGCCAGTAAAGCGAGATGAGCGCCGCAACCCCAGAGTCAGTCACGACTGGACCTAATGGTCAGGGGTCCCTTTACCTCTTATGTTAGACTGTAAGCCAGTTTACTAATGTGTCCAGCACAGCACCATTTTTAAAATTATTATTTAGGCAATAGCCCCAAGTTTCTGAGTGGGCAAAGTGCCCTGGGTCATTCGTGACATAGGCGCAAGGCCATGCCGGGTCACTGATCTGGATCATCAGCCATCGTGCCTAAAAATCCACTTCTTTTTCTGCCACAACAGCTCATCGGATCAGACCATCGACTGAGCAAGGGATGGTCATGTTTTTTACCCAGAGGTTTCCCGTGGTGAGCAATGTTGAGAGTGATGTTTGAGCCTCAAATCCAGCCTTGCGGTTCTCCTTGAAGGCAGGCCCCCTTGCCTTATTTGAATGCTTAATCTGCATACCGAGGCAGCCGCTCCAGGGTTATGCAAATTCCTGAAGCAGATGGTTGCGGCTGAGCTGCAAATAACAAAGCAAAGGATGAAGTGGAACATTCTGAAACTGGCGCTGTCAGGGGAATGCCTTTGTTTGAATTTCATATTTTGAAACGTGACAGGCAAGAGTGCTTTGCGCATTCGACAGGTAGGTTTAGGCAGCAGGTGGAGTGATGGTGGAAAGAGAACTGAGGTTGGGGTGGGGAGGAGCTATTTTCCTATCTGAGATTATTATTATTATTATTATTATTATTATTATTATTATTATTATTAAGATGTTTTTATTTGTTTTTTCAAATATAAATTTATAACAAAAGCAAATACATTTCCATATACAGTGGTACCTCAGGTTACATACGCTTCAGGTTACAGACTCCGCTAACCCAGAAATAGTACCTCGGGTTAAGAACTTTGCTTCAGGGTGAGAACAGAAATTGTGCTCTGGCGGCGCGGCAGCAGCGGGAGGCCCCATTAGCCAAAGTGGTGCTTCAGGTTAAGAACAGTTTCAGGTTAAGAACGGACCTCCGGAACGAATTAAGGTAAGTACTTAACCCGAGGTACCACTGTACAGAGATTTCTCTGAATCTCAAGACCTCCCCCTCCCCTCTGTGGCTTCTAATGTCAATGTTTTCAGCTTCATATTCTATCATAGTCTATATTTTGTATCTCTCCATATTGTCCACAGTATTTGTTACATTACAAGTGTTGTTAAAACCCTGCTAATGTTTTCATCTGCTTACAGTGGCCTCCTAAATAAATTATAATTTTTCCCCATTCTTTTTTTGACGTTTTTGTCATCTTGGTTCCTGAACTTTCCGGTCAGTTTTGCCATTTCAGCATAGTCCATCAGCTTAGTTTGCCATTCCTCTTTGGTAGGGACTTTGTCTTCTTTCCATCTCTGGGCTAGTAACATCCACGCAGCTGTTGTCGCATACATAAAAAGTCTTTTCTGCTCCTTTGGGATGTCGGTACCTACCATTCCTAAAAAAAAGGCTTCTAGGGTTTGTTTTTTTTACAAAAGTTATTTTAAACATTTTTTTCAGTTCATTATGTATCATTTCCCAGAAAGCTTTTATTGCCGTACACTGCGCGGTGTAGGGGTTAGAGTGTCGGATTATGACCTGGGAGTTAAAATGAGGGACGGGGAGAAGAGAACTCTATATGCCACTTTGAGCTTACTGGAAGAAAGGTGGGATATAATCATATGGTCCTTCTTGGACCCGAGATCATCTTCTGAGGCCCTCCTTCGTGTGCCTCCTCCTCGAGAGGTGCAGAAGGTGGCAATCCAAGAACAAATGGGCCTTTTTTTGCTGTGGCTCCCTGGCTGTGGAATGCTATCCCCAGAGAAGTTCGAGGCAAAAACATTCTCTCTCTCTCTCTCTCTCTCTCTCACTCTGACACACACACACACACACACACACACAATCATTATCCACTACAGTGGTACCTCAGGTTACATACGCTTCAGGTTACATACGCTTCAGGTTATAGACTCCGCTAACCCAGAAATAGTGCTTCAGGTTAAGAACTTTGCTTCAGGATGAGAACAGAAATCGGGCTCCAGCAGCACAGCAGCAGCAGGAGGCCCCATTAGCTAAAGTGGTGCTTCGGGTTAAGAACAGTTTCAGGTAAAGAACAGACCTCCAGAACAAATTAAGTACCGTATTTTTCGCTCTATAAGAAGCACCAGACCACAAGACGCACCTAGTTTTTGGAGGAGGAAAACAAGAAAAAAAAAAATTCTGAATCTCAGAAGCCAGAACAGCAAGAGGGATCACTGCGCATTGAAAGCAGCAATCCCTCTTGCTGTTCTGGCTTCTGGGATAGCTGCGCAGCCTGCCTTCGCTCCATAAGACACACACACATTTCCCCTTACTTTTTAGGAGGGGGAAAGTGAGTCTTGTAGAGCAAAAAATACGGTACTTAACCCGAGGTACCACTGTATACCGCTCTGACTCTTAGAGCCTGTTGAATTCCTCCCACCTCATGGCTTTCAAAATAAACCTTTATATCTGTAATGGTTCTAAGGGGGTTGCTCGTGTGTAAGTTGCCGCCACTCCTGGCCAGGTTGCCTGGTTGAACCCTTTCTCTCTGGACAGCCTTGCACTCGTGGCTGTCTCAGTCGCTGGCAGAATCCGTCAGTGGGCGTTTCTTAAACTTCTTCCAGCAAAGAAGTTCTTTGACGCCAAGTCTCCTCCTACTCTCCCTGCGCGGAAGTCTTCTGCGCAGGGAGGGTGTGGGCAGCGGAGGACCCGTGCTGTCCCCACTGGTCTCCGGTGAAGAGTCCTGGAGCCTTCTCTCCGATTCCCCCATCTGCCCCCCTTCACCCCTGGTGTTACGCTGATTTCCTTCCCCAGCAGATGGGCTGCCTCTCTCCCTGCTGGGACCCTCTCCGGCATCCCTCTGGAGCCTTCCCTCCGCCTCTGGCTCCGATGGCAGTTCCCTGACAATATCATTGCAATTTATACATTTTCCAATTCTAATTACACTCATTACAGAATGACTCAAAATTTATACAACTATAGAAAGGTAGAAAATTTCTTGTTGCCAATCTTCAGACAACCCTGCTAGTGATGTTAATTGCTTACACAATAATCTTTCAAATATCGTATAAATTTACTCCAGTCCTTTTGGAATACTTGATCATGCTGGTTTCAGATTTTTCCTGTCAGCTTCGCCAGTTCTGCAAAGTCCATCATCTTCATTTGCCACTCTTCTTTCACTGGTACTTCTTGTTGTTTTCATTTCTGGGCTAAAAGAATTCTTGCCACAGTTGTGGCATACATAAATAGTCTTCTACCTTCAAAAGAAGATAAAATGTTCCTTTTTAACCAGACTTTGGTTGACCTGATTGACATCCTATACCCTTTTAAAATGTGGCTCTTTGGGGGGAGGGGGTGTTATTGGGTTATTATTATTTTAATTTTATATATTGTGATCTGTTCTGTGAACCGCCCTGAGACCTTCAGGTATAGGCCGGTATATAAATTCAATAAATATAAATATATATAAATATAAACAATAATTGCAGCTAAGTCCCCTTTGTGCTGTGTTGAATACACATTGTTTTTGTTGTTGTTGTTTAGTCGTTTAGTCGTGTCCAACTCTTCGTGACTCCATGGACCAGAACAAGCCAGGCACTCCTGTCTTCCACTGCCTCCCGCAGTTTGGTCAGACTCATGTTTGTAGCTTCGAGAACACTGTCCAACCATCTCGTCCTCTGTCGTCCCCTTCTCCTTGTGCCCTTCATCTTTCCCAACATCAGGGTCTTTTCCAGGGAGTCTTCTCTTCTCATGAGGTGGCCAAAGTATTGGAGCCTCAGCTTCAGGATCTGTCCTTCCAATGAGCACTCAGGGCTGATTTCCTTCAGAATGGAGAGGTTTGATCTTCTTGCAGTCCATGGGACTCTCAAGAGTCTCCTCCAGCACCATAATTCAAAAGCATCACTTCTTCGGCGATCAGCCTTCTTTATGGTCCTCTTTTAAAACATTGTTTTTAAAATGCAATAAAAACATTTTACAATAATCTAAACATACCTCTATAATGCCCAGCAAAACTAAGTGGCGTCTGTAAATAATATCTCCAGACATCTTGAGCCATCATGACATATTATCTTTTGCAGGGAAAAGCCAAACAAAAAGTATGATTGACAGCCAACTGGAACTGCTGAAAAAATTTGCTCCTGGTCCCATACTGGTAACAGATAGTGAATTTCACTGCCTCAAACATTGGGATGCAAATTCAACCTTCTCAGCTGTGGCCGGACACATTCTATCACATAGAAACGAGCATTAATTAAAGGAGAGGACCAGATGCCGGAATGAAGCATATGTGAGCACAAGATGGGATACAACGTTGGCTGGCTGCTGGCATCCTCTGCCCCCTGGGCATGGCAGTGACACTCGCCCCAGGCACAGGGAAACATACAAGCGCTCATTAGCTCTTTCGGGCTGATCTGATACGGCTGTCCAATTCCTCCCTAGCTGTCTGCATAAATGACGGAGTTGTGAACATAGCCAGCAGAGCTCGCAATCTAGTTATTAGACACGGTGTTTAACTCGAGTCTTAAGTTTTCCTCAAGTTTCACCCCATAATTATTAGACCTGGGACTTCCACAGTGTTTGTGTAGGTGGATATTAGATTATCTATCAAACCATTCCCAAAGGGTCAGGTTGGGTTTCCACGTCTCTGGGGATCTCATCATGAATATGGGGACGCCGCAGGGGTGCGTGTTGAGCCCGCTTTTATATACACTCTATACAGCTGACTGTGCCCCCAAATACCCAGTAATAAGATCATTAAGTTTGCAGATGATAAAACGGTGGTTGGTTTAATCACAGCTGGAGAGGGGGAGGCGGCCTATATGAAGGAAGTTGAGCAGTTGGGCGAGTGGTGCAGGAAAAACAACTTACTCCTTAACTTAAAGAAAACAAAAGAGATTATTGTGGACTTTAGGAAATGTAAATTGAATATTCAGCCACTTATTATTGAGGGGAAGTGCATGGAACAAGTCTCGGTGTTTCGATTTCTGGGAATGGAGTTGAGAGATGACCTAACCTGGGGAGAAAACAGCAAAGACCTGATGAAGAGAGCACAGCAGAGGTTATATTTTCTGAGAATCATCCGTAAAAACAATCTCTCAAAGGACCTGTTGATGGCATTTTACCATTGCACTGTGGAAAGCATATTAACTTATGGTGTCTGTGTGTGGTTTGGGAGCTGCACGGCCAGGGAAAAAACAATGCTGTCCAGGGTTGTAAAGTCTGCAGAGAGAATTATTGGGTGCACTCTTCCCACCTTAGATCAAATCTTTGCTGCCAGGTGCCATAAGAAAGCTGCAGAGATAGCGCAGAATAGTGCGCACCCCGGAAATGATCGCTTTCAGCTTCTGCCATCTGGAAGAAGGTATAGGGTTATAAAGACCAGGACTAGCTGCCTGAGAAACAGTTTCTACCCAAATGCAATTCTGGTTCTAAATGCAGCATAAGGAGTCTCTATAGTATATTGTATTTTAAAATGGGGTTTCAGAGTTTTTAGGGGGTTTTGAATGTCTTATGTAGATTTTTCAGTTTCATTGTTCTGTATGGGACAATGACAATAAAGATAGCATGTGCTGGTCCTGGGGGGTTACCGTGCGGCATGGTCCGAGTCCAGTCCAAGGTCGAGGGTGTGGTATGGAGGCTGTCTGTCAAGGCTGAAGCAGGGTCCAAGGCAAGGAGTCAGGTGTGGTCAGGAACTCTGGCAGAAGAGCAGGACAGGGTGCCGACAGGAACAGGTTACCAACAATGTTGCTCCCACAACCTGGGACTGGGGCTGGCTGGCTTTTATCTGCCCCGAGGCATAGGGCGGCCCGGCCCACAGGTGACTCGCCTCTCCTGGCCTTAAGGCGAGCACTCCTCCTGCGGGAACTTAGTTCCCTCCGCCTCTCTGCCCTGAGCCTCTGCAGCTCAGGAGAGGCTGGAGGGTTACCGGACCCAGAGGCAACCTCAGCTTCCCCTGACGGGGCTGAGAGTGGAGCACCTGCAGCCAATGGGTCCTCCATCACCTCAGGGGCCAGAGCAGACTCAGCTGGTGCCTGCACCTGAGGATCCAGCACAGGTGAGGACCCTTCAGGCTCAACCCCCAGCCCCGGCTAAGCTGGTTCTGGAGGTGGGGACTCCTGTGCAGGCTGGGATTCCTCAGGTTCAGCCTCTGAATCCGATTCCCAGGCCATCGCATATCGTATCGTATCATATCGTATCACATAGATAAGCTGTTGTTATGGAGTTGGGGGGCGGGTGGGGATTTGTTGGTCCTAGACAATCTCAATTAAGGACTTAAAGCTGCATCGAGTAACTGTGCAGAGAATGTAATAGGCAGGTCGTCAGTGGTTTGCAGCCCAATCAACAGGACACACCGGGAAGAAAAGACGGTGGGGGAAAGTGGAAAATATGCACATTCAAAGGTCGGGCAAGATCACTTTACAAATGACCGGGTGGAATGGCTGCATATGGAAGCTTTTAGGTTCTAGAGGGGCCCAGTGGCGGTTGGACCCAGCCAGACTGATGTAGAAACTGAGCCGTCTTTCCCTTCTAGACACCTGCCAGGTGGAACAGCCACCAATTTTTATAGCCTTTGGAGAAGCCAGCAGACTAATTCTGATGTAACTGTCTGGTTTCATCCCCTACAGAAAAGTGGTCGACTGAGCCGTTATGACATAACCACATTCTATGGATATGTAGCTTTGAATGGGCCTCGTTGCATCTACTGTAATGGATTCTGTACATTCACATCCCCCAGATAACAACACCAGACTTCAAATTCTAGGGTGTTTTTCCCCTCTGTGCCCAGATCCTGTGGAACAGCACCAATAGCCAGATAAGCATAACTATCATGCTTAGCATTATAGTACTTATGCAGCACTTCAGAGTCCGCCTCCCCAGCCATACCCCTACCAAACCTGCTTTAGGTGAAGGGACCCCTGACCATTAGGTCCAGTCATAACCGACTCTAGGGTTGCGGCGCTCATCTCACTTTATTGGCCGAGGGAGCCAGCGTACAGCTTCCGGGTCATGTGGCCAGCATAACTAAGCCGCTTCTGGCAAACCAGAGCAGCGCATGGAAACGCTGTTTACCTTCCCACCGGGGAGGTACCTATTGATCTACTTGCACTTTGACGTGCTTTCGAACTGCTAGGTTGGCAGGAGCAGGGACCGAGCAACGGGAGCTCACCCCGTCACGGGGATTCGAACTGCTGACCTTCTGATCGGCAAGTCCTAGGCTCTGTGGTTTAAGCCACAGCGCCACCCGCATCCCTTAAAACCTGCTTTATACCCTCCTTAATTTCCTGGCTGGAGTGGCTGCTGGACACTAATGATGCCTCTGTTTTCCTGGATGGAAGATATGAGTGTGTGCAGAAATGAGGGTTGCTACTCATCCCTTAAAATATGCCATTGTCCCTTTTTTACGGCACAGAGTTTCCTGCCCGTTTGGCATGCTTTTGAAATCATCCTACTCCACAAAAATAATAAAATCAGTACAGTGGTACCTCTGGTTGCGAACGGGATCCGTTCTGGAGGCTCGTTCGCAACATGAAAAGAACGCAACCCGCAGCGGCACGTCTGCGCATGAGCGGGTTGCAATTAGCCGCGTCTGCGCACACGCGTGACGTCATTTTGCGAGTCTGCGCATGCGTGAGCGGCGAAACCTGGAAGTAACCCTTTCTGGTACTTCTGGGTCACCGCAGGACGTAACCTGAAAGAACTTAACATGAAGCGGACGTAACATGAGGTATGACTGTATTGGCACAAGCAAGACTGGGCAAACCTAGCTAAATTGTGGGAGCGCTGCAACATACACTCCAAGCGCCCCGATTTTCCAGGGACAGTCTGGAATTGCAAAAGCCATCCCGGCTTCCGGTTTGTTTGGGTTTTTTTAATATGTTTATTTTATTTTGCAACACAAAAACACATAACACTAATAAAAGAAAAAGGGGGGGGGAGAAAACTTCAAAAGAAGAGACAAAAACCAATACGGAACAAATAATGGACAATGAACATGTAACCGTATTTCAGTTCTTCTTTTCTTCTAATTGACCTCCTTTGTCCTCAGCACGGTTCTACTGTCATATTTAGTAAATTGTTTCCTTCTCACTTCTCTCCCCCCCCCTTTTCTTTCTACAGTGGTACCTCGGGTTACAGACGCTTCAGGTTACAGACTCCGCTAACCCAGAAATAGTGCTTCAGGTTAAGAACTTTGCTTCAGGTTGAGAACAGAAATCGTGCTCTGGCGGCATGGCGGCAGCGGGAGGCCCCATTAGCTAAAGTGGTGCTTCAGGTTAAGAACAGTTTCAGGTTAAGAACAGACCTCCGGAACAAATTAAGTTCTTAACCTGAGGTACCACTGTATTTTAATCTTTTACACCATAATTTGTTTTGCAAAAGTCCCGGCTTCTGATTTGATCTTGGGATGTCCCTATTTCCCCCACCAGTGCCACATTCGAGTAGGAGGATGAGTCGGTGCTTGTCCTGAGTGATGAAAATGGTGGCAGCTGCAAGAGAGCACCCAGTTGACTCTCCATGGCCACCGCTACCAGCTTCCTCCCTAGGCAGTTCAAAGAGGCTGAGGGCAAGGAGGAGCAGAGGTCCAGACCTGAATGATACACTGGCTCTGAGGGGCAAGCAGAGGGCAGAGCTGCCCTGGGTGGAAAGAAAGAGGGAGCAGAGTGGGATGCAAGCAGTCTTGATTAATTTTAAAAATGCTTTGTGCATCTGCGTCTAATCTTGCCCCTTTCTAAGATTCATTTATTGGTGTGCATTGTTCTTTTTGTCAATCTACCAAAGAATTAAATAAAATTAGAGATTAAGGGGATTTCTCAGGACGGTGGAGGGCATGTGTGCTGTATCCCATTGGTGAAGTGGCGATGGCACTCGCCGTTATTCTGTTAGCAAATGCTCTGCGGGTGGAGGGGACACCAAAAATTGGGGGCTGAGGAGGGTCAGTTGGGGGAGGAGTGAGAAATGTCCCTTTTTGTCATCTGAGGAAAGTTGGAGCGTATGCTGCAATGTCTTGAGGATTGCAGTCCTTAAAGCCAGAAGGACCTTCATAGGTTCAGTACATAGCTGTCAACCATCCCTTATTTGGCGGGAAAGTCCCTTATCCCAGCTCCGTGTCCCGCTGCTGTCCCTTATTGATGATGTCCCTTAAATTTCCCGGGTTTCAAAGGAAGCTGCTCCTCTCCCTCCCTCCCTGCCGGCCAGGGAGGAGGGAGGTCCAACTGTGTTGCTTGGCTGCATTGCTCACCCAATAAGGAGTCTAAGAACAACTGGGGGGGTGGAGCTTGCATGCCTTGTGCCGATCAAATCGGCCACGTTGCCTGGGGACTCGCCTTTGCTCAGCGCTTCCCAGCGGAGAGGGGACGGTGGTTTTCCTTGCTGCATCCCCTTTGCCAGGTTGCTGCGCTGTGGGAACCACCGCTTGAGGCTTCGTTTGGCTGATGGCTGGGCTTTCTGCCTTTGGCTCGGAGGGGCTCAGAAGTTGAACATACCTGTGCTCGGAAAATCCCTTATTTTGGCTGCTGATCCCTTATTTTCGAGGCTGCTGGTCCCTTATTTTCAAATCTGTAAGTTGACAGCTATGGTTCAGTAGCCATTGGCTGAAAGCAAGCAAAGGCAGAGTGAACAAAACAGTTTTGTATTTTGCCATTTCCGAGGCCTCTGGCCTAGTTCCACCATTGTTTGGTTAAGGCTCTCCCTTTTCTGTATACTTTTGCTGAACAGTTTAGGCTAATGAGTTCATGTAGGAAGAGCCGTTGTTTTGTCTGACTGCCAATTAGTCATTATAATCTAAAGAGCTGTCGGTTAACCAAAGCAGCTGCGGCGACTTGCCGGAGTGTAGAAGGAGCCTTTCAGTGACTCACACATCTGCTCTGATGCGGCTGCCTTGATGCCGAGCCAAAATCTGCTTCCAATAAATATTGTATAAATATCGGTGCTTTATGAAGCTCAGCATCTGGCCAAGGCTGGCCAGCTCAGAATGAGCCTTCGCCAGTCACGTGCTAGACAATGTAATAAAAGTGCCTGCCCTCATGGCTGAGACTTGCATAACGTTTCAAGTGCAATTATAACATTCACAATCAAGCCATGAGGCCATCCAAATAATCTCCTGTCTTCTCCAATTTATAGAGCCTAAAGAAAAAAGGTCTGTGTGTGTGTGTGTGTTTGTGTGTGTGTGTGTGCATGATGCACCCGACCATAGGACACACCTTGTTTTAGAGGGGGAGAACAAAGGGAAAAAATTCTCCCCCTCTCTGCTCAGCGCCCCTTCAGCGAAGCGGCAGGAGAAACAGAGCCCCTTCCATTTCTCCTCCCTCTCTGCTGAAGCCAGGAGAGTCTTGCTCTCCCGGCTTCAGCAAAAGGAACCCGAAGCCTCCGGAGCGCAGCGGGAACTCGCGCTGCGCTCCGAAGGCTTCAGGCGCTATCCCTGAAGCCTGGAGAGTGAGAGGGGTCGGTGCACTCCCTCTGCGCGTCGGAGGCTTCGCGTTGCTATCACTGAAGCCAAGGAGCCTGCATTCGCTCCATAGGACGCACACACATTTCCCCTTAATTTTTGGAGGGGGGAAAGTGTGTCCTATAGAGCGAAAAATACGGTATAGTGGTACCTTGGGTTACAGACGTTTCAGTTTATGCGTTTTCGGGTTGCACACCATGCCGAACCCGGAAGTACCGGAACAGGTGACCTCTGGGTTTCGGTGCTCGCGCATAAGCACTAAATCGTGCTTTGCACATGCGCAGAAGTGTCGAATTGCGACCCGCACGTGAGCAGATGCGGCGCTGCGGGTTGTGAACCCTGCAGGTTGCGAACGTGCTTCCCGCATGGATCACGTTCACAACCTGAGGTTCCACTGTGTGTGTGTGCGTGCGTGTGTGTGTGTGCGTGTGTGTTTGTGTGTGTGTGTGTGTGTGTGTGTATATATATATACGGGAAGACACCCGAGGACACCAAAACCTGCATTCCTGTACCCGTGAAAATCTACGAAAGCAAATATATATATATATATATATATATATGCTTTCGTAGATTTTCACGGGTACAGGAATGCAGGTTTTGGTGTCCTCGGGTGTCTTCCCGTGTAAAAGTTTTACACGGGAAGACACCCGAGGACACCAAAACCTGCATATATATATATATATATATATAACTGGAATGAGGAAAGAAAGAAAGACAGAAGAGATGGGTTGTGGCACCTACTATGAACTTTCCAGCCCAGGTTGACCCACCCATGAGGAAAGGTGAAACAACCACCTCAGGCGGCAGAATCCACAGAGGCAGCAGATCTGGCCTCCAACAAATGCATTGCCCACTGCTGCTGCCATTGCCACTCGCTCCTTGGAGTTGGAGTTGGGACACGGGTGGCACTGTGGTCTGAACCACTGAGCCTCTTGGGCTTGCCAATCAGAAAGTTGGCGGTTCGAATCCCCATGACGGAGTGAGCTCCCATTTCTCTGTCCCAGCTCCTGCCAACCTAGCAGTTCAAAAGCAAGCCAGTGCAAGTAGATAAATAGGTACTGCTCTGGTGGGAAAGTAAATGGTGTTTCCGTGTGCACTGGTTTCCACCACGGTGTCCTTTTGCACCAGAAGCGGTTTAGTCCTGCTGGCCACATGACCCAGAAAGCTGTCTATGGACAAACACTGGCTCCCTCAGCCTGAAAGCAAGATGAGTGTCGCAACCCCATAGTCACCTTTGACTGGTCTTAGCCATCCAGGGGTCCTTTACCTTTACCTATAAGGTGCTGATCTTGGTATATAAACTCCTGCTATGCACCTTGGACTCAGGATACCTGAAATATCATCTCACCCCTCCTGCAGATGCCATCTTATCAGGCAGAGCTCTGCCGCAGCACTGGAAATTACTCAAGTACCCCCTTCAGTATCTCCTGTTCGCCTAGAATTCCCTTCATGTCATGTACAACAACAGAAATCTGTTCCCCAAATTCTCCTTGGAATTCTCAGCTGCAAATGTTGATGTCCCCAGTGGTGTTGATATCAGCGAAATGCCTGCTCCTGCCCTAATAGGTCTACAAATCTTAACTGTTAGCAGCGGAAGAAACAACAAAACAGGGAAGGGAGGGAGATACAGCAGAGGGAAGTTCAGCAGGGGAGGGATTAATATTCACAAATGCAGAATATTCATCAGATGCACTCTCTCTGAAAGTGGGCCAAACATTCACTTTTTCTGGGTCATCTGACAGACATTATAATCAAATATTTGTCCTCCTGTGTTTTCCCTGCAGTTTTTCCACCCCCCAATGTTAAGTTGTGGGTGAACATATCAGACGACACAGCGATTCTTCAAACAGCTCTTGTTTATTCAGAGGCCAGAACAGAACTGAACTGAAGGGCTCAAGTCAGCCTGCTTATATAGAGGTCCAGTACAACGTTACTGTAGCAACTTTCCAAAACTATCCAATCACTGAATGTCACTTTCAATCCTTCATTTGCATAACTATCTACAGTATCCCCCTGCTGGCCTAGGGTGAGAACCTCAGTACATAACACCCACAGTCCCCCCCCCCCCACAACTGCAGGAAACTCTTTTGGAAGGAATGGGAAAGGAACCCATTGTTCTGCCTCTTGTTCTGCTCTTCCCAGAGTCATGATGAGGGAGAGAGACTTTCTGCTTGGCCACCAGGCAAAGTCTTTTCCCACCAGCCTTGCCCCAACCTCCAGCCCTAGAAGACATTTTTGTCCAGGTTATTTATAAGGTGTATGATCTTTGTTGTTTCTTCAGCTTATAAACCATTTTGCGTATAATAATGTAGAAAGGCAATATTACAAATAAAATACATAATAATAATGTAGAAAGGCAATATTACAAATAAAAGTGAAATGAAAAATGAAAAAATGGAACGGTTTCAACATGCCTAGTGATGTATTAAGCTAGAAAAGGATCATCTCTTGGCACACCCCTTTGCTATATTTAAGACTATTTCTGTGGGTGCCATGTTTTTAATCAGCGTTTTAAAAAATGCTTTCCAGGGCTGTATTTTTAATATAGTGAAATATATGCGCAATTAGCACTGAAATAAAAGAGCATTATAGCACTAATTGAAGAATTGATTTTTTTATTTTATTTTCAAAAGCTTGGCGCATTTCCACTATCCACCAATGCAATAATGCCCACCCTTTTTTAAATTAACCACTTTTGAGCTACAATTCCTATACAAAAAAAATAAAACTAAACACTTTTGATGTTTTGTAGGCAATAATTGGGCAATCAATTAGTGTTTTAGCACTAATTAAATAATGTGGGGTGCTTTTTTAACTTAAATAAAGCTCAATCCACCAAACAAACACCCAGCCATGAATGAGATGAACTGGCCCACAGGATTGTGGGCAGATTTGGAAGACTGAGCTAGAGGCAACTAGCAGGAAAACTTGAGGGTCCTCATCTACAGCAGGGTTCTCTCTACTATTCTTATCATAGAATCATAGAATCATAGAGTTGGAAAAGACCACAAGGGCCATCGAGTCCAACCCCCTGCCAAGCAGGAAACACCATCAGAGCACTCCTGACATGTGGTTGTCAAGCCTCTGCTTAAAGACCTCCAAAGAAGGAAACTCCACCACACTCCTTGGCAGCAAATTCCACTGTCGAACAGCTCTTACTGTCAGGAAGTTCTTCCTAATGTTTAGGTGGAATCTTCTTTCTTGTAGTTTGGAGCCATTGCTCCATGTCCGCTTCTCTGGAGCAGCAGAAAACAACCTTTCTCCCTCCTCTATGTGACATCCTTTTATATATTTGAACATGGCTATCATATCACCCCTTAACCTCCTCTTCTCCAGGCTAAACATGCCCAGCTCCCTTAGCCGTTCCTCATAAGGCATTGTTTCCAGGCCTTTGACCATTTTGGTTGCCCTCCTCTGGACACGTTCCAGTTTGTCAGTGTCCTTCTTGAACTGTGGTGCCCAGAACTGGACACAGTACTCCAGGTGAGGTCTGACCAGAGCAGAATACAGTGGCACTATTACTTCCCTTGATCTAGATGCTATACTCCTATTGATGCAGCCCAGAATTGCATTGGCTTTTTTAGCTGCCGTGTCACACTGTTGGCTCATGTCAAGTTTGTGGTCATATGTAGTCCCTTGATGCTCTCCAGTAATGTAATTCAATGGTCTTCATGGCATCAGGTATCCATTTGCCTTGTCTCTGTGGGAATGTCCAGGAAGGCAAGAGAGGATATATTGTTTATTAATATCCTTCCTAACTTGTGTTTGTTGTTATTGTTGTTTAGTCATTTAGTTGTGTCCAACTCTTCGTGACCCCATGGACCAGAGCACACCAGGCCCTCCTGTCTTCCACTGCCTCCCGCAGTTTGGTCAAACTCATCCTGGTAGCTTCGAGAATACTGTCGAACCATCTTGTCCTCTGTCATCTCCTTCTCCTTGTGCCCTCCATCTTTCCCAACATCAGGGTCTTTTCCAGGGAGTCTTCTCTTCTCATGAGGTAGCCAAAGTATTGGAGCCTCAGCTTCACGATCTGTCCTTCCAGTGAGCACTCAAGGCCGATTTCCTTAAGAATGAAGAGGTTTGATCTTCTGGCAGTCCATGGGACTCTCAAGAGTCTCCTCCAACACCATAATTCAAAACCATCAATTCTTCGGTGATTAGCCTTCTTTATGGTCCAGTTCTCATTTCCATACATCACTACTGGGAAAACCATAGCTTTTACTATACGGACCTTTGTTGGCAAGGTGATGTCTCTGCTTATTAAGATGCTGTCTAGGTTTGTCATTGCTTTTCTCCCAAGAAGCAGGCGTCTTTTAATTTCGTGACTGCTGTCACCATCTGCAGTGATGGTGCAGTAACTTGTGTTAGCAAGTCCCTTTACTTAGCAGAGTGCATTCCCCTTTCAAACGCACAGCGGGTGGCTGGTTGCAGGCTTGTTTAAGCCTTTCACTATCATACAATTCAGTATTGAATTGTATGTTCCTGGTAAGTTCCCCATTTTATCCGTCTCAAAAGAATAAACACATGACAATCTTATTTAAAGTCAATAAAAGAAATTTACTCACGAGATCATCAGTCCACAGTTGGCTCCCTGAAGGCAGACTTAGTTGCAAAGTATTTATGGTACATGCGGAACTATCCCATACAGGAATAATCCCAGTGTCCTCTTTTGGCTGAAAGCCAATAGAGCATCTCTAACTAAAAAGCTGTTGCTCCCACAACGGAAGAAGTCAAAGAGAGAGAGTGTTGCGTGCCTTGTGCTTTTGTTACCTGCACAGGTAAGGTCACGCCCACCTCTAGTCACATGCAAAGGAAGTATGACCCAGCCCAGGAGGAAACAGGAAGTTCCAAATGGTTGGACCAAACATCCCCTTGCATGTCCACTCTAGGAAAACAAGGAATGTCGTATTTGACTGCTCCTTGTGTATCACATCCCACAGTCTCCTCTTCACCGATTCTCTTGAGATCTTTGGATAAGACCCTAGCTATGCAGATTGACCTCCATGGGAGTTAGAAGGAACCATTTCAATAGGGGAAGTGTTGTGTGCCTAGCAGCAGAGGAAGCATTAGTGCTAACCCTGGGGCAGGGGCATAGCTGGGATTTATGTTGGAGGGCAGGACAGCAATCTGTCAGCATCCTCTGTCCAGCAGATAAGGAATGAAATGTCTCAACAATTTATAATTTTGGAAATTACAGGGACAGAAGTATCGAAACTGTATAGAAACTTATTCACGTCTGCGACCAAAGTGACGAGAATGTTACTCGCCCCCAAATGGAAGGAAGCAGAAGTCCCAGCAAAGTGATACAAAAACTTATGGAATATGCAGAAATGGCAAAGCTTACCAGAAGAATAAGAAATCAAGATAACAAACTTTTTATTTAAAAAATGGAAATTGTTTCTTGACTATTTACAAATAAATCACAAACACATGAGAACATTGGCAGGATTATTGTAATAACCTGCAGTTTGATAAGAGTACATATTTAAAGTAGACACATAAATGAACTAATTAAGCTAATCTGGATATGCAGAAGATATTAAAAATAAATTTAAGGAACCACAGAAAGAAGGGGAAGGAAGTCAAGTTTTGAAATGTTAAAATGATTGCAAAATTAGTGAAATGTAGAAACCCGAAAAGCATGAATAATTTTAAAAAACAACAACACCCATTTGTTATAAATTACTTTCTTTTGATACCAAGTGTTCAGAAAAATCTGTCAAAATCTTCAGTCATTTGAAAACTATAAAGTTAATTTTTAAAAAAAATAAAATCAGGGAGTACCTTTCATGTGGTTAATGAGTACCGTATTTTTCACCCCATAGGACGCACCGCCCTATAGGATGCACCTTTTTTTGGGGGGGGGAAATAAAGAAAAAAATTATTTCCCCCCCAGGCACGGGGCTGGCACGGGGGAAGCCCGAGCTTCCCCTGACCCCAGCCCCCAGAACAGCTTGCTATCCGCAAGCCTAGGGAGCCGCGCCGTTCTCCCCAGGCTTGCAGACAGCTGTGCGAAGCCCGGGCGCACTCTTCAGTGCACCCAAGGCTTCGGAATGCAGGCAGCTCTGCGCAACCCTCCAGAGCCCGGCGCGAAGCCGCGCCGGGCTCGGAAGGGTAGCGCAGAGCTTCCTGAAGCCTGGAGAGCGAGAGGGGTCGGTGCGCACCAACCCCTCTCGCTCTCCAGGCTTCAGCGAAAGCCTGTATTCGCCCCATAGGACGCACCCACATTTCCCCTTCATTTTTGGAGGGGGAAAAGTGGGTCCTATAGGGCGAAAAATACGGTATACTTTGCAAAATTACAGAGAACATGCTTTTTTCATCTGATTTTTTAAAAAATCTAAACTAAAACAAACTTTTCAGCACTTCCTTCTCAAATTCCTCCTTTTCCCCCAAGCCATTGAGATGCTCACCGTCGACTGCCACCGTCGACTTTAACCAGGTCTTTACTCTCTGCAAGGTGCTGAATGACCGCTCTACAATACAAGTGGCCTCAAGCAAGCATTTCAGTGTCAAATATTCTGATTATTTCTGCTTTTAGTTAAGTATTTTTATTTATTTACTGGCCCCTCCCCCCCCGCCCCGGCTACACCCATGCCCCTAGCCTAGGTAATGTGGAGGCGAAGGATTCGTGGAAATTTCAAAATGGCTGCCAGGCTGTGCTGATACTCCTTCAAGAAAATTTTTTTTTTAAGAAAGCACTTGGGCTACTGCCATTGCTAATGGGGAGCCCGACTGCCAAAAACACTTGGGTATTTCTGCTCCTCCTGGAGAAATCTGGTGATATGGTTCTCCCTGTGGCTCTTGGCCACAAATAAGATGGAGAATTGCAAGGGGCTGTATTTTAATTTACATTCTTTGGTGATGACTGCACCTTAAGTATTCATCTCTCCCCCCCCCCCCGCCCCCCAGCTATTTTAGTTACTGTGGCAAAGTTACTGTGAGTTACTGTGGCAATGAATGAAAACAAACAAATGTTCAGCTTTAATATTTCCTCTAACAAATCAGCAGGAGCTGATTTTTCCTTGTTCGGTTGTAAGTTATCGTTCAATCCGTGTCTCAAAAGACACTTATACTGAGGTTTGCATCAACATGCACATTATTTAAATCTATGTGATTAATGGATCAGTTGGTTAAAAAAGCAGATGACTGATCAATAAAAATGGATGATAGTCCTAGTTCAGACATATGCAATGTGGTTAATCAGAAATAAACTTGAGAGCATAATTCTAGCATCCGAGGCAGCGAATGGTATTTACACTTGATTTACAAAAACGTCCTCTCGGCTTCAAAGTTATTAGTTCCCAAGTAACACATTTTAATTACGGATGTCATAGTCCCTGCATGGCTGACTTGAATTTAATTGAAAAACTCATATACTGCCATTGGAACTTCAGCATGAATGATAGTTGTTTACATATTTCCGGAGAAAGTACATTTCATTTCTTAGTCACTTGGCGGTTTATTTCCAAGGTAGAAAATCTGATGTTTGATTTTGCCGTAATCTGTCTTGCAGCGCGTACAATAAACTTCGCTCTAATGCCCTGTCAACAATAACCTCAGGTTGCCTCTGGGAAGAGGGGGAAAAAATGTTGACAGAATCCTGGTAGCCAGAATGAGAAGAATGAGGCAGTCTGAGAATTCAAACTAGACTGAGTTGTTGTTTTTTATAAATTTATTTATTTGGTTTTCCCAGTTAAAGTTTTACCATCAAATATCCTACATCATAGAAACAAGATTCCAAGGAATCTCCTGGACTTCCCTCCTCTCCTTTGTGGGTCCTATTGTTAATCATTTCCTTCTGCATGCGCGGATCGCATTTCGCTGCTACCGCGCATGCGCGTGACATAATTTTGAGCGTCTGCACCTGCGCAAGTGGCAAAACCCGGAAGTAATGCGCTCCGTTACTTCCGGGTTGCCGCGGAGCGCAACTCAAACGCGCTCAACCCGAAGCGCATTCAACTTGAGGTATGACTGTGTATACAAAATACACCATCAAACTACAAGTGTTATCCCAATCCCACTAACAATTATAACTGTTTACAATGATTTCTAAGATAAATTATAAATTTCCCCCATTCCTTATTAAAGTTTTGGTCTTCCTGATTTCTGAGCCTTCCGGTTATTTTTGCCATTTCAACATAATCAACTTCATCTGCCATTCTTCTCTGGTCGGGACTTTATTTTCTTTCCACCTCTGGGCCAATAACATCCACGCAATCGTGGTCGCATACATAAATAATATTTTCTGCTCTATTGAGATTTCGGCACCTGTAAGTCCTAAAAGAAAAGCTTCAGGGTTGTTGTTTTTTAGAAAAAGTTATTTTAAACATTTTTTTCAATTCATTATATATCATTTCCCAAAATTCTTTTCCTACCTTACACATCCACCAAATAGGATAAAAGGTGCCTTCTTTTTCCATACATTTCCAACATATATTTGACCCTGTTTTATACATTTTTGCGAGTTTACTGGGAGTTGAATACCAACGGTAACTAGACTGAGTTGTAACTTCACTTGCCACAATGGTTAGGCAGAAATGGGGAATATCCACTTGAGCTGTGGGTATCAGGGTGCAGGGAGGAGTGCCAGAATGGCTCCACTAGTACATTTGCCCTGCACCAGCCTCCCTGCTACTGAACCACCATCCTATTCCCTACTGCCTGTCTCCCAGCATTCTCCACCTGAGACAGCTGTCCGTCATGGACTGGATGGATGCAAAGGAATGTTGGGCAGAACCAGCTGGGGAACCCCCAAGGAAAGAAGACTCAGAGGAGTGGATTGGTGGTGGGATGACTGGGAAGAGGAGGTGTTGGAAACTGAAGAGGTAACAGGGCTTCGTGAGAAGGGAGAGTCTGTGACAGAAAGAAGTCTAGAATAAGCGGCAGAAACTGAAGTAGGAGAGGAGGGAGGCCAAGAAGCAGAGGTGAGTCATTACATGCCTTAAGAGAGAATATTATGAAAATGATTTACAGGTGGTACATGACTCCAGTCAAGCTCGCAAAAATATATCATTTGCCTGATAATAAATGTTGGAAATGTAAAGAGACTGAAGGTACATTCTTTCACCTTTGGTGGACGTGCCCAAGGATTAAGGCTTTCTGGGAGATGATTTATAATGAAATGAAAAATGTATTTAAATATACCTTCCCGAAGAAACCAGAGGCCTTTCTCCTGGGCCTGGTCGGCCAATTGGTGTTAAAGAAGGATAGAACTTTTTTTATGTATGCCACAACAGCAGCAAGAATACTCATCGCAAAGTATTGGAAGACACAAGATCTACCCACCCGGGAAGAATGGCAGATGAAGGTGATGGAGTACATGGAACTGGCGGAAATGACTGGCAGAATCCGAGACCTGGGAGAAGAGTCGGTGGAGGAAGATTGGAAGAAATTTAAAGACTATTTACAGAAACATTGTAAAATTAAGGAATGTTAGAAGGATGTTGGAATGAACTTATGTGGTTTTAGCAGTAAAGCTATAAAGGAGTATTTAAAAATGGATTGTTAATAGGTGAGAATGTAAAGTTATAATATATTAAGATAAAAGCAAAAATGGAAAGGATTTGCTGAAATAACTAATTGAACTAGAATACAAAAAAGGGAGGGGTGAGGAGGTCAGGGAAACAAGTAAATGAAAGTCAAGACATGGAAAGGTTGATTTGTTTTTAATTGCTTTTATTTTTTGTATTTTGTATTTTTTGCTTTTCTCTCTCTCTTTTTTCTTACTCTTGTAACTTTTCTGAAACTTTAATAAATATTATTTAAAAAAAAGAAGAAGAAGCAGCAGAGGTGAGTCAGGCTGGTGAAGAGGCATGGGCGTCTCCCCCTGCAGCTGTGACAAGCTCCCCTCACAGCTTCTCTCCCAGAGGAGAGGATGGAGGCAACGTTATCTTCATGCAGGCATCATCTCAGATTGCTTGGGAGAAACCCTGGGGAGGAAGGGACAGGCAGCTGTGGAGAGGCAGGGACCTTCAGTCTCAGCAAGTGCTTCGTGGCAGCAAGACCTGCCAGAGATGACTTGCCGTTCTCATTGGGGCTGACATTCCTGTGTTTGTGAATAAAGAGTTCACTCCAACTTGTGTGTGATTTATTGCTGGCTTACTTCTGTCACTGCCTCACTCTGCCTAATGGTAGGTCCAGTCTTGATCACAGAGTGGCCCCCTTGCCAGGAGCAGCTACAGCTGTGAGAGTTAAGGAAACATACATGATTATGACATCACTAGCGCATGACATTGCTGGCATGTGACATCACAAAAGTGCTACTAGACCCAGGGGCCTCTACCGTCTATCATAACGTGGTCTTCAACATCAACTTCAGTTATGTTCAGATGCCTGATTATCATCTTCCAAAGGAACTACTCTATTCCAAATTTTAAAATGGAAAGCGTAATGCTGGTGGTCAACAAAAGAGGTTTAAAGACTCTCTCAAGGCAAATCTTTAAAAATGTAGTATAAACATGACAACTGGGGAACACTGGCTTGCGATCACTCCAATTGGAGAACAGCCTTTACCAAAGGTGCCATGAGCTTTGAAGACGCTCAAACTCAGGACGAAAAGGAGAAACGTGCTAAGAGGAAGGCACGCTTGACAAACCTTCACCTTGATCAACTCCCGCCCGGAAACCTATGTCCCCACTGTGGAAGGACGTGTGGATCCAGAATTGGCCTCCACAGTCACTTACGGACTCACTGTTAAAACCGTGTTCATGGAAGACAATCTTAATCAGCTATGAGTGGTCGCCAAAGAAGAAGAAGAAGGTAAGACTGCTCTAGTCCCTTGGGGATTCAAGAGGAATAAATGAGAACTTGAATCACTGGAAGAAATGATTATGCCACTCTAAGGCTTTTCTGAGCTAAATGCAGTGGCCTCCTGCATGAGAATGCCAAGGGATGAATACCTAGTTAAAAATGAATATCAGTGATAATGTGCAAAATATAATGAAACGGCAGAGCGATGTAACTGGCAGGCGGTGCAGTCCAAGTCTTGTTAAAAGGACATCTGCGGGTGGTGACTGTCAGCAGAGTTCCAGGGAAGAGCTGGGCTGAATTACACTAATTGGAGATGCGCTCCATAGGCTGGTACAAGAAGAAAACAAAAGGCCACTTGTTCACCGGAGAACCAAACAAAAGTTTTTGGGCCTGGCACCTGGGTTCACTGTTTACCTCCTGCCTTTTGTCCCTCTTCCATTCATTAGGTTAGAAGAAAGGTGCTCCATTTGGAACACCAGCAAATTTAACTCTGGCATGCCTGGGTGGACCTAAAGTCTGGATCTCTGCTGCTGCTGCAATACATAAAGGTCAGAGCCAGCCCTGTCATTGGGCAACGTGAGGCAATTGCCTCTGCTGACATATGCTGGGGAGAGGCAGTGAGATGTTGGGGACAGAAGATAAGGGAATGGGATATAACTATTAATGATAAATTAACATGTGCCATTAAAGTAAGATGGGAAAAAAGCAGGAGAAATGATTATGAGGAGATATGGAGGGTGTTTCTACTGTTAAAACGGAAAGGGGTCAAACCATTGCAAGAGGTGTTGAAATTTTGGGAGGTTGGATAGTGGAGTGCACATTTTTATTCTCATTTATTTATGATGACTACTGTGTAAAAGAAAAGAAAAGAAAGAAAAGACATAGAGGATTTAAATAATCTTGGAAGAAATATTATTATTATTATTATTATTATTATTATTATTATTATTATTATTTATACCCCGCCGTTCCCAGATACGTTAGAATCTAGATACGTTATTATCACTATCATATGTTTATGTTTTATACCTATGCTATTTTTTTAAGTATGACTGTAACATAGCATGTGTTGATTATGAGACATAACAGAAAAGCAAATAAAAAAATATATTTAAAGAAGACGAAGAAGATAGGGAAAATAATATCTGGGATACAGCAATGTCTTAGCATCTCACCAGACACAGAAGTGAAATTAAAGGCATGACAAATAGAGACACTGTCCAAGGTGAACCCCTTGCTTGAAGAATGTTAATGACCCACATCAAGAACTTGTTATACTAACTGCTCAATCTTCTCAGCGAAGAGGTTATGTTAAGTAATAGGTTTTAACATGGAATGTATAAGCTTGTGTCTAAAGTCAATGGATAGAACAAACACCATTAGGTGTACTGCTGGATAAGTGTTTAATGGTTCTTGTATCTGTATTTGCTTAAAAACCAATGAATTTGTGTGTGTGTGTGTGTGTGTGTGTGTGTGTGCGCGCGCTTAAAAGTTCAAGGTTACTACACCCTCCCTCAGCCTTCATTCAGACAAGTAAGTGGAACTGTCACAGGGCAAGGGCACATTCCAGCACATGAAAAGGATGCAGATCAGAGTCAGGACAAGATGTAAGGTAAAGTAAATGTAAAGGACCTCTGAACAGTGAAGTCCAGTCAAAGGTGACTATGGTGTTGCAGTGCACATCTCGTTTTCAGGCTGAGGGACCTTCCACTGACAGCTTTCCGGGTCATATGGCCAGCATGACTGAACCACTTCTGGCACAACAGAACACAGTGACGGAAACCAGAGCGCATGGAAATGCCATTTACCTTCCCACTGGGGTGGTACCTATTTATCTACTTGCACTGGCATGCTTTCGAACTGCTAGGTTGGCAGGAGCTAGGACAGAGCAACAAGAGCTCACCCTGTTGTGGGGATTTGAACTGCCGACCTTCTGATCGGCAAGCCCAAGAGGCACGGTGGTTTAGACCACAGCACCACCCACTTCCCTGTAGGACAGAATGTAACCGCCTGGGAAGAGAATGGCGTGGCTTGGGGAAAGCCTTGAGGGCCAGGGACTTGAGTCATATTGGCTTCGAGTTCCTGACTGTGGTTCTACTCAACAACCAGTTACGACTCAGCTCTGATCCTGATTGCTGTTCAGTTAAATTGCATGACCCATATTCTCTTCTGTTCTGTCCCTCCTTTTTTTCTTTACTTATTTGTGCAGTGTTTTAAATCCCACCCTTCTGCACAAATGCTCTCAGGGTGTGATGGCCTGGGAATCTGATTCAGAGGCTGAACCTGAGGAATCCCAGCCTGCACAGGAGTCCCCACCTCCAGGGCCGGCTGAGCTGGGGCAGGGGCTTGAACCTGAAGGGCCCTCACCTGTGCCAGATCCTCAGAAGCAGACACCAGCTGAATCCACTCTGACTCTGGAGGTCATCGAGGACCCATTGCCTGCAGGTGCTCCTCTCCCATCCCTGTCAGGGGAAGGTGAGGTTGCCTCTGGGTCCGGTAACCCTCCAGCCTCTCCTGAGCTGCAGAGGCTCAGGGCAGAGAGGTGGAGGGAACTAAGTTCTCTCAGGAGGAGTGCTCGCCTCCAGGCCAGGTGAGGTGAGTCACCTGTGGACTGGGGCCACCCTATGCCTCAGAGGAGATAAAGACCTGCCCGCCCAGTCCCAGGTTGCGGGAGCAACATCATTGGTTACCTGTTCCTGCCGGCACCCTGTCCTGCTTTCTGCCAGAGTTCCTGACCACACCTGACTCCCTGCCTTGGACCCCGCTTCAGCCTTGGACCAGACACAGACCACGCCGCATGGTAACACACACACACACACACACACACACACACACAGGACCAGCACACAGGGTAGCCTACAAATTCAAACATTATCTCCCACCACTTTTACCCTCACAACAGCCCTGTGGGGTGGGTTAGGCTGAGAGAGATAGTGACTCATCTAAGATCACCCGGTAAGCTTCATAACTGGGTGGTGGAGATTTGCACCTGGGTCTCTTCCCCAGTCTTAGCAGAACACTCAAAGCACTACTGTACATGACACTCTCCAGATGTGTGATACCTCTTTTCTTACTTGAGATGCTCCAAATCCAAGCCGATCAAAAACAAAGCACAGACTTAACTTCTCAGCAATTCCCCAAAGAGCGACCATTATAAATTTAAACAAAAGTCTGTCTTGGCAAGGAAACTGGAACTTCCCAGCGACTATCTCCTACGCCTGGGTGGTGGTAAATATTAATGCTGAAAGATAAAAGCAAATCTCTGGGTGCCGGAGATGGATATTTTAAAAGGCTTGTGCAGACTTCCCATGAAAAATGAAAATGGTACAGCGAGTGATTTACATATAAACATCAGCCTAAGTGATGGATGCAGTAATTGGCCAAGGCAACCAAGAGGACACTTGCCAAGTCGCTTGTGTAGATTTTTATGATGCGTTAACTACCTTAGTCACTTACAAAGACGATCAGCTCAATGAATAACCATCAAAGGTCAAACTCTGTTTTGATAGATTTGTCAAGCAAAGTTGCCACCCTTCTTCTATCCAAGTCCTGGCACGGAGTATTAATGCCTTGCTGAGCTCCCGACCTACTACTGATTTGAACAGAGAGCCTCCAGAGAGAAGAGAAGACTGGCTAGCGCCCTGAACAAATTAATAATTTTGACAATTATGTAACGGGCTGGCAGCGGAAACCAAGTTGTGTCTAAACCCACAACAGAATGAAGTGGGAGAGCCCTGGGATAGTAGAACAGACCGTACCACTTCAGACTGCAGGTACAACAATCACATCTTTGTGTCAGGCTTCGGGGAACTGGCTTCCTCCCCCCATGGCAGTAGATAAGCAGAACAAAGGAAAAGGAGTCTTCTTACCAGTTAGAAACTTTGATAATCACAGCGAGAGAACAAAGAACCCTAATCTCTTTTTGTCCCATGCCTTAAGCGCGCTGGTTGCTAGGGAAGCAGAGTTTTCTGAGCAGAGGGTGGGTATTGGCTATATTACTGTTGATGTCACAAAGCCATGAGTATTGGGTCAGGTGTTTGTGACAGAGGAAGCAGCAAAAGTGATGGAGACAGCAACTGTACAACAGACCTCAATGGGCAGGGTGTGAGGATGCAACCGTAAGCGTCAGAATTGGCAGAAAGAGGGTGTAATTGGTTGGCTGAGAAAGGTGGTGCTTTGGTGAAGTGCAGGACCAGCTCCAGATATGAAGAGGCTTGAGTTTAGTGGTCCATTGGTGGCCCCTGGAAGGCTCACCTGGTGATGGAGGCAGTAGGCAGCAGCACTCAGAGCAGTGCCCCATATGATGTCAGGAGCAATGTGGGAAATTAAAATGGCTGCTAAAATCAGGCTGTCAGACAAAGACAAGTTATTTTAAAGGGGGCGGGCGGGATGGCCAGGGACCATTATCAGCAATGGGGTCTGCTGGGATGTTGTCAGGCTTCAGGGAATTGGCTTCCTCTCCCCGTGGCAGTAGATAAGAAGATCAAAGAAAGGAACGTCTTACCAATTACAATCTTTGATAATCACCTAGAGAACAAAGAACCTATCTCCTAGAAATGTGGTGCTCCCAGTTAAGGGTCACTCCCCCTCTCTGTCCCTATTAATCTATCTCACTCCTACATCTTGTGATCTGAGCTTGTACCTGTCTGTTCTGACACTTTCTGAGCTCTCTGTGACTTTGGAGAAGGAGGATGAATGCTGTCCAGAGACTGTGAATCTGTTAACCCTCTCTCTTCCAGTGTTTCTTCTTCTAGCTGTTCCCCATCCAGTATTTCCCAGCTTCTGCCTTCTGAACTATGCCCCTCTGCAAACCACTGTTCCAAATCTATACCATCCTCCTGCTCCTGGGAAGATTCAGGACCCGGAGCAGGGGGAGGGGGAGGCTATCACCATTCTTCCTCAGTGCAGCCCTCCTCAGCACAGTCCCTGACATTTTGAGAGTCTCTCCACATAAAACAAACACGCAGAATTCTCACAGCAAGGGAAGCACTGAGTTAGAACCTTTCTCCATCCTTGTGTGCTAAGTTTCTACATGCTGGGAATTTTTTCATGTGAAGGAGCATTTAATAATGATATGCTCCACCTGCACTCTGAAATGGTGAAATGCCCTCTTACAAGGATGAGGTTGCCCTGCAAATGCTGTTGGACTACAACTCCCATCAACCTTGACCATGGGCCTGCCAGCTGGCACAGACAGCAGTTGCAGTCCAACAACATCTGGAGGGCCACAGGTTAACCACCTGTGCTCTACAGTCTCAGGGCTCTTCTATCTCATTCTTCCAGTACAGGAAAAACTTTTCCTCTTTCATTCATTCTTTCTTTCAGTTACGGAATGAATTGATTCAGATAAACAGCTGAAGCATTTCCTTATGTTTCAATCAGAGTTTTCCAAAGATGGGTCTCCAGCTGTTTTTGGACTACAATTCCCATCATCCCTGGCCACTGCTCCTGCTAGCTAGGGATGATGGGAGTTGTAGTCCAAAAGCAGCTAGAGACCCAAGTTTGGGAAACCCTGGTTTAGATTATTCAGTAAGGATCTGCTCTCATTTCATTGACGGGGCTGGCCTACCCTTGAGGCAGGATGAGACATCTGCCTCAGGCACCTGAAGTCCAAGCTGGTCCCCCCCTGACCATCACAGCCGTCACCTCCACCATCAACAGATAAGTGGTCTGGCAGTGGCACCAGCTTCTGGTGAGATCTCACGAGATCTTGCCAAAATCTCTTGAGATCTTACAAGATCTTGTTGAAATCTCACGAGATCTAGCCGGGACTCGATGGTAGCACTGCTTTGGGACGATACGTTCCCATTTGGCCTCAGACAATGAAACAGGACACACTGCCCTGTTCATTGAGATAAACTGAGTGGCATTTGTCAGGGGACAGAGCAGGACCTTTTCAGCATTGGCCCCTGTTTTGGGATTTCTGTTCTTGCAGTTTGCATTCCACCCACATTGATCTACCAAGGCTTTTAACTAATGGCTGATATGGCCACTGTGTTTTGGAATTCAGCATCCATGTTTTTATTACTGCTTAGGTCTGTTGCTGTGTCAGCTATGTGTTGAGCAATCCTAGGTGCATTCCGTGACTTCTGTGTGAAATGAGACGAAGGGTCAGAGCAAAATTTGCACAAAACGCTTGCAACCACTGTTGGTGCAGTCATGTGATTTTTATGTGTGTTCCTTTCAGATAATTGTCTGAAAGCACATTGGAGGGGTCCGCTGGCTACTTATCAAAACTGTACTGCACACAGAGCCTCCAGCATGAAAACTTTAGCCTCTCCCCACTTTAATAACCTCCAGCTCAAACCAGTCCACAGGCAGAGAGGATAAAGGAAAGGACACTGAACTCAACTCTCTAAATGGTTGTGGTTTTGGACTCTGCATAGTTTCTGCTCAATAACAGCTTTTACGGTGTAACTTAAACTTAGCATTGTATCCTGGCAGAGTGGAATCAGATATAATTTCTAATGCTTACCTATGTTCTGAGTTTTTATTGCTTTGCTTTGCTGTTGAGAGACTTAAGAGATATGCCCTTTTCTTTTGGTGCCAACTGTGGGGCGGTGTGGGGAGGGAGAAATCTCTAGATGCCACGATCCAAGTTTGGGGCAAGTACTCTTTGGTGAGAGATAGATAGATAGATAGATAGATAGATAGATAGATAGATTCTTTAAAAGCAGAGATTTAAAATCACAAAATGTGTAGCAAAGTAAAACATGGAAACATTGGCTGTTGGACCATTAAAATATGCCCTTTCAAGTTTCCCTCTTCCCCCAGCATAAGCAAAGACCACACATTTGGTAACTTAAAAAATGGCTTACTTACAAACTCTCCAAAGGTCAGATTCATGGGCTTTTCGATACATCAGTCAGAAAAGTTGCATAGGCAGTAAAACTTAGCTTAGTTACAAAGTGGTATAAGTTCCTAAATTATTGGTGTAGGAACTCAATAATGGCTTGGTGAGAGCCATGCGGCTGAGCTGAAATGGCCAGTGCAAACCTCTTCATATGCTGAGCCTCTCAGGTAGACTGGGGGCCAGGGGACAATAGACTTGATTACCTATTTCCTCTCAAGGTTAGGGAAGTGACATAACTAAGCCTGGCAGGACAACTTACTCTATGGTATTAACCCTTTCATGCATTAATTAGACTCAACATATTGATTATATGAGGTTGGTTGCCTCATGTTTTCTTCTCAAATCTGACTCAGGGTGGAACAAAATGCAATTCTGGAAAAAGCATGATTCCAGTCTGCTAAGATATAATGGGAATGGGGGGGGGGCTTTCAGGGGGAGGATCAGTGAAGAGGAAGGGGTGCTTAACTTTTCTTGTGCTCACTGGTCATCCTCTGCAATCCCCCTACCACCCCCAGGTCTCTTTAACCACCACCTGGCTCACTCTCAGTGTCAAAGCCCAGAGGGTAAAACAACCTAGGAATGGTATTTGCAGGAGAGGTGTGGGTGAGTGGGTGGAGGGTTAAGCAACCCTCCCATGTGCTACTTCACACCTGCAAGTTCCCCATCACCCACTCACCCCAGATTAGTGTTACAAGGAAAGTTAAAAAGTAAAAGGTAAGGTAAAAGGTAAGGACCCCTGGACAGTTAAGTCCAGTCAAGGGCAGCTATGGGGTTGCGGCAGTCATCTTGCTTTCAGGCCAAGGGAGCCAGCACTTGTCCACAGAAACCTTTCCTGTTCATGTGGCCAGCATACAGGACACCATGATAGAAACCAGAGTGCATGGAAACACCATTTACCTTCCCGCTGAAGCGGTACCTATTTATCTACTTGCACTGGTGTGCTTTCGAACTGCTAGGTTGGCAGGAGCTGGGACAGAGCAACAGGAGCTCATTCCATTGTAGGGATTTGAACTCCCAACCTTTTGATCGGTAAGACCAAGAGGCTCAGTGGTTTAGACCTCAGCACCACCCACACACACTGCTTGGCCCCACAGCTTGAATCAGCCTTCCCTGACCCCATTGTTCAGTTCTGCTTAACCTTGCCAGGAATTTAATGTGATCAACATCCAGGTTCCCAAAAACACTGACAACCGAGAACAGTGCACTCCTGTACACATCTACTCAAAGGAAAATGTCATTAAGAATTTCATCACATGAATCAAACTGATTTATACACATCCTACAGCCTCAATATTTGTAAATAAGGTAACATTTTAAACTGCAGACTCAACAAGGAGGCTCATTGACACCACTGTGATTCAACATTTGGATATAAGTAATGGCAGAGGAGGGACGTGGGTGGCGCTGTGGGTTAAACCACAGAGCCTAGGACTTGCTGATCAGAAGGTCAGCAGTTCGAATCCCCGCGATGGGGTGAGCTCCCGTTGCTCAGTCCCTGCTCCTGCCAACCTAGCAGTTCAAAAGCACGTCAAAGTGCAAGTAGATAAATAGGTACTGCTCTGGCGGGAAGGTCAACGGCGTTTCCGTGTGCTGCTCTAGTTCACCAGAAGCAGCTTAGTCATGCTGGCCACATGACCCGGAAGCTGTACGCCGGCTCCCTCGGCCAATAAAGCGAGATGAGTGCCGTAACCCCAGAGTTGGTCACGACTGGACCTAATGATCAGGGGTCCCTTTACCTTTTAATGGCGGAGGAGGCCATCAAAATGGACCTGATAATTATCAAGGATGCAAATAATAGTTAATCATTCAAAATGCAAATAATTTTGAGGGATTCAGAGAAATCATTTGAAACAAGCTTGCTCGATGAATTTGGGCAGATTTCAAACTGTAAATGTGCAAAGATCAGAGTGGTTTGCTTATCATACGCCAGAGGAATATGAAAGATAATATTGTGAAAAGATATTGAATTCCATGGAGAAAGACCCCCAAAAGATACCTGGGGATTTGGATTACTCAAGATCTGGAAGATTTAATTCAATATAATCACTCCAAACTGATGCAGGAAGTAAGAAAAGACTGATCCAGCTCGCAAGGCATAAATCTTTTGTGGCTGGCCTGGTTATAAAAATGAATATAAAGCCTCGTCTTTTCTTCCTATGATTAAATATAATGTTAAAAGTAAATGATTGTTTAATTTAAAAATGGCAAGATCTTTGGTTTATCTTTTTATGGGCAGGCAAGGACCTTAGAGTTACATCCATAATGCTCTGTCAGCATACATAAATACATACATACCGTATTTTTTGCTCTTTAAGACTCACTTTTTCCCTCCTAAAAAGTAAGGGGAAATGTGTGTGCGTCTTAAGGAGCGATTGCAGGCTGCACAGCTATCCCAGAAGCCAGAACAGCAAGAGGGATTGCTGCTTTCACTGCGCAGGGATCCCTCTTGCTGTTCTGGCTTCTGAGATTCAGAATATTTTTTTTCTTGTTTTCCTCCTCCAAAAACTAGGTGCGTCTTGTGGTCTGGTGCGTCTTATAGAGCTAAATATGGTAAATAGTCAGAGCACTGGCATTTCCTAATGCAAAATATTATTGTGCTGCTATGCTTGGACATTAAAGATGCGGCTTGAAAGTTCAGCTGTTACAGGAAGAAGTGAACAAACTGGTCTGTCTACTGAAAAAAAAATATTTGATATACTGTATTAGCAGGAAGGATTTCGCAGTTATAAATTCAAACCCTATTAGGGATGTTTGTGCAGTTTTTGAAAAGTTTAAAAGCAAGCGTAGTCTGGGACTATCTATCTATCATCTATCTATCTATCTATCTATCTATCTATATCTATCTATCTATCATCTATCTATCTATCTATCTATCTATCTATCTATCTATCTATCTATCTATCTATCTATCATCTATCTATCTATCTACAGTATCTATCTATCTATCTATCTACAGTATCTATCTATCTATCTATCTATCTATCTATCTATCTATCTATCTATCATCTATCCTCCGTCTATCTATATCTATCTATATCTATCTATCTATCTATCTATCTATCTACCTATGTATTGATAGAATCATAGAATCATAGAATCATAGAGTTGGAAGAGACCACAAGGGCCATCGAGTCCAACCCCCTGCCAAGCAGGAAACACCATCAGAGCACTCCTGACATATGGTTGTCAAGCCTCTGCTTAAAGACCTCCAAAGAAGGAGACTCCACCACACTCCTTGGCAGCAAATTCCACTGTCAAACAGCTCTTACTGTCAGGAAGTTCTTCCTAATGTTTAGGTGGAATCTTCTTTCTTGTAGTTTGGAACCATTGCTCCGTGTCCGCTTCTCTGGAGCAGCAGAAAACAACCTTTCTCCCTCCTCTATGTGACATCCTTTTATATATTTGAGCATGGCTATCATATCACCCCTTAACCTCCTCTTCTCCAGGCTAAACATGCCCAGCTCCCTTAGCCGTTCCTCATAAGGCATCATTTCCAGGCCTTTGACCATTTTGGTTGCCCTCCTCTGGACACGTTCCAGTTTGTCCGTGTCCTTCTTGAACTGATTATTAGGAGAAATGAAGCTATGGGAGAGAAAGAGGTTCGTAGAACCTGAGGGCTATGGTGTGTGTGTGTGTGTGTGTGTGTGTGTTAAAGGGATTAGCAATAAATATATGACTGATTTAAACATGGAATTGGTTGAGAACCGTTTTCTTTTATTTAAATTCCTCAGTTATGGATCAGCAAATATATCAATTTCAGTTTCTCATTTTTCCAATCTTCCGCCTCAGTTTGTGAATACTCATTGTATCTTTAAAAAAAAAAAAACCGCTAAGAGACTATGGTGCTAAGTGGTATATAGATTGTTATGGCCAATAAATGAAATAAATCATTGGTGTGGGTGAGTAGGTGTACTCCTATCCTCACACATACAGTGGTGCCCCGGAAGACGAATGCCTTGCAAGACGGAAAACTCGCTAGACGAAAGAGTTTTCCGTTTTGGAGGTGCTTTGCAAAACGAATTTCCTATGGGCTTGCTTCGCAAGACGAAAATGTCTTGCGAGTTCCTGCAGTTTTTTTTTTCCTCCCCCCCCCCCCTTTTTCTAAGCCACTAAGCCACTTATCTGATAAGCCGATAAGCCGCTAAAAGCCGCTAAACCGTTAATAGCGCTAATCCACTAAGCCGTCAATGGGCTTGCTTCGCAAGACGGAAAAACCGCTAGACGAAGAGACTAGCGGAACGGATTCTTTTCGTCTTGCGAGGCACCACTGTACGCCTAACAGTGCTGTTATTTCTAGAAAAAGAGGTGCCGGAACACACCCTGAACACCTCTCTTGTTATAATGGCAATGGCACCCACCTGAGGGGTACCGGAACTGAGTCCTGGTGAGTTCCTGCTAAAACAAAAGCCCTGTACATACATATAAAGAAAATCCCATAAATGGGGAGGGGTTAAAGTGGGGAAGTCAATACAGGATTGTAGCCTTAAGTGCCTAATTGAAATAGATTTCACATTACCTCAGATCCTTTTAAAGAAATGTGCTACACAGAACAATGTGCTACATGGTCAACAAGAAGGACCATAGATTGGAAGGGACCCTGAGGATCACATAACAGCAACAGCAACAGCAACAACAACAACAACAACAACAACAACAACAACAATAATAATAATAGAGTGGTACCTCTGGTTACGTACTTAATTCGTTCCAGAGGTCTGTTCTTAACCTGAAACTGTTCTTAACCTGAAGCACCACTTTAGCTAATGGGGCCTCCTGCTACCGCCGCACCCCCAGAGCACGATTTCTGTTCTTATCCTGAAGCAAAGTTCTTAACCTGAAGCACTATTTCTGGGTTAGTGGAGTCTGCAACCTGAAGTGTATGTAACCTGAAGCATATGTAACCCAAGGTACCACTGTATATTATTTATACCCCAGCCAGTCTGGGTGGCTCCCAACAGAAAATCAAAAACACGAGAAAACATCAAACATTAAAAACTTTCCTAAACGGGGCTGCCTTCAGATGTCTTCTGAAAGTCAGATAGTTGTTTGTTTATTTGACATCTGATGGGAGGGCATTCCACAGGGTGGGCGCCACTACCGAAAAGGCCCTCTGCCTGGTTGCCTGTAACTTCGCTTCTCACAGTGAGGGAACCGCAGGGAGGCCCTCGGAGCTGGACCTCAATGTCCGGACTGAACGATGGGGATGTAGACGCTCTGTGCTGGTCCTGGGGGCTAACCGAGAGGCAAGGTCCGAGTCCAGTCCAAGGCCGATGGTGCGGTATGGAGGCTGTCCGTTGAAGCTGTAGCTGCGTCTAAGGCAGGGAGTCGGGTGAGGTCAGGAACTCTGGCAGAAGAGCAAGACAGGGTACAGGCAGAAACAGGCTAGCAACAACGTTGCTCCCACAACCTGGGACTGGGGCTGGCCGGCTTTTATCTGCCCCAAGGCATAGAGCGGCACAAGTCCACAGGTGACTCGCCTCTCCTGGCCTGGAGGCGAGCCTTCCTCCTGCGGGAACTTAGTTCCCTCCGCCTCTCTGCCCTGAGCCTCTGTAGCTCAGGAGAGGCTGGAGGGTTACCAGACCCAGAGGCAACCTCAGCTTCCCCTGACGGGGCTGATAGTGGAGCACCTGCAGGCAATGGGTCCTCCATCACCTCAGGGGCCAGAGCAGACTCAGCTGGTGCCTGCACCTGAGGATCCAGCACAGGTGAGGACCCTTCAGGCTCAAGCCCCAGCCCCGGCTCAGCTGGTTCTGGAGGCGGGGAATCCTGTGCAGGCTGGGATTCCTCAGGTTCAGCCTCTGAGTCCGAATCCCAGGCCATCACACGCTCCTTCAGGTATATCTAGTCCAACCCTCTGTAATGCAGGAATATGCCACTGTCTGAAACAGGGATCAAACCTGCAACCTTGACATTATCAGCACCATGCTCTAACCGACTGAGTTCTCCCAGCCCAGCCTGCTCTTGTGCCCCTAACTGCAGCCTGAAGTGCAGAAATCAGCAGGGGGAGCTTTGAACGTCACAGAGACAAAGAGGATCACCTGATTACTTTTGTGCAAGAAGCCCCTGTTAAAAGCACCAGCTATGGCTGTCAGCTGTAAAGTTGGCAATCCTACGGCCCCAGGAAGTTCCCTTTGACAGCTTTCTGTTCTTAATCCAATTGAGAGCAATAAAAGTAATCACATCTTGCAAGCCCTGATCTTGCCACCAGTTAATTATAAATGTGTTTCGAGTTCTCCAGTAAACCTGGGAGGTTCTGCGATGCCTCTCCCATGCTGTGCAACAAACCGCACAGTGATACTTATTAAAACAGAGGTGGATCCTCATTAAGTAAGCTCGTCGCTCCATTAAAAACACACACAGGGAGAAACACACCGAGTGAGAACAAGGGATATTTTCTTCAACTTCCTTTACTGCTCTCAGAAGCTCGGAAGATTCCAGGTTTAATGCTTTTTAAATTATAGCTCTCCACTGCATGTTTGGTCTTGGGTAGCTGGAATGTGGCAATGGCACTCCCAAGAAAGGAAAGGCAACATGAGAAGATTTGCCACTAAAGGTATCTCCACATTATACAGTTAGAGGTGTTATTGAGTTGGGGGGGACCCCCCTAAACCCTAGAAACTGATAAGTGGTAGGATTTTGATGAATTGGGATATGGGTGGAAGTACAAGCGGAATGGGGGAAATCTATAATCTAAAAAACCATTGTAAACAGATAAAATTGTAAAATAGTGAGATTGGAATAACACTTGTAGTTTAATGGTACATTTTGGACATAATGGAGATGGAAACAAGTATTAGACATCACCCCAGAACTGGCCCTACTAAACATCTTCCAAGACAACAATGCCCATTCACACCACAAAGCACTCATAACCCACCTACTTTTAGCAGCCAGAAACACCATAACCAGACACTGGAGAGACCTGTCAGGAGTAAGCATGGACCAATGGTACCAAATAGTACGGGAAACAGCCCTACTAGAAAAATTAACCAATAAACTGAAACTGACGCGGGGACAAACAGAAGAAGACGCCTTTACCCCGGTATGGCTCCCCTTTATCACATACACAGCCCAACAAGACAATGACAATAATCCACCAACAGAATATAAATCAATATGGCTAACCTGATCCAAAACACACACCCACCCCACGCACACACGAAAACCACAGCCCACCACACCACCACAAACAAACAACCACAACCTAGGCCAGCCCCAACCTCTCTCACCACCAAAGGAACACAAGTGAACAGCAGAGAACCGGCACAAGTAACGCTGACACCAAACCCTACATACATTGAGCAAAATAGAAACATCACCACCCGACCCCACCCATCTCCCCCCCTCCACCCCTTTTCTTCCTAATGTCTCAACAAATGAAACTGATTTGTAAAAATGTTACATGGAAAAAGTACGAGAGACATTACACATACGTCTGTAAAACAAGAAAATCTTTAATAAAAAAAAATGGAAATGCAAAAGATCTGGATTATTATAAAAGATGCAGGAGGAAAGGACTAACAATAGGACCCACAAAGGGGAGGGGGGAAGTCCAGGAGATACTTTTATTTGAAAAACCCAAATAAATAAATTAGCAAAGAAAGAAAGAAAGAAAGAAAGAAAGAAAGAAAGAAAGAGCTGTAGAACTGTGCCAAACAAGGAATCTATGGGTTGGCTTACGCAAAGCAGCTGTCTGTTAACATGACAAAAGGGGTTGATGGGCTATCCGAGAGGAATCCTTTGGCGTGGGGAGACAGATGTTGCCAAGGTGATGCGGTGTTTTTTTGAAGTGACTGGAAAAGAGAGATTTTTGAGCAAGGGGTGCTGGGAAGAAGAAGAAGAAGAAGAAGAAGAAGAAGAAGAAGAAGAAGAAGAAGAAGAAGAAGAAAGACTGGGATCCATCTTGGGCAGGCTGGCTGAAGGCTGGCTGCACTGCTGTGGGGGACAAGCCCCTCTTGCAATGAATGACCTGCTGTAAGATCTGGACTCCCTCCATGCACATGGCAAACAAATTAAAACATTAGCAGGATTGATGTATAAACCCGTGCAGCAAGAGTCAGCTAGGGAGAACCTAGGGGGGAATTAGTAAATAGATTTTAACTAGATATGCGGCAGTAAAAAGATATAAAAGAAATAACTGCAGAAAGGAGGGGAGGCAAGTCAAAGGGAAAGTAAATTGGATTTGTAAAGTTTTTTTTTGTTCAAAATGAAAAAATGAAAAATGAAATTATAAAAAAAAACCTGAACAGGATAATAATAATAATATTTACTTACTTACTTACTTACTTACTTACTTATACCCTGCCCATCTGGCTGGGTTTCCCCAGCCACTCTGGGCGCCTTCCAACAAAATATTAAAATACAATAGTCTGTTAAACATTAAAAGCTTCCCAAAACAGGGCTGCCTTCAGATGTCTTCTACATGTCTGGTAGTTGTTTTTCTCTTTGACATCTGTTGGCAGGGCGTTCCACAGGGCGGGTGCCACTACCGAGAAGGCCCTCTGCCTGGTTCCCTGTAACCTCACTTCTCGCAGTGAGGGAACCGCCAGAAGGCCCTCGGAGCTGGACCTCAGTGTCCGGGCAGAACGATGGAGGTGGAGACAGTCCTTCAGGTATACTGGACCAGGGCTGCTTAGGGCTTTAAAGGTCAGCACCAACACTTTGAAATGTGCTCGGAAACATTCCTATAAAACCAACAAGCTACAGCCCTAAAGCAAAGAATTCCACGCTGCAGCATTTAGTTGCAGATTCCATATGCTAATACTAAAGGAAAAAGTTGGGGCACTTCCGGGTTGGCGCCTCCGGCAATGGCAGAATTCCTCTGATCGGGAGGAATTCGCTCCGTGGAAATCAGGGTCTGGCCGCCATGGCGAAGGCGGAGACCCACTAAAATCACAGGCGGGAGAAGCCTATGAATGTGGGATTCGGCTGGCACCTTTTGCACCTCCCCTACTCGCGGGGAGACCCAGTTTCGGGGATCCGGAGCGACGTGGTGTGAGCGGCGCGGTGCTTCGAATTGATTGCTTTTTTCACGGAGTGAAGCCGCATTGCTGTTGCCGGAGAGCGCTGACTTTTTCCTGTGGACAATTTGATTCTAAACAACTACCCGTGAGTAGAACGGAAAATTGGATTCTTAAACGTCTTAATTTGGCACCGAAACCCGGAGCCTCTAAACAGGAAGTCCGCCTTCCCCTTTTGTAAATAGATTGAAGCAAAGAGCTTGTAAGCTAAAGTCTTGGAAAGTCCTCTGTAAAGGATTAAACTTCCATCGGCTAAAATCATTAAACCCCCCTTGGAAGCAGGAGAAGAGGGGGAAATTTTGGGTCGCGTAAGCCTGCAGGAGAGAGGGAAGAAAGTCAAATTACCACCGCTCTGAACCTGGAAACGGGCTGCTAGCAAGACCGATGTTTTGGGAAAGTTCATTGTTGTTGACAGCTAGTTAAATAAGAGAAATACATTGTTTCCATTGTCTCCTTCTGCATTTAAAAAGGAGTAAAAGTAACTGAAAATTGAAACAAATTTTATTGCTTGAACTGTGCCTAAAAGGATTGATACAAATAGAAATTGTTTCCCTCTAGAGGGAGCCTTTGAAGCTGTTACAGGAGTTGATCTGGGGGGATTTCCAGCTGCAAGATAAAAAATTGTGAGAACCAGGGATTGACCTTGGATTGTTTAAGAATGTCGACAGAAGAAGCCTTAGTGACTGCATTTTGTAAGATAAGTGATTCATTGGAACCGCTCCACAAGAAGATGGACGTGATGACTATTAAAATTGACAATTTGGGTCAAAAAGTGACTAATTTTGGACAAAAAGTGAATATCTATACAGAAACTATTCAGGAACCGACACAGGAATCTATTTTGATATGGCAAACTGTGGAGAACGTGAGGGAGAAAGTTGTTCTTCTGAACCTAAAGTAATACAAGTGGAGAGGGAGAGAGCCCCAGTCTTACAGAGGCAATTTGATGACTATAAGTTGTTGCCTTCTATGAGTGAATTCAGAGAAAGTCAGATTTTGAGGATTGGAGCCCTGCTTGGACTGGAGAAGTAAAGTTGGATAGATCCCCTCATGCAGGGATTTACTGACCTTTGGGACCTGGACCTGGGTCAGGAGGAGATTGGAGTTGTGGGGACCTTCAGATTTGGAGGAATTTTGAAACACGTCCTGAAATATCTTTTGGATTTTAGTTTTAACTATGGAGATTTGGCTGACCTGTCGAGAAGGAATAAAAACATTGCTAGGTCGGAGCTTCCCCGAGATCTACTCTTCAGCATCAAAGGAAGGAAATTAAGAACAAGATCAGCAGAAGACAAAGTAAAGTGCATGTATAAATATGAAGAAGACATGCAGAAGGGACTTGGAAAAGAGTTAAGAGCCTCAGACAGAAGATCACCGGGTTGATGGACTATATGGAATAGACGGAAATGACTGGCAGAATCCGAGACCAGGGAGAAGAGACGGTGGAAGAAGATTGGAAAAAGTTTAAAGTTTATTTATAGAAATATTGTAAAATTAATGAGTGTTAGAAAAATGTTGGAATGAAATTATATGGCTTTAGTAGAAATGTTATAAGGAGTTAAGCATAAATAAGCATTATAGTATTAATGGAAAATAAGGTTAAAATAAGTCAAGATAATTATAAGACAGAAAATAGAGAAAGATGGAAAGGAATTGCTGAAACAATTAATAGAATTGGAATACAAAAAGGGAGGTAAGAGGAGGTCGAGGAAACAAGGGAATGAAGGATAAGACATTGAAATGGTATGATGTACGTTTTTAAACTGTTTTTGTTCTGTTTTGTTTAGTTTAATGTGTTAATGTTGCGTTGTGTATATTGTAATGTATTGTTTTTTCTTTCTTTTGCTTTTTCTTTTCTTTTCTTTTATTTTTCTTCTTTTTTTTGTAAGGTTTAAAAGTAATAAATATTATTTTAATTAAAAGAAAAAGAAAAAGTTGGCTTCCCTGAGTAGTGATCTGGCAACCCAGTTTCTCACAATAACCTTCTGGTTGGAGTTGTGCAGAAGAGGCAACTGTTTCAGGGGCATTGTCTCACACATAGGCGACAGAACTTCCCCCAGACCTTCTCTTTTGCACAATTCCTAAAAGCAGAGATGTCCTGCCCTCCATTGCATCTGGTCACCCTTAACTTATGTCACGGTTTGGCTTCTTTGAGATGGCATGACTTACCTAACTCCACCCTGCTGGGCCTTAGAGGCTTTCTCACCAACTTGCTTCCTGGTATGGAGGCTGCTAGTTGTGTGGTTTCCAGTTTGATCACCTGCAGTGATATCACACACACACCTGCTCTGGATCTCTTCCATCAACCAGGCAGCCTTTGATTCAACCACATTGATCTTGGAACACTGCATTGGCAAAGTAGGACTCTTCCTTGCCTTTATTCAAAGTATCGTATCTCTGGGTTCCATCTTGAAAGAAACTTGCATGATTAATGGATCCTGTTCTTCTCCTTGAAACCACCAGCTCATTTGCCTTTGTGAACTGGGCTGCAGAAGACAACCCAGTGATCTGATCCTGTGTGAGACGCAACAACATTCCCAAGACTGTATTCACCTGGGATTCTATGGCAGAAAAGCACAGCTACTGGAGGAAGAAAAGACACCAAAAGTCCCAGACCAGGGGCGATAGCCCATGTGGTCAATCTTGCACTCTTTGTTGTTGTTTAGTTGTTTAGTCGTGTCTGCCTCTCCGTGACCCCATGGACCAGAGCACGCCAGGCACTTCTGTCTTCCACTGCCTCCCGCAGTTTGGTCCGACTCATGTTTGTAGCTTCGAGAACACTGTCCAACCATCTTGTCCTCTGTCGTCCCCTTCTTCTTGTGCCCTCCATCTTTCCCAACATCAGGGTCTTTTCCAGGGAGTCTTCTCTTCTCATGAGGTGGCCAAAGTCTTGGAGACTCAGCTTCACGATCTGTCCTTCCAGTGAGCACGCAGGGCTGATTTCCTTAAGAATGGATAGGTTTGATCTTCTTGCAGCCCAGGGGACTCTCAAGAGTCTCCTCCAGCACCATAATTCAAAAGCATCAATTCTTCGGCGATCAGCCTTCTTTATGGTCCAGCTCTCACTTCCATACATCACTACTGGGAAAACCATAGCTTTACAGAATCACAGAATCACAGAATCATAGAGTTGGAAGAGACCACAAGGGCCATGGAGTCCAACCCCCTGCCAAGCAGGAAACACCATCAGAGTACTCCTGACATATGGTCGTCAAGCCTCTGCTTAAAGACCTCCAAAGAAGGAGACTCCACCACACTCCTTGGCAGCAAATTCCACTGTCGAACAGCTCTCACTGTCAGGAAGTTCTTCCTAATGTTTAGGTGGAATCTTCTTTCTTGTAGTTTGGAACCATTGCTCCGTGTCCGCTTCTCTGGAGCAGCAGAAAACAACCTTTCTCCCTCCTCTATGTGACATCCTTTTATATATTTGAACATGGCTATCATATCACCCCTTAACCTCCTCTTCTCCAGGCTAAACATGCCCAGCTCCCTTAGCCGTTCCTCATAAGGCATTGTTTCCAGGCCTTTGACCATTTTGGTTGCCCTCCTCTGGACACGTTCCAGTTTGTCAGTGTCCTTCTTGAACTGTGGTGCCCAGAACTGGACACAGTACTCCAGGTGAGGTCTGACCAGAGCAGAATATAGTGGCACTATTACTTCCCTTGATCTAGATGCTATACTCCTATTGATGCAGCCCAGAATTGCATTGGCTTTTTTAGCTGCCGCATCACACTGTTGGCTCATGTCAAGCTTGTGGTCAACCAAGACTCCTAGATCCTTTTCACATGTACTGCTCTCAAGCCAGGTGTCACCCATCTTGTATTTGTGCCTCTCATTTTTTTTTGCCCAAGTGCAATACTTTACATTTCTCCCTGTTAAAATTCATCTTGTTTGTTTTGGCCCAGTTCTCTAATCTGTCAAGGTCATTTTGAAGTGTGATCCTGTCCTCTGGGGTGTTAGCCACCCCTCCCAGTTTGGTGTCATCTGCAAATTTGATCAGGATGCCCTTGAGTCCATCATCCAAGTCGTTGATAAAGATGTTGAATAAGACCGGGCCCAAGACAGAACCCTGTGGCACCCCACTAGTCACTCTTCTCCAGGATGAAGAGGAACCATTGATGAGCACCCTTTGGGTTCGGTCAGTCAGCCAGTTACAAATCCACTGAGTGGTAGCATAGTCAAGTCCGCATTTTACCAGCTTCTTTACGAGAATATCATGGGGCACCTTGTCAAATGCCTTGCTGAAATCAAGGTAGACTACATCCTATGCGTTCCCTTCATCTACTAGGCTTGTAATTCTGTCAAAAAACGAGATCAGGTTAGTCTGACATGACTTATTTTTCAGAAATCCATTAACTATATGGACCTTTGTTGGCAAGGTGATGTCTCTGCTTTTCAAGATGCTGTCTAGGTTTGTCATCGCTTTTCTCCCAAGAAGCAGGCGTCTTTTAATTTCGTGGCTGCTGTCACCATCTGCAGTGATCATGGAGCCCAAGAAAGTAAAATCTCTCACTGCCTCCATTTCTTCCCCTTCTATTTGCCAGGAGGTGATGGGACCAGTGGCCATGATCTTCGTTTTTTTGATGTTGAGCTTCAGACCATATTTTGCGCTCTCCTCTTTCACCCTCATTAAAAGGTTCTTTAATTCCTCCTCACTTTCTGTCATCAATGTTGTGTCATCTGCATATCTGAGGTTGTTGATACTTCTTCCGGCAATCTTAATTCCGGCTAGGGATTCATCCAGCCCAGCCTTTCGCATGATGAATTCTGCATATAAGTTAAATAAGCAGGGAGACAATATACAGCCTCGTTGTACTCCTTTCCCAATTTTGAACCAATCAGTTGTTCCATATCCAGTTCTAACTGTAGCTTCTTGTCCCACATAGAGATTTCTCAGGAGACAGATGCACTCTAGGCAAGGCTAACTACTTACACACCCACCCAGAATTGCTAATTTCAATTTTCAAAAACAGATGTAGTAAACAATGAAAAGCACAAACCTTGAAACTGCTAAAATTGTTTTAAATTGCAAGAATAAGAAATACAACCTCAGAATCCGTTCCGGAAGTCCGTTCAACTTCCATAATGTTTGGAAACCAAGGCACCTCTTCTGATTGACTGTAGGAAGCTCCTGCAGCCAATCAGAAGCCGTGTTGGATGTTCAGATTCCAAGGAACGTTCACAAACTGGAACACTCACTTCCGGGTTTGCGGCGTTCGGGAGCCAAAACGTTCAACTAGCAAGGCGTTCGGGATCCAAGGTACAACTGTTCAACAATCTTCCATCTTTCTTAAATACAAAAGAACATGTTTTAGCACACAAATCATTTAGAATAACCTTGTGAATATAAACCCAACTTTCAAAATGTTTGAGGTATTGGGTGAAGAGTGGTTATAATGCAGCCCTTAATAATTCCACCCAGTTTACTGCATGTGAGGCTATGTTGTGCCAGGTGCTAAATTTAGTTAATGAGCAGATTAATCAAGTTACAGTTATACGTCCCTTCGATTTAGAGCAATTTATACGCTGCCTTATCCCTCAGGCTCAGAATGTTTATGGTGTTGTTAAAGAAGTTAAGGAGAGATGAAGGGAAATATGCTAGAAATATAAGCTTCAATGCCGCCGGTTTCAGAAGGAGAGATTTAAGCCTGTTCTCAACTTAGGGTAGCAACTTGAATGGAGGAAATGGGAGAAATTAGATTCAGGTCACATTTTAAAGGCAAACCTACCTAACTGGCACTTTCCAAAGTTATCCGTGAGTCGGAACACAAACATCTGTCAAAAATTGCACATCTCCAAATTTTGCAGTGCAGTTTTCCAGCCGATTAATTTGCACTGGGAGAGAGTATGCATAAAATGCACATCTTATTTAAAAACTACATACAAAAATGCATTCTATTAGAGGGAACTGCTTTGCAAAAATGTGTATATTGGATGCAAAAATGCATACAAAAATAAATTTGCATTAAAATGCTGGTTAATTTTCACAAGGCCTTTTTTAAAAAAACACAAACTGATGCGGAAATGCAGCTAAAGTTAGGATTGGGTAAACAAGAAACCAGAGTTGACAGATTTCCCCCTATTAAAGGGAGAGGGGGAGAGAGTAAAAGAGGAGACAGTTTTGCAGAACAATTGCATTTGCTAATTTTTATTGATAGATGCAAATTCAAAAATTGTTATTGTCACCAGTCTGCTTTCTATGTGCTGGGCAGCTAGCTTCAAGGCTCCCACTCTCCTTTCTTCACTTCAGGTGTCTTCTAAAAGTCAAATAGTTTTTTATTTCCTTGACATCTGATGGGAGGGTGTTCAACAGGGTGGGCACCACTACCGAGAAGGCCCTCTGCCTGGTTCCCTGTAACCTCACTTCTCACAGTGAAGGAACCGCCAGAAGGCCCTCGGAGCTGGACCTCAGTGTCTAGGCTGAATGATGGGGGTGGAGATGCTCCTTCAGGTATACTGGGCCTTAAAACCAGACCAACCATGCAGGCTGTTTAGTACAACAGAGTGGCTGTGTGTTCTGCTTTACAGAGGGTAGTTTTCATGGGCAAGCCAGCAGTAAATCACACTGTGCAGGTTGAAGTTAACTCTTCATTTTCAAGAACATGATCTGTGCAGATTTGGCAGAATGTGCTGGTCCGGGTGGGGGGTACTGTGCGGCATGGTCCGTGTCCGGTCCAAGGCTGAAGCAGGGTCCAAGGCAGGGAGTCGGGCATGGTCAGGAACTCTGGCAGAAAGCAGGACAGGGTGCTGGCAGGAACAGGTAACCAACGATGTTGCTCCCGCAACCTGGGACTGGGTGGGCTGGCCTTTATCTCCTCTGAGGCATAGGGCGACCCCAGTCCACAGGTGACTCGCCTCTCCTGGCCTGGAGGCGAGCACTCCTCCTGCGAGAACTTAGTTCCCTCCACCTCTCTGCCCTGAGCCTCTGCAGCTCAGGAGAGGCTGGAGGGTTACTGGACCCAGAGGCAACCTCACCTTCCCCTGACAGGGATAGGAGAGGAGCACCTGCAGGCAATGGGTCCTCAATGACCTCCAGAGTCAGAGTGGATTCAGCTGGTGTCTGCTCCTGAGGATCTGGCACAGGTGAGGGCCCTTCAGGTTCAAGCCCCTGCCCAGGCTCAGCCGGCCCTGGAGGCGGGGACTCCTGTGCAGGCTGGGATTCCTCAGGTTCAGCCTCTGAATCTGATTCCCAGGCCATCACACAGAATGTCAGGCCTAACAGCCATCTAAGTTTCCTTGCCTCCAGGGTTTTCCCCCAAGCAATCTGAGATTGCGCCTCTGTGAAGCCAACCTCTCCTCCATCATTTTAATGCCTCTTCTGGTTCTGGGAGACAAGAGGAGAATGAAGCTTGCTCATTATTGTCCCACCAGCAGTATCACTTTTTGTGATGTCACATGTCAGCAATGTCATGTGCTAGTGATGTCATAATCATATACGTTTCCTTAACTCTCACAGCTGTGGCTGCTCCTGGCAAGTTTGGGGGGGCACTATGTGATCAAGATTGGACCTACCATTAAGCAGAGTGAGGCAGTGACAGGAGTAAGCCAGCAATAAATCACACTGAACAAGTTGGAGTCAACTCTTTATTCGCAAAGACAGGATCTACACAGGGATGTCAGCCCTAATGAGTAGAGCAAATCATCTCCGACAGGTCTTGCTGCCATGAAGCATTTGCTGAGACTGAAGGTCCCCCCCTCCCCACAGCTGCCTTTCCCTTCCTCCCCATTGTTACTCCCAAGCTATCTGAGACGCTGCCTACGTGAATATAACTTTGCCTCCACCCTCTTCATGACTTCATGACTTCATGGTTCTGGGAGATCAGCTGCGAGGGGAGCTTGCCACAGCAGGAGGGGGAGACACCTGTGCCTCTTCACCAGCTGGACTAATCTCTGCCTCTTCGCCTCCCTCCTCCCCTGCTTCAGCTTCTGCCTCTGATGCTGGGCTTATCTCTGCCACAGATTCTCCCAGCTCACTAAGCCCTGTTACCTCTCCAGCTTCTGACACCTCCTTGAAGGAATGGGTTTCCCAAACCCAAAACTGACTATTCAGGCAGTTTGAAACTGCACCAAAATTCCTATTTTTCCTTAGCTAAAATCCATTAACTTGAGCTCTGAGTCAATGTATAAACAAAAACCCGGCCGTGCTCAGAGCCCTCTCCTTTATCAGTTTGTGACGGCAGGGATGACCCTGACTGTACCAGTAGAACAGAGAAGACACACAGCACCTTATGTGCTGACCACAAAAGACGCACAGACCCAAGTCTGGGAAACAACGCCAGAAGCGTGTTCTGGGAGATGATGACCCCTTCCTCCAAGATAAGAGTAGGAAGAGGAATATCCTTTTATGGTCAGGAGTGCAGGAAGGAAATCCCTTTTATGGTTAAGAGTGCCGGAGCAGGAACATCTGTGATGTCAACCTGCGTGTACAAGGTGACGTGGCTGGGGAAGGGGAAGAGGGTGTCTGGAGGATATATATACTGCATGAAACTTGTCATTTCTTTGGACTTGCTGTGGACTCACCACGCAAGTGCCTTCCGCTATCTGGAGAGCAGAATAAACTCTTTCTTTGAACCAACCTCGGTGTCATTTGACTTCCTTCCTCCTGTCCCGGAGCAACGCAGACCCAATCGGTGAACTCAAATACGGCTACATCCTCTTCCAGGTCTTCCCCCTCTGACCCACTCATTATCGTCCCACCGCCAGTCCCTGGGCTCTGAGCCTTCTTCACTTGATGGTTCCCCAGCTGGTTCCTCCCACCATTCCTCTGCATCCAGCCAGCCCAACAATATTCCTATGTTTGAAGGGCTACCCAGTTTAAAGGAAAACCATAAGATGGGAGAACAAGGACCTTGAAGCCGCCCCTTGAGTGCACCTGGGCAGCAGACTAGCCGCCTAGTCACAACCATCTCCACCATGGTGATATATTTTGTATATCTCTGTTTTAAGTTACAGTAATCACTTCAAATTTTGCATCTCCATATATGTATCCATACATTATTTATAAATTTAAATATTTTATGTGTGTATAAATCAGCACATGCAAAATTTATGCATACCTGTGTCCTTCTTTGTCATATTTTGGGGATGGGATTATGCTCTCTCTCTCCCCCCCCCTCTTTCGGCTATGTATAAACAGCCACTTTATGGCTGAGTCCAGGAAAATCTTTGATTGTGCCGTGCATACAAATGGGTTCAGTTTTAATCACAGTGGTTCATAATGGGATTTTCCCCCCCCCTTTACAGATCATTCCTGTAAATATTCATCTTTCAAGATAGAGAATAACATCACAGGCACGTTCTTCCTCTGGAGAGACTGAGATGTAGAAACAACTTAAAATTGTACGCAAACACTTTTATTTATGAGCAGCGGGCTCCTAGCTGTTCCTTTGCTGGGAGAAAAGAAAGAGAGCTTCATTTGAAAATAGCTCATTCAGTAGCTAGCCTTTCCGCCTGACTAACTCCACACTTTATCTTTCCATTCATATATGAGCTTTTATGTTTCCGAGGGCTAAATCGGAATGCGAGCCACAAAGAAAATCAAATTGTTGTCTCAAAGAAAGGTGCATGTATAATAGCTCAGAGTCTTTATTGATGGCATGTGCTGTTTGCATCTCTCTTCAAACGCTCAAGTCCTCTCGGATAATTTATGGACCTTCTCCTCTTTGCAGTTGTGAAATATATTAAGGCCTCCCAGAAACAATCCTTTAAAACAATCTCGTAGGGAAGGCAAATGAAAGCACTGAATCTTTACCGGTTTCAAAAGGTGATCTATATCCAAATTAAGCAAGGCAGGTCTCTTCCCTTGTCCTCTCCCCAAATAAGCCCTCGGGGCTTTGCAAAAGACAGGGAAATTAAGTGACAAACCCAAATCGATATTTCAAAATGGCCTCTTTGTCTGCCCAAATACATACCCTCTAACGTTTCTCTAATGAAAATAGGAATAGCCTAAGGAAAAGCGGGACATTCCAGGATCAAATTTAAAAAACCAGGACAGCTTTTGTGAATCCAGGACTGTCCCTGGAACATAGGGACACCTGGAGGGGCTGCAAATGGTGTCATGACCCAACCATCTCCATCTGGTCCTCAGGGCTTTTCTTCAGCCACTCATCCTTCCACAGTTATAGCCCTCACCGGCCATGCATCGCGTCCTTCTTGAGAGTTTTTGCCTGGTTGAAATGTGTCCTTGAAAAAAGGCGTGGCAAGTTAAAATGCTTGAATACATGGAACCAGCATATTTGTTTAGTCGTTTAGTCGTGTCCGACTCTTCATGACCCCATGGACCAGAGCATGCCAGGCCCTCCTGTCTTCCACTGCCTCCTGCAGTTTGGTCAAACTCATCTTGGTAGCTTCGAGAACACTGTCCAACCATCTCATCCTCTGTCGTCCCCTTCTCCTTGTGCCCTCAGTCTTTCAGGGTCTTTTCCAGGGGGTCTTCTCTTCTCATGAGGTGGTCAAAGTATTGGAGCCTCAGCTTCATGATCTGTCCTTCCAGTGAGCACTCAGGGCTGATTTCCTTCAGAATGGAGAGGTTTGGTCTTCTTGCAGTCCATGGGACTCTCAAGAGTCTCCTCCAGCACCATAATTCAAAAGCATCAATTCTTTGGCGATCACCCTTCTTTATGGTCCAGCTCTCACTTCCATACATCACTACTGTGAAGACCATAGCTTTAACTATAGGGACCTTTGTTGGCAAGGAACTAGCTTATATGACGGAACAGATCAGAGATCAATCAACCCAAAAGTTCAAAACAGAATGGGAGATCTATAGACAATATTTAAAAGAACAGTGTACCCATATAAAAACTTTAGAATGCTTCAAATAACTCTTGGAATTGGTTAAGGTATAAAGAAGTCAAACAAGATTTAATAAAGACAAAGTTTGTTGAAAAATAAGTAACTAGGAAAACAAAGAACCCATATCAAGGAAGCCCGGTGTTGATGGTCAGAATATTTTTGTGAATTTGTGATGTATTGTTCTACTGTTTTTTGTTTGTAAGAGATGTGTCGTGCTTCTTTTGTTTCGTCTTCTTTTCTTTTTCTTTTTAAAAACTTTTGTTGTGTGTGTATGTTTTGATTTTAAACCAATAAAGATTAATTTTTTAAAATAATGAACTCTGATGGCACCTCTTCCATGCCAAGACATAGGACAGAGTGTCTCTGAGGGTGGGTAGAAACTAGTCTGCTGTACAACATTAAGATTTACATTCATTTTTGCATCTATCTGCACCTCTATTGGCATGTGGTCCCTGGAAGCAGAGCCGGCCCACTCACAAGGCAAGGTGAAGCAACTGCCTCGGGCAGCAGAATCCACAGGGACAGCAAATCTCAATGTAGAAATTTACTCCCTCTTTGTTCCCAGTATAGATCTTCACTTATCCCTTCTTCCCTGGTAAAGGGAAGCACTATTTTGTGGCTCCCCTCAGGTGCTAAGAAGTAAGGGTAAAGGTAAAGGACCCCTGGACCGTTAAGTCCAGTCAAAGGCGACTATGGGGTTGCGGCACTCATCTCGCTTTCAGGCCAAGGGAGCCGGCGTTTGTCCACAGACAGCTTTCCGGGTCATGTGGCCAGCATGACTAAACCGCTTCTGGCGCAACAGAACACCGTGACAGAAACCAGAGCACACGGAAATGCCATTTACCTTCCTGCCGCAGCAGTACCTATTTATCTACTTGCACTGGCGTGCTTTCGAACTGCTAGGTTGGCAGGAAAAGAAGAAGAGTTTGGATTTGATATCCCACTTTATCACTACCCAAAGGAGTCTCAAAGTGGCTAACATTCTCCTTTCCCTTCCTCCCCCACAACAAACACTCTGTGAGGTGAGTGGGGCTGAGAGACTTCAAAGAAGTGTGAGTAGCCCAAGGTCACCCAGCAGCTGCATGTGGAGGAGCGGAGACGTGAACCCGGTTCCCCAGATTACGAGTTTACCGCTCTTAACCACTACACCACACTGGAGCTGGGACAAAGCAATGGGAGCTCAGCCCGTCACACGGATTCGAACTGTCGACCTTCTGATCGGCAACCCCAGGAGGTTCAGTGGTTTAGATCAATGTGCCTTAACTTTTACCTGCTAAAATGTATAGGGCCATTGTCCAGAAAGACCATATTAAACCATAATAAACAAATCTATTAAAACATAATAAACAAATCTGCCCTCATGGTAGAGAGGTTCCTCACCCTGCTAGTGTCAATGTCCTTGTGAGAAGAAAGCACAGGAAGTTTATGGTTTTTAATTATTTTAATGCAGGCAGGTAGCAACCTGTAATGGTTCTAGGGGTTGCTTGTGCGTAAGTTGCCACCACTCTTGGCTTGGTTGCCTGGTTGAACCCTTTCTGTCTGGACAGCCCTTCACTTTGTGGCTGTCTCAGTCGCTGGCAGAATCCGTCAGTGGGCGTTTTTTGAATCTCTTCCAGCAAAGAAGTTCTTTGACGCCAAGTCTCCTCCTACTCTCCCTGCGCGGAAGTCTTCTGCGCAGGGAGGGAGTGGGCAGCGGAGTACCCGTGCTCTCCCCATTTGTCTCCGGTGAAGAGTCCTGGAGCCTCCTCTCCAAATCCCCTCTCTGCCCCCCTTCTCCACTGGTGTTACGCTGATTTCCTTCCCCAGCAGATGGGCTGCCTCTCTCCCTACTGGGACCCTCTCCGGCATCCCTCTGGAGCCTTCCCTCCACCTCTGGCTCCGATGGCAGTTCCCTGACACAACCACTTTGTGCGGGGGTTTCGTGCACCTGTTCATCAGAGCAACCTGCATATCTGTGGAACACTTATTGTTCCAAGAATGCAGTCAAGAATTTTAGCGGCTGATGTTTTTGCCCCACCTGGATATATATGTGGGGAGATTGCAGCTCCACAAATGAGGCACCACAGGCAAATTCTGGATGGAAAGGTTAGAGAAGCTGCTGAATTGCAACTTATCACCAAACTTAAAACCATGGAGAGACCTGGTCTGAACAAAGACATTGGATTCTTATCTCATTATACATGACAAAGCCATTTTTCACCTTCTCACCCCTTGCTTTTTCCTGTAAGACCTATTGCAGTCGTTAAGAGTCATCAACAGGCTCATCACAGCTATCTGCCAATCACCCATTCCCACCACCCTTCTGAGTAATACCCCTCCCCACCTTCTCACTATATAGAAAGGTCTGATGACTTCTGTTTCAGTGTATCTGAAGAAGTGTGCATGCACACGAAAGCTCATACCTAGAACTAACTTAGTTGGTCTTTAAGGTGCTACTGGAAGGAATTTTTTTATTTTGTTTTGACTCTGGATGGAAAGGCATTGGCAAATCTGAAACGCTCCGTTTCTTTTTTGCTTCCATGAAAACTGACCTTTCTTTTACTTTTCTCCCCCCCCCCCCCCCGTCCCCATGCTTTACATTTTTATTTTTTTATTTTGCATTAGAATACTGATAGGGGGTTAATTAAAATGGCCGGATCTTAATAGTTTTACATAAGCCACAAATTATTTCCATTCCAAAACATTGCGGGATACCGGGGCATTGGCAATTCCTTCCATTCCACACACACACACACACACACCCCACTTCAAGAAGATTAGCCTTCAGCATCTATATAAGGTGTCAAGTAAGAAACCTTCAGGCAGGGGGGCGGAATGAACACTTCTCTGCGTTTACCTCAAAGCTACCTTTCTGTCACTCGCTCCACACATTTTGAAGATTTATTTCCACGTTCCTGTTATCCAAATGTCATCTAAACACACTACAACTCCGTTCAAACCCTCAAACACCCGATTCAGCTTGGGAGGGGAATGAGCGGAGCAAGATTATTAGCTGTTTCATTTGGCTGTCTCAACCCTCACAAAATCGGACCCTTCTTAGTCCTATTGGTTTTTAAAAAACACACAAACACAGGGACTCTTGCGTGTGTGTGTTTTAAACCAACAGGACTAAGAAGGGTCCGATATTGTGAGCTAGATTCCAGGCTTTGTTTTCATGTGTCCTTACTGCAACTCCTTGAAAGGGATGGAGCTAATGCTTTGAATTTCTGGGTTCGATCCCCACCACCTTCACTTTTTAAGGTAGAGCATGGTGTTTGTCACACAGAAGGTCCCCAATTCTGTACTAGGCACCTCCAGTTCAAAGCGTTCAGCAGGTGATGGGAATGGCCCTTTTCTCCCTTGTCCTCTAGAGAGCCACTGTGAACCACAGTGAACAATATTGGGGGTTTCTTACATTTATTTATTTATACTTTTCAAGTTTATACATTTCACTAGTTTTATACATTTCATTAATTTTACATTCATTTTGACATTTCAAAACTTGACGTCCATCCCCCTCTTTCTGTGGTTCCTTAAATTTGTTTTTAATATCTTCTGCATATCCAAATCAACTCAATTTCCTCATTTATTCGTCTTCTTTAAATATATACTCTTATAAAACTGCAGGTTGTTACAATAATCCTGCCAATGTTTTTATCTGTTTATAATTTATCTGTAGTAGTAGTAGTAGTAGTAATAATAATAATTTAGTATTTGTACCCCGCCCATCTGCCTGGGTGTCTCCAGCCACTCTGGACGGCTTCCAACAAAGATTAAAAATACAGTGGTACCTCTGGATGCGAATGGGATCCATTCTGCGCATCTGCACATGTGCGGTCGCGATTTGTCATTTCTGCGCATGCGCGTGACGTCATTTTGAGCGTCTGTGCATGCGCGAGAGGTGAAACCCGGAAGTAACCTGTTCCATTACTTCCAGGTCGCCGCGGAACACAACCTGAAAACGCTCAACCTGAAGCGTCTTTAACCCGAGGTATGACTGTACATTAAAATGTCACACATTAAAAACTTCCCTGAACTGTAAATATTCAAGAAACCATTTCCATTCTTTTATATATTTTTTTAAAAAATGTTAGCTTGATTTCTTATTCTTCCGGTAAGTTTCGCCATTTCTGCATATTACATGTATCCCTTCTTCCTTCGCTGGGATTCTGCTTCTTTCCATTTGGGGGCACGTAACATTCTTGCCGTAGAGTGAACAATATTGAGCTAGATGGAACCTTCCTTACCCAACAATGTGTCAGGGAACTGCCATCGGAGCCAGAGGAGGAGGGAGGGCTCTGGAGGGATGCCGGAGAGCGTCCCAGTAGGGAGAGAGGCAGCCCATCTGCTGGGGAAGGAAATCAGCGTAGCACCAGTGGAGAAGGGGGGCAGATGGGGGAATCGGCGAGGGGGCTCCATGACTCCTCGCCAGAGACCAGCGGGGAGAGCACGGGTCCTCCGCTGCCCACACCCTCCCTGCGCAGAAGACTTCCGCGCAGGGAGAGTAGGCAGAGACTAGGCGTCAAAGAACTTCTTTGCTGGAAGAAGTTCAAGAAACGCCCACTGACGGATTCTGCCGGCGATTGAGACAGCCACGGATGGGTGGCTGTCCGGATAGAAAGGGTTCACCCAGGTAACCCAGCCAGGTGTGGCGACGACTTACGCACGAGCAACCCCTAGAACCATTACAAATGGGTGGTTGCATGGGTGTGTTCAAGGCAGTTCTGGCACCTCTCAGATCGGCGCCATTGCTGCCGAGAGAATACAGGAGGCATTCATGGTGAATTCTGGCACTTATTTTTCTAGAAAAATAACACTGACCTGCACCAATGGTTGCCATCCACCGCTGTGTTGCTCCTACCCATAGGATGATGCTCCTCTGCACATTGATTGGGTCAGGGGAGAGGAGCTACACATGTTGCATGAGGTCTCCCTCCTGCAATGGGCATTCAGTGGTACCTTGGGTTACAGATGCTTCACGTTACAGACGCTTCAGGTTATAGACTCCGCTAACCCAGAAATATTACCTCAGGTTAAGAACTTTACTTCAGGATGAGAACAGAAATCGTGCGGCGGCAGCGGGAGGCCCCATTAGCTAAAGTGGTGCTTCAGGTTAAGAACAGTTTCAGGTTAAGAACAGACCTCTGGAACAAATTAAGTTCTTAACCCGAGGTACCACTGTATTGTGTATCCAACACAACAGCTTCTTTTTTTCCACTTCGGCCATTCTCATAGTACTGCCCTGAAAAGGCTTTGGCACGCAGGAATGGCTGTGTTAAAGGTACTGAGATCCCAAAGGAGCAGAAAAACTTTTTACGTATGTGACAACAGCCGCAAGGATGCTACTAGCCCAGAAATGGAAAGAAGATAACGTCCCTAGCAGAGAGGAATGGCAAACCAAGATGATGGACTACGTTGAAATGGCAAAGCTGACCAGAAAGCTCAGGAACCAAGAAAACCCAAACTTTAATATAGAATGGGGGGTATAAATTATTTAGGAGACCACTGTAAGCAGATGAAAACATTAGCATGATTTTAGTAATACTTGGAATGTAGCAAATATCATGGACAATATGGAAAGATATAAAATATGGACTATGAAATAATATGCAGTTGAAAAGGTTAACAATAGGACCCATGGAGAGGAAGGTGGGGTCTGGAGATTCAGAGAAATCTCTAAATATGGTTGTGTATTTTTGTTTTGTTATAATTCTACACTTGTAAAATCAAATAAAAATTTTTTATATACAGTGGTACCTCGGGTTAAGAACTTAATTTGTTCTGGAGGTCCGTTCTTAACCTGAAACTGTTCTTAACCTGAGGTACCACTTTAGCTAATGGGGCCTCTTGCTGCCACTGCGCCGCCACCATGCGATTTCTGTTCTCATCCTGAAGCAAAGTTCTTAACCTGAGGTACTATTTCTGGTCAAAACAAAATAAAAAAATTCCTTCCAGTAGCACCTTAAAGACCAACTGAGTTAGTTCTAGGTATGAGCTTTCGTGTGCATGCACACTTCTTCAGATACCTATTTCTGGGTTAGCGGAGTCTGTAACCTAAAGCGTCTGTAACCTGAAGCATCTGTAACCCAAGGTACCACTGTATATAAAAAAGGAATGGCTATGTTAAGTATGGCTGTCAGTGAAGTTTCTGGAAGTCAAGCTTATACCCGGCTGTCTTCAAACGGGGACTTCCCCGAAATGAGATCAAGCCCATTTTCAGCCTGGAGGGCTTTGTGATGCACATAAAGGGAACTCAAAGCAGCCAAGTCCTCATTTACATTGTGCTGACATCAGCAGCAGGTCTACCCTGAACACACCTAGGCAACCACCCATTGTTGAGTAAGAAAGGAATGGTCCCGATCCTGCCCTGTCTGATAAGAGGCGCAGCAGGAAAGGAAGGGGGTGGGAACATCACCCACTCCTTCTCCTTTGTAACATTCATTGCTGAAAGAATCGAAGAAGGGCTATCCCTCTTCTGACCTTCTAGCTAAGCCAACCTCTTCTAGGGTGAGTTCAGGAGTCTCCTTCACTGACACAGTTAATCATATTTGACATTTTGATTTCCAGGTGATGACAGAACCGCAACACAAGCTGCTTCAGAGGATGAGCTGGCTTCCAGCTCAGGTATTAATTAGGTTCCCCCTGTGCACACACATCATTTTTAAATTAATGCTGCCAGGATCTAGTCCCATTCAGTGCCTAGCCCCAGTTGAGAAACATGATGTTCAGTGGGGCACTGTGCACCAGGCGTTGTGGGTCAAAATCAGTAGTGGAGGAAGTAAATAATAATAATAATAATAATAATAATAATAATAATAATAATAATATATTTATACCCCAGCCACTCTGGGTGGCTCCCAACAAAATATTATTAGTAATAATAATAAAGAGATAAAACATCAAACATTTAAAAACTTCCCTAAACAGGGCTGCCTTCAGATGTCTTCTAAAAGTCAGATAGTTGTTTATTTCCTTGACACCTGATTGGTGGGTGTTCCACAGGGTGGGCACCACCACCGAGAAGGCCCCCTGCCTGGTTCCCTGTAACCTCACTTCTTGCAGTGAGGGAACCTCCAGAAGGCCCTCAGAGCTGGACCACACACAACGGTTCTCTTTAATCATGTTGAAACTCCTCTTTATCTGACCCAAGACTGATATGACCATGTTTTGTCCCAAGCTATGGCACAATAAATAATAATATTTTATTTTATTAGTTTAATTTATATCTACACCAGCAGGTATCTGGGCAAGTTACAACAATTTAAAAATTCATAATTAAAAAAAATTAAGACATATTACATTTACAAGAATGTATGTTCTTTCATAATCGGCTTATTTACAGTATTTACTGCCAACCTACCAGTTCGAAAGCATACCAGTGTAAGCAGATAACTAGGTACCGCTGCAGCAGGAAGGAAAACACAGTTTCTATACAGAGTAGATGTATGATGATTTACTGGGAATTGTCATGGTTTCTCCCATTGAATCCTGGGAACTGTAGTTTGGTGAGGATGCTGAGAATTCTCCCTTGCTCCCCCCACAACCTCCTAGGACTGCAGTCCTCAGGGTTCTCTGAGACATGGAAATGACTATTAAACCAACAGAAAACTGTTGTAAATCAGCCCAATGCCCAGTAGTGAAAGAAGGGGGGCAGGGGCCACAGGGCTCCCTCCAACGTGGGGAGTGGGACACGTGGGGCATGTGGCCTGCAGGGTGCCCCAGCTGCTGCCCCCCTGCCCCCCTCCAGCTGAGGGGGAAGTGGCTGTCAGACTCCGTGCAGGCTCTGTGTAGTGTGCCCTGTCCCAACTAGCCCCGCCTAGTGGGCAGTTAGCCCTGCCCCTGGAAGCTAACCCTGCCCCGGACACCCGAGCAACTAGCTACACCACTCTTAATGCCTTTCCTGTTCCAAATCAGTGTTTTCAACTTCAGCTCCATCTGGTACATAGGCTGAGACCCTATCTACCTGCAGACTGCATCGCCAGAGTGGTGCATGCTCTGGTTATCTCCCGCTTTGGACTACTGCAATGCGCTCTACGTGGGGCTACCTTTGAAGGTGACCTGGAAACTACAACTAATCCAGAATGCAGCAACTAGACTGGTGACTGGGAGTGGCCGCTGAGACCATATAACACCAGTCTTGAAAGACCTACATCGGCTCCCAGTACGTTTCCGAGCACAATTCAAAGTGTTGGTGCTGACCTTTAAAGCCTCTAAACGGCCTCTGAAGGAGCGTCTCCACCCCCATCGTTCTACCCGGACACTGAGGTCCAGCACCGAGGGCCTTCTGGCAGTTCCCTCATTGTGAGAAGCAAAGCTACAGGGAACCAGGCAGAGGGCCTTCTCGGTAGTGGCGCCCTCCCTGTAGAATGCCCTCCCACCAGATGTCAAAGAGAATAACAACTACCAGACTTTTAGAAGACATCTGAAGGCAGCCCTGTTTAGGGAAGCTTTTAATGTTTGATGTATTACAGTATTTTAATATTTTGCTGGGAGCTGCCCGGAGTGGCTGGGGAAGCCCAGCCAGATGGGCGGGGTATAAATAATAAATTATTATTATTATTATTATTATTATTATTATTATTATTATTATTATTATTGTCTCTTTGGGTAATTACTTTCATCCCATGTGTCACATCTTGTTCGTTAAAGGCGCTGGCTGTTTCTGGAGCCCATTTCAAAGCTCATCTTTCCTGCTAATGCAAATCTTGAAATCACCTTTTCTTTCCTTAGCTGTGGCGGATTATATCCAATTAGGTTCTGTGTGACACTGTGTGCAATTGGATGTCAAGATCATATCCCGCTTTCTGCTCAGATATAAATTGAGCTCCCAGGATGTGGACTTGGCCTTTTGGCCAAAGGCAATCCAGGTCAGGCGTATGACGAGCTCTGTGAAAGTCCAAATTGTACTGCAATATAGAAGAGCTGGGTTCAGAAGTTCAAAGCAGAATCCATGCCGCAAGATGACAGGGTGGAACTGCCAGAGCTAAGTGGAAAGCTGGTAGAGCAGAAACCAAACAAAGAGGGCAGGCAGACATAACATTTGCAGAGCTATGGCACTAGTTCAGAAGCACAGTTGCTCCATTCATTACAAATGTACCTTTTCCCATCTAAGGCCAGTCTCAGGAGAAAATAGCTCTGCAAGTTGGGCTACTGCAGTCAATGCTACAAAACCACCTCAGCCCATCAATCCTGAAACAGCATAATAAAAATGTTTCCTTTTTTTTCCAATAAGGCGAAGCGTGAATGTGGATAGTGTCATTATACAGTTTAGTCACTAGGTGGCCCTAGACTTAGCTGTATCTCGAGAAGTTGGGAGTTGTCTGTGTCTGTTCTGTTCCTGAGAGAGACAATAATGAGGTTAAGGACTAGACCCTACACAAATCCAGAGTGGAGTCCCTAAGATGGTTGGATAGCACCTTGTATTCCTCCTCCTGGCGATTCCTGAAGCCAAGCTGGTGCCAAACATATTGTTCTGCTTTCCTCTAAAGCCTGAGGAATGGCTAAGGGAGCTGGGCATGTTTAGCCTGGAGAAGAGGAGGTTAAGGGGTGATATGATAGCCATGTTCAAATATATAAAAGGATGTCACATAGAGGAGGGAGAAAGGTTGTTTTCTCAACCGCTCCAGAGAAGCGGACACGGAGCAATGGTTCCAAACTACAAGAAAGAAGATTCCACCTAAACATTAGGAAGAACTTCCTGACAGTAAGAGCTGTTCGACAGTGGAATTTGCTGCCAAGGAGTGTGGTGGAGTCTCCTTCTTTGGAGGTCTTTAAGCAGAGGCTTGACAACCATATGTCAGGAGTGCTCTGATGGTGTTTCCTGCTTGGCAGGGGGTTGGACTCGATGGCCCTTGTGGTCTCTTCTAATTCTATGATTCTATGATTCTATGATTCTATATCAGCAAAGCCGAGATGGGGGTCTTCTTATCTGGGCAGCCCAGGACCTCTACACACATTGCCCAGACTTGTGCTCTAGGGAGGTCACTTTGGTGCAGCTAACAAACACACCATTGTCTCTCGAGACAGATGGATGCCAACATTCTGATTTGTTTGTGAGGTCCAGTCCATTTCCACATTATTTTTCTTGTCACAGATAACTCTGATCTTTGGGGGGGGGGTGCACAGGTTTCTTGCACTAGATCTCCTAAGAGATGATATTGTGCAACCTGAAGTTGCCGGTATGTGATTGACTCCAAAAATAGCCAAAGTGCTGCCTAATGGGTTTGCTGAGTGAGTAGGGGTTGGAATCCGTATCTCCCCTCCCCACCACTGCCCCAGTTGCCGGTGTGGTCTAAACCACCAAACCTCTTGGGCTTGCTGATTGGAAGGTCGGCGGTTCAAATCCCCACGACGGGGTGAGCTCCCATTGCTCTGTCCCAGCTCCTGCCAACGTGGTAGTTCGAAAGCACACCAGTGCAAGTAGATAAATAGGTACCGTTGCAGCAGGAAGGTAATTGATATTTCTGTGCGCTCTGGTTTCTGTCGTGGTGTCCCGTTGTGCCAAATGCTGTTTAGTCATGCAGGCTACATGACCCAGAAAGCTGTCTGTGGACAAAGACCGGTTTCCTTGGCCTGAAAGTGAGATGAGTGCCACAACCCCATAGTTGCAGACTTAACCATCCAGGGGTCTTCTACCTTTTTATCTTTTTTACCCCCATTTTACCACACTACAGTGGATTTTGATATACTTATTAGTGATCGTAAGTTCACAACTGAATGAAATGAGGACCCAAGGTTCCCATATCTCTCCATAATCAAGTCCCCATAATGCTTATTTAAACCCTGCTTGCATCCTTATCTGGGTGGGAGAATTGCTGGGGGGGGGTTTATTCTACCCCCCCCAAAAAAATATTGAGTATTGCAGTTGTAGAGTGCTGTCTGCTGTGTTTGCTGCCATAGTCATCCTAGAGAGGAAGAGACAAGAGTAGGTTTTGCCAGGGGAAAATATTTATAGTGCGCTTTTCTAAGATTTCTACCTGCAAAGGTTCCCGGCATGCAAACTAAACTTGGGGTATCCACACCAGCTCTCTTTGGCCTAGAACCCTGACCTCTTGGTCCCACTTTGCTGAGGAAACAGAGGTGCAAAAGGAAACTCGGCATGCAAAAGTTACCCCAGAGTTATGATGATATTATGTGCACTCCCCCCCCCCCCCCAGGAAGGGTTTGGAATCCCAGTGTTTGTGTTAGTGTAGTAATGAATACAAACTGCAGAGAGAGAACACAATCTATTTCTATTAGCAACAGTTGTCACAGCATGAATGTTATGCCAGGAGAATGATGATAAATTGCGTTGTTATTGTGGTGCCCGCCACAGAATGCCAGTTTCTCTTCACATCACAGAGTTACGAAAGCAACTCTTCCAAGATCTCACAGTTAATGCCAGACTGTTGTCTCTCGGTTGGACTGCATTGCACCTGAAAAGGGAGGGTGGACTTACATAGACATGTGTCTCAGCATTGGAATAAGCCGAGGGCACTCAACCACTCCTCACCAGGACCCAGAGCAAACAGTTGTGGATGTTTCAGGGTCATAGCTGTCCAACTTACCGATTTGAAAATAAGGGACCAGCAGCCTCAAAAATAAGGGATCAGCAGCCAAAATAAGGGATTTTCCGGGCACAGGTATGTTCAACTTCTGAGCCAAAGGCAGAAAGCCAGCCAGCAGCCAAACAAAGCCTCAAGCGGTGGTTCCCACAGTGCAGCAACCCGGCAAAGGGGATGCAGCAAGGAAAACCACCATCACCTCTCCGCTGGGAAGCGCTGAGCAAAGGCAAGTCCCTAGGCAACGCGGCCGATTTGATCACCACAAGGCATGCAAGCTCCACCCCCCAGTCGTTCTTAGACTCCTTGTTGGGTGAGCAACGCAGCCAAGCAACACAGTTGGAGCCTCCCTCCTCCCTGGCCGGCAGGGAGGGAGGGAGGGAGAGGAGCTGCTTCCTTTGAAACCCGGGAAATTTAAGGGACATCATCAATAAGGGACAGCAGCGGGACACAGTGCTGGGATAAGGGAGTTTCCCGCCAAATAAGGGACGGTTGACACCTATGTTCAGGGTACCACTGAAGCAGGGGTCCCCAAACTAAGGCCTGCGGGCCAGATAAGGCCCGAGGGACTTGTTTATCCAGCCCACGGCAACCCCCGCCGCCCACTGCCGCCGCCCACTGCCGCCGCCCGCTCTTACCAGCACTGCGCTGTGTGGCTGCCCACTTCTGGGTCGGAGGAGCACTGGAAATCGCTTGCGCACATGCGCAATCATTATTTCCGGTGCACATCCAGATTGGAGGAGGCCCGTGCACATGCGCACAAGCTATTTCCGGTGCTCCTCTGACCTGGAAGTGCACCAGAAATAGCGTGTACACATGCGTATGGGCACGCGCTTCCCCGCCCTCCAGCCCGCCGCACGATGGGCGCAGGAGACACTGGCCCGAGACGTGGTAAGTTTGCTGACCCCTGCAAGGGATGACAAATTCTTGCCACTCAGAGGGACTGTTCCAGCTCAGAATCAAAAAAACCAGTGCAGGGGGCAGCCCTAGACATTTTGCTGCCTTAGGCGGAATAGCAGACAGCCGCCCCAAGTCTAGTGTTCTCTGTTTAAATGATGAGTGAGTCAGAGGAGTTGAATAATAGGAAGTTTATTACAGAACTATGTACAACAGGTCTCCTCTCCAGTAGCTGCGGTCTCACTCTGCTCCTGGCTCCGCCTCCTGCTTGGGCATAACCTCGTAGACACAGGAGGTGCCCTTAAAGGAATACTCAACATCAACTTTGTTGGACTGGTCATGTTGTACGGATGCCTGATTATTGTCTTCCAAAGCAACTACAGTGGTACCTCTAGTTACAAACTTAATTCGTTCCGGAGGTCCATTCTTAACCTGAAACTGTTCTTAACTAAAGGTGTGCTTTTGCTAATGGGGCCTCTTGCTGCCACTGCGCCTGCTGCTGCATGATTTCCATTCTCATCCTGGGGCAAAGTTCTCAACTTGAGGTAACTCTTCCAGGTTAGTGGAGTTTGTAACCTGAGGCATTTGTAACTTGAGGTACCACTGTACTCTATTCCGAACTTAAAAATGGAAAGCGTCATGCTGGTGATCAACAAAAGAGGTTTAAAGACTCTCTCAAGGCAAATCTAAAAAAAGTAGTATAAACACAGACAACTGGGAAACGCTGGCCTGCGAGCGCTCCAATTGGAGAACAGCCTTTACCAAAGGTGTCATGGGCTTTGAAGACACTCAAACTCAGGACGGAAAGGAGAAACGTGCTAAGAGGAAGGCATGCTTGGCAAACCCTCACCGTGATCAACTCCCACCCGAAAACCTATGTCCCTACTGTGGAAGGATGTGTGGATCGAGAACTGGCCTCCACAGTCACTTACGGACTCATTTTCAAAACCATGTTCACTGGTGATCTTTGCCTGTTCCAGTACATCGGCATTCGTTCGCCTGTCTTCCCAAGTGATGTGTAGAAATGTTTTGGAGACACCATTGATGGAATCTTTCGATTACTTCAGGAAACACAAGTTAGCATAGCTGGATGCTGTGGATGAAGTGAATGTCTAATGTGGCCCCAAAGCCTTGCTTTGGATTTCTAAACCCTATGCGGTATTATGGGCAGGGCCTTTTCCATGATGGCCCCGCACCCTGCGAAATGCTCTTCCAAGTGAGATCATGCTGTGCTTTTCTAGGCATTTGGTTAAAACACAGCTGCTTGGAAACATTTGGCTGAATTTTCCCCAGATTCTTCATTTTCATACCGTTCCCTTTATAGTTGGGCTTTATGACATGATGCTTGTAACGTATTACAAAGCTACAAAGTTATTACAAAAAGAGAGAGCAAGGTACATGCTTTTTCTTTCTTTCCTGACCAAGTGACTGAATTGTGGTACCTGGAAACAGTCTGGCCATTTGCCCTTCATGTGACCCAGACGGCCTATGGCATAAATCTCTTCTTTCCTCCGATGTTCCTCCGAAAGCGTTACGTCTTGTGGAATAAGCAGAACCTGTGGATATAATTTATTTAGGCTTCTGATAAAGTTCCTCGCACACAGCCATTAAGAAAATGAAGTAACTCTGGAGTGGGAGTTTAAAAGTCCGCTGAGGGATTAGGGGCTGGTTAAGAGATTGGAGGGAAAGGCTGGGAATAGTCCGAGATTGGAAAGAGACTCATAATGAGCTAAGCCGCCTGTGGGATCAGATTGAGGAATGCTGATGCTCAGTAACAGTAATAACCTGTTAGACAGAATGACTGGTGAGCTGGCAAATTTTTGCTGATGACGTGAAGTTATCTAGGTTACATTAAACTGGGGGAGATTTTGAGGAAATCCCAGAAGGCTGGATGGAGCAAAAGCAGGCAAGTTGACAAACTAAGGAAAGGAACCTTTGGCAAAAGGGGAAATATATTGGTATTATGATTTTCCCAGGGGGGAGGGAAGATATGGTCAACTGTTTGTGCAGAGCAGTGCTGAGCCAGAACTATCCATTCCTGTTGCCACTGAAAATCTCTTTTACAACACTGACATTTGACCCCCGACAGACCCAAATGTTTTCCCCAGGATGTAAATGGCCGCTGGAAATGTAATCTGGTCAGTGCAAATCCATTTCATCTTCGATGCCCTGCAGCACAAAAATATCAGGATATGGATATGGAGAGACAGATGCTTTTATATAGTAATTGTTGTTCAGATTATTGGGAGGGGGGGGAATTAAGAGACAGGGAATTTGTACCAAACCTATTTGTTTCATGGCTAAAGTTGTTTTATCGTGATGTTGAAAAGCAAGAACAGTACGAGACTGAAAATAAAAGTTTTCAAAATAACCTTTCCCCCTTTTTTTGTTAAATAATTTTTTTTCCACAATTTAATTCCACGTTCAGTAAAAAAGAACATTTTTAACCCCCCTCCCATCCCCATGTATAGCAATATCTTTTCAAAACCTTTTCTTTGAGATTCCAGGAATCTCCAGACTTCCCTCCATCCCCTCTTCTGGTTCTTTATAGAAACAAAATTCTCTTACATTTCCATATCCATTTACCCAATTTTCTAATAATTACACATAGTTAATCCTAACTTACTAACACTTCAAATCATTTACCATTATTTAACACAGATGTCATCAGAACAACCTTTTCAAGACATTTTCCAAGGGATCATTATCAGCCTGTATAACTGTCAAGTGCTTGTTGTAAGATGTGGGATTTATCTTTAGAATATATATATATATATTTTCACTGTACCACATCGTATACATTATATAATTACAAATATATTATTTAAAATAAAAGCTGTCTGGTATTCCAGAAGCCCTCTTGAATTTTTCCCAGTGTTTCATCTGAGTCCTGGACACAGACCACTTCTCATGGGGAGGGAACGCATTGCAAGAAGCCCCAGGAGGCCATTTATTTATTTCATTAAATTTATACATTGCTTGATTTAAAAACAAACAAACCCCTCAAAGTGGTTTACAAAAATGTTCACAGTTTTATGGGCTGCAGGGAACTGTGCTGTCCCTGACCGAAGCCTAAGAAACTCCCAAACCAAACTAAGCCTATTTTAGTTCCTGTGTAAAACCCCACCATCTGCCCATGTGACTGGGGGTGGGTCTACACATGGGGAGGGGGGGAACCCGCTATAAATAAGTCAGAAATTAAATTGTTGTAACAAAAGGGGTGGGGGAACCGCTGCGGAAAATGGCAAAGACATTTTGCTTGCTCTCCAGTGCCATCTGGTGTTGCATTTTTATAACGCATTCAAAACACCTTTTTTGACTATAATGTAGCTGAGTCCAGAATGTGGGCCTGCAAAAGAATATAAACAACAAATATGTGCAGTACTGTAAAGAAGAATGCAATTTGTGCTGGTGCATAAAGTAACAACAGAAAAAAATAAACAGATTTTGCATTGGTCTTTTGTGGTGAAATATTGAGTTGTATTCAACTCAAAATAAATCTATTGAAATTAACCAACTTAAGCTATTCATGCTGATTAACTTCAACAGGTCTACTCTGAGTAGGGCCAGCAATGAATACCATGCATTGTCCCCTCTTAAGCCCCTGTAGTACTTTCTGGACTGTATTCAGAAAGCTTTACTCCCTGACTGCATTATCAACCAAATTTGGAAATGTGATGGAGCTGGCTCACTTTTTAAAATTCTGCTATATGGAGTCACTGATTTCATCATTCAAATCGTGTACATGCAAAATTAAAGTCTTCCTTCCTGTGCATCTTCCTGTTTGATTCCTTATACGCATGACTCCATGCTGTAACAGAAACAAACTTCCAGAGTTCAAAGCGGTGCATCGGGTTTCCTTAATTACTGGGCAGCTTTTGGCTGCTCAATAATAAGCAGGTTGTGCTGTAATTGGTGTGGTGTATCACCGAACAGTCACTGAAAGGCAACATGTTGTAATTATACATTTATGAGAAATGTCATTGGCTTATCGCACCAAGGAGAGATAACATCTCCTTGTGTTATGCGCTGTTAATGTGGGAGCAAGTAACAAGCCTAGGCCACACAAGTATTCTCTTCCCATGATTTTCAGGCTGTTATCCGTTTTTAGATGTTTCAGAAGCAAGACTGTGCGCATATACTTTTATTGACCCTCCAGAAGCTAGAACAGGGACTATGAACGCTGAGTGATTCCCCCCCCCCCCCAGTAGTTTGGCAAAGGTGTCTGATGCCCAATTGTTTAATAGTAGTAGCAATGGCAAAATGGCATAATTTCCCATCTAAATTAGGCTGAAGAAATGTCGAACGCTAACCAGGGATGGATCTACACAAAGGGGGGAAAACGCTATAAATAACTAATAAATTAAAATGTTATAACAAAAGAAAAAGATCTCTATGGGAAATCGTGTAGAAAAGTTTTGTGCTCTACAGTGCCATCTGGTGTTGCATGTTTGTAATGCTTTTTAGATTCTGTTCTGTGTTGTTGTTTTTCCTAATGTAGCTGAATCCAGGAGTGGGTTTTTCAGTGCAAGACTGTGAGCATAGTTCAGCCCCAGGAACCAAAGGTGCTCAAAGCTACCCTGTTCTTTAATTCTAACTGTATATCTTTGACCAGGGCCAGATTTAGGTTTGATGAGGTCCTAAGCCACAGAGCCTAGAACTTGCTGATCAGAAGGTCGGTGGTTCGAATCCCCGCAACGGGGTGAGCTCCCATTGCTGGTCCCTGCTCCTGCCAACCTAGCAGTTTGAAAGCACGTCAAGTAGATAAATAGGTACCGTTCCGGCGGGAAGATAAACGGTGTTTCCGTGCGCTGCTCTGGTTCGCCAGAAGCGGCTTAGTCATGCTGGCCACATGACCCAGAAGCTGTCTGTGGACAAACGCTGGCTCCCTCGGCCCATAGAGCGAGATGAGCGCCGCAACCCCAGAGTTGGTCACGACTGGACCTAATGGTCAGGGGTACCTTTACGTTTACCTTTAAGCTACCGAAGGTAATGGAGCCCTTTATATGTCCAGCTGTCCTTTGTTGACAACAAATTGTCACTTTTTTGTGTTGAATATATGCTATATGGTAATTTATGGACTTAATAGGTATCTAAAGTTATTTGCACATGCAGAATGTAGACGCCCTATATATAGAAATGAGCAAACCAGTGATGTTTTAAGGAGCAGGCTAGCAGGCGGGGTCCACGACTTACATCATAGGAGCCTACACGACACAAAACACTGTTGCTGTATGTAGGTTTTATTTTATTTGTTTTTTATCTTCTGTTTTGGAAATGTACATCCAGGTGTTTTTTTCCTTTAAATTTTTAGGGGCCCCCAAGCTTGTTTAAAGGTAAAGGGACCCCTGACCATTAGGTCGTGACCGACTCTGGGGTTGCGGCGCTCATCTCGCTTTATTGGCCGAGGGAGCTGGCATACAGCTTCTGGGTCATGTGGCCAGCATGACTAAGCCGCTTCTGGCGAACCAGAGCAGCACACGGAAACGCCGTTTACCTTCCTGCCAGAGCGGTACCTATTTATCTACTTGCACTTTGATGTGCTTTCGAACTGCTAGGTTGGCAGGAGATAGCTTGTTTAGCTTATACATAAATCCGGCACAGCACCGTCTTTGGCACTTGGCTCTGGATGGCTTCTAGTAATAAACTAGAATAAAAATATTACTGGCTTCTGGTAATAAACAAAGTAGACCCATGCGGTGGGAAACAATGCAACCAGAACATCTCCCATCCATTCCTTGCCAAGTCCTGCTGTTGCCCCATCTCTCTCCTTCCACAAGTATTGCACAGCAGGCAAAAGAGGGAGGCGAAAGGTGACAAGACCAGTGACAAAATAGTTTGCAAATGCATCTGGGGAATTGAAAAGGTGTAGGCACACTCCCTGGGTCTTGACCCGGCAGCCCTGTGATTCAATACATTCAATATAGCACACTGCCTGCGTGCCATTAATATAGAAGAGCTTCCACGTATTTCTTCCACCTTCAAATGGTAGTTCCTTTAAGCCCATGTACAAGAAAATCAGCAGCCACAGAGCTGAGCACAGGACAAATCTGAACTTTCTTGAGTTGTGTTTAGATGCTGCCCAAAAAGACAACAAGTGGTGGGCAGAACATTTGCTGAAAATTAAATAAATGAAGCAAATGTCCCAAAGCAGCCTTTTTTCAGGGGAAAAAAATGATGCCAAATTTTAACCACATAAAACAGGCAACACTCATAGTGCAGTGCCAAGTCCTGATCTCAGATTTTGCAAGCCGTGCCAATCTTTATTACATGTTCTCTGCATCTGTAGGCTTCTTTATGTTGTATATGGCGGTCTACACACTCCTCTGAGCCTCTTTCTGCCGGCTGTTTGGCCTTAGCAATATCCAAAGTACTGCAATGAACTGACAAGGTAAGACACAGTACAAAACTTCCCTGCAGTTTTAAAAAAATCTGATTTTTATTTTTTATTTTTTTGCACCAGGCTCCCACTGGCTGTGTGTAAATCCAAACAGCGTGATATTTTCAGGATTAAGTCAAAGTATTTTGACGTGCTGTCTTTGTGTATGTAATTACTCTTTCTAAATTCTCTCTTGCATGAAGGTAGTCGTGGTTCAGATTGATTAACCTTGGCTGTGGACTGTGAAGGCAGCTCCTTTCGCATTTGCCTTGAAGTTTCAGATATCCAAACCATTCTTGGGCTTTTGCTTCTTCTCCCATCTCTGCTGCTAAGAGTGGATGGAGAAACTCAGCGAGCACTTAAGCAGCCGGCGGTGCAGTCAATAATCACTTGGCATGAAAGCAGCAGCTGAGCAAGCAATGGGGAGTGCGGGGAGCTACCAACCCCACAAAGGGTTAAAATGCACTTGTGAAAATGAGCCACTGTAATCAAATACCAAACTGAGGCCTAATGGAACATAGGGAGCAGCATTATACTGAATTAGACCTTAGTTAGTTAGGAGCCAAAGACAGGAGTGCCTGGCGTGCTGTGGTCCATGGGATCACGAAGAGTCGGACATGACTAAACAAACAAAGTTGGGAGCCAACTACTAAGGACCGAAATCCCTTCAGACTTCCCAATAAAATATTTGAAGCCCCAACTCCAGTTGATGGGCATTGCCATTCAAATGATGTGCCTTGTGCTGATGAAGAAGAAGAATATGGATGTGTGTGTGTGTGTGTACCAGTTGATTAATGGGTATTAAAGCCCTATGCAAAAACACTCTTTGAAGCAACTCCATGGTTCTCCTTTAAGTGAGGGGGCAAATGAGGGCTGCTTCAAAGAGCGCTTTTGCACAGGGCTTTAAGACAGTCCCCATACTCCCACTTAGGCCCTCAGAGCCTCAAACAGGAGCACAGCAGCTGTCTTAAAGCCCTTTGCAAACAACAAAAGAACTTTGGCATCACTGCAGTTTCCCAAGTGATGGATGGGGCTGGGCCACTCACCTGTCAATCACTGTGATCTCATAATGCTGTCATGCGATTGACATGTGGGTATAGACTCCCACCAGTACACTTTGGCCGGCGGGGTCAATCCTGATACAGATCTACCCCATGGAGCTAATTTCTGTTTAACAGACCACCAGTTGTCTTGTGCTTGACCACCATTCATTATTACCTGTACTAACCACCAGGAATGCAGACAGAGAATGCAAGACCTCACAACAGAATAGTTAGGGTAAGCCAGCAGTGGTCAACGTCTGGACTGTGAGCCAAATTGAGGCTGCCTGGCATCCCATTTGGCCTGCCCATTTGGCATATTTAGTTCCTTTCACCTACATGTGGTAAACGGATCAGGATGTTAAGGTCAGGAACGGGGATCACACTCCTTATAGGGAAGCTGTTTTAGAAGAAGTAGAAGAAGAAAAGGAAGAGGAAGAGGAGGAGGAGGAGGAGGAGGAGGAGAAGGAGGAGTTTGGATTTGATATCCCGTTTTATCACTATCCGGAGTCTCAAAGCGGCTAACAATCTCCTTTCCCTTCCTCCCCCACAACAAACACTCTGTGAGGTGAGTGGGGCTGAGAGACTTCAAAGAAGTGTGACCAGCCCAAGGTCACCCAGCAGCTGTGTGTGGAGGAGCGGAGACGCGAACCCGGTTCACCAGATTACGAGTCTACCGCTCTTAACCACTACACCACACTGGCTCTGTGATAGATTATGTGGGGGAGGGCTTACCTGCCCACCCCTCATGTCATAGCATGGGGGGACCATAGGGGAGGTTGCCCAGGGCACAAAATTGTTAGGGGCGCAAAATACAGCTAGGCACGTCTATCGCTGGACTACGTTGAAAAAAGCTTCTCCCTGTCAACCAGGAAGTGACCTCTCCAGACAACAGAATGACTCTCCGTTTCTTATCTCTGTGGCTGCGATCCCCTGGGTGACACAGATGTCCTTAGGCATACTTCATCCGTTTCCCTCCCACTCACCCACACTCTGTGTGGCCCCGGGCACTGGCAATGCATGCTATGCCACTCCCCCTCTCCCATATTTCATTCAAGTTGGCACACCTGCACCTAGCTTTATATCATTCACACTGACTAGAATCAGCTAGCCAGATTGTCAGACAGGGTCTCTTCCAGCCCCATGAGTATAATAGGACTTGTTCTGAATAAGATAAGAAACATGGGGAGCTGCCTTTCACACCATCAGCACATCTAGCTCAACATCTGGTGACTGGGAGTGGCCGCCAAGACCATATAACAGTGGTCCTGAAAGACTTACATTGGCTCCCAGTATGTTTCCAAGCACAATTAAAAGTGCTGATTCTGACCTTTAAGACCTAAACAACCTGGGCCCAGTATACCTGAAGGAGCGTCTCCACCCCCATCATTCAGCCTGGACACTGAGGCCCAGCTCTGAGGCCCTTCTGGTGGTTCCCTCCCTGCAAGAAGTGAGGTTACAGAGAACCAGGCAGAGGGCCTTCTCGGTAGTGGCGCCCACCCTGTGGAACGCCCTCCCATCAGATGTCAAGGAAATAAACAACTACAATGGTATCTCGGGTTAAGTACTTAATTCATTCCGGAGGTCCGTTCCTAACCTGGAACTGTTCTTAACCTGAAGCACCACTTTAGCTAATGGGGCCTCCCGCTGCCGCCGCGCCACCAGAGCATGATTTCTGTTCTCATTCTGAAGCAAAGTTCTCAACCCGAGGTAATATTTCTGGGTTAGCGGAGTTTGTAACATGAAGCGCATGTAACCCGAGGTACCACTGTATCTGACTTTTAGGAGACATCTGAAGTCAGCCCTGTTTAGGGATTTTTTAAATGTTTGGTGTTTTATTGTGTTTTTGGTGTTCTGCTAGGAGCCATCCAGAGTGGCTGGGGAAGCCCAGCCAGATGAGTGGGGTATAAATAATAAAGTATTATTATTATTATTATTATTATTATTATTATTATTATTATTATTATTTCTATTTCTATTTCAAACAGGGAGTCTCTCCCATTCTTACCTAGAATGCTAAGGACAGAGCCTCAGGCCTTCTGTGTGGAAGTTGGATCCACTTCCCTTATCACTTTCCCCTAAAGGGTGATGCTGGAATAACATTGTTAGCTGCATACTTTAAAAACAGCAACAGATGTCACATAGAATTGTGGAGCTGTTGGAAGGGACTCCAAGGGTCAACAACCCCCTGCAATTTTGGATTTAAACACAGTATAAGGAGTCTCAGTGGGAGTATATTGTATTTAAAATTGGGGTATCAGAGTTTTTAGGGGGCTAACCAGGTTGGGATAGCTGGGATAGCAGGCTTGTTATTTTTTGAATGTCTTGTGTAGATTTTTCAGTTTCGTTGTTCTGTATGGGACAATGACAATAAAGATATCGTATCGTATCACAATGCTGGAATCCTTCCCACAGCCATCCCTGGGTGGGCCTGAACCACCAACCTTCTGGTTAACAGCCAGATACACTGACCGGTTGCGCCACCGGGGCAGTTAAAGGATTCGGCAGCAGTGGGGTGTTTAGTTTATTTCTCCAAAGGGGAAAGCACCTAGATGCCCAGGCATTTTGTACAATCTCAAAGGCGCTTTGTTATACAATGTATTGCTTCATACTCATGTTCTTTCTTTTTAAGGGCATGGCCCAAGATGCGAACAGTGATGCTAAATGGGCACAGTTCATGGAGAGGAGGGGTGGGGCTACAACACAAAGACTAGAGTCACCTGCAAGAGATGTGTACACACACACACACACACACACACACACACACACACACCTGAAAGGTTAAGACCGAGAAGGGAGAGATTTGAGGATTAAAACACAAGAGTCTTGGAAGAGCTCTTGAGTCTTCTGACAGTGCCTGTTTGACCAGACCAACACGGGGCTGGTTGTTACTGGATTGCACAACTTTGCTGTTGCTTGCCAACTGCTGGCATGAGACGGATTGCTCTACCTACCGTGTGATTTGTAGCCACAGCTGTCATGTTCAGCCTATGCTTCTGACTTTGAGTTGGTGCAAGCATTATTTCAGGAGGGGAAAATGACCTTTGGAAAACTTAGGAGAGCAGTAAACTTGCTCAGCTACGAGGACAGCAGCTTATTTGTTTATTTATTTAACTTTTCAAGTTTATGCATTTCGCTAATTTGACAATCATTTTGACATTTCAAAACTTGACTTCCTTCCCCCGCTTTCTGCAGTTCCTTAAATTTATTTTTCATATCTTCTGCATATCCAAATTAACTTCATTTGCTCATTTATTCATCTTCTTTAAATATATACGCTTATGAAACTGCAGGTTAATACAATAATGCTGCCAATGTTCTTATCTGTCAAGGAAATAAACAACTATCTGAGTTTTAGAAGACATTTGAAGGCAGCCCTGTTTAGGGAAGGTTTTAATGTTTGAAGTTTTATTCTGTTTTTAGTCCTCTGTTGGGAGCTGCCCAGAGTGGCTGGGGAAGCCCAGCCAGCTGGGTGGGGTATTTTATTATTTATACAATAAAATTATTATTGTTGTTGTTGTTGTTATCCGTTTACAATTTATCTGTAAATATTCAATAAACTATTTCCATTCTTTTATAAAAAGTTTGTTATCTTGATTTCTTATTCTTCCGGTAAGTTTTGCCATTTCTGCATATTCCATAAGTTTTTGTATCCATTCTTCCTCTGCTGGGACTTCTGCTTCTTTTCAGTTTTGGGGCAAGTAACATTCTTGCCGCTGTAGTTGCATACATGAATAAGTTTCTATACAGTTTAGGTAGTTCGAGACAGCAACTCTTCTGATCATAGAAGATCGCAGCAGTTACTGCGGTTCAAAACAAACAACTTTTTTTATGATTGAAGAAGCCCAGCTCAAAACATTATCCGTTCTTCAGTCAATACGCAGCTCTACTGAGCAGGCCAGGCGTCTGTGCACAAGCACTTATTTACAAAGGTAAGCTGCGATAAACCACAGCGGCACATGCCTGAGGAATTCAGTCTTTGCACATTCCTGTACAAACTAGCCTGATCCGCATCTCCTGGACCGAGGTGCAGATCAGAACATTGTTACCCTCTGACTTTTGCACTCCCCATGCCAAAATAAATCAAAATGCATTTGAAAATGCATATTTTGAAAGAACATCAGTTTAGCAATGCATTTTTAATTTAATTTAATTTAAATGCATTGATTTTTTGGGGGGGTGCAAATTATGTTTTTGAAGTATAAATTAAGGTGGAAACAGGATGGAAGGGATTTATGAATGAACACAGGCAAAAGTGACACAGGCTGAAAAGAGACAGATTCATTCATCCCTATGGCAGCTCTTAGATTCAGAAGCTTTGCAGCTAATCAAAAAGCCTGGCTCACGCATGCAACTTGATGTCACCACCATCAAGGTACTTCTTGCAGGTGTGGCTGAGCCATTGCAGCAACACCACTGACAGCATTTTCATGTGACCCGGCTCTGTCACCACAGTCACAAAGCTTTTCAGTAGGATAAGTTTACAAAGTCAGCTGCTGGTTACTAAGTCAACAGTAGTGAAATATAGGACAGCCAAGTGATGTGCAATGTATGATTGAATCATCCTGCCCTTATTTTACTGTGCAATATGGGAATTTCATTTGCCCTGCCTTTTTAAAAATCCAACCGTTCACCTTGCAGCTCATGTAAAAAAAGTTCATTTATCCCCTTCAGTGTTGGGTGGCGCTGTGGGTTAAACCACAGAGCCTAGGACTTGCCCATCAGAAGGACGGCGGTTCGAATCCCCATGACGGGGTGAGCTCCTGTTGCTCGGTCCCTGCTCCTGCCAACCTAGCAGTTCGAAAGCACGTCAAAGTGCAAGTAGATAAATAGGTACCATTCCGGTGGGAAGGTAAACGGTGTTTCCGTGCGCTGCTCTGGTTCGCCAGAAGCGGCTTAGTCATGCTGGCCACATGACCCAGAAGCTGTACGCCGGCTCCTTCAGCCAATAAAGCGAGATGAGCGCCGCAACCCCAGAGTCAGCCACAACTGGACCTAATGGTCAGGGGTCCCTTTACCTTTTTATCCATTAGCTACAGCTTGTAGGTAGGTAGCTGAGATTATGCACATTAAGTGCTTTGCTTGGAATATGCTATATAAATACCATAGATTATTAGAACTCTGCTAACACATTAGATGCAAAACAAGAAAAAATCCAAAGGGAAGCTGAATTTCTAGCCATATACTAATGCTTTCTTCTGGGAAAACAATGATCCTGCGGAATCCTTCTATCAGTTCCATAAATTGCCCAAGAAATTAACTCTTTGGTTTCTTTGGGTGTGATCAAGCCCAAAATGAAGCATTTATTAAGCCCCACTGGTTGTCAGGAGAGAGTTAAGTATGTGTCTAAATCTCTCCCAATAAGATTGAAAAGCTTTTCATGTTGGCTGGAAGGAGCTCTTTGTGACCTGCCAACTTTTTTTGTTCCTCCTACAGTAACACCTACAAGTTTTCAGCTGGAGCCAAAGCTTTATTGTCCTGCAGCAGCAGAGAGCAATTCATTCTTGGCTGTCTCTAAACTCTTAATTGAAATGCAGCTCAAACTGAATGGGGATTATGGGTGGATTCCCTCCGTTCAAAAAAAAAAAAAAAAAAAGAAAGAAAAAAGAATTGTCTTCCTTTTGGTGCTATAGCAATTGTTTGATGTTTACACATTGACACTTCAGCAAATGTTTGGATTAAGTGTTGTATTCCTGTTTAACACCCTAGCTGGGGGTAGCGGGGTAGAATTCATTCTTCGGATGCCTGATAGCCTTAGTTCTCACCTTGTTAACTTTCAAAAGGGTTGCTGCTGTCTCTTTCAGGAGAGCCAGAATCCTGGAGCTCCTTAAAGATTAACACACATTATTGTGGCTTTTGTAAGCTAAAAGCAATTTCAACTGCTTTGATCTTTTTCTAAACTGCTTTGAGGGTGGTTGTTGTTGTTTTCTAATCAAGTGGTATATACATTTTATTCGATAAATAAATTAGATGGTCACTGTGAGAATGGGATGCTGGACTAGATGGACCATTGACCCAATCTAGCAGGCTCTTCTTACTTTCTTAACACACAATTCCACATTCTTGATCTGTCTATTTCAAGCCTTCTTGCTGAGTGCTAGTAGTAAAACAGATAGTAATGTACAAATTATAATGTAAAGTGAGATGCGTTTTCAAGATGAGGCTGGAATCCTATGAGTACATTTATTGAATACATATCGGATACAGTTGGATACATATAGAAAAGTACAACATTTGAGGAAAAATACATTTGAGTAGAAAAATACCCATTCAGATACATTCTTGATACATTCTAAAAGTCAGTGAGAAGGATACAGCAAAAACAATACAATTAGATACAGTGAAAAATGATACATTCAGAAAAATACATTCTCCAAGGCACAGTTTACATTCTTGTAGGGTGTTAAGGCAGAATACTATATTTTGATATTGGTAGGGTCATTTTCCTTTATTCCCCTCTCTGACCCTGATTCTCTTACGACACATGCATTGGTTGGTTGCACTGTAAAGTGGTGGTGCTGTAAAAATTGGCATTATCCATGCAGTAAGCTTTCCATTCTTTTCCCCTGTAATGTTTAGGAACACTTATCTAAGGATATGATCGTGTTGTGAATTTTCCCACCTCCACTGCCCTGCTGTATATCTTCAGCAGAAGAAAAGGCTAAGGAGCAAACCCTACACAAATCTGGAGTGAAGTTCTGAAAATAGTTAGATGACGTCTGGTACGCTTCCTTCTGGCAACTACTGAAACCAAGCTCGTGCCAAACATATTTCTCTGCTTTCCTTTGGACCGAGAGAAGGGTCTTATTGTCTGGGCAGCAGAAGACCTCCAAAACCACTGCCCTGACTTGCGCCCTGGAGAGGTCACTTTGGTGCTGTTAACGCAGTGCTTTGACTTCACCCCTGAAGGCCCACTCCATTGTCTCTCAAGACAGATGGATGCCCACAACCGCTCCCGTGTCATTGGGCTACCATTGGATAAGCAAGAACACTTGTCATAGGTGTATTCCTAAATGTTAGTGGCATTCCTATGGAGCATCTATTGCATATCTCAGCCCTGGATATGCAACGGAGATGGAGACTCATCAACTTTCACCAGTGATAGCTGGCATAACCAGTGGAAAGAGAGTTGGGGGAGTTGTTGTTCAACAACATCTGGAAGGCCACACATTCCTGAGTCCTTTCACACAGCAATTAGGAGCTGTATTGATCACTTTCCTGACTTAATTTGTTAGGATTGCGCCATGAGTGTCATCCATGCTCTTCATTTTATTTTTTTTTAGTTTTTGCAGAGTTTTTGTTACAGCAGCTGACATTTTCATGCTTTAGTAAAGGTAAAGGGACCATTAGGTCCAGTCGTGACCGACTCTGGGGTTGCGGCGCTCATCTCACTTTATTGGCCAAGGGAGCCGGCGTATAGCTTCCAGGTCATGTGGCCAGCATAACTAAGCTGCTTCTGGTGAACCAGAGCAGCACACAGAAACACCGTTTACCTTCCTGCCGGAGTGGTACCTATTTATCTACTTGCACTTTGACGTGCTTTTGAACTGCTAGGTTGGCAGGAGCAGGGACCGAGCAACGGGAGCTCACCCGTCACGGGGATTCAAACCGCTGACCTTCTGATTGGCAAGTCCTAGGCTCTGTGGTTTAACCCACAGCACCACCCACGTTCATGCTTTAGTATAATTCCACAAAACCCTTTTCAAACAGAACCATGAACATATGCAGGGTTTTTAGGGCAGGGGTAGCAGATGTAGTTCTAAGCAGTTCCTTCTCCTGTTAGATACCTGTTAGGTTTCTGAGGTTTTAGAGTTGGTCTATTTTTACACCATCCCAAATAAAATAGTCCAGCGCAGTTCACATTACCCACTGCCCCAGGGCACAAAGTAACCTTTGCATCAAAGTCTGGTCTTGCACTGTTTTTCTGCCTATGTGTTGCTTTTTCTTCCGTTTTAAATATGCATGCCTTTTGGGTTTTCAGTTGCATTTCACGAAGTCTATCACTGCTGTGGTACACGATTAAAGAATACTCTCTCAGCAGCATTTGCCTAATTCCGTCAAGAGCTGGTATTTGTTAATTTCATTTTCAGGGCCAGAGAAAGCGCAAGAGATGATGGGAAGTAAGAGAGGGAATTGAAGGAGGCAAAATGAGCTCTAAAAGGAAAGCAACGTTGTTAGAGCAGCTTCTGAGTATTTTATGAGAGAGTAATGGTTTGAAAAGAGCACAAGCTAAACTGAGTGAGTGGCAGAAGAATGAGCATCCATTAGAAGCGATTGCAGGCAGAATTACCACCGAATTAAACTCAAGAAGCTTTTTCAAGGCAAAGGCCAGAGCTCGCTGCAGAAGAAGAGGATGGTGGAGGAAGACAAATGAACTGGGAGATGGCTACCAAGGCTCAACAAAAAATGCAAAAGGCATTTTAAAAAGTGGGGCACAGAGTTCATATGAAGAAACCAACACACAGGGGATGGGGAACCGCAGAAGACTGGAGAGTGAGTCAGTTGCAGTTCCTTTCTGATTATTGTTCCAGTTCAGAAACTGTTTTTCTACTAGCATTCCATTCTAAATGCTGGTCCCCTGTTTCTGCCAACGGTACACAAGTGCAGTTTTCACCATTCTTAAATTTGGTAAGAAAACACAACACCCTGAATCTGTTGACCTCTATACTCGCATTCCCAGTAGCTCAACTGCAACCTTCCTTCACTCTTGGGGGCAGTCCTGAAAGGCTAAATATACCCTTTGCCCTTCAGTTTTATGCCCCCTTGAATGGCCATTGCAGACATCACCAGCTGCATGCTCACCATACATTTAAAGCCCATTCTCCTGGTTCCTAATAATTCTGAGAACGTGTGCCGGGAATTGCAGATCTGTGAGTAGTAAACTACAGTTCCCGGGATTTTTTTTGGGGGGGAGGGTGCTTTACATTATTTGTTTATTGCATTTACACACCATCTTTTCCTCCAAGGTGGAGTGCATGGTTCTCTCCCCCCCCCCCATTTAATCCGTACAACAACCTTGTGATGTAGCTCAGCTGAGAGGAAGTTACTGACTCCAGACCATCCAGTGAGCTTCAAGGCCCAGAAGGGATTTGAAGCCTGGCTTCCCAAGGTCCTAGTCTGACAGTCTAACCACTGCACCACACTGGCCCTCAGTGCATGAAGGGTAAATAGCCAACATCGCTTTCCAGGCAAATCCAATTTTCTGCCAATGTGGTAAAGAGCGTTACCTGGCGGCTGATTAATATCATCTTTCAGGTGTGCTCAGTGCCGGATTTATGTATAGGCTAAGTAGGCTGAAGCCTAGGGCCTCTAAATTTAGGGGGCCTCGCCAGCCCTCCCGCTCCCCAGCAGGCGGTCTCCCTTCTCCCAAAATGTAAACCCAAGACTTCATGCAAGGGCAGGACAACGTGGGCCTAGCAACTATGAGACTCAGGGCTAGCCAGTGGGGCTCAGTTTGAAGCAGTGGCGTGCAACTTGATTATTATTTTTTTGTAGGGCCCCAGTTCACAGCCAAAGCCTGCAAAATCTTATAGATATAAATAAAATCCATCTAGATTGCCGTGGTGCAGGGGCCCCCTTAGGAGCGGCCCGCGGGGCCCAATTTGGCCCAGTTGCTCCAATTGCCTTAAGGTCAGCCCTGATGAGACTGTGCAGGGGTTGGACTGACAAGCCCTGCATCTTCTAGGTCCCTGGTGTAAACCCTCACTGTGATCAACTCCTGCCCAGAAACCTATGTGGAAGGACGTGTGGACTCCACAGCCACTTACGGACTCACTGTTAAAATTGTGTTTATGGAAGACAATCTTACTCAGCTACGAGTGATCGCCAAAGAAGAAGTATGTGCACTGCTCTGCATGCATGGAGAAAGCAAGGCCCCTTCCTGCTTAAAGTGCAGTGATACTCATCAGTATCCTGGGAGATTGAAATGTTCTCCTACTGGTTTCTCTGTCTTGTGATTCCTGAGAATTTCTCTGTCTGAATTTCTCTGTCTTGTGATTCCTGACAGAGAAACCAGTAGGAGAACATTTCAATCTCCCAGGACATTCTATACAAGATCTCAAAGTAGCTGTTTTACTACAAAGGAATTTCAGAAATAGACTGGAAAGAGAAGCTGCTGAATTACAACTTATCACCAAACTCAAAACAATGGAGAAACCTGGTCTGAACAAAGACCTTGGATTCTTATCTCATTATACATGACAAAGCCATTTTTCACCTTTTCACCCCTTGCTTTTTCCTGTAAGACCTATTGCAGTCGTTAAGAGTCGTCAACAGGCTCATCACAGCTATCTGCCAATCACCCATTCCCACTACCCTTCTGAGTAATACCCCTCCCCACCTTCTCACTATATAGAAGGGTCTGGAAACTTCTGTTTCAGTGTATCTGAAGAAGTGTGCATGCACACGAAAGCTCATACCAAGAATGGACTTAGTTGGTCTTTAAGGTGCTACTGGAAGGAATTTGTTTTGTTTTGACTATGGCAGACCAACACGGCTACCTATCTGTAACTGGATCTGTGAATCTGGGCAGAGGTTTTGGTGGTCACAGATGCTAGCCAATCAGTGTTGTATACATCCAACTTGGCAGAGTCAGTACTTTCAAGTTCAATGCCGGGAAAGAAATTGTTCATCTGAATATAGCACAGAAGCACAACTGCCAAAAGAGCAGGTTTACATTCCACCTCAGAGAGAGAGAGAGAGAGAGAGAGAGAGAGAGAGAGAGAGAGAGAGAGAGATCCCGGAGACCTGCAGTGGCAGCGGGTGGGCAACAGCCTTTCGGCAGGGAGGTGGTGGAAATCCCTTCCAACAGCAACCAAGCAAATCCACTGGCTGGCGAAAAAGCGCACCCAGCCAGGCAGCTCATTGGTCCGGCCTCTTCCCCTCGCCGCCGCCGCCGCCGCCGCCACGAGGAAGGGGGGGTGGCTCTCGGTGCAAGAGGCGCCTCCCCGCCGCCGGTGCGCGCTGAGCGCAGGCCAAGCTGCAGCAAGCGAGCGCCGTGCGCGCGCGAGGGAGAGAGAGAGACAGAGACAGAGCGCGCCAGGCGACGGCGGCGAAGGCGCAGAGAGAGTCTCGGGCAGCCCCGGCGCGGAGGGCAGGGCGGCCGGTGGGCCAAGGCGGAGCCGCGCCTGCGTGCGTCAGGCCCTTGCTGTGGCAACTCGGCAAAGTTCCGCGGAGGCTGGGCGAGCGGCGCCCGGGAGGCGAGCCGAGAGCGAGCCGGAGCTCGGGCAGGAGGACGCACGGCGCTTTCCCCGGCGCGCACGGCGAGGAAAAGTTTGTGGCGCGGGCGGCGGAGCGGTGGCGCCGGCTTCCCATGGAGGGAGCGCAGCCCGAGCCCGAGAGAGGAGGCAGCAGCGGCAGCGGCAGCGGCGGTGGCCACGGCTGCGCGCAGCCCTGAGCGGCGACCGGTTCCCGAGGCGTCTCCATGGTGTCCCCTCGTCGCCATGGCCAAATGGCTGAATAAGTACTTCAGCCTGGGCAACAACAAGACCAAGAGCCCCCCGCAGCCGCCCAGGCCGGACTACCGGGACAAGCGCAACGGCACGGCGGGCGCGGGAGGCGCAGGGCACCACAGCCACCATCACCACCATCACAGCCACCACCACACCTCGCCGTGCTTCCAGCGCCACGACACCAGCGACCTGCTGCGCGCCTACCGCGCGCAAAAGGAGCGAGACTTCGAGGACCCTTACAGCGGGCCCGGCTCGTCGCTGCGCAAGCTGAGAGCGCTCTGCCGCGCCGAGTACTGCGCGCCCGAGGAGCTGCTGGTGGAGCCGCCCGCCGCCGCCGGCCCCAAGCCCTTCTCGTCGGCGTCGTGCTGCGGCGGAGAGGGCGGCGGCGGCGGCGGCACCGGCAGCAGCCCGGCGGTGGCGTCCGCTTCGCCGCAGCTCTTCCGCAGCCACAGCGAGCGGCGAGCGGCTACGCCGCCCGACGCCGCCGTCAAGTACATCTCGCCCAAGCACCGGCTGATCAAGATCGAAAGCGGCGAGGGTGGCAAGGGCAGCGGCGGCGGCGGCGGGTCCCCCGTCACCTGGAGCCCGTCGGGAAGCGGACGCAAGAAACTCAACAAGTGTCCCGAGCAAGCGGAGGGCGGCGGCGGCGGCTCGGGCACCAAGAAGGAGAAAGTAAGTGAGCTTGTCAGCCTGCTGGAAACCCGTCTGCCTGGTTCGCGAGGGTGGTAGAGGTGCTGGATGTCTCCGCACCTGGCGCTGATTCACACGTGCATTCCTTCCCCCATGGCGGCGCGCTTGTTGATTGGCAGGTGAATGTGGGAACGGGCTTCATGGGGAGTGAGGTGACCCGGAAGCTTCCGTCCATAGGAACCCACAACAACTAGGGGCCGAGGGGCCTTCTCCGCCACCCCAATAAAATATTTGAGCCCCCTTCCCCCCAAGTTGATGGGCATTGCCATTCCAATAGTGTGTGTGTGTGCGTGTGTGTGTGTGCTGCGTCACGTGATCGATTATGCAGGGCACCGGCCCCCCCCCATGTTTCATTCAAGTTGGCACCCCTGCTTCCATCTGGGGTGGTGTGTTTAGTGATGGCTCATTCGCACGTGCATAGTCGTAGGGGGACTTCCATACGTGACCCTGCTCTTTCTTGAATGGCAGCTGGATGGGAGACCTCCTGTTGAAAAGCAGAGCATTTGAGGCGATGTGAAAGAACCATTCCGTGGTGATAACTCTGTTGGGTGCCCATTTGTATGTGCAAATCCGCCCTCCTTGTTGTGGCTTTCATCAGATGATTGGCATGCTTGTGTGAACCTCTGGCTTTTGCACTCTTATCTAGTGTCAGTGGCATGGAGGCACACTCTGGAACATAAAAGTGATACCGACCAGGCAGGGATGAACAGAGAGGATTAACGTGGTAGGGAATGTATTCAGAGACTCTCTGCTTATGACAGACCAGTTACAGCACCAATAACCTATTGTGGCTTTTGAACATAGAAAGACCCCAACTTGCTCAAAGAAGGGGCTCTGTTTGGTGAGGTTTCTTTGAAGCTCTTTGTGTAGAAGGAGAAATATTCTGTCTCTGTATTTTATCAGTCTAGTAACCCTCTTTCCTTGAGGAACTGACACCGTTTGTCCCAAGTGATCTTCACAATTGCTGTTGGGTAGCTTAGGCAGAGAGGTGGTGACTTTTTCCCAGGCCCATCCTGCAAGTTCTGGCTGAGTCAGAATTTATGGCCATAGCCTTCACTGCCCAGGTCTAGCACACTATCCGCTATCTCACATGCTGTGTCACCCAGCTAAACTCCTCTATTTGCACGCGTCAGTTCTGTGGAGCAGTGTGTGCATTAGGCAGGCGACAGTTGTTGCCTTTGTGCTGGAATAGAGACTTCTGTATTTAAGGACCTGTTTTTAAATATATGCACAGTGGTACCTTGGGTTAAGTACTTAATTCATTCCGGAGGTCTGAAACTGTTCTTAACCTGAAGCACCACTTTAGCTAATGGGGCCTCCCGATGCTGCCGTGCCGCCGGAGCACAATTTCTGTTCTCATCCTGAAGCAAAGTCCTTAACCCGAGGTACTATTTCTGGGTTAGCGGAGTCTGTAACCTGAAGCGTATGTAACCTGGAGCGTTTGTAACCCGAGGTACCACTGTATATATATATTTTCAACAAATACAATTCAAACAATCATAATTGGTGAGGAACAGCTGCTCAGTTAGCAGTGGCAATTTCTGAGCATTAGTGACTAGTTCCCTTTATTGTTCTTCGCTTTCTTTCCAAGTGAGAGGAGGTGGAGCATTCAAAGCAGAGATGTCAGTTTTCTCCCAAGCGCACTTTCTTAAAGTAGGTGCCGGTTATTAAGTCTGTTACACCCACCCAGACACTTCCAGCACGAGCACCTATTACACAGCTGTCAAACCTAGAAACTCTATTGTGTAGTGTGTGCACACATGTGTGGCTTGTTTATTGACCCAGCCCTCCTCTGGCTGCATCCGTTCCTTAAGCAAGAGAGAGCACTTCAACTATCGTATTTTTCGCTCTATAAGACGCACCAGACCACAAGACGCACCTAGTTTTTGGAGGAGGAAAACAAGAAAAAAAATATTCTGAATCTCAGAAGCCAGAACAACAAGAGGGATCGCTGCGCAGCGAAAGCAGCAATCCCTCTTGCTGTTCTGGCTTCTGGGATAGCTGCGCAGCCTGCATTCGCTCCATAAGACGCACACACATTTCCCTTTACTTTTTAGGAGGGAAAAAGTGAGTCTTATCGAGCAAAAAATACGGTATTTATCTTTCCTCTCTCTCTTTTCCGGGGGACCCATTTTAACAGCAGAGCTTCTAAGTGGCATTTCTTTTCACGAAGGTGCTGCATCTCAGCTTGGGAACCAGACCTAGACATTTCAGGCTTAGCAGGTCTTTGAGCGACTGTTCCAGTTTTGTGATGGGTAAATTACAGTTGTTGCCAGTTTTGTCTCCCTTCGCACTGTGATTGGATAGGTCTGAATTCAGAACTTTTTGTGGTTTTTTTATAATAATATTTATTAAAGTTTCAAAAGAATTACAAAAATGAAAGAAGAAAAAGAAAACAAAAAATACAAAATACAAAATACAGAAAAGGTAAAAAAAAACAACAATTAAAAACATTTCAATCTTTCCATATCTTATCTTTCTTTTACTTATTTCCCTGACCTCCTCACACCTCCCTCTTTTGTATTCTAGTTCAAATGTTGTTTCAGCAAGTCCTTACCCTTTTTGCATTTATCTTGATACTTTATCGTAATATATTATAGCTTTGCATTTTTACATGTTAACAATCCATTTTTACATACCCCTTAACCACCTTATTGCTTCGTTCCAACATCCTTCTAACAGATATTAATTTTACAATGTTTCTGTAAATAGTCTTTAAATTTCCTCCAATCTTCCTCCACCGACTCTTCTCCCTGGTCTCGGATTCTGCCAGTCATTTCCGCCAGTTCCATATAGTCCATCACCTTCATCTGCCATTCTTCTCGGGTGGGTAGATCTTGTGTCTTCCAATACTTCGCGTGAATTCAGAACCTTTTGACCACACAGAGCGCGAGATGCTAGGGTTACTCTGGTCAGCTCTTAAGACAGTCTTAGGGGGACAGGAAGGGTGAGGGAGAATGGTATATGGCCAGTGATTCCTTGGCCTTTTCTGTCTAGGAGGACAAATTGCCCTGTGACTCAGCCGCTTTTTATATCTGGCCAACTGAAAGCCAGCGTGACTCCCTGCAATTGTGTCAAGGGCATGCAACAGATAGTGGTTGTGTTTTCAGATCTGTAAAAAAGAAAAGACATTTTAATCCCTCAGATAAAGCACTAAGGAAATAGGGCTTGTTTGTACGGCAATAACCTGAGTCATATGCAAAGCATTTCTAACTGCTTGAGTCAGTACTGACGCTCTCTGTTCAGGGATGGTTTTTTTTAAAAAAGGTGTGAGCATCCAGGCTTTTTAAGGGTAGGTCTGCTGTCGCATGATTGTGTATAATTTTTGTGTCAGCAAATATAAGAGAGAAATGATTTAATTGGTTTGGGTATTATGGTAAACTGGCACATGTAATCTCTTGCAGTTTAAGGAAAACCTTAGAATCAGGGGCATATTTGAAGAGGACTGTTCACAGTCCCAGCTCTGCACTTTGGAGGTTCAAATCTGAAGTTTTCAAAACATGCTTATATCCCAGGAGAGGGAGTTTTGTGGCCTGTTGGCCCTGATGATTCAGATGACTTCGAAAGGAGATAATCATGCAGATAACTCTGAAACCATCTGAAGTCATGGACGGTTTCATCACTGCTTGAGCAGGATCCAAGGAGCAGCTTTAGGCAAGGGTCTCTTAATTCCCTTTTGACATTTATTTCTTTGAGAAACATATGTTGTGCCTTCAGGGAAACCCTTTCCACATTGACTTATCTGCTGAGGAACTGTTGCATGTCTGCTGTGTTGCAAAGGATTCTGGGGAGTCCTGTGACCCACCCCAGTTCATGCACAGGGCTGGACGAAGAAGACGACACTCTTACAGCCCTTCTTCAAGGACTCTCTAAAAGTAAAATAATATAAAAATTCAGTTAGCATCAATAACTCATATCTGAAAAACAGATACAGTGGTACCTCGGGTTACATACACTTCAGGTTACATACGCTTCAGGTTACAGACTCCACTAAGCCAGAAATAGTGCTTCAGGTTAAGAACTTTGCTTCAGGATGAGAACAGAAATCGTGCTCCGGCGGCGCGGCAGCAGCAGGAGGCCCCATTAGCTAAAGTGGTGCTTCAGGTTAAGAACAGTTTCAGGTTAAGTACGGACCTCCGGAATGAATTAAGTACTTCATAGAATCATAGAGTTGGAAGAGACCACAAGGGCCATCGAGTCCAACCCCCTGGCAAGCAGGAAACACCATCAGAGCACTCCTGACATATGGTTGTCAAGCCTCTGCTTAAAGACCTCCAAAGAAGGAGACTCCACCACACTCCTTGGCAGCAAATTCCACTGTTGAACAGCTCTTACTGTCAGGAAGTTCTTCCTAATGTTTAGGTGGAATCTTCTTTCTTGTAGTTTGGAGCCATTGCTCCGTGTCCGCTTCTCTGGAGCAGCAGAAAACAACCTTTCTCCCTCCTCTTAACCCGAGGTACCACTGTATGTTGCACTTTAGTTTTTGATGTTCATTTCTCATGGTGCATGTGGCTTTTTAAAGTTAGGAGTTTTGGAGTTGTTAAGCGGGTTGTATTTAATTTCCCTTTCAGAGTCATGGGCCTCAAAATACATTGGGCTAAACAGAACATTTCCAGTGCACCTCTGAGGTCCTTAGAACATAAGAAGAACATCCTGTTCTCTCAGTGGCCACCCAGATACTAGTGGGAAAGCAGGGCCTAAACAAAAGGTCCTGCAATTTCCAGCAAGTGTTATTCAGAAGCATTGCAGCCTCTGACCATAGAGGCAGAGAACAGCCATCATGACTGGTAGCCATTGACAGCCTCCATGAATTTGTTTCATCTTTTCAAAAAGCCATCCAAGTTGTTGGCCACCGCTGCCTCCTGTGGCAGTGAGTTCCATAAGTTAACTGTGTGCTGCATGAAGAAGTCCTTTCTTTCATTCGCCCCAAATCTTCCAACGTTCAGTTTTATTGGATGCTCACGATCACCAGCGTTACGAGAGAAGGACCAGAACCGTTCTCTGCTTGCTTTCTGCAGGCCATACATAGAACTATGAACTTTTATCGTGTCGTTTCTTACTCACCTTTTCCTCTAAAGGAAAACCTCCCAAACACTTCAACCTTACCTCTTAGGGGAGTCTCTCCATCCCCTTTTCTGAACCTTTTCCAACTCTACAATATCCTTTTGAAGGGGAGGTGATCAGAACTGTCGCATCATAGATTTGTATAATGGTGTTGCAATGTCAATAGTTTTCAGTTCTTTTCTTAAACTCTCTTTGTTCCTACGCAGGCATCCTCTGTGCTTTCTACCTCTGGGTTTGCTGGACCTTTTGTGAGTCGAGGACCCTCCACCCACATAAGATTATAATAAGACACACAGACACATTATTTTAGGTTAATGGGCAAAATTAGGCCACAAGTTTTATTGGTTACAGCATGTGAGTAGTATTGGCTTAGGCAGTGGATGAAACAGCAATACAAGACTCCACCCCACACAGCCAGGGGTCATATCAGGGTTAACAGCCAATGGGAGGAACTTGTTGATGCAAATACAACTGGAAGCTCCCCCATGACGTCACCGGGGGTCGTGACATGGCCCTAGCCACCAGCAGGGCATCGGACAGGATCCGCGACTGCTGGATTCCTGTAACGGAATACCCAAAAGAGGAGGGGTAGATGATGGCCCATACCAAATCCTCCAACACAGCACACATATTCCAATGCCTAACCGCCAATACCAGAAAGTTGTGACGAATTGCTACGAGGTAGGCGAAAAAACCAAGAGGCTGATGCCAATTTGCCAAATGGATAAAAAAAGTCCTACCAGGCCCCTTGGGCAACCAAGGCAACCAACCAAAGTCCATAGCAAGGTCAATACGCAAAAAGAAGCTGACCTAAGAGGGAGGGAGGGTAGGAGATCTGAAGAAAGCAGGAACAGACTGAGAGAAGAGGGCTGGCGTGGCTGTTTAAACACATTTAGCCCCGCCTACCGCCCACCCTATTGGTCGGCTGGGAGGCTTGGCCGCGGCAGCAGAACCAATCAGGCTCCCTGCCCCTGCAGGAGGCTGCTCCTGTTCACAACCCCTCCCCTCTGGGAGGAGAAGAGGCTTTACCACCATCCTCTGTGATCGGAGAATGTGCCCGGTATTTCTTGCCCAATAATCCTCCTGTAACTGCACATGGAAGGGACGCGGGTGGCGCTGTGGGTTAAACCACAGAGCCTAGGACTTGCTGATCAGAAGGTCAGCGGTTCGAATCCCCGTGATGGGGTGAGCTCCCGTTGCTCGGTCCCTGCTCCTGCCAACCTAGCAGTTTGAAAGCACGTCAAAGTGCAAGTAGATAAATAGGTACCACTCTGGCGGGAAGGTAAACGGCGTTTCCGTGCGCTGGTCTGGTTTGCCAGAAGCGGCTTCGTCATGCTGGCCACATGACCCGGAAGCTGTACGTCGGCTCCCTCGGCCAATAAAGCGAGATGAGCGCCACAACCCCAGAGTCGGTCACGACTGGACCTAACGGTCAGGGGTCCCTTTAACTGCACATGGCACCTGATGCTCAGTGCTATGACTGACAGCCTTTCTAGAGTTGCCTGCAAGGTTTCCCTTGAAATCCTTCCGCAGGAGATTGAATCCAGGTCTTTCTGCATACAAAGCAGGCATAGGCAACCTCGGCCCTCCAGATGTTTGGGGACTACAACTCCCATCATCCCTGATCTCTGGTCCTGTTTGCTAGGGATGATGGGAGTTGTAGTCCCCAAACATCTGGAGGGCCGAGTTTGCCTATGCCTGATACAAAACATCTGCTCAGGCACTGAGCTTATGTGGCTCATACCCTGCCACCTCCTCCCCAATCATTTTACATTGCTCTGTTTTGGGGGGTGGGACGGGACAAAGATGTGCACACATGTTTTCAGAGGGCTCAAGTGGATGTAAATATTTGGACTGTGCGCACACGATCGCTTAATTGTATCCAGCAATCGTGGAGGTTTGGGAGTCAGACCAGATAAAAAAGCAAGGGAGAAGCAGATGGCGATAAGTTTGATAGAAATATGCGTAAATAGAGGAAGAAACTCGGTTGCAGAGGTAAGGCAGAGATCAAAGTTGAAAGGACTGTTAACGGTTGCAACATATTTATGTTGCTGAGCTCTTGCAGAGGGAAGGTATCATATCAAAGCAAGCAAACGCTAGAGGCATAAGCAGTAAGCATCTGCTTTGTTCAGAAGTATTTCTACATGTTTACCCAATGTTGCAATCGCCTATAGGTCTAGGACAGCAATGTCCAAACTGGCCTGGAGGTGAAGATGCAGTCCCTTTCTGGAGCTGTGAACACTGGACTGCTGATGTGGAAAGAGAGACAAGTAGTTTTATAACTGGTGATTTTTGTCCAGGGCAGGAACAGGGAACCTACCACCTTCCAGATGTTAATGGATTCCAGCTGCCATCATCCGTGGCCATTGGGCATCTTGGCTGGGCTCCGAAACATCTGGAATGCTGGTGGCTCCACATTTCTGGTCGAGGGAAATAGATCTAATCTATAACACAGTGTTTTGTGCATTCTAGAAGTCATGGTCTACTACAGAAGCTTTTCCAGAGTTCCTTGGTGAAAATATTAGCATGCATTTTATTTATTAAAGCTTCCCAATTTACATCCTGTCCCAGCAGCTGCAGTGTTTCAGATGTGCAAAATCTGGCCCTTTCTTTTTGGGGAGCTTTCTGCTCTTTTTGTCCTCTCACATCAGGTATCTAGGAAACTCTGTAGAGTATCTTGGATACGCTTTCTTTTAGAAATTGCAGCTGGAAAGCCAGTGTCGCCCTGAACATGGAAGCTCCTGCTTTCAATGGGATCCACATCTGGATGCATATTTGAATGTGCATCCCCTTTCTAGCCAACTTGCACAAGAGTTACACATCCTGCTGCTAATTATTTGTTTCCCTGCCTGAAATTAATGGAAGGGAATCAGACTGGAATTTGAATATCATCCTGCAATGGTGGAACTCCAACTCCAACACTGGAAATAACACTTGCTGCGTTGCCACATTATCTTAATTTCAGAGCCCACTGTGGAAGAGGTCCTGTTGAAGTTAATGCCAGTGCTGTTTGAGCTGTTAAAGAATTTCGAAGTCAGTCCTCAGTGGAAGGTTGCAGTCAATGGAGGGGCAAGCCTTTGCTGAGAGACACGGAGCCCAGATCATTGATAGGGCTGCGGCTGGCTAGGACCACTGAGAGTTGTACAGTGGTACCTCTAGTTACGAACTCAATTCGTTCCAGAGGTCCGTTCTTAACCTGAAACTGTTCTTAACTAGAGGCGTGCTTTCGCTAATGGGGCCTCTAGCTGCTGCTGCTGTGCTGCCAGCACACTATTTCCGTTCTCATGCCGAGGCAAAGTTCTCAACTCGAGGTAACTCTTCCAGGTTGGTGGAGTTTGTAGCCTGAAGTGTTTGTAACCTGAGGCGTTTGTAACTCAAGGTACCGCTGTACAGAGTTATTACAGTGGTACCTCTGGTTAAGAACTTAATTCGTTCCAGAGGTCCGTTCTTGACCTGAGGTACCACTAATAGGGCCTTCCACTGCTGCCGCCGCGCATGTTCTCATCCTGAAGTAAAGCTCTCAACCTGAGGTACTACTTCCGGGTTGGCAGAGTTGGCGTTTGTAACCCGAAGCATTTGTAACCCGAGGTACCACTGTAGTCTGAAACTTCACACTGGGGAAGGCTGATTTGAAAACTGAAAACCAGAATTCTGAAGTGTGTGCCTGGAAGCTAGCTAGCTACCACCACTGGAGCAAACTGGGAAAACTGCTGGAGCAACAGGCTGGTAGCCATTAACATTCTTCTGACGTGCTGCCATGCGGAAGTGTTGGGTGTGTTCATGGATGCTCTTTTGGTTTGTATGGGGCAACAGTGGGGTGGCTGCCACCCCACACAAGCCGAGTATTCATGCTAGAGCTTGCCCCAGGATCCTCTTGCCATACGCAGGGGACTCTGCCGAGAGGTTTCACAACAGACAAAGGGGTGTGGGAAGCTTCCTGCAGTTTAAAAAGCTTCCGATCTTCTATACGTAGTTCTAATCCCTTTTGGGTGGCCTCACACTATAGCAGTGACTTTTTATTCACTAACAGTGGTGGGTGGTAAGGAATATATTATTGCTGCTGTTGCTACTAGTTAGCAGTTACATTGCACAGGTGGCGCAGTGGTCTAAACCACAATGAACCTCTTAGGCTTGCTGATCAGAAGGTCGGCGGTTCGAATCCCTGCAACGGTGTGAGCTCCTGTTGTTCTGTCCCAGCTCCTGCCAACCTAGCAGTTCGAAAGCAGACCAGTGCAAGTAGATAAATAGGTATCGCTGTGGCGGGAAGGTAAACGGTGTTTCTGTGTGCTCTGGCATTCGTCACAGTGTTCCGTGCGCCAGAAGCAGTTTAGTCATGCTGGCCACATGACCCAGAAAGCTGTCTGTGGACAAATGTCGGCTCCCTTGGCCTGAAAGCGAGATGAGCGCAACAACCCCATAGTCGTCCGAGACTGGACCTAATGGTCAGGGGTACCTTTACCTTTTACCCTTTTTACCTTACATTGCACTTCAGTGTCCAAAGCGCTACACATGCAGCAATTACGTTGCTGCTGTCCTTCCAACAGTCCTGAAAGGTAGTCCAGTATTATTTCCTCTGTGTTACAAGTGGAGGGCTGAGGCCGAGAAAAATGGCTTGCTGCTGATTAACTCATAGCAGAAACAAGATTTGGAGCAGGGCCATCTTGGAGTAAGGCCATCTCCTAGGCACTATGCTGTACCCTCATTAATATACATTTGTGTATTTCTTTAAAGAAGCTAGCTAACAGTGCAATTCTAACCTTGTCCACCCAGAATAAAAAGGTAAAGGGACCCCTGACCATTAGGTCCAGTCGTGGCTGACTCTGGGGTTGCACCGCTCATCTCGCTTAATTGGCCAATGGAACCGGCGTACAGCTTCCGGGTCATATGGCCAGCATGACTAAGCTGCTTCTGGCAAACCAGAGCAGCGCATGGAAACGCCATTTACCTTCCCGCCGGAGTGGTACCTATTTATCTACTTGCACTTTGACATGCTTTCTGCTAGGTTGGAAGGAGCTGGGACTGAGCAATGGGAGCTCACCCCATCACGGGGATTCGAACCGCCGACCTTCTGATCGGCAAGTCCTAGGCTCTGTGGTTTAACCCACAGCACCACCTGCATCCCAATTAGAATACCTTGGCTTAAATCCTATGGAATTCAATGGATTGTAGCCTGAGTGTTTTACGCAGTGCTATTTTTTTAGGAAAAGAGGTGCCAGAACTCACTATAAACACCTTCCTCGCTCTCTTTGAATGGCAATGGTGCCCACCTGAGAGGTGCAGGAACTGAGTTCCCACAGCTGAAAAAAAGCCCTGGTTTTACAGCAGTTTAAAGAGACGCGTACCTGCTTAAAGATTGCTGCTGAACAGCTTAACTATACATTACTGTGAATGTGTATCGGCTGCAGAGTTCCATCTCCCCAGTGATGATCATTTGTGATGTTGATGACCCCTGACCATTAGGTCCAGTCGTGACCGACTCTGGGGTTGCGGCGCTCATCTCGCTTTATTGGCCGAGGGGGCCGGCGTACAGCTTCCGGGTCATGTGGCCAGCATGACTAAGCCGCTTCTGGCGAATCAGAGCAGCGCACGGAAATGCCGTTTACCTTCCTGCCGTAGCGGTACCTATTTATCTACTTGCACTTTGACGTGCATTCGAACTGCTAGGTTGGCAGGAGCTAGGACCGAGCAATGGGACCTCATCCCGTAGCGGGGATTTGAACCGTCGACCTTCTGATCAGCAAGTCCTAGGCTCTGTGGTTAAACCCACAGTGCCACCCGCGTCCGTTGATGTCATACTGCTCAGTATTTCCCTGACCTCACACCACTTGGTTAGCTGGCGCTTGCAGGATTGGTGGAAAGGCTGTGATGTCATACCTTGTGTTGTCTTTAACAAACTGCTGCCAGGGAGGTGCAGAAGGGACGCGAGGCAGCCCTAAACACTGGTGAGAGCCATTTGGGCCACATTCACACCATACATTTAAAGTGCTATGATGCCACTTTAAATATTCAAGGCACCCCCCAAGGAATTCTGGGAGCTGCAGGTTCTTAAGGCTGCAGAGAGCTGTGAGGAGGCCCTTACTATCCTGCAGAGATAGAATTTACAGTTTCCTAGGAAGAAGGATTGATTGCTAAACCCTTCTGAGAAATGCAGTTCCCAGGATTTTTCTGAGGAAGCCACGAATGTTTAAAGCAGTGGCATCGTTCTTTAAATGCATGGTGTGATTGTAGCCTCAACGGGCCGCCGCAGTGTGGAGGGTGGAGTCCTTTTGAAGGCATCTTATACTCCCCACTCACTCCCCCAAATCTGGAACCATCACTGGTAGGGATTGGGGCGGAAAAGGAGACCAGGCTACATGACAGAGCATCAGGAAGGGGCCTTCATAAAAGAATGGGCTGTGGTCGTTTTTTAAAAAATTGTAAAACAGAAAAAAAAGATTCCTTATGAGATTTAAAGCAGGGATGGGGAAACTTGTGTCCCTCTATATATTATGTTATTGAGCTACCATTCCCATCTCCATGCTGCCTGGGGCTCCAACAACATTTAGAACACCATAAGCTGATTTAAGGGACACAATTTTTGAAAAGGTCTCCAGTAGTCTCTTTTTAAAAAGAAGAAAGAAAAGGTCTGTGGCAAGGAAAAGGAAACGAAAGAATGTTACAGGACTAATAGGAAATACGGTACAGTGGTACCTCTGGATTCAAACAGGATCCGTTCCGGAGCCCTGTTCGCATCCAGAAGCAAACATAACTAGCTATGGCACGTCTGCGCATGCACGCGTCGCTTTTCGCCGCTTCTGCGCATGCGTGTGACGTCATTTTGAGCGTCTGCGCATGCGCAAGCGGCGAAACCCGGAAGTAACGCTCTCAGTTACTTCCGGTTTGCCGCGGAGCGCAACTCGGACGTGCTCAACCCAAAGTGCATTCAACCCGAGGTATGACTGTATATATATTCTGCCCCAGTGCGAGCTTGGGGCATAGATTCAGTGCGGAAGACCCTCCTGTGCAAGCCCCATTGAAATGAATGGGGCACACATGACAACTCTCTTGCACTCATCGCTCATTCTTTTCAATGGGGCTTGGCGCTAGATGGGGTTCCCTGTGGATATCACACATGGCAAATGGTGTAAACCCACATGTCTTGGGGAGTAGAACATGAAAGTATTGGGTGGTGGCACATTTTTAAGGCGATAAATTACGTCCTGTCTGCATGTAATTCCGAAATAAATCACCTTGTCAGGGTGAAGGAAGATTAAAGCTCTGATAAAATATTTATTGCCGTGTCAGTCATCTACCTTTTGAGTCACTGACTGGAAACACTTAATTCTTTCAGGGAAGTGAGTGATTACATTGGAAATATTCATTCATATTGCAGTGTGTGTGTTTTTATATATATAAAAAAGACTTAAATTTTACTTTAAAGTGCAGTGCCATTGGCAGGTTAGTGAAATTCTAGAGCATCTGGATACATAGCACAGCTTCAGAAAAGAAATGAGTGAATGCCACACAAAGCTGAAGTCCTGTGAGAGGCAGTGTGGTGTAGTGGTTAGAGTGTTGGGCTGTGAGTGAAAAGACCCAGGTTAAATCCCCCTCAAGACACACTCTGGCTATTTAGCTGTGATAATAAATATTCACTCAGGACACAAGATGGTACAAAGGCTATAGAGTAACATTTCTTGAAAATAAATCTGCTATCGTGCTATTAAGGTATGAATGAGGCATCTGTTAGCATTTTATTTTTGTCTGAGACCAAGGACATTTTTTTAAAAGAGAGAAAAGTTGAATTCTTCTCTGAACCATTGAGCAAAGTTTCTCTGAACTCTGAAGACACAGATCCAACAATGGAACTTTCCTTATTTTCCTGTTCAGGGACTTTTGATGATATTTCTGCTAACTTTTGTAGGAATGGACTTCCTCAGCGTTAGCTATTACAAAGGAGAACTACAAAGCAAAGTTTATCTGCTTCCGCCCCAGTTGTGGCAGTGAGATCTCTCTGGTTTTCTAGTGCCCAGAAAGTGCCGAGCGGCGGCGGCGGCGGGGGGGGGGGGATGGGGCAGCCTGGCAGGCAATGCCAAAATGCAAGTGGTAATGAAAGTAAAAGGAAGGTAAGGTAACATAAGGTAAAGGGGCAAGGGTGGCGCTGTGGGTTAAACCACAGAGCCTAGGACTTGCCGATCAGAAGGTCGGCGATTCAAATCCCCGTGATGGGGTGAGCTCCTGTTGTTCAGTCCCTGCTCCTGCCAAGCTAGCAGTTTGAAAGCACGTCAAAGTGCAAGTAGATAAATAGGTAAACGGTGTTTCCGTGTGCTGCTCTGGTTCGCCAGAAGTGGCTTAGTCATGCTGGCCACATGACCTGGAAGCTGTCCGTCGGCTCCCTCGGCCAATAAAGTGAGATGAGCGCCGCAACCCCAGAGTCAGTCACGACTGGCCCTAATGGTCAAAGGTCCCTTTACCTTTACCTAAGGTAAGGTAAAGGAACCCTGGACGGTTAAGTCCAGACGAAGGCAACTATGGGGTTGTGTCGCTCATTTCGCTTTCAGGCCGAGGGAGCCGGCGTTTGTCCACAGACAGCTTTCCGGGTCATGTGGCCAGCATGACTAAACTGCTTCTGGCACGACAGAACACCGTGACGAGTGCCAGAGCGCACAGAAACACTGTTTACCTTCCTGACACAGTGGTACCTTTTCCATTTTTCCTCCCGCTTCGCTGAAGTGGGGCTGTGCAGCTCTTCCTCTCTGCTGAAGCCGGGAGAGTCTTGCTCTCCCGGCTTCAGCAAAAGGAACCCGAAGCCTTTGGAGCACAGCACGAGCTCCCGCTGCGCTTCAAAGGGTTCAGGCGACTATCCCTAAAGCCTGGAGAGTGAGAGGGGTCGGTGCGCTCCCGCTGCGCTTTGGAGGCTTCGTGTTGCTATCGCTGAAGCCAAGGAACCTGCATTCATTCGCTCCATAGGACGCATACACATTTCCCCTTAACTTTTGGAGGGGGAAAAGTGCGTCCTATAGAGCGAAAAATACGGTACATTTTTAATGCCACCCTTCCTCTAAGGAACTTTAAATGGATCTCCCCTACCCCAAACACACACATTTTATCTTCACCACGATATTGTGAGGCTGTATCCACACAATACATTTGAAGCACACACACCCTAGCTAAGAATCCTGGGAACTATGGTTTGCTCAGGGTGGTGGGAATTGTAGCTGCGGGAGCAGTAAATTCAGTTCCCGGGATTCCTTTGTGGGAAAGAATGTGCTTTAAATGTACTTTCAGTGTATGGTGTGTATGCAGAGTTAATAACTGGCCATGGGCATTCAGTGAGCCGAGATCTGAACACAGGTCTTCCCAGTTCTACACTACCCATTGCTCCATACTGCCTGAACGCTTTTTGTATGATACGATTAGAGTATGTCTTCAGGGATTTGGATCACTGTGCCATATATAATATTTGAAAGTTCTTTTATTAGGTACTGATTTATTCCCCATTACTTGAAAGGCAAATCCTTCAAATGCTGAGACAGGCAAAAGACCGTTCCTTTAGGAATATGTGACTTGATTTAGCAGTGAAAAAATTCATACTCATCCTTCACTGACAAGGAAACTGTGCTTGTGGCAGGTTTATAAGGTGGCCTTGAATAACCTGTCTCTTTTTAAAACAGCTAAAGAATCCAAACTTGTTGGGAAATGAAGCTGTACAAGAAAAACAGGTATTGGGTGAATAACCAGGCCCAAACATCTAAGACATCCCAGCGAGGCATTCCAGATGTTCACAACTGCACGATCTCCGCGCAGGTCTCCCAAGTGGAATTTGAGCACAGTTGCAGAACTGTAATCTCTTAGATTATCTTTTTGACCAAAAATGTTAGGAACTCATTGTGGCTGGCTCATTCAACAGTTCCTTGCACTTTGCAGAACTGTGTTGCAATGGAGACCGAGATCTCATTGATTGTTTGGGCTCTGGTTTCAGAAGTAATGCAAAACCACGATTTCCTCCTGCTAGAACAGGCTGTGGCAAATCCTTTTCTTCATGTGCAAACAGAGGAAGTTCAGAGTTTCCCATTTACTGTTCCCCATCATGTTTGAATGTGGGAAACTCTGGTTTGTTCAAACCAAGACCAAACATGATTTCAGGCCCTCCCCCCCCCTTTAAATGAATGAAAAACTGCAGTTTGTTCTAAATTAGAAATGAGAGCTTTAAAGTTCCTTTGCATGTACAGGAGAATGGGGAGACAGTGGAGGAAGCCAATCAAATCTCTTGCTCATTGTTAGCATAACAGGAAACCTTGGTTCTCAAGGAGCACTGTTCATGTGTCGCACAATTTGGAGGCTTGAACCTGGAACTACATGGCTTGTGGTGAAGATCTAGCACAATGAGCTGTCCAGGACTCTTTTACCTGCATTCAAGGCCTCTGTTTGCCCACGGAAGACCCTGGGTGTGCAACATTGGATTCTAAGTTTTACACAGAGAAGACCCACAGAAATGAATGAGCATGACTAAGATAGTTCCGTTAATTTTCGAGGGTCTTCTGTGAATAAAACTTAGTTGAATACCACCCCAAAGAAAAAGGTATTCTGTCCCCGGCACTGCCCTGAATTGCATATTGAGATGCATGTCAACAAGGACATTTCAGATCTTCTGGGTTGATTTGACCAACCTGTGCTGACTTGAGCCAAACAGATTTGCATGTAGTTTGGAATCCACCAAGTCACACATCTTTGATTGCTTTCTGAAACACACTCCTAATACAGTGGAACCTCGGTTTTCCAGTATAATCCGTTCCAGAAGACTGTTCCATTTCCGAAACGTTCAAAAACCGAAGCCTGCATTTCTGGAAGCATTTATGTCTTGAAAACTCAATATGGAAGCCACGCGGCATGTTTGGCTTCCGAAAAGCGTTCAAAAACTGAAGCAGTTACTTCCGGGTTTTCTGCATTCAAAAGCCAAAATGTTCCACTTCTGAGACACTTGAAAACCGAGGTTCCACTGTATTTGGACTGGGGAAAAATAAAGATGAGAAATCACTCTCAGTGAACACCATGAGATTTTCAAAAGATTACCCCTCCCCTTTCTCCTAAAAGCACATTTAATTGTGCTCTTTTGAAACCAAGGCTGTGATCTTGTGCTACTTGACTGTGGGAAGTCTGCAACATGTGGATTATACCCGCAATGAAGTCTGGATTCTGTGGAAAAGTGCTCCTGGTCTTTACTGCTATAAAAAGGCACAGTAACCAAAGATCCATATACCGTAACTAGCTCTGCATCACCCGTGGTTTCTCGAACCGATTCCCTTCATGTCATGCAGCAAATTAAACTGAGAGGGACTTCCAGTGGCAGATTCTGATACTGTGTGTTGTTGTTCAAAGGAGGGGAGGGAAGTCGAGAATCCCATGAGGCCTGCCCCTAGCCCTTGGGCATGTTTAAAGTACCTCTTCAGATCCCGGCTGTGCTAAATTCTGCTTGAAAGCCTTGGCTGTGGATTAAATGTGTCTTTGAGCTTTCAGGCAGGTACGACTGACTTTTGTTTTTGCATCCAAGGAAGTAAGAACCCAAAGCCAGGAGACTGGAAACCAAATACAATTTTATTTAATATCAAAGCCCAAACAACAGATGCTCCCCTTAATTTTAAAAGGCTGTGTTTTTATCACTCACTTTGATAACCTTATCCAATGCCAGCTCTTGGTGTGTGCGTATGTTTTTTAAAAAAACAAAGATTCACTGAATAAGAATAACTTTTAATAATAATTTTATTATTTATACCTCGCCCATCTGGTTGGTTTCCTCAGCCACTCTGGGCGGCTTCCAACACATATTAAAACACAATAAAACGTCATTAAAAACTTCCTATTACAGGGAAATGAAATGGTGTCCTCCTTTGTTCCTGCAATCTGTGGCTCTGGCTGTATGTACATTGGACAGGCAAGTGAGTCACTCTTGTACTCTGTTAAGTAATTCCACTAATGTGTGAGGGATTGGCAAGTCATGTGGGAGATGCTCTTAAAATGGCGCACGGCAGCTGTCCTTCGACAGGGTCTTCGCATTTGGCTGCAAGAGCTTGAGTAATGTTGAGGGGTTTCTTCCACCCCTCCAGCCTCCCCCACTCCCAATCCCATCTTTTAAGGTTTGTGGCATGTGCATAGTTCCCTTGATCCATCTCATGCTTGGGTTCCATATTGTTAGCAGCTGGCCTGATTTAATGCCACAGCCACTGGCCTCCTCTCAAAAGGAAGTGGTAATTTGGGATGGATGTCAAAACCTCCCTCAGATGGCATTTGCTTTCTCTCTGATGTCTGCAATTACTAAGGCATCATCTGTAACTTTAAGTGGTCCTGTATAAATAAATCAGAAAGGGGACCGTTGCTTGAGAGGTCAAGATCTCAACATTATTTCTGAAAGGCGCAAATGCGCAGAACGGCGCAGATGTTGCCCTCCTTATGCCGCTCTTGCCTTGACGGAGGCTCAACTGTTCTTCTCCAGTGTATACATTAGGCATTCCAAACTAAACTTGGGTTGGAAGAACTCAAACAAATGTTCTCTAAGTAGTTTGTGGCTCAAGCAGTAGGCCTAGGCCTGGGCCATATGCCTGCATAGTGGCAGTAGATGTTATGGGGAACCAAAGGGATCCCAATACAACGCTGTTAGAGGGTAAGCTGATGGGGTGATGGTGCAGTGGTCTTTGCAGATCAAAATTCGTGGTGGGGTGGGGTGCTTCAACTTTCTCCCCCACTAATTCCCCAGCCGTCTTTCATTCATGTTTTCTCCTGCTGAGAGGAATCAGAAGTATGCCTGGCTGGGGTCCTTGATAGAGGGACATTTGCAGAAGAGAATTAGCACTGGACGAGGGTGGCGCTGCGGGTTAAACCACAGAGCCTAGGACTTGCCAATCAGAAGGTCAGCGGTTCAAATCCCTGTGACGGGGTGAGCTCCCATTGCTCAGTCCCTGCTCCTGCCAACCTAGCAGTTTGAAAGCATGTCAAAGTGCAAGTAGATAAATAGGTACCGCTCCGGCGGGAAGGTAAACGGCGTTTCCGTGTGCTGCTTTGGTTCACCAGAAGCGGCTTAGTCATGCTGGCCACATGATCTGGAAGCTGTACGCCGGCTCCCTCGGCCAATAAAGCGAGATGAGCGCCACAACTCCAGAGTCGGTCACGACTGGACCTAATAGTCAGGGGTCCCTTTACCTTTACCTTTAAGCTCCCATGCGTATTGATCATCCCCTATAAGTGCCTTTCATCTGCAAAGGAAACATCTAAACCCACCTTTATTGACCTTTTAAGTCCTTTTAAGTCAAGAAAGCAAGCTTGTTTTCTGCTGCTCCAGAGTGTGGGACCCAAACCAATGGATTCAAATTAGGAGATTTTGACTAAAAGGGATTCCGATGCACTTTCTGACACTGAGAGAACAGACTTCCTCAGAATGTGATGGACTCTCCTTCAATAGAGCTTTAAAGCAGAGGTTGGATGGTTATCTGTCATGGATGCTTTAGATGAGTTTCTTGCATTGCAGGGGGTTGGACTAGATGACTCTTAGGGTCCCTTCCTAAGAGAGTCAGTGTGGTGTAATGGTTAAGAGCGGTGGACTCGTAATCTGGTGAACTGGGTTCGATTCCCCACTCCTCCACATGCAGCTGCTGGGTGACCTTGGGCTAATCCCACTTATTTGAAGTCTCTCAGCCTCACTCACCTCGCAGAGTGTTTGTTGTGGGAGAGGAAGGGAAAGGAGACTCCTTTGGGTAGTGATAAAGCTCCTTCGGGTAGTGATAAAGTGGGATATCAAATCCAAACTCCTCCTCCTCCTTCCAATTCCATGTAAGATTCCAGACCTTTCTAATATATTTATTTTATTTATTTACCCCTTCCTGAAAAATACTGTCTCTGGGGTTTCTAGTTAGTTGTCCCTGGCATCTGAAGGCTCCCTCTCTCCCATATTTTCCTAGGGCTGATTCATACAGGTGGATTAATCACTTAATTATTTTGGCATGAAGCGGAGACTTGTCTGTGTGCTGCAGGTATTCATGGAGTTCTGTGCTGCTGTCCTCTGGACCCTGCTTCATGGCTCTCAGTGATAACATATCTGCAAATCTATTTCCTTCATTATTTTGTTCCAGCCAAGGGTGCTTATGTACTGGGAATTACACCTTTGCGGTTTCAGAACCAAAGCACTTGTGAAGCAGTTTTCTTAGGAAATGAAAACAGTAAACAGTAAAATTATGTCTCTGAACACATTGCAAGAAGTAGCTATTATTATCACTGCTTTGATTATCCCTGTCTTGCAGTGTGGAGGGAGTACAGTGGCACCTCGGTTTTCGAATGTAATCCATTCCGGAAGATCATTCGAGTTCTGAAATGTTCAAAAACCAAAAATTCAAAACAGAAGCCTTGAAATGGAAATCTCAATACGGAAGCAGCGTTTCCGGTTCGACTTCCGAGGCACGTTCAAAAACCGAAGCATTTGCTTCTGGGTTTACGGGGTTCGAGTTCCGAAACGTTCATCAATGGAGATGTTCAAAAACCGAGGTACCACTTTGTTAGGATAGCAGTGGAAGATGGTTTGTTCCATTGAAGGGTGGAGCAGAAACCTATTAAGGAGTACAGTATAATCAGGACCGGCCTGCCCAAGAGGCAGACTGAGCCAGCTGCCTCAGGTGGTGGAAACTCAAGATGCAGCACCTTCACGGCCACCACACCAGCTCTGCTGGCACCAGAGAAGAGGTGCCAGCAGTGGCTTCTGACAAGTTCATGTGCACTTCATGAGATCTCACGAGAGCTCTGCAAGATCACACTGGAACCTGCCATCATCACCTCTGCTTTGGGACGACACCTTTCCATTTTGCCTCAGGCGGCAAAATGGGACATACCGCCTCTGAGTATGATCCCAGTACTAAAAGCTCGGAAACTATTTGAAAGCAGGAAACACTGACTCCTGACTGCCACTGTGTTGGGCTACTGGTGGGTCAAGGTTTGGCATCCCTGGGCTTCTGGAAGAAAAATACTTTTTCTGTGCAGCCTGAGCAAGAGCAGGAACCATGGAGAAAAAGAATAGGCCGGTATATATGTGGACTGTCCCTGGATCAAGTGACTTTTTAAGTTCTCAAAGCTCTTAACCCAGCTGAAGGTTGTCATCTGAACTAGCCAGATGTTTAACTGAGAATCAATCACAGTCAGTCCACCATTTGAAAAATAAGACTTTAGAGCCGCCTTGCCCCAAAATGGCAACAAGACATTCCGTCTTGGCAAGTGCAACTTTGGTTTAAGGAGCCATTTGGCACCTAGCTTATATATCTGAGTTTCTGATACTGCCTGGGGAAACCTGCATTTTACTGCTGAATCGGAGCAAATGACAATCAGGTTTTTTGTGGATTGCTGTTTGCTCCGATTCAGCAGTAAACCATGGCTTTTCCCATGGGAAAAACCTGCTCAGATACAGACCTGGAAACCCCAGACATGTGCCAGGAAAATGTGGTGCAAAGGTAAATGTGGAAGAACCCTTAGAGAGAAAAACACCAGTTTCTTCCACCAGCTCTTTATAATATTGGTTGATAGGACCTTTCTCCAACCTTCCACTGATTTCTAAACAGCCAGAGGACTTAAGTCAACATGATGGAAAGAAAGTATGAATCGGGGCCGTCTCTTATCATATTGAGTCACATGGCAATTGCCCACAGAACTTGGTAACCTGAATGCTGCTATTGTGATCATGATGGTGATGAATCATCTGCATTCATCTTATCTTGGCTCTAGGTCGTTACACAATAGGACCAAGCTGGGGCTTATCTTCTGGCATGTATTACCTATTGCAAATCATTGAGATGGTTATCTCTTGAGCTGCTAAACTGTGTTGGTGGGGTTCTGCTCATTAGAACAGAGATTAAGCATCTAATAAAATGTCTCTGATTGGTATCACTATCTTTTGTCACATGCACTGGTTAGCTCAGCGACTGTCAAGATGCCACAGTCTAACTGAGGATGCAGCTTTATGCCACACCTCTGTCAAGTGCTCAGGTCTGACTGATGTCATTGTCCTGCACCCCACAGTCCAACATACCTGGAGCAGAGTGGTTAACAAGTAGGCTAGCTGGAAGTGCAGGAGCAGGTAGCCCTAGTGCCTTTTCTCAGGGATGAGTTTCCTGGATGGAGGTACAGTGGTGCCCCGCAAGACGAACGCCTCGCAAGACGGAAAACCCACTAGACGAAAGGGTTTTCCGTTTTGGAGGCGCTTCGCAAAACAAATTTCCCTATGGGCTTGCTTCGCAAGACGAAATGTCTTGCGAGTTCCTGCGGGTTTCCCCCCCTTTTCCCCCCTTTTCCTAAGCCACTAAGCCGCTTATCAGCTGATCCGCTAAAAGCGCTAATCCGCTAAGCTGTCAATGGGCTTGCTTCGCAAGACAAAAAAACCGCTATACGAAGAGCCTCACGGAACGGATTAATTTCGTCTTGCGAGGCACCACTGTAAAAGGTAAAGGGACCCCTGACCATTAGGTCCAGTCGTGACCGACTCTGGGGTTGTGGCGCTCATCTCGCTTTATTGGCCGAGGGAGCCGGCATACAGCTTCCAGGTCATGTGGCCAGCATGACTAAGCCCCTTCTGGCGAACCAGAGCAGCGCACAGAAACTATTTATCTACTTGCACTTGACATGCTTTCCAACTGCTAGGTTGGCAGGAGCAGGGATTGAGCAACGGGAGCTCACCCCGTCGTGGGGATTCGAACTGCCAACCTTCTGGTCGCAAGTCCTAGGCTCTGTAGTTTAACCCATAGCGCCACCCGCGTCCCTTCCTGGATGGAGAGGATACTGTAAATCAAGGCGGTCCAACTTTTCATTCCAAGTGGGCTGCAAGAGTACTTCAATGTGGAATCCGCAGGTCGCACACTGCCTTATCACATGTGTGGGAGCAAAGCCAAAATTTGACAAACATCCCAGCCCTTCTGCTGCCTTTGCTAAGCTGGCAGACTTTAGGAAGGAGGAGCGAGGCTCTGGCAGGGTCCTAGAGCTCTCCCACCTTCTTCCCAAAGCTGGGAAAGCACTAACCAGTTTTTAGGAAAGAGGTGGAGGGACTCTAGGAGCCTGTCAGAGCTTCACGCCTCCTTCTTAAAGCCCAGAACCTCCTTACCCAGCTTTGGGAAGGCAGCATGAGGGGGGCGGGGGCGGTCATGAAATGTTGCTGAGGGTCACCCAAAAAAGTCTTGAGGGTTCCATGCTGGACCGCCCTGCCATGGATATTTGAGGTTTATAGCAAGCAGTGGCGCAGAATTGGCTCTCTTGGGTCGTCCGTTTCCTAGCCTTAGAAGGGCTAAGGCTATGTACACATTATAACATTAGAGCACATTCAAAAAGCACTTCCCCCCTCAAAAGAATTCTGGGCACTGTAGTTTGTTAAAGGTTGCTGGTGAGGGGTAAACTACAACGGCCAGAATTCCTCAAGGGAAAGACTGTGGTTTGAGTGCGCATTAAAGTTATAATGCACATGCAGCCTAGGTACCTCAGGGAGAATTGCCTGCAGTTTCCTCTTCTAACCATGACCTTCATGTTGCATGCAGTAGGGAAATACAGTGGTACCTTGGGTTAAGTACTTAATTTGTTCTGGAGGTCTGTTCTTAACCTGAAACTGTTCTTAACCTGAAGCACCACTTTAGCTAATGGGGCCTCCTGCTGCTGCTGCGCCGCCAGAGCACGATTTCTGTTCTCATCCTGAAGCAAAGTTCTTAATCTGAAGCACTATTTCTGGGTTAGCAGAGTCTGTAACATGAAACATATGTAACCTGAAGCGTATGTAACCTGAAGCTTATGTAACCTGAAGTACCACTGTACCACTTCAACAACAATCCTCCTGGTTTTAGCTCGGCCGCTGCCAAACAGAACAGCTTTCCCCAACCCTTCAGATATCATTGGACTCCTGACCCAGCCAACATGGCCAACAGTCAGGGATGATGGTACTTATATTCCAAAGCAGCTAGAGGACACTGGGGGGGGGGGAGCCTGCTGCAGAATGCCATTGGGATGTGTATCAAGAGGAGTGGGACTGGACCTATCAAGGGGTACACACATGCTATGTATTGTTCCACAAACACTGTGGGCTGATTCAGCGAAATAGCTGCTTTAGCACAATGTTGAATTCCACCAAACTTCTATCACTGCGCTTATACTGGAGAGTTTCTCTTGAGCAGGGGTGCCCAAACTTTTTTCAAATGAGAGGCACAAATACAAGATGGGTGACACCTGGCTTGAGAGCAGTACATGTGAAAAGGATCTAGGAGTCTTGGTTGACCACAAACTTGACATGAGCCAACAGTGTGACGCGGAAGCTAAAAAAGCCAATGCAATTCTGGGCTGCATCAATAGGAGTATAGCATCTAGATCAAGGGAAGTAATAGCGCCACTGTATTCTGCTCTGGTCAGACCTCACCTGGAGTACTGTGTCCAGTTCTGGGCACCACAGTTCAAGAAGGACACTGACAAACTGGAACGGGTCCAGAGGAGGGCAACCAAAATGGTCAAAGGCCTGGAAACGATGCCTTATGAGGAACGGCTAAGGGAGCTGGGCATGTTTAGCCTGGAGAAGAGGAGGTTAAGGGGTGATATGATAGCCATGTTCAAATATATAAAAGGATGTCACATAGAGGAGGGAGAAAGGTTGTTTTCTGCTGCTCCAGAGAAGCGGACACGGAGCAATGGATCCAAACTACAAGAAAGAAGATTCCACCTAAACATTAGGAAGAACTTCCTGACAGTAAGAGCTGTTCGACAGTGGAATTTGCTGCCAAGGAGTGTGGTGGAGTCTCCTTCTTTGGAGGTCTTTAAGCAGAGGCTTGACAACCATATGTCAGGAGTGCTCTGATGGTGTTTCCTGCTTGGCAGGGGGTTGGACTCGATGGCCCTTGTGGTCTCTTCCAACTCTATGATTCTATGATTCTATGATGAAGTGAACATGCATGAGGGCCCACCAAAGATATTGAGCTTCTTTTAGGATTGGAGTTGCTGAGCTTTTTGTAAGATTTTTACCCAAGGACATATACAGCCACAGGGGCCACATTTAATCGAGCGGCAGGCCGGATTAGGCCCCCCAAACAGACTTTGAACATGGCTGCTCTAGAGTCTGGTCTTACCCCAGTGGCTTGCTTTCCATCTCCAGCCACTGACTGTTTTTAAGCGCTGTCAATCAGCAGCTGGAAAAAGGGAGGGAGGAATTTACCCGTCAGCTCCCACCTCTGCCATCCAGCTGTGTCATTGGGCTTGGAGAGTTTACCTGGAGGACATGAGCAGAATTAGAGCGTGTTGCAGACTTTGGCCAGAGCATTTAGAATTTGATTTTAAAATATCAAGTAATGTGGGATAGATGCAAGTACTCTGTTAAGAGAAATGTCACATTTCAGAAGTGATGGGCATTGAAGTTGATATTCTGTGGCATTCCAGAGTTGAGTTCTAGATCTGATGAAGTAAGAAGAAAAGAGAATTCTGACTGGGGGCGACTGCTCCCTTTCCTATAAGGAGGCAGCTAAACTCCTTAATTGATGCTTTTGAATTATGGTGCTGGAGGAGACTCTTGAGAGTCCCATGGACTGCAAGAAGATCAAACCTATCCATTCTTAAGGAAATCAGCCCTGAGTGCTCACTGGGAGGACAGATCCTGAAGCTGAGGCTCCAATAATTTGGCCACCTCATGAGAAGAGAAGACTGCCTGGAAAAGACCCTGATGTTGGGAAAGATGGAGGGCACAAGGAGAAGGGGACGACAGAGGACGAGATGGTTGGACAGTGTTCTCAAAGCTACCAGCATGAGTTTGACCAAACTGCGGGAGGCAGTGGAAGACAGGAGTGCCTGGCGTGCTCTGGTCCAGGGGGTCACGAAGAGTCGGACACGACTAAACAACTAAACAACAACAACAAACTCCTTAATCCAAAACTCAGAGTTTCCTCGAGTCCTTTATTTTCACCATCTCTTACATATCAGTCTCTTTGGCCTGGAATGTTTTGGGTGTGGGGAGGGACACAGCTGCAGATTCTTCAGCCCTGTGGCTGCTCAGACTCTGAGTTAACAAGCAAATTTGCTGCTTGAGGTTTCAGTAAGAAATCTGATACGGTATATTCATCTACTCTTTTTTTCCTGTGGTTTCATGGCGGCAAGATCCCATTCTCTTTACTGTAAAGAAAACCATGCATGTAGTCCTATGCGCTGGGAGACCAGGTCCCCTGGAGGGTAGGTTTTCTGTGCCCTCAAAAGTTGTGGAGAAGAGGAAAATGTTGTCCATTTCATATTTATTGTCCACCCCGTCTCCAAGGTACTTACTTGGGGCATATCTTTCCACCACCCTTCAAGGTTCACTGGTTCACAAGGTTCCAGTAAAATTGAAGCAGGTTTGAACCCAGATTTCCAATTCCAAGTTCACCATTCCAGGAACTGCAACATATAATGGCTCTTAAATGGCTTGATATTCAGTGCCTTCATCCTGAACACACCACTGTCACGCAAAAATGGCCAAGTGTTAGGGAGTTTCTGTCAGAATTATTAGAATTTCTGTTGGGCGCTTTGATGGTGATGAGAAGCAACAACACAAACCGCTTGGAATGATGAATCTTTGACAAAAAATACATTGTATTCAAAACTCGAAGGTTTGTGTTATGATGCTGGATAGTATTTGAATAAGGAAGCTTTGTGTTGTGCTTCTCAAGGCTTAAAGGCTTTTTAATTGCATTGTGATGCTCTTTGCAAACTGAGAAGTGGTTTGTTTTTTTGCCAGCACCAGGGACCTGACGTAGGACAATTAGAATTTATGAAGTGCCTGGTGAAGGGCTCATCTCATCCAGCATCTGATTGGCCAGGTGCTTGTGGGGGAATTTGCAAGCAGGCAACATCCTTGCTTCTTGTATGGGATTCAGAAGGTGGTGCCTCCACAAATGGAGGTTCTGTTTAGTCTACGTCACTAATTAACTATTGATAGACATATATCCTCTCTCATTTTGCTAGTGCTTTTTGAAAAAGCTCGGGACTGTCACAGTTAGCTCCACATGTTAACTATATATTCTTTGTAGAAATAGTACAGCGGAACCTTGGTTCTCAAAATGGCTTAGTTGATGAACAAATCGGCTCCCGAATGCCAAAAACCCAGAATTAAGTGTTTTGGTTTTCGAACATTTCTCGGAAGCCGAATGTCTGATGCAGTTGTTGGCTATTGTTTCCGGGGCGCCTGCACCAATTGGAAGCCATGTCTTGGTTTTCAAACGTTTCAAGAGTCAAATGGACTTCCAGAACGGATTAAGTTTGAGAACCAAAGTACCACTGTACTTCCTTTTGTCAGTCTACGACTCTCTTTTTTTGAATTTTTTATTTATGATTTTCAGATTTATACATTTCACTGATTTTACAATCATTTCAACATTTCAAAACTTCTTCCCCCTCTTTCTGCGGTTCCTTAAATTTATTTTCAATATCTTCTGCAAATCCAGGTAAACTTAATTTGTTCATTTATTCATCTACTTTAAATATATACTCTTTTGAAACTTCAGGTTATTACAATAATCCTACCAACCGTCACCGTGATCAACTCCCACCCAGAAACCTATGTCCCCACTGTGGAAGGATGTGTGGATCCAGAATTTGCCTCTACAGTCACTTACGGACTCACTGTTAAAACTGTGTTTATGGAAGACAATCTTACTCGGCTATGAGTGATCACAGGAGAAGAAGAAGAAGAAGAAGAAGAAGAAGAAGAAGAAGAAGTTGGAACTGAGTATCTAACAACAGTTAAATTAATGCTCTAAGGAGAATGACAATAGCATGAGATGTGCAGGCAGAAACACTAGTGTAATGCTTAGGCAGTTTTTGTTGAACCTTTTCTGAGTAGCATTGCAATTTCATTTGCAGATTTGACTGGTTTGCAGTTCAGCCGTGCCTTGGTGTTTGTGTTCTGTGTCTGGATTATATGTGGTTTAGCTTTCTGAAAGGCTGTAGGGTTGAGTCCTCGCGCAGTGGTTCAGTGGGTAGGACTACAGCATCTACCATTTGTGTTCTGGAGCTGTCTTCGAATGCATCTTCCTAGCAAAACCAGTTCTGGCACTTGTTCATCCCACTTCTTCTTTTAAATTTTCAGTTTTGCAGAGCCTACTGAGAACTTCTCGGAAAAACTTTGGAATGACACAAACCACAGCGAATGATTTTAGCTTCCACTGTAAGAGACTCGCTGACAGTACTTTTAAAAATAGATGTACATTGAGATATCCAACTGGCCACCATTACCCCCAAATTAACATTGAGAAATATATTCGTTGGCAGAAAAGATTTAAGCTGGTTCTCAATTTCTTCTATTAAACAAAGAAAGGGGGGAACTGATTTTTACCAAGTTGGACTATATGCCCTTTAGGTTCCCTTCCAATTCTACAATTCTAGATACTTCCTGAATAAGCGTGCATGCTAATTGCTTGCTGTGATGATTGAAAACATATCTGTTTGCAATTAAATAAAGGAGCATAATAATAATAATGTTCAGGCCATGCAGCCCATATGCTTTTGTATATCTGCTTAAGGGAGCAGCTGTGAAATTGAGGGTGGGTTTCGCTAGGCGCTTTTTATCCACATACTACAAGACAGAGGCTTACAAACCATTTTTATGCCCTTGAGCATATTTGCAAACCAGGGAAATGGTCATGGGTGCAACAACCACACCCACTGCAAACTAAGCACACATCACAGCCTATTTGATTGGCTGCAGTAGAGTGCTCTAAAACAAGGACCAGAATTTAAAAATCTGCCTCCCCCTCTCGGAATTAAGGAAAATACATTTTTGCTTCCCATAATGTAGCCCATTAATATAGATAGACAATTCCTGTTAAGCGGCTAATGAATCATCATAATGAGAGAGCCCTGGGCTATAAAGCAGTTTATGCATACGGAAAATAAAATAAATAAAATCATTCTGCCTCCTAATGCGGAGTTTGTCTGACATGGAGAACGGCACTGCAAGATTTGGCAGAGGAAAAGCTGGAATAAGGATGTAATTTATTCAAAAACGAAGGTGACACCATCCTCTCTCTTGCAAAAATGTGTCTGCAGAGTTACATCATGGGCTTGGAGTAGCTGACACCAGAAGTCTGCTGCAGAGAGTCTGGCATGGCCAGAGGCAGACTTTCTGGGGAGTTCACAGCAATGCAGGGTTTTCCGTGGGTGTTTTCCCACCACACTGGAGTTAAAGGATCCAACATTTTGCAGAGACTCAGAGGCTAGCAGATCAGAATGTCTAGTTGCCATTTTGGGGGCAGACGGCTTGAAAATTGTATTTTTCAATATGACTTTTGGCTTCCTGAAATTCCTTCTGATTGTGCAGGTAAAATATAAGGAATAGAACTACAGGATGTGTTGTTAGTGTATGAAAACAGGCAAGATCTAAGGATCTCCAGGCATGTACCACCAGATGGTGGAGATGTCAGGCACCATAATGGCGCCCAGGTATCTTCACTGGGTTGCAAGTGGCTGATACAGTTAGGTGCAAAATGCGCATGGCAAATTTCAAACACTGCTCACCACCGCAGTGGCAGGCACAGTGCACCAGAATAGCCCCAAAGTATTACTGATGGTGCTCAATTTGCACTTGACCAAGAATGCTCATGAGGATTTGAACAGTAGTGTCGTCGTCTTCTTTGGCGATCACTCGTAGCCAAGTAAGATTGTCTTCCATAAACATGGTTTTAAAGGTGAGTCCGTAAGTGACTGTGGAGGCCAACGTGACTAAGAGACATTGGTAGACCTATTCACTGTGATATCGTTGAACCATTTCTAAAGCCGTCTAAGCCTGAATTTGTGATATATCTTGCCTTATGAGTTTATTAAATTTATTTATATCCCATTCTTCCTCCTGAAGGAGCCCAGGACAGCAAGCCACACATGTGACAAAACAGCATAAAACATTTAAATCCATACGGATTCAGATTAGGAAGGATGTCAGTTGTGTGGTGTGCTCCATCCGTCCATTACGCATTGTGTGAAGAAATGGTTCCTCATAATTTTATAATCCTGTGTCTCCTCACAGCTGTCTGTTTTCAATTACTCTTAAAAAGTCCCAAATGCTTTGGACTTCTGTCATGAAGAGAGTGCACCAGCTCCTTGAATCATTTGGGTTCTCCTTTTCTACTCCTTTTCTAACTTGATTAGGGTTTCCAGACATGTACAGGGGTATCTTGGTTTTCAAACATCTCCCTTGAAGAACATTTCAATTTCGAATGCTGTAAACCCGGAAGTAAATGCTTCAGAATCCAACATACCACGCGGCTTCCACTGAGCGCAAGATACTGAGGCCTCACTGTCGGCTATTGAGTTTTCAGTTTTCAAATGTTTCAGAACTCAAACAGTCTTCCAGAATGGATTACATTCAAAAACCGAGGTACAGTGGTACCTTGGGTTAAGAACTTAATTTGTTCTGGAAGTCCGTTCTTAACCTGAAACTGTTCTTAACCTGAGGTACCACTTTAGCTAATGGGGCCTCCGGCTGCCGCCACAGTGCAATTTCTGTTCTCATCCTGAAGCAAAGTTCTTAACCCAAGGTACTATTTCTGGGTTAGCGGAGTCTGTAACCTGAAGCGTCTGTAACCTGAAGGTACCACTGTAACCTGAGGTACCACTGTACCACTATAGTTCAAATGTGGTTGCACCATAGCTCTATGTTATAGCAGTAGGATTCTTGCTGTTTTGCTTCCAGTCCATTTCCTATCTCTTTCTGTCTTCAAGGATGTTCTCCCAGATTTTCTGCCCTGTACCACTTGGGCCCACTTTTTTTTGCCCCACCCCAACCTCAGTGGATAAAGGAAACTTCCTTTATTGATTTTATTGTTCCAAAAGGGGCCTTCCAAAATTTCACTAAAATTAGAAGCAACCTGAATTGTACAGGATGCTTTGCAACCCTGCTGCTCTGAATACCGTCTGTGTGTGTGTGTGTGTGTGTGTGTGTGTGTGTGTGTGTGTGTGTCCCACAAAGCTGGAGAGAGTTGAGACTTAACTGAAGCAGATGGTCAGCGAAAGTTTACTGTCAACTTTCTGTGATATATCCTTCTCCCGCTCCTCCATTTTTAATGTGTCTCCTAAAGTAACGAGCTTGACTTTGGCTTATGTTTGACAGGCTGTCTGGAACTTGAGCCAAAAATCTCCCACATCAGATCTCTCAGAGATGCAGACACTCTCTCTCCCCCCCCTCCCCCTTTGTGGGGAGCTTGAAGCCTGAAAGTCATCTGAAGGGATTTGTTGCACCTGGCAGCTACATATCTCTGGCCAAAGATGTGCAAGGCTTTAGCAATCCCCTCAGAAGTTAACACCAACAAATCCTGCTGAGACAGTTTCTCAGCCAAAGCGCTCTATGGCATCACTGATGCCTGCCTGGGCATTCGGCTTCGGGAAGGAACAAAAAAATTGGGTGGGGAGAGGGAGAGAGGGAGGGGGAAAGAGATCAGTTCCAAGTTTGTCAGTGCGTTAGCTGCCTCCTACAATCTGCCTTGGAAGTTTGAGAGTGGTTTGGAAAGCACCATAAAAGGAATTTCAATAGCCTTGCCTGTCATCTTGAAAACTTACTGAAGTTATATACGAGCCCTTTTAAACATATAAGGCTTACAAGATGCTAGGGTGAAATCCGTGTTCACTTCAAAGAGCAAAAAACGTACTGCAGTATTATTGATTTAATTTACAATTACATTCATGTTCCACCTTTGCTCTAAGCAGCTCAAGGTGGGGTATAAGTGGTTCTCCCCCCACATTTTGTCCTCACAGCGTTCCTGTGAGGTAGGATAGGCTGGTGACTGGCGCAAGCAGTGTTAGAGACTCAGATATATAAGCTAGGCGCCAAATGGCTCCTTAAACCAAGGTTGCATTCGCTGAAACTGAATGTCTAGTTGCCATTTTGGGGCAAGGCAGCTCTGAAGTCTTATTTTTCAAACGATGGACTGACTGGGATTGATTCTCAGTTAAACATCTGGCTAGTTCAGATGACAGCCCTGAGCCAGGTTAAGAACTTGAGAACTTAAAAGAAGAAAAGTCACTTGATCCAGGGACAGAGTCCACATACCATATTTTTCGCTCTATAGGACGCACTTTCCCCCCTCCAAAAATGAGGGGAAATGTGTGTGCGTCCTATGGAGCGAATGCAGGCTCCTTGGCTTCAGCGATGGCAACATGAAGCCTCCAAAGCGCAGAGGGAGCACTTCCTCCGCGTTCCGGAGGCTACGCATCACTTTCGCTGAAGCCTGGAGAGCGAGAGGGGTCGGTGCCCTCTCAGTCTCCAGGCTTCAGGGATAGCCGCCTGAAGCCTTTGGAGCACAGCGGGAACTCGCGCTGCGCTCCAAAGGCTTCGGGTTCCTTTTGCTGAAGCCGGGAGAGCAAGACTCTCCTGGCTTCAGCAGAGAGGGAGAGCTGCACAGCGCCCCTTCAGCAAAGCTGGAGGAGAAATGGAAGGGGCTCCGTTTCTCCTGCTGCTTCGCTGAAGGAGCGCTGAGCAGAGAGGGGGAGAATTTTCTTTTCTTGTTCTCCCCCTCTAAAACAAGGTGCGTCCTATGGTCGGGTGCGTTCTATAGAGCGAAAAATACGCTATATATTGGCCTATTCCTACAGGATGTGTTATTAGTGTGTGAAAATAGTCAAGATCCAATGATCCCCAGACATGCGCCTCTGAATGGCGCCCAGGCACCTTCACTTGGTCACAAGTTGCCAAGAGCCATGTGAAAAATGCTCCTGGCGCCTGGCTAATTTCAAACACTGGATGTCACTCAATAAGCTTAATAGCTGAGTGAGGATTTTAACCCTCGACTTCCAGGTCCTTGACCAGGACTCTTAACCAGTACACTAAACTGGCTCCAGACAAGTATTGCCATTGCTAAAAAAAACACACCACCACCATATTATGTGGTTATGTAGTGCAATGGCTGGGCAAAATGACAAATAGTATTAATTCACAAATGTGTCATCAGTTATACATGGTGCTTTAGAATCAAGACATGCCCCTACCCCTACAGAGCTCACAGTCTAAACTTTAGGGGGAGACAATACATGGCGTGAGGGAAGAACGAGTGATTAATGCATGTCTTATGCTCATCCCCGTGTCACTGATGTTCAATATTTTATTTTATTTTATTTTAATAAATATTTATTGAAATTTTAACAAAATACAACAAAAAAGAGAAAACACAAAACAGAAAAGTACACAGAACACAAAAAATAGGTAAAAATAGAAAAAAGAAAGAAAAAAATCCATTATTCTTTTTCTAACTTTGAAGCTCATATCCTTATTTTCTTGACCTCCTCACACCTCCCCTTTTTGTATTCCCATTTACATAATCAAATCAGCAAATCCTTACCCTCTTTCCATTTATCATCTTTAACTTTATATCTTAACATAACTCAACTCCAAAATTTTCATCCATAAGTTCATTTTTGCATACTCTTTCTAACTTTGTCACTAATACCACTTATTTTTAATCCAACATCATTTTAACATTCATAAATTTTACACTGTTTCTGTAGATAGTCTTTAAATTTCTTCCAGTCCTCTTCCACTAGCTCTTCTCCCAGGTCTCGGATTCTGCCAGTCATTTCCGCCAATTCCATATAGTCCATTACTTTCATCTGCCATTCTTCCAGGGTGGGTAGATCTTGTGTCTTCCAATACTTTGCGATGAGTATTCTTGCTGCTGTTGTGGCGTACATAAAAAAAGTTCTATCCTCCTTTCGCACCAATTGGCCAACCATGCCCAGGAGAAAGGCCTCTGGTTTCTTCAGGAAGGTGTACTTAAACACCTTTTTCATTTCATTATAGATCACTTCCCAGAAAGCCTTGGTCTTTGGGCACGTCCACCAAAGGTGAAAGAATGTACCTTCAATCTCTTTACATTTCCAACATTTATTATCGGGCAAATGATAAATTTTTGCAAGCTTGACTGGGGTCATGTACCACCTGTACATCATTTTCATAATATTCTCTCTTAAGTGATGTTCAAGATTTTAGTAGGTTTCAGTCTGAAGGTGAGTAATATGCAGAGGATACTGATAGAACATTGACATTGAGGATATTGATAGGAAAGTCTGCCATGCTTTCTTGACGGACTTCTTGTGTCAGTGTTTGGCCCTTTCTGGTGCAGGACGTTGCAGTTTCTTGTTAGACAGAGCTCTTCTCCTCAGGCACGAATCAAAGGCATGGTTGAAAGTGAAACCATTCTGATTCTAGTCTTCCTAAGCAGCTGGCCCAAGGCTCTGTGATCTCTTCAATCATAGACGTCGCTTTTCCTCGGGATGAAAACAGGCCTGTGCAGAAACAGGATGCCTTTTGGCTCAATGCCATTGGCTTTGTCTGATAGAAGAGCTCATGAAACGACCGAGATGACTTTTGCTTCACTGTCTTATAACAAATTGATCAGTCATACATCCTTAATTTGTACTTCGTTCTTCCTCCAAAAGTGACATAGTATTCACACAAACATGGAAAGTACTGTAGGTTAGGCTGAGAGAGTGGGACTTGCCCAAGGCCATGCAAATGAGCCTTGCAGCTGAGCAGAGATTAAAACTTGGCTTTCCCACATCCAGGCTGCAGGGACTACAATCACGATGTATTAACTGTATATTTGTCATGATTAGGTAAAGGTAAAGGTAAAGGGACCCCTGACCATTAGGTCCAGTCGTGACCGACTCTGGGGTTGCAGCGCTCATCTCGCTTTATTGGCCAAGGGAGCCGGCGTACAGCTTCCAGGTCATGTGGCCAGCCTGACTAAGCCGCTTCTGGCAAACCAGAGCAGCTCATGGAAACGCCGTTTACCTTCCCGCCGGTGTGGTACCTATTTATCTACTTGCACTTTGACGTGCTTTTGAACTGCCAGGTTGGCAGGAGCAGGGACCAAGCAACGGGAGCTCACCCCGTCACGGGGATTCGAATCGCCAACCTACTGATCAGCAAGTCCTAGGCTCTGTGGTTTAACCCACAGCGCCACCCACGTCCATTTGATTACTGGCAGCCAAAAGAAGATGATGTGGAACATGTTGTTGGAGTCTTGGTGGTTGCTCCTCAATTCACAACCACCAGCAGCACCCAGGAAACATACGTCTTGCGAGTATGAACTCCTTTCTGTCACAGTGTTGCTAAAAGGTGACAGCACACACAGTTCCCCTGGCCAGCTTGGCTTCCCACTTAGGAATTGCAAGAGCACCAGCTCCAAGAAGCAGAATTCATTTTTGTGATGCAACTTGCATGCTTTTGGTGCATTCGGAAATGTATTGCTAGATGAAGGTATCGATAACGGAACAGTAGCTGGTGACTTCAAGACTGGATTACGGAAACAGCCCTACTAGAAAAATTAACTAATAAACTGACACGGGGACAAACAGAAGAAGACGCCTTCACCCCGGTATGGCTCCCCTTTATCACATACACAGCCCAACAGGACAACGACAATAATCCACCAACAGCATACAAATCAATATGGCTAACCTGATCCAAAACACCCACCCACCTCACTCACACACGAAAACTGAAGAATCTGAAGAAGAATCTGAAGAAGAATCTGAAGAAGTGTGCATGCACACGAAAGCTCATACCAAGAACTGACTTAGTTGGTCTTTAAGGTGCTACTGGAAGGAATTTGTTTTGTTTTGACTATGGCAGACCAACACGGCTACCTATCTGTAACACGAAAACAAAGATCACCACAGCCAATCACAAGCAAACAATCACACCCTAAGCCAACCCCAACCTCTCTCACCACCAAAGGAACACAAGTGAACAACACAAGCAACGCTGACACCAAACTCTACATACATTAAACATAATAGAAACACCGCCACCCCACCCCACCCCCATCCATCCTCCCTCTCCCCACCCCCCCTTTCTTTTTTCTTTCTGTTTTCTTCTCCCCCTAATGCCTCAACAAATGAAACGGATTTGTAAAAACGTTACATGGAAGAAGAAGAAGAAGAAAAAAACAAAAACAAGGCACTACACTTCTGTAAAACAAGAAAATCCTTAATAAAAAATATTTTTTTTTAAAAAAAAAGACTGGATTACGGCAGTGCACTCCATGTGGGGCTTCCCTTGTGCTTGACCCAGAAACTTCAGTTCATACAGAATAATGTAGCACAGTTTCTGACAGGAGTGGGACCCTGAACAGCCTCTGCCCAATATGCCTGAAGGAGCATCTCCACCCCCATTGCTCAGCCCGGACACTGAGGTCCAGCTCTGAGGGCCTTCTGCTGGTTCCCTCACTGCAAGAAGTGAGGTTACAGGGAAGCAGGCAGAGGGCCTTCTTGATAGTGGCACCCACCCTGTGGAACGCCCTCCCATCAGATGTCAAGGAAATAAACAACTGTCTGACTTTTATAAGATATTTGAAGGCAGCCCTGTTTAGGGAAGTTTTTAATGTCTGATGTTTTATTGTGTTTTTAATATTCTGTTGGGAGCTGCCCAGAGTGGCTGGGGAAACCCAGCCAAATGGGTGGGATAGTAATAAATAATTCTTATTCTTATTATACCTCTGTTCAGAGATCTGCATGGGTTACCTATTTGCTGCTGGGCCAAGTTCAAGATGTTAGTATATAAAGTGGAATTTGCTGCCAAGGAGTGTGGTGGAGTCTCCTTCTTTGGAGGTCTTTAAGCAGAGGCTTGACAACCATATGTCAGGAGTGCTCTGATGCTGTTTCCTGCTTGCCAGGGGGTTGGACTCGATGGCCCTGGTGGTCTCTTCCAATTCTATGATTCTATGATTCTAAGCTCTTAACAGCTTGGGACCAGTTTGCTGGTGTGACTTTCCTTTTCCTTATGGACGGAGGATGGGTTTGCCTGGGGCTGAGGAACATTATGTAAGATTCCCCCCCCACACACACACACACACTGTCTCTTTTCTTCTCATATACAGGGGTGGAGGTCATATAGAGACCTCTGACTTCTGTGTGGATGAAATGCAGCCCACAGAATGTTGTACAATTGCTCCACCCACTGTTCCCTTTAGCCCCACCCATCACTGCAATGTGGCCCCTATGCTGAAAAGTTCCCTGCTCTGATCTTAGTGTCCCTGTCTTCTAACGCTCTAGGGATACATATCTGCATTTGGGAAGCGATTCTCCATCTATGGAATATCTTCGTTCTGTTAACTTTGATCAAATTAGCTTTGCCTTCAATTCCCTCTTTTTTAAAAAAGAAAGAAAAAGAAAGAAGAAGCAGAAACTGTCATGCAGCAGACTGAGTGAATTTTAATAGGCCCCCTTTTTCTTCAAATTATAACATAAAAGGAAAGGTTTAGTCGGGGATTTGGCTAGATGATCAGTTCAGAACTTGCTGCTTCTGTTCTATAGAACAGAATTAACTAGAGTTAACTTGAGTTGGGATTAATTTGCCTTTGTGTAGCAGGCAAGTTAATCCCAACTCAAAGGGATTATTGGTTTCATACGTAAGGGGTGGGGGGGAGTTAGCTGTGCTGCCGCTACGTTCAGTGCACGGGGGATAGAAGGGTGTTCAGCTGAAACAGAAGGATAGTGCCCTGCTGTGTCTGGAGAACTACAGTGGACACTCAGGTTGTGAACGTGATCCGTGCGGGAGGCACGTTCGCAACCCGCAGCACCGTGTCTGCACACACGCGGGTTGCGATCTGGCACTTCTGCGATTTAGTGTTTCTGCACATGCATGAGTGCCGAAACCCAGAAGTAACCCATTCCGGTACTTCCAGGTTCAGCGTGGTGCGCAACCTGAAAACGCAGAACCTGCAGCGTCTGTAACCCAAGGTATGACTGTATTTTGTCAGTTTCGCTTGGAAAGTCCTCTTGCTGCAGAGTTTAGAAGGAGAGGTAAATGTGAGGCTTCTGTACACAGCATGCATGTGCTGATGTTTGGACAGGTAAAGCTGGTCCACATGTTACCTGTCACGGATGCTTTAGCTGAGATTTCCTGTGTTGCAGGGGATTGGACCAGATGACCCATGGGGTCCCTTCAAACTCTACAATTCTGATTCTATGTTCTCAATAGCCTCTTCATGGGTACCAGTCGCCTCAATAGTGCTTCTTCCTTTTTGCTTGTTCTCTCCTCAGTTTCTCCTCATAGCTTTCAGCCTTGGACAATTTACCTTACAGAACCAGATGGCTGACTCCATAAAAATAAGTGTTTCATAGTTTAGGAAGCCCATGTTCTTTCTCTCATGCAACAGTCTCACACCTCCCAGAAAATATGTTTGGAATTATTTCCTCCATATATGCCTTCATCAATTGCAACGGCTAATTGCAACGGCTGTTGCTTCACCTGGGCTGGCATCAGTACTGAGCACCCTCGGGCAGCTATTGGGAGTCAAAGCATCTGTCAGGGACCGTGCTGAGGAGGGCTGCATTGAGGAGGAATGGTGGGAGTTACCCCCTGCTCCTGATCCTGAATCTTCCCAGGAGCAGGAGGATGGTATAGATTTGGAACAGTGGTTTGCAGAGGGGCATAGTTCAGAAGGCAGAAGCTGGGAAATACTGGATGGGGAACAGCTAGAAGAAGAAACACTGGAAGAGAGAGGGTTAACAGATTCACAGTCTCTGGACAGCATTCACCCCACCCTTCCCCAAAGTCACGGAGAGCTCAGAAAGTGTCAGAACAGAAAGCGCAGAGGGTACAAGCTCAGATTACAAGACGTAGAAGTGACGTAGATTAATAGGGATGGAGAGGGGGAGTGACCCTTAATTGGGAGCACCACCATTTCTAGGAGACGTGTTCTTTGTTCTCTCACTGTGATTATTAAAGATTGGTAAGACGTTCCTTTCTTTGATCTTCTTATCTACTGCCACGAGGGGAGAAAACTGATTCCCTGAAGCCTGACAGCATCCCAGCAGACCCCATTGCTGATAATGGTCCCTGGCCACCATCCCCCCTTTAAAATAACTTGTCTTTGTCGGACATGAGCAGCCTGATTTTAGCAGCCATTTTAATTTCCCACAATGCTCCTGACATCATATGGGGCACTGCTCTGAGTGCTGCTGCCTACTGCCCCCATCACCAGGTGAGCCTTCCAGGGGCCACCAATGGACCACTAAACTCAAGCCTCTTCATACCTGGAGCTGGTCCTGCACTTCACCAAAGCACCACCTTTCTCAGCCAACCAATTGCCCCCTCTTTCTGCCAATTCTGAGGCTTACGGTTGCATCCTCATACCCTGCCCATTGAGGTCTGTTGTACAGTTGCTGTCTCCATCACTTTTGCTGCTTCCTCTGTCACAAACACCTGACCCAACTCTCATGGCTTTGTGACATCAACAGTAATATAGCCAATACCCACCCTCTGCTCAGAAAACTCTGCTTCCCTAGCAACCAGCACACTTAAGGCATGGGAGGAAAAGAGATTAGGGTGCAGATTGGTGTAGTGATGGCTGATGTCACAAAGACATTGCTTTTACCGTAACTCTCACATGGCCACAGAAACTGTCCATAGCCGAAAAGGTCTGAAGGAAACTGTGGAATGAAATAATAACCTAATATGAGGGTGCAGAAGCAAAAGTCCCAGGAAACACTAATGGGAGACAAGGGGGGAAATCGGGTCATCTTTATGGGAATTTCCCTATATTCTTTGCCACCATTTAGAATCATAGAATCATAGAGTTGGAAGAGACCACAAGGGCCATCGAGTCCAACCCCCTGCCAAGCAGGAAACACCATCAGAGCACTCCTGACATATGGTTGTCAAGCCTCTGCTTAAAGACCTCCAAAGAAGGAGACTCCACCACACTCCTTGGCAGCAAATTCCACTGTCAAACAGCTCTTACTGTCAGGAAGTTCTTCCTAATGTTTAGGTGGAATCTTCTTTCTTGTAGTTTGGAACCATTGCTCCGTGTCCGCTTCTCTGGAGCAGCAGAAAACAACCTTTCTCCCTCCTCTATGTGACACCCTTTTATATATTTGAACATGGCTATCATATCACCCCTTAACCTCCTCTTCTCCAGGCTAAACATGCCCAGCTCCCTTAGCCGTTCCTCATAAGGCATCGTTTCCAGGCCTTTGACGTTCCAGTTTGTCAGTGTCCTTCTTGAACTGTGGTGCCCAGAACTGGACACAGTACTCCAGGTGAGGTCTGACCAGAGCAGAATTTGACAGGCATTTCACTGGCCCAGGATAGCTATGCATGCTTGCAATATTTCTACATCCTGAGCTTTCTAAAGGTCTCTTCAACATGATGCGGTGTGAGTGAAAACAAAAGAAAGTTGCTTAAAATGGCAATTTTCAGTCTATGTATAGTTACTATAAATGTATATGTTAACTTGTAATCTTTTGTAGTTCTTTGAAATAGCAAAAAGTTGTGCCCTCATGTATGACAACCCTCCATGTTTCTGGAATGGACATTTAAAAGACATGTGGCGAGGACTGGGGTCCTCTTCTTAATGTTCCCCAAAGTCTGTGGCCAAGTACCTCACACCTTCATTGGTTTGGCATCTGGTTTTTATCTATCCAATGGACAAGTTACTTACATGAAAAAACATTGTGGCTCTTTAGCAATAGTATGGGGAGTACAGTACTTTTTAGCAACACGAGCAGTTTTCATTATCTTTGACTCCATTTTCAAAACAAAATAATCACTACTGAGTTCCCCGTGGTTTTTTTGATATTTTTTCTGCCTTCAAGGACTGCTTTTGGCAAGAAATGGGGGTGCTGCCTCTGTGTATGGCTCTTTCCAGCAGGATCATACCCTTGTGCATGTTTCATTCATCTTCATATTTGCCAAGTGTTTTTCTGCACAGCTGTAACTCAGCTACTGTGCCTGTAATTCCTAAAGTTTATGCTGGCACACACAGATTTATTTTAGAAATGTTTATCGATGTCCATTGCCAAAGCATCTGTGAGTTTTGCAGAGAATTACAAAATAAAGTGAGCTTACAGTTTGCATAAAGCTGCCTCAGCCATCAGTTCCTTGTTAAATAATAGTTAACACAGTTGGTCAAGTAAAAAAAAAAAAAAAGAGGGGTTGCAGATTCACCACCATGTGGAAAAAATATGTCTTTGGGAATTAAATTTGTTAAATGACTCTTCACAGGGAGCCAAAATTATACTCATCATAGTGAGTACCATATTTTTCCATGTATAACACGCCCCCATGTATAATACACCCCCTGTTTTTGAGGACTCCAAATTAAGAAAATGGGAAGTTGTCAAGAGCTGTAGAGTTGTTAAGCTTTTTTGGGGGGGGGTTGCCCACAGTTGTTGAGCTTTTTGGGGGGGAGATGCCAGAAATCGCTCACTCAACTGACAACACAAGCAACACAAAAATGGCCAATCGCCCTCCTAATTGCTGCAGGGACAGCCAATCAACAACAGCCCTTGCCGTAGCCAACAATCAACTGCCCAATACCTGCTGACAATCTCCTGCTCGTGCAACCAATCACCACTTCCCCCTCACCACTATCCGTGTATACGATGACCCCAATTTTAAACATCATTTTTAAAGGAAAAAACCTCATCTTATACATGGAAAAATACAGTACGTGGACAGCCTCTGCTAAGCACTGTATGTCCCTGAGGTCAAAGCAACTGAGAACAGAGGAATCCTAGAATTGTTTTGGTTGTGTCGTCTTGCTGGAATTGCCAGATACCTTCAAGCTCAGAGTCAAAGTAAGTCTCTGCCCTTCCTCCCGTTCAGAGACGTGGGACAGGGAATAGGCTGGGTGATATATTGTTATATCACCCAAAACCAGTTTGAAGTCCATATCATATCAGTTTCATTGTGGCATACACCAGTGGGAATAGCGATGCTCCAGAGAAGCAGGTGACGCTGTGGTCTAAACCACTGAGCTTCTTAGGTTTGCCGATCAGAAGGTTGGCGGTTCGAATCCCTGCAACAGGGTGAGATCCCGTTGCTCTGTCCCAGCTCCTGCCAACCTAGCAATTCAAAAGCATGCCACTGTAAGTAGATAAATAGGTACTGCTGCAGCGGGAAGGTAAAATGCGTTTCCGTGCGCTCTGGTTTCTGTCACAGTGTTCCATTGCGCCAGAAGGGGTTTAGTCATGCTGGCCACATGACCCAGAAAGCTGTCTGTGGACAAACGCCACCTCCCTTGGCCTGAAAGTGAGATGAGCGTTGCAACCCCGGCCTTTGACTGGACTTAACCATCGAGGGGTCCTTTACCTTAGTGATGCTCTGATAGCCTAACTTACAGGGTGACTGAAAGGATTGCCTGAGAAAATATACTTTGGCTTTTTGGAAAAGTGCTCTATAAAATAACAATATTGAAGCATAACATATTTTTGTTAGGAAACTTTGGCTATCCTGTCTTGGCAACCAAAGCTGGCTCTTACTTGGGCATTGTATAACTAGTTACAGATAGGTAGCCGTGTTGGTCTGCCATAGTCAAAGCAAAATAAAAAAATTCCTTCCAGTAGCACCTTAAAGACCAACTAAGTTAGTTCTTGGTATGAGCTTTCGGTATCTGAAGAAGTGTGCATGCACACGAAAGCTCATACCAAGAACTAACTTAGTTGGTCTTTAAGGTCCTACTGGAAGGAATTTTTTTATTTTGCATTGTATAACTAGTTATTCCAGCCATGTTCAGAAACCACTTCGTTATCATTTAGCATTTTTTGGCAGAAGATGAAGAATCTGCATTGCCCTGTGAAAGATCTGAGCTTGTCAGGCCCCCAGGCCCTCTCTTCCTATTTCACATCTGTAGATAGGTAGTTCGGCATACTCAGGTGGCAAGTGAAGCAGATCTCTAAAGCATAGGGCAGCGTCATCCATTAAACTGGCACAGCTGCCACGCAGACTGAACTGCCGTTTCTCCCCATGAGCTATGTATCGTTCCCTCCATGCCTTGCATTGCTTTGTGTTTGTCAAAATATGGATTCGCATCAGGACAGAAAGTGTGACAGGTTCTTCCCCACCCCTGCAAATGGCCGCCTTTAACCATCTGGAAAACCAAACGGCCTTGGTATTGTGGGTGACAAATGGTCCAAATAATGAGGGCTTAGAAACCAGGAAATCTGAGAGCGCTGTGTTTTGGTGGGCTCCTGGGTTTGTTTTGCCCTTTGCAATTTGTGTTAAGCCTTTTCCTTTGTATTCTTGTCAAAGGCACCAGTCTGGATTCGTGTTAAAACGAGTGGAGATCTGGGCAGCAGACAATTCCAAATATTCCCAAAGTAGTTGTTCTTCCTTTCCTTTGACAACTTACTGATTTTTATTTTTGGCAGGGATGCTAGAGATGGTTCAAGTTGCCTTGTGGCCTAAGGATGGGAATTGGCATTGTGAGGCTCCTTGGACTAACTGTGCAAGCCTCGGAGCATTCTCCAGACACAGGGCCATGCACCATCAGCCCCTATGATTGACAAGTCAATTTGAAGCCTCTGGATTGATGAGGCTGGTATAAATGATAGGGGTTCGGCTTCTGTCCTCACCAGTCAACAGAGCAGTGCTATCTACACTTTAGTCTCCTATTTCTAGCAGCTTTTCTTGGGGGCCCTTTTAGTCTGCAAGCCCAATATGCCGGGCTTCCCTGTAGGGGTAGGCTCACATCCTTCCTTAAAAGGTAAAGGTACCCCTGACCATTAGGTCCAGTCATGGACGGCTCTGGGGTTCGTACTCATCTCGCTCTATAGGCCAAGGGAGCCGGCGTTTGTCCACAGACAACTTTCGGGTCATGTGGCCAGCCTGAAAATATTCATCCCGAAGCTACTTCAACCCGAGGTATGACTGTTGTATTTCTTTCTCAGTTTGAATCTTTGCACATAAATCTGCACATGGAATCTTTTATCTTCTATCCTTCTCCCTTGGAAATCTGCCAGTGGCTCTCCTCCTCTGTGCTGCACAGCGATCTGTATAACCATCTTGTGACAGTCTTAAGAACCAGGAAAAAAGAGTTGGTGGGTGCTGAAACTGCTCCTCTGAAATTCAGAGAAATGTTCCTGGAAGGGGCAGAGCACCTGTGCACTGTGATTGCCCAATCCAGATGTGCCTAGATTTTTCAGGGGTGCAGGTAGTAGTGCAATGCTTTGCCTCTAAGTTGTCTGTCTGCTCAAGTGCAAATGCAGTCCTTAGCTCCCACCATTAAGAAGCGTTTCATGTGAAATTTATAGTGCCTTCCTTACCAGAAATGCTGAGGCAAGTAATTCTTACTGGATCTCTAACCTGCATTTGTGAATTCTTTATCGACTCAAAACTTGATAGGGAAGTTATTGGTGGTTTCAGCTTCATTTTTCCTTCCCACTTTTTTTAAAAAAGAATTAAAACCTGCACTGCTTTTGCCTTCAGGAGCGTTTTCCATGTCAGCCAGAACAAATTGGGTTTGTTTGATACCAACCTGAAAAAGGAAAAAAACCAAAAATCAGTGAATGCATACACATAGAAAGGATTTGCATCAGGGGAAAATATCTAGTGGCAAAAAGATGATGCTTGGTTATTGAAAGCGTAGATGTGTTTTTGGCACTGTGGGCCAGAAATGTGGATTGTATGTGAAGCCTTCTGTGTAATGAACTGTCCTAATCCACCTGCTATCCGGTAATTAATCATGATAGGATTATACCCCAACTAATCCTGGTGATTAGGAGAGCAACTGTATGTGAAGGTAAACTTAATCTAGTTGCTAGGCTTGAGAATTCTAAGTGCCTAGTTTTGCAACAGAAGCAGGCCAAAAGTGGGCATATGGCTAGCAGGGGCCTACAAGCCACAGAGCCAGTAAAACCTGTGGGATATCTTCGCAACAATGACCCACCATCTGTCTGCAGCCCAAGCTACTCAGCAATGTTTGTTTTCAGGAACTCACTCAGAGAACTCAAGCAGGAAGGGTGTTGCTGCAGAGAGATGGGACATGTTTAAAGGACTGTAATCACTGAAAAGTGTTTGTATCCATTTGTAGTTATGACACTGTGTAGTTGTCAGCCCAGATACTGGATTTACCCAAGATAAGCTCTGATACTCCAGCAGTGATTTTTTTTTTAAAGATTTTTTTTTCATAGAAAATGACAGTTTGGATTTCTCCGAAGTGTCTTCATAAACTCAGGATTATTGGTTCTGACCCTTGCTCCAGATTGCAACAGATGGTCCTTGTTTCCGCTGCTGCATGGCCTCAGGCCTTTGCCAAAAGCAAGCTTGGACCATTTCAGCCCTGATAGATACCATTTACCCACCTTTGTGAGCAACCGCAGTTAATAATAATAATTTATTGTTTATACCCCGCCCACCTGGCTGGGTTTCCCCAGCCACTCTGGGGGAAAAAGCAGGCTAATGAAAATGGTTAGGAAAACTTAACTGCCTGGTACAGTGGTACCTCGGGTTAAGAACTTAATTCGTTCTGGAGGTCTGTTCTTAACCTGAAACTGTTCTTACACTGAAGCACCACTTTAGCTAATGTTGCCGCCATGCCGCCAGAGCACGATTTCTGTTCTCATCCTGAAGCAAAGTTCTTAACCTGATGCACTATTTCTGGGTTAGCGGAGTCTGTAACCTGAAGCGTATGTAACCTGAAGCGTATGTAACCCGAGGTACCACTGTATAATACTTACATATTTAGGTGTATGGAGTGTTAGGGGAGGGGTTGTACCTCCTGATGAGGGACATGTCATGGTCCTTCAGGGGTAGTTTGTCCACCTTTGGTCCCCACTGAGCACTCAGCTCTCACCTGTGGCTCCTAGAAGCTGTCAGCATCTGACAGCAGACACACCCTGGAAGCAGCTCCAACCTGCCAGCTAAACCAGGTGAGGATAGCCAATGGGGCTCAAACCCTCAGGGAGTTAGTGACGTCTCCTGCATGTGAAGCCAGGTTTCAGCGGATTGACCGGATGAGACCAATAGTTGGTCCAACATTCAAGGAGGCAGTTTCTGTACACGCTGTAGAAGGAAGTGAGGGGCAGATGGGGCTTGTCAACCTGGGAAGGTAGCCCATCTAAGAGAAGGAAGACACTGGTCCTAAACCTCCTCTGCCTTGTGAGATATCTGTGGGAGAAAACGGTAAGGAATAAACCCTACACACATCCAGGGAGGAGTCCCTAAGATGGTTGGGTGGTGCCTTGTACCACTTCTGGCAACTCCTGCAGCCAAGCTGGTGCCAAACGTATTGCTCTGCTTTTCTTTTGAGGGTCAAGAGGAGGGTCTTGTTGCCTGGACAGCCCAGGACCTCAGTCTTGCACCCCAGGGAGCTCACTTCAGTTCTGTCGACAAAGTGGTTTGACTTCACCCCTGCTCCATTGTCTCTTGAGACAAACAGATGCCAACAATGGCAAATTTAGGTTCACAATACATTTTGCAAAAAAGTGCAAAACATTACACCATGACAGCACTGTAAAATGTAGCTTAGCTCCAGCCATGTAGGATTAGGTTCCATTCTACCAACTGCAAGTGAAAAAGCACACTGTGTTTATGCTTGCGTTAAGGTAACGGAAAAGGAAAAATCTCTGCAGGAACTCGACATTTGAGGGTTGCTGCCAAGTGTTGCAGCCTGGTGTTTTGTGGTTATGGAAATGTGCAGGAAAGGTGATAGCTGCTGTAAAACAAAACACAACAGTAACTGGCTGAATTTTTTTATGTTTTCAGGCCAATTAGATTACCTTAAATGCTTTGAGCTTTATCTTGGAAAATAGCTGGCAAAGATCCTTCAGTCTAGGAATTAATTTGTTGCAGAAGTAGCAAACCAAGGAACAAGGAATGGGAATGTCTAGCCTGCCTTGTGCACTAGAGTTCTTGCAAAGTGAGATTTGGCACCTTTGGAATTCTGTGCAAAGGCACACATGGCATTTAGATTCTTGCTGCAGAATCGCCCATAGCATGGACCAGCCTTGTATATAGCAACTTGCCTGGTGGCTGCAAGTGACGGTGGAGGGATGAATCCGCCATCCTTTCCTCTGTGGCCAGTGTGGAAACCAAGCAAGCTGGTGGAAGAGGGATGGGGAGACCTGTCCCTCCTCTGCCAATCTCTGTCAACAGCATGGAATTTCAGGCCAACTTCTGTTTGCCATTTTTGTGGGCTTATTTACAGGCTGCCATGAAGCTGGATTTCCAACTTAGATACAGCCACAGATAAAATTTGTTGTTGTTTAGCCCAGTGTTTCCCAACCTTGGGCCTCCAGATGTTTTTGGCCTACAACTCCCATCATCCCTAGCTAGCAAGACCAGTGGTCAGGGATGATGGGAATTGTAGTTCAAAAACAGCTGGAGGCCCAAGGTTGGGAAACACTGGTCGTTTAGTCGTGTCCGACTCTTCGTGACCCCATGGACCAGAGCACGCCAGGCACTTCTGTCTTCCACTGCGTCCCGCAGTTTGGTCAAACTCATGCTGGTAGCTTCGAGAACACTATCCAACCACCTCGTCCTCTGTCGTCCCCTTCTCCTTGTGCCCTCCAACTTTCCCAACATCAGGGTCTTTTCCAGGGAGTCTTCTCTTCTCATGAGGTGGCCAAAGTATTGGAGTCTCAGCTTCACGATCTGTCCTTCCAGTGAGCACTCAGGGCTGATTTCCTTAAGAACCTTTGTTGGCAAGGTGATGTCTCTACTTTTTAAGATGCTGTCTAGGTTTGTCATTGCTTTTCTCCCAAGAAGCAGGTGTCTTTTAATTTCGTGGCTGCTGTCACCATCTGCAGTGATCATGGAGCCCAAGAAAGTAAAATCTCTCACTGCCTCCATTTCTTCCCCTTCTATTTGCCAGGAGGTGATGGGACCAGTGGCCATGATCTTCGTTTTTTTTTGATGTTGAGCTTCAAACCATATTTTGCGCTCTCCTCTTTCACCCTCAATAAAAGGTTCTTTAATTCCTCCTCAAAGCCATAGATAAAATTAGATATTCCTATATAAGGAACAGGAAGTGACAGTACTCTTAGATAAAGCTTTGGCTACTTTCACATTCTATATTAATCCAAGTGGCTGCAGATCCCCTTCCTCCAAATACTCCTATATTTATTACTTGATCACTGCACAGTCAAATTATCACTCTTATTTGTGGACAGGCCCATGCCAGTCAAAGCAGAGCAGGGAGAATTTGCATATCCTTCTGAGAAACACTGCTTTCCAAATAGACTTACTTTGTCCATTCCGAAGCAGGTCTCCCATTGATGATTACACACAAGAAACATTACCATGTGTGAATGATTGGAAGGGAGAAGAAGCATGGATTTGGCAGTAACCAGATAATTACCCAATCATCACCAGTTATTCTTAAATGTATTCTCCTAGCCTTCAGATATGAATAGTGCTTCTCATTATCTTAAACGACTTGGGGTGCCCCCCGAGGCAATATAGATAAATAAATGCTGCGCTGCACTTGGGTCTAGCGCTGTTTCCTTCTTACTGGCATTATCCAATGCATTCCATGTTTTTTTGGCAAGCATCTTAATGTTTTTTTTTTCTTTCCGTTGTCAGGTGGGAATGTGATTTGGCTTACAGAGAAATTGAGCTGGGATCAATTCTTCCATTAAATGTTCATGTTCTGAGCTGGCACACCCCGGCTATCTAGCGATACGGAAATTATCTCATTTTTTAAGCTGACATTTACATCAAGTTATATTGCTGTGCTCATCTGAAGACAGCTACTGGGTGCTGACTTCCTTACTCGCCCCTGCTGATCTCTGCTATGCACAACCTGTTCAATAAAGGTAAAGGTACCCCTGCCCGTACGGGCCAGTCGTGACCGACTCTAGGGTTGTGCGCTCATCTCACTTAAGAGGCCGGGGGCCAGTGCCGTCCGAACTCACTTCCGGGTCACGTGGCCAGTGTGACAAAGCTGCTCTGGTGAGCCAGCACCAGTGCCACGCATGGAAACGCCGTTTACCTTCCCACTATAAAGCGGTACCTATTTTTAACTTGCACTTAGGGGGGCTTTTGAACTGCTAGGTGGGCAGGAGCTGGGACCGAAAGACGGGAGCTCACCCCGCCGCGGGGATTTGAACCGCCGACCTTACGATCAGCAACTCCTAAGCACTGAGGTTTTACCCACAGCGCCACCCGCGTCCCTAACCTGTTCAATACAGTGGGTTAAATATAGTTTATTATCTCTTTAAAGTGGGCTAGTTCATGTTACCTTCCTGGTGGAAGAACATGCGTAAACAAGAACCCACCCTCCATAACGGAAAGGTCTTCTGTCCTTTCTCAGACAGAAGTGTCTAACCAAATTTATGGTGTATGTATTATTGCCTCATCCTGTTTGGCATGTCTACAGGAGACCCGTGCAATGTACTGATACATTGGCTGAAACCGATTCAAAGTTAAAACCGTGAGAGTGATTTCAGAATTTCTGATCAGGCAATGTACAGTCATACCTCATGTTACGTCTGTTTCATGTTACGTTCTTTCAGGTTACATCCTGCGGCGACCCGGAAGTACTGGAAAGGGTTACTTCCGGTTTCGCTGCTTGCGCATGCGCAGAAGCGCAAAATGACGTCATGTGCATGCGCAGAAGCGGCAAATTGCAACCCACACGTGCGCAGACACACCGCTGTGGGTTGCGTTATTTTCATGTTGCGAACAGGCCTCTGGAACGGATCCCGTTCGCAACCAGAGGTACCGCTGTATCGCAAATCTTGAGCCTTGTTCGAGACATCAACATGCCCATCAGTCAGGCTGTCTGATGCTTGCCCAATCTCTCCCTTTGCAGTCCAGCCACCGGCCTCAGGAGTGGGACTTGCTTGCCTGCCAGCCTGTGCCTTCACTTCTTTCCCTGGCTGCGTGAGTGCTGGCAGGCTGCCTCCTCCCTCCATTCCTCCTCGTGCCGTGTAGGACAGTGGTTCCCAATAGCCGCTGTTTGCCTGGTGAGACTATTGCAGTTTGTGGGAGGCCTACGGCTCTGCAGTACCGTGCAGCGTCCCAGCTGATGTGCTCCGCCCTGGGGCAGCGCTGCCTGCCTGGCATCACTAGGAAGAGGCAGAAGCTGCGCGCGATGACGCTAACCGTGGCCGGCAACTGCCTTCTTCCTCCCCCCCAACATCATAATACAGTGGTACCTCTGGATGCAAACGGGATCCGTTCTAGAGCCCCATTCGCATCCTAAAGCGAACGCGACCTGCATCTGCGTGGGTGACGATTCACCCCTTCTGCGCATGCGCATGATGTCATTTTGAGCGTCTGCGCATGCACGAGTGCGAAACCCAGAAGTAACACATTCCATTACTTCCGGGTTGCCACAGAGCGCAACCCGAAAACGCTCAAGCTGAAGCAACTTCAACCCGAGGTATGACTGTATACCGCCATATCACAAAGTTTAGGCAATATATTGCGATATATTGCGATGTTGGAAAGCAGATAGCACCTAGCCCCTAGTCTGTAGCTGCCTCCCTTCCTCACCAGTGCTGATTCCTTCCCGTTTGCTTTGGTTGACAGCAGCAGGAAAAAGAGTGTTTACCCACTTGTTCAAGAGAAAGTGACCACTACCAGGGCATATGGGGAGAAGTAGTGGACTGGGGACGGGGATGAGCAGCAGTGGGAGCAGTATGTGGTAACAACAGGGCGTCGGACCCCTTCAGCACAGAACTAATGCAGCCATGTGGGTGGCACTGTGGTCTAAACCACTGAGCCCCTTGGGTTTGCCAATCAGAAGGTCGGCGGTTCAAATCCCCACGATGGGGTGAGCTCCCGTTGCTCTGTCCCAGCTCCTGCCAACCTAACAGTTTGAAAGCACGTCAAAGTGCAAGTAGATAAATAAATAAGTAGATAAATAGGTACCACTGTGGCGAAAAGGTAAACGGTGTTTCTGTGTGCTCTGGATTTGTCACAGCGTCCCATTGTGCCAGAGGTGGTTTAGTCATGCTGGCCACATGACCCTGAAAACTGTCTGTGGACAAACTCCGGCTCCCTCGGCCTGAAAGCGAGATGAGCGCTGCAACCCCATAGTCGCCTTTGATTGGACTTAACCATCCAGGGGTCCTTTACCTTTACCTTAATGCATGTGCTCCCTCATTAAGAAGCTAACTTGCAGATTTGCTCTCTGTGAAGTGAATAGTACTGACCCTGTGCTGCACCCTTTCTGAAGTACATACTATGAATTTAGCAGCAACCAGAAAAAATTAGGCACTCTAGAAACTTGTAAGTGTAAGTCTCTTAGCCTCTGGGTTTTTTTCTCCCCACGTCTATTTTGGGTGAAAACTTCGCACTTTGAGCAAGACTTCCTGCGTATTTCAGCTTAATATATTGCTGTTTTAAGTATTTAAAAACTGCTAAAACGTCTCAAGGGAAAGATGGCAGGACTGGAACTAGAATTGTGAAATAGATTCATTGCAAGCCCCCGAAATTATAATAGGTGTTAATGTTATTTAAAAGGAAACAAGGTATTTTATTTATTTATTTAAAACTTCCAAAGGGTTGGAACCGGCTTGATCTAGGGATGGCAATTTCGTCTGGCTTCACCAAATTTGGATCGAGCAGTAGTTTAAAAGTGTGCCTGCATATTCTCTCTCTCTCTCTCTCTCTCTCTCTCTTTCCCCAGCCTTGTCTAACCTAGAACTCTCTCAGTGTGGTTGCCCCCTGCAACTCCCATTAGCCCCAGGTATTGTGGCCAATGGGCAGGGATGGAGGGAGATGCAATTATGGGATATCTGTTGACTAGGGTCACGAGCTGTTGCTGGACTACAACTCCCATCATCCCTAGTGTCAGGGAACTGCCATCAGCTCAGAGGCGGGAGGTGGAAGGGCAGTTGTGTTATAGGGAACCTCCGAAGATCTTGTGAAGCGGTTCCTCCTCTGGCAAGGAGGAAAGCCCTGCCTCCAGTGGGGAGGGGGTGCAGGGACCAGGAGAGGCTAGGGCGAGCCTCAACACAGATCCTGAGCAAAGCGGAGGGGAGCAAAGTACCCCTTTGCCAGAGCCCACTCTGCGCAGTGGGTTTCGGCGTAGAAGGATGGGGCTCACACAACTGTTATGCTGGGGGAGGTACAAGGACCGGCCACTCCCAGATTCTGCTAGTGACTGAGCCAGACATGAACTTGTGACGCTCTTCACTACAAATAAAGGTAAAGGTAAAGGGACCCCTGACCATTAGGTCCAGTCGTGGCCGACTCTGGGGTTGCGGCGCTCATCTCGCTTTATTGGCCGAGGGAGCCGGCGTACAGCTTCCAGGTCATGTGGCCAGCATGACTAAGCCACTTCTGGCGAACCAGAGCAGCGCACGGAAATGCCGTTTACCTTCCCGCCAGAGTGGTACCTATTTATCTACTTGCACTTTGACGTGCTTTCGAACTGCTAGGTTGGCAGGAGCAGGGACTGAGCAACGGGAGCTCACCCCGTCACGGGGATTCGAACCGCCGACCTTCTGATCGACAAGTCCTAGGCTCTGTGGTTTAACCCACAGCACCACCCGCGTTCACTGTAAATAGTTTGCACTAAAAAAAAGCTTGGAAAAGACAGGTCTGAGTCTTGCCTGTTTGCTCTCGAGCAACCTCACCACCACCTGACACCTAGGTAGCACACCTGTGGTCAGGGATGATGGGAGTTGTAGTCCAAAAACAGCTCGTGACCCAGGTTTGGGAAACCCTGATCTAGTCCAACCCCCCTGTGATGGGGGAATCTTTTGCCCAACGTGGGGCTCGAACCTCCAAAGTGCTTCTGTCTTGCTCACCATGGGAAGAGAACCCAGCATGCTTGAGGCTTTCCTGAAGAGGACGGACCCTTTCCCCAGTGCTTTCCTGTGGCACAGCACAAAGTCACCCAGCTTTGTTGTTCCCTGGGGAAGTGTTGCCATAGCCAAAGGCATGTTACGGAAGTCGATTAAAAAGCAGTCTGAAGTGCCCCAATTTGTGGCAGCTGGGTAGAATTTTTGTTTTTTTGAGGCCCATGCTAAACAAAAACTTCCACAAAAGTTGCTCTTTGCCAGATCAGTGCCACCACAGAAATCTCTCCCCTGCCACAAAAAAACCCCTCTGAGTTTTTACGTACATGTGATGGGTTTTCATGTTTGTAAAAGTTTCTAACTGGATGCAGAGCGGCTCAGTTTCACACCTGAGCAAGGGAACTTTTTAGAAGGGCAATAAACCTCCAGCTAAAACCTCTTAGCAATTGTATATCTGCTTCCCGGCACATTTTCTTGCAGAGGGCTACTCTTTCGCTCTTCAGTCTTCCTTTACTAGGAACCCAAATGCCTCGTTATTGACTACAAAACAATTAGGCATTGATTTCCTCTTTTCGCTCTGTCTCCCCATCCCACCCGCCTTCCCTCTTGTGTTTTCACAGGAGTGTAAAGAAACCTTGACGAGACGGATTCTCTCCCCCCCACGTTTTTTAGAAAAAGTGTTGTGAATTTCAAGTGTGCAATCAAATTCATTAACATGCCTTTTGCACTGATGGGGATGTTTATAACCAGTGGGACCCTTATGTACACTATGAACATATGAAAAGAGCTGCTGGAGCAAACCAGAGATTCATCTCGCACAGCATCCTTTCTCCCACTATTGCAAAAACAGATGTCTCTGGGAGTCCCCCAAGTAGAACACGAAAGGCAGTAGTAGTCTTCAGTCCAGGGTGGATTTGATTTTAAATCAGACAGATTTAAATCATTAGTCAGTAAGACTTGATTTAAATCGTTTTTTTCACAGAAAGACTCATTCTTGCTGGTATCATATTCATATTTACAACCAGATGAAGGTTTTGTTTTTTGGAATAATAAATTTTCAGAGGTGCACTATATTAAAATAAAAATATTTTTTTTTACAATTTATTTAACTAAAACAGTAACATTATTGCACATGTATCCATGTTTGTTAACTGATGTGGTTAAACATATATATACACACACACACATATATATGCATATACAAATATACATATACTTATATATATACACATACACACACATAAAAACTTAGACTGAGTTTTAACACACATGAAAAACTTAAACGAGCAAAGGGAGCTCATCCCATCACGGGGATTCGAACCACTGACCTTCTGATCAGCAAGTCCTAGGCTCTGTGGTTTAACCCACAGCACCACCCGCGTCCCATATTAAACCATAGTTTAGCATTATGTCTGAACTCTGCCTCTGTAGCAGTGGCCAGACTGTGAAACACTGTGGCTTATGGATTCCTTTTGCCCTGTATTTTACGGTTTTCTGCTGCCAAGACTTTTTGTTGTTCAGGCAAGCATTTGATTTGCCTTCTGTCTGACGGTTTTCAGCCTCCTGGGTATATTGTTCTCTCTCTGCTGTGGTTTAGTTTTAAGCAAATTTCAATTATATATCCATATATCTATCTTGCACTGCTTTTATTATATTGCAAAACATCTTAAGCATTCAGTTGGAACAGAAAGATGGGATATAATTCCTGTAAACACTCAAACAGACGAGAAGAAGAACCCTGAATATTCAGAAGTTGCCTTTACGCATTACTTGAGCATCCAAGTGAGATCTGGACACCACTGGGCTAGGGGGACATGACAGAGGTTTATAAAAGAATGCAAAGTGGAGAGAGGGAATTTCACCCCCAAGACCTGCGGTCATCGACTGAAACTGAATGAAAGAGCAACCTACCTCCTCACATAGCACATGATTAATGCATGGGATTTGCTGTTACAGGATGTAGTGACAGTAGCTTAGATGGCTTTTAAGAAGGACTAGACAAATTCATTGGGGTGGGGGAACCTATTAGTGGTATCCTCCACTCATGATGGCTTTATGCAATACCTGAGGTTTCAGAGGCAGGATGTTAGGAAACAAGATAAGGAGAAGACCAGGGAGGATAAAAATCAATGATTTTTTTTTAAAAAAAAAAATCAAAATGATTATATTTTTTAAAATTTAAATTGGATTTTTAAAATAAAATACTTTTGGTGGAAAAATCTTTCTAAAGATAGTTTTCTATTTAAGTTACATTATAGCTCACCCCATCACGGGGATTCAGACCGCCGACCTTCTGATCGGCAAGTCCTAGGCTCTGTGGTTTAACCCACAGCACCACCCGTGTCCCCCTGACCCCTTTAGGATTTTACAAACCTTCACTTTGAACTGACCTTGGATACAGATGGGTAGCGATTGAATATCAAAAGTGACTGGCCAGCCGTTTCTAGACAACAGTCTAGTGACAGTAGCATTTTAGTTTCTGGAGCATTTACATTTCTGAATTCCAGGTGCTAGGGATAAAATGTTTCTCAGGGACATCTGGTCACCTGTTGTTGGCGATAAGTGCTGGACCAGAAGGGCCTTTTTGGTCTCGCTTCAGATCTAGGATGTTACTTCAGGAGGGGGGGGGGTAAAATAAAAATGCAGTGTTGAAGCTCAGCCACACACAAAACAAAACAAAACAAACCCTGAAATACTCTAAACTTAAAAAAAGACCCTGTCAGCAGGGATAAAAGAAACCATGTGTCAGCACAGGCCAGCTGCTTTATCTAGGCTAAAAAATGCCAAATTGTAATTTAAACTGAAATAGCATCATGGGCAGCTGGAGGCTCTTTTGACAGCCCACGAGTTGTATATCTAATCTTAATTAGAATTTAGGGATGTGTCTGCTTTTGAAATAAACCAGGTTACCCTGTTTGTCCAGGTACCGGATTAGCTGATTTTTCTGCAGCGCTCTGTGTTTACGAGAGCTGTTTCAGATATCGATTTTGGAATTTATGACGGATAGTTTTTCAGAACCACCTATCACCCCGGCCGTCTAATCGTTCCTCTAGTTAGAGATAGACTGTGTATACAGTATTTGCAGCATAGATCTGGGTGGGCTTTGTTGCTTTGCTGGGCTTGGAAACCTTGCTAATTTGTGAGTCTGAAGAAGAGATCCGGTTGCATGGATCTATGATTCCCACAAATCGCAAGGCCTCTAATTGATTTTGTGCTAGGGCTGGGACTCCACCGGTCAATTGACCAGTCAAATACTGTCAATTGACTGGTCAATTGGCAGCTTATTACTTGACCACAGTCAGATATGATCAAATATTCCATGAAAACAAAATATGCCCTCTGGTAGGTTGTGTTAATTGCTTGATGGTATCATCTGGTAGCAGAGGCAGGTTTGAAAGCTTTATCTCCCCGTCCCCTATGCCATGGGATTATTTGTATGTATATCACGTATATGTGCATGTTTTCTTCCTTCCTTTCCAAGCACAAACATTTTTTTAGGAGCAGGCACCACCCATCCCTTCACTATCACCATCCCCGGCAACAGATTCTGTGGTTTATAGTTGCTATTAATTTTGCTTAATTTCATTTTAAAGCAAACTTTGTAACTGCTTAGGCTCGCTCTGGGATTCTAGGATTAAAGCCAAGAAGAGTTGCTCGCTGTCTTCAACATCATTTGCATAACATTTATATTTGCAGTAACATTGTGAGCTGTAAGCAGTAATTGACTTACAACCATTTTTAATTTAATTGATTCATAACAAGAGTTATCTGAGGTGGAATGTAAACCTGCAGTTTTGGCAGTTGCGCTTCTGTGCTGTGCTGTAGTCAGGTGAACAATTTCTTTTCCTGAGAACGAACTTGAAAGTACTGCTTCTGCCACTTTGCAGCAGAAACGTTGGCTGTATACAGCACTGATTGGCTAGCATCTGTGACCACCAAACCCTCTGCCCAGATCCAAAGAGAATAGCCTTGCTACTTTTTTAAAAAAAAAATATGAAACAGTGGAAGAAAAATTCCTTCAAGCAATATTCGTTAAAAAAAACACAAACATTTTAAAGGCGGACAATCTGCATTGAAGCATGCTTGGATAGGTGAGATAGATGCTGAAATAAATAGCATTGGAATCACTGATGACTATCAGTGCACTTTAAGCAGAAAGGGGCCTTGCTTTCTCCATAGGGGTGCATGGAGAGCAGTGCACATAAGTAAAAGGTAAAGTTAAAGGACCCCTGGATGGTTAAGTCCAGTCAAAGGCGACTATGGGGTTCCGGCGTTCATCTCGCTATCAGGCCAAAGGAGATGGTGTTTGTCCACAGACAGCTTTCCGGGTCATGTGGCCAACATGACTAAACCGCTTCTGGTGCAACGGGACACCGTGATGGAATCCAGCGTGCACGGAAACACCGTTTACCTTCCCGCCGCGGTGGTACCTATTCATCTACTTGCACTGGCGTGCTTTCAAACTGCTAGGTTGGCATGAGCTGGGACACAGCAACGGGAGCTCACCCTGTTGTGGGGATTCGAACCGCCGACCTTCTGATCAGCAAGCCCAAGAGGCTCAGTGGTTTAAACCACAGCACCACCCGTATCCATGTAGAGCACATACAGCCCCCAGTACAAACCACCGTCCCTTCTCTAGTGGCCTCTGCTATGACTCAAGTGGGCCATTCAAGCCTTGTGGAGACCCTGCATGCATGACCCTCACGCATCACAACTCTGCCACTGCTCCAGCCCCCTAGCAAAGAGGTCAAATAAGTTCCCAGAGCATACGTTTTTTGTTAATTGCGAGTCTGTAACTCTGCCCATCGGGTTTTCCACTTAAAAGTCTTCCCTTCACTTGCTACAGGTGATGAGACTTTTCAACCTTGACTTAAAGGTAAAGGGACCCCTGACCATTAGGTTCAGTCGTGGCCAACTCTGGAGTTGCGGTGCTCATCTCGCTTTATTGGCCGAGGGAGCTGGTGTACAGCTTTTGGGTCATGTGGCCAGCATGACTAAGCCACTTCTGGTGAACCCGAGCAGCGCACGGAAACACCGTTTACCTGCCCGCCAGAGTGGTACCTATTTATCTACTTGCACTTTGACATGCTTTTGAACTGCTAGGTTGGCAGGAGCAGGGACCGAGCAACGGGAGCTCACCCCGTTGCAGGGATTCGAACCGCCGACCTTCTGATCGGCGAGTCCTAGGCTCTGTGGTTTAACCCACAGCGCCACCCGCGTCCCTCAACCTTGACTTAAGCCCTAACAAAAACCCATCCGGTAAGAGTTTCTAATAGCGAAAACGTTTGGGGTTTTTTATATATATACAAATGTTTCCTTTCCTATAGAATGCATCTCTACCCCTGTGCCTTGTGCTGTGTTCAGTCTGGAATACGTTACGGATGCACTTAAACAAAACCAGCGTTTGACATTACTCTGTTTGACAGGTTTTTATATGTTTAATTTACTCCCTTGTGTTTTGGGGGGGGCCAAATGGGAAAGGCGAAATATCAAATAAAAATACATTATCCACCTTAGGCTCTCTCTCTCTCTCTCTCCCCACCACTGCCCCCAACACCCCTCCCCCAGGCTGCCTCCGCTGCCAAATCTCATGTCATTTTAGTGCGGTTATTTTTTCAAAAGAGGCAACTATTACAGCGTCAGCCCCCATATCGGGGGGAACAGCGGGGCGCCCAAGATACGTATCTATCAGCAGCTGACAAGTCATCATCAGGGAAGTAAATGGATGATGTTTCAGCTGCAGGGCTTTTGGAGATAAAACCTGCCCTTGTTACGAGGAGAAATTACTCCTGCCTGATGCACACTGTTGTCTTTGAGCTAAGCACCCCCAGCCTCTGACACTGCTCTGACAGGGCTGCTGATTACAGCCTGGCCCCACATTAGACAGAAGGTATGGAGCAATTCTCTCTCTCTCTCTCTCTCTCTCTCTCTCTCTCTCTCTCTCACCATTAGAGCTGCAATAACAAGCCACTCATTACAGTTATTTGGGGAGGGGTGGGAGACCCCTCCCCCCCTCCTTCCATTCTGCACATGTCATTTTTAGCCATTTACATTTAATGAAGCCCTTGAATGCAACCATAAATTGCGCCTCAAATGATGGACAGAGTTGGCTTACACTTGAGTGGTCCAAAATAACCACCCCAAAAAACTGAAGATGAAGCAATAATTACTCTGGGATTGTCATCCCCTAACAATAGGGAGGAGTTGGCAGGGGCTCTTTAAGTACATAAGGGTGTTTGAAACCGTCTTGCTTGATCAGACAAAGGTCTCATCTAGAACAGCTGTAGCCATGCCTTGATTTTTTTGTCCCTCTGCTCTGCATTGCGATTTGTCATCTTACTAGGGGAAAGGGGCGTGCTTTCAGAACTGGGTTTCCCAAGTCAGTGTTCTCCAAACTTTCTCTCTCTCTCTCTCTCTGGAAAGCCCGTTTCATATTTGCTGAGGAACCTCTGAACACCTACAACAGAATCTCTGTGCATCACAGAAGACTCTCAGACATATTGTGTGCCAGTTCATGGGGAACATTGGCTAGGCCTGTTTAGCACCGGCTGTCACCACGTGTGACTTGAGGAGGCCCCCAGAATGGACCCAGAGCTCTTCTAGAGCTGTGCATTGCATGAGGCACACCGTCAAGGAATTTGTTAGACATTACTGATATTCTAACTAGGGAATCCCAGATAATTTTCCAAGGAACCCTACCTGGAGCACCTTTTGAAAACCACGGTCCTAGGTTAACTTCTGAAAAGTCTTGAAAGACAGCTCATAGGAATAGTCAGCTGTATAGACCGTTGAATTGAACACTTACTACCTAGATTGTTGTTTAGTCGTTTAGTCGTGTCCGACTCTTCATGACCCCATGGACCAGAGCATGCCAGGCACTCCTGTCTTCCACTGCCTCCCGCAGTTTGGTCAAACTCATGCTGGTAGCTTTGAGAACATTGTCCAACCACCTCATCCTCTGTCGTCCCCTTCTCCTTGTGCCCTCCATCTTTCCCAACATCAGGGTCTTTTCCAGGGAGTCTTCTCTTCTCATGAGGTGGCCAAAGTATTGGAGCCTCACCTTCACGATCTGTCCTTCCAGTGAGCACTCAGGGCTGATTTCCTTCAGAATGGATAGGTTTGATCTTGCAGTCCATGGGACTCTCAAGAGTCTCCTCCAGCACCATAATTCAAAAGCATCAATTCTTTGGCGATCAGTCTTCTTTATGGTCCAGATTTCACTTCCATACATCACTACTGGGAAAACCATAGCTTTTACTATACGGACCTTTGTTGGACTAGACTAGGTAGACTAGACTACCTACCTAGACTAGACTTAGCTGAATTGGAGCATATCAATTTATGAATGGATTTAAAATTAAATGGCTTTTCTGTGATAATGCTTCAAAATAAATGCAGAACAAAGCTTAATCTAACCCATTGGCTGGTAAAAATGTTCCTGCCTTTCGCTGATGAATGCAGCCAACATGCTCAGATAGTTCCTGCTTTAATTGGTTGCATTACTGGCAACTTGCGCATGACCAGCACACATGCTAACGCTGACACTCACGCTGGTTTTAGCACTGACAGGGGGTGGGGCAGGGGTGGACCGAACCGGAAGGTTCCCACTGATGCACGTAGTGGTTAGTAATGGAACCCCAGCATGAGCAAGGATTCCCATGTATTTTGCTTTCCCCACTTTTTGTAGGGAGGTGTCACGTGCTAAAACCGAAACATGTTTGAAAACACCACTGCTCTGACAAACCTTCAGAATCAAGCTCCAGAATCAAAATTCTTAGGCGTCTGCTTCAACTACATCTGGTATTTTTCCAGCTCTGTGTGTTTGTCTGTGTGTCTCAGTAATGGATGTGTCAGAGAGTAGACACATAGCACATGATCCTGGTACAGAGTTCTGCAAATTCTTGAGTGCAAAGTGCTGGATTATGCTTAAGTAAACATTTGAAATATGCTACAGAGTTGTGTGTCGTGACTTCCCTAACTAGACCTGCAAGGTGTGCACTGTTCCAAATAAGTAGTACTGGTTGTGTGTAGCGTACAAAATGTATTGACATTTAACCGGCCATCTAAGTTGACCCTGCAATGCAATCTTAACCGTGTCTATTCAGCAGTCAGTTGTATTGAATTGATTGGGGCTTATTCCCAGGTAAGTGGGGTTAGCCTTAAAGTGCAATCCTATTCCCACTGCTCTGAGAGTAAATCCCGTTGAACCTAGGTAGGACTTCCTTCTGAACAAACTTGCATTGGATTGTTCTACTGAAATAAGTACAAATGTTTTGAAAGAGAAGAGGGGACCCTGTAAGGTAGTTTACAAAGTCCTATAGCAATGAACTGAAATATAGGGAAAAAATACATGTTGAAACAGCAGAGTTTTGTGGCTCCTTGAGACAAACGAACTCATTGTGGTGTAAACTTTCATGGTATAAGCTGTCTGTCTCTCACACACTCACACCCAGCCCCAGTAAAATACAATAAATGCAGTAAACCTAAACTTGAGTTAGCACTTTTCAATGAGTGAGATCTGATTTGATTAAGCAAAGATAAAAATAGGACAGGAAATAAAGCCAGGAAAAGAAATATCAGCCAAATGCAAGCTGGAATGAAAACATTTTTCCTTCTCGGCAGTAGTCTTAAGAGCACCGTTGCCTTGTGTCAATTGGCAAAGCATTCTGAAATTTAGGGGCTGCAATTTTAAGGTGCTTGTTCTTAGTCAATGCAACTCCAAGCTGATCCCTCCCTCCCAAAGTATATACATTGGGGACTGATCTCCTGCTGTACACGCGGATATGCGGGCAATGTGAACAGATAAAATGGGGAAATAACTTTCCCTGCAACGGCTTGCCGGTATCCCGTTGTGCAGCAGCAGATTTCAGAGGGGACACTATATTTCCCTTGCTCTCAGCCTCTGTCTCTGTGTCTCCGACATAGGACCGAAGGGGTATGTGTGTAGAGTTATTGCTTCTGCCGTGAACATATATTATCTAGCACCGATTTGCTTATTTCATGCATGGCTGTAAGCTGGTCCAAACATGTCAGATGTGCAAGGACCTGAGGGGCCTTGCAAGGCCATAGCATGACTAAGTAGATGTGAATGAAGATCCTGAGTAAGAACAGTGTACAGTGGTACCTCAGGTTAAGTACTTAATTCATTCCGGAGGTCCGTTCTGAACCTGAAACTGTTCTTAACCTGAAGCACCACTTTAGCTAATGGGGCCTCCCGCTGCCACCGCACGATTTCTGTTCTCATCCTGAAGCAAAGTTCTTAACCTGAGGTACTATTTCTGGGTTAGCAGAGTCTGTAACCTGAAGCGTATGTAACCTGAAGTGTATGTAACCCGAGGTACCACTGTAAATACCGTTCCTTACTTAACCAGGCCTTTCTTTTACAGAGTTTCTTAGAAGAAAATGGGTACCAGTATCCTGGAGGTTAGCCCTCGTGATTTTAGAGCTGTGGAAATTGGCAATGTGTCCAGTGATTGGGAAATTTCTCTGGTTAAGAGTGTCCTTATTTTATTTCTTTCCAGGTCCTAATAGCCGATGACTACTCAGACCCATTTGATGCCAAAAGCGAGGGCAGCAAGACAGGCAAGGGAGAAAACACTGGCTACATGGAACCGTATGAAGCCCAGAGGATCATGACGGGTAAGGATGTATATAGAGTGGCATATGCCGTGTTATGGGTGTGACGTTTCAACCATAGTGCTGCTTTTCCACTCTTGGTCATTTCACTGAGGCTTACCTGAGAGCGGCACTCAGGCTGACCTCACTATTTATGTATAGAATTGCCGAGCCTTGCTGACGTAAGCCAGCAGACTTCTTTAACCAGTGCTTTTGGCTTCCCCGCATGTACTTCCCTCCCTTTCCCAGAACTGGATGATGGTCCACAGGCTCAAAACGCCATTTGCAGTCTGTCTGCTTGCCATTTCAAGGCTCAGTCCAGGATTGAAACCTGCCAGAAACCTGCAATTGGCACTGGGTTCCTTCTTTATCTTTGTAGAGGCAATAAATAGTCACACACACATTCTTCATGTGTGGCATTGCATGCATAGTGTATGTGTTTTCCTCTAAAGGAAGTAAGCAGCCTTGATTTAGAGGAATAATATCCTAATGTGGAATATGGCACTCAGTAGATTCCTTGAGGTTCTTGAGAGGTTGTTTGGCTTGGCTGAAGTTGCATTAGGGTTTGTTTGTGGCACATTGATCCCATGGCAATGAGCTTGAAACAAGCAAACAGCCTACTGATTTTCCATGGTGGTTTGCTTTGGATCCTTGAATTTAATTTCAGATGAGAACACTTACTGTTTAATGTATTGTGCACGCTGAGAAGGTTTCTATAGCAGGGTTTTGTTTCAAACTGCTTGCAGTAAATTACACAAATGGGCCTCTTTATTAAATGAGATTTAGAGCCTCTAGGACTTCTGTAGATTTCCATAACTTCCAAATAAACCTGTTCAGCATTGGAGTGCTAGTTTCATGTAAGGAAAAACCTGTCTCCAGGTTCAAGGAAAATAACAGTTTCAGATGGATTCATTGTTAATCTGAAACGTTTTGATGTGTCTCTCATTGGTGCCTTGGTTTTCTTCCTTACAAACGTATTTATTTTTATGTATTTATTTTGTTGTTATTATTGTTATTTATTCTGATTATTTTTACCGTGTAATTGTTTAATGGATACACTCGTCGAGGCTTTTAAAAAAGATGGCATGAATAGATTCTTGATGTTTGTCTTAATTCAGCATTTCTCATTCAGTACAGATAATAACGCTTAATGGATTGAACTTCTGTTTCTTCATGAATGCTAATTTCTTTCTCTGAATAGGAGTTCCATAGTAAACAGAATATAGGGAAAAGCACAGGAATTGCCTTGCTAATTATGATGCACATTAGCAGCCATGTCAGACAAAACAACAGATGTAAATGTATCGCCATTTTATGAGGTTTGAGTAAATTGGCTACACAGCCAATCTATTTTCAAGGTTCTGCAAGTCTTCAATGTATAGGCATAACGCTGTCTAGGAAACTCAAAGGATATCCAGCAATACGATGAATGATTGCAGTTTCCACTCTGATTACAAAGATGAAACATTTATATATTCCTCAAAGGGTAGATATGCATGATGGAGAACTTGTAATGTCACAAAGCTTACATACAATTCTGTAGTCAGTAAGGGGACTGTTGCCCCTGAAAGATATTCTGTGGCAAGTCTCTGCTGTATTATCAAGAAAAGGGCCATTCTACACGAGGTGGCTCCTCAGAGAGGTCGGAGCTCTCTCCCCAGTGGCTAACTACATATTATAGGGAATGTGGGTGGCACAGTGGTCTAAAGCACTGAGCCTCTTGGGCTTGCCAATCAGAAGGTCGGCAGTTCGAATCCTGGTGACGGGGTGAGCTCCCATTGCTCTGTCCCAGCTCCTGCCAACCTAGCAGTTCGAAAGCACACCAGTTCCAGTAGATAAACAGGTACCACTGTGGCAGGAAGGTAAACAGTGTTTCCATGTGCTCTGGCTTCTGTCACAGTGTCCCATTGTGCCAGAAGCGGTTTAGTCATGATGGCCACATGACACGGAAAGCTGCCTGGGGACAAACGCCAGCTCCCTCGGCCTGAAAGCGAGATGAGCACCACAACTCCATAGTCGCCTTTGAACCTTCCAGGGGTTCTTTACCTTTAGCTTACCTATTACATATTATAGGCAAATGTGTTTAAGAGAGCCACAACCCAGAGATTTTTTTAACCTGGAGCTCACCGGAGCTCAGCTGTGGCGCCTCTCAGGTGGGCACCATTGCCATTCTTAGAGAACAAGGGAGAAGTTCCGTGGTGAGCTCATTTTTCTAGAAAAATAGCACCTCCCCAACCCTTTTTAAAGGGAAAAGAAAATCTGCTTCATGGGGAGGAAATTGGGTGAGAAGTAGTGGTATGATTACCTCTTTCCCTGCCTGCCATTTCTCTGTTCCTGATAGACTCCCATGCATACTTCCCTCCCCCCCTGCCTGTGTGGTTCATGTTGCTTAAGTGTATATATGTGTATGTGGGAAAGACAGAGACAGAGCATGCTGCTGAGAGCTTTGAGATGAAACAGGACATAAATTGAACACATAGGTAGTTGACTGCTCAGGTGGCCTGAGCTTCTGGTTCATGTCTGTGCTGTGGCACAATAATCTGTTCTCTCTTGTGCGCACACACATGGCTGCTGTAGAAACATGCACACAATCCCATTCTAAGTCCACCAGGTCAGGGTCTGGTCCGGAACCATAACACTTTCCTCCTGAGTTAACTTTAGTGTCACTAATTGGGGCCTTGACTCTCTATATGAATCTGCCACATAAGAATAAGAAATATCCACTTGCAGTTTTTTTTTAAAAAAAAAACAGAAATACATATTTTCTTACTCAGCTTTACATGCAAACCCTGTAATTAAATTAAAACTGTTGCGTGTGCATGCAACAAACTAATATTTTGAGACTACTATCCTAAAAAACCTTGTAGATTTTTATCCATTGAAATGTTAGAAATGAACGTTTGGATGAATAAGACTTTTTTTTTGTCACTTGAAGCAATACTCTGCATATTTAAGCAAGTACAAAAGCAGTGTATAAAAGAGAGAAATTAATGTTAATGTCTCTATTGATTTCTGTAGAACTAGATAGCCTGCTGTTTAATTATGTCACAGCGGCACTTAGGCAATAGCCTTGATAAGATTATTTAATGGGTTGAACAGCAGGGCAGAACAATAAAACTGATTTTTTCATTTGTCTTATTATGGCCGGCTAATCTTTGGTTAAGGCTGCGCAAAATTCTCCTTGGGCCCTAGGCCTCTAAATGTGTTCAGCAATCTTATTCTTGCTAAATTTATGCCCTTTACTTTATTCCAGATTTGCTTTTAGTTTTTCCCTCGGGGGTGCAAAGTTTAATGGATACGGCGCTTTGAAGACTCTTCTAATGCATTTCTCAAGCCCCGCCAACAATGGGATGTTAGCTTAGGCCGTGTCATGGGATCTGCCTCCAGCCCTTCAGGGAGATATAGAATCCATGAAATGGGAAGACTTACAATGCTCTCACTAAAAGTCCAGATGTAAAATTACCATGTCTATTATTAATGAAACACTTAAAATATGGTTGGCCTGGGGTAGACATGACATGATATTTCTCATTGGTGTGGAGAGTGTTTGAACAGAACATCTGGGGAACCTTGGTTGTTTCTATATGGAGCAAAGCCCTTTGTTGAAGTATTCCCTCCTCCCAGACTCTTCCCATTCTCCTTTTGTGTGGGGCTACAGAGAACAGCACAGTAATTGCTTGCAAACATCCCAGGATGCCATGTGCAACAGCAGACAAGGACTTTCTTGTACAGCTGCTGGAGAGGAGCGCTCCAGCTTGCCTCCTGAAATGGAACCCTTCCCAACCCCACAAGATCTGCTGCTGATGTCTCTTGTTGAAGGCAGATCTTCAGGTGGGAATAATGGAACAATTTCAGGAGGCAGACGGGACCTCTCCTTACTTAGCAGAGCCACAAATTAATAAGCGCTTGGATGTTCTTTGGGAGCAGGTCTGATGTTCCCTGTGAATTCTTCCTTTACAGATCATGCAGACCGCTGGCCTTCAGCTGCATGGTGGTGGTGCCCCTGTTGTGACCTCAGGCTGTGAGCCACTAGTGCAGAGCTTTCCAAACTGTGCGTCGTGACACGTTAGTGTGTCGGCTGCATTGTGCAGCACGAATGCTCCCCGCGCTCTTCCCGGGGCTGGAAAGGGGTTAGTTTAACCTTTGGTTTTCTAGTATATCTGAATTAGGTAACAGTAAAGGGACCCCTGACCATTAGGTCCAGTTGCGAACAATTCTGGGGTTGCGGCGCTCATCTCGCTTTATTGGCCGAGGGAGCCGGCGTACAGCTTCCAGGTCATGTGGCCAGCATGACTAAGCCGCTTCTGGCGAAACAGAGCAGCGCACGGAAACACTGTTTACCTTCCCGCTGGAGCAGTACCTATTTATCTACTTGCACTTTAATGTACTTTCGAACTGCCAGGTTGGCAGGAGCAGGGACCGAGCAACGGGAGCTCACCCCATTGCGGGGATTCGAACCGCCGACCTTCTGATCAGCAAGTCCTAGGCTCTGTGGTTTAACCCATAGCGCCACCCGTGTCCCAGAATTACCGTGTCGCAAAGTGATGCATTTCTAAAAAGTGTGTCACCCAGAGCCCTCTTTCCCATTGTATTTACTGGTGTGTTGCGCCAGGGCACCGGCCTCTCAGGGGCGCCCCAGCGAGTGGGGGAGCTGCACGGCTTTGCCGGTGGCTTCGCCTTCCCTCCTGCACGCCTGGCAGCTGCGCCCCATCCACCATATGACTGGCGGGGGTGCAGGTTGCCTACCAAGCCCCTGCAGGAGGAGAGCAATCCCCGCAGAGGCTTGGGAAAAGGTCAACAACTCTGGGAAACAGGGGGTGAGGCGACAGAGGGATCTTTGCACCACGGCGCATGATATGCTTAAGACGGCCCTGGTGTCACCAGCATGAAAAGCTTGGAAAGCACTAGTCGGCCAGAAACCTACTAGTGTGGGTCAGGACCCACTACTAATGGGTCACAACCTGATCCAAGGTTGGTCACAATAGGAGCACTAAAGGTAAAGGGACCCCTGACCATTAGGTCCAGTCGTGGCTGACTCTGGGGTTGCGGCACTCATCTCGCTTTATTGGCCGAGGGAGGCAGCGTACAGCTTCCGGGTCATGTGGCCAGCATGACTAAGCCGCTTCTGGCGAACCAGAGCAGCACACAGAAACGAAACACCGTTTACCTTCCCACCAGAATGGTATCTATTTATCTACTTGCACTTTGACGTGCTTTCAAACTGCTAGGTTGGCAGGAGCTGGGATCGAGCAACGGGAGCTCACCCTGTCGCGGGGATTCGAACCACCGACCTTTTGATCGGCAAGCCCTAGGCTCTGTGGTTTAACCCACAGCACCATCCGCGTCCCTAATAGGAGCACCGCCATGCAAATCTACGGCAAAAGATTAAGAAATGGGTCCCCAAATGCATGTTTGGCTTAAAAGTGCGCCCTAGATCTTAAAGAGGTTGAAGATAGCTAATGTGGAACCTTGTGGGGAAGTTCATAATTAGTTTTTAGTGAGAGGCTCACCTTTCTACCATAAAGCCTGAAAGCGGAACCTCATTTGGTGCTTTTACCTGGGATGTGGTGAAAATTGCACTAGTAGCTAACCATGAGTCAAAACCTCTGACTTTTCTCACACATCCCCATCACTTCCTACTCTTTTCACATGTCCCAGGCGGAGCTGGCCTAGCCTAGGTGCAGCCGCCGCCTCATCCATATCTGCACTTCTTCAGAATTAGTGAGCAGAACCTGACATACATGATTGTGTATGTCTGGAATTTCAATATTGTAAGTAGGCCAAGTCATAATGATTTTTCCAGCACTATATGTTATACCTCCCTCCTCCTCCTCCTGGTTTGTAGCACAGTCTTGTGCCAGGACGTGTTCATTCCCTCGGTGCTTTTAATTTTCTTTTCGCTTTGAAATAATCTCTTAATACTTGGCATAATTTTAAGGCAAACTAACTCTGGAATTTGGGGAATCAGCATCTCTGACTCCAAGCCAATGCAGACAAGGAGATGAACTCATTGCTAGGGCTTTCTCATGGGGATCAAAGAGTCAAGAGGATTTTGAAACAAATTCTACAGTGGAGAACTGTGGAGGGACATGTGTCTGCGTGGGCCTTTCCCCTCTGATAATCAGTGGGACTTAAAACACAGTGCTGCTGTTTGCAAAGCTGTGTTGAAGCCATAAATGAAATGGGAAATTGGTGGCGTGAGTGGCTGTGTGTAATGGCACACAGGAGTCAGCCCACTGTTTCCTCTAGTGCAGGGACGTCCAACTCCCAAGAAACTGTGATCTACTCACAGAATAAAAAACTGGCAGTGATCTACCCCTTTTTTGGGGGGGGGGTTCAGGTCAAAGTTTTTGAGCTTTTTTTAGGGAGGAAAGTCAAAATTGTTGAGCTTTTTTGGGGTTCGGGTCAAAGTTTTGAGCTTTTTTTAGGGAGGTATGTAGACTTTTTGGGGTTCAGGTCTAATTTGTTGACCTTTATTATAGAGGGGCAGGTCCTGCGCAAATGGAGGACGGGGCGATCCACACAAAGGAAAAAGAGCCCGCAATCGACCCAAGCCTCCCAGGTTTCCCAAATTGGGTCACCAGCTGTTTTTGGTCTACAGTTCCCATCATCCCTGACTACTGGTCTTGCTAGCTAGGGATGATGGGAGTTGTAGTCCAGCAACAGCTGGAGACCCAAGTTTTGGAAAGCCTGCTTTAGAGTTTTAAGATGGCAAAGCTTCTGGAACTGTTTTATTCTCCCCTGTGTGGGTGTTCTAAGATTCTCATTTGAGCTGCGGTAGGGGAAGAGGTTTCTGTATCTCTTGTGTATCTTGTAGCATTTACTGTATGTTGCATTTTAGAGTGTACAAAGCATGTCACATATATTATCTTGGTAATCCTACAGGAGCCCTGTAAGGCAGGTCAGTAATATTACAGTGGACGCTTGGGTTGCGAACGTGATCCGTGCAGGATGCACGTTTGCAACCGCAGCGTCGCATCTGCGCAAGCGTGGGTTGCGATTCGGTGCTTCTGCGCATGTGCAAAGCGTGTTTAAGCGCTTCTGCGCATGCACGACCACCGAAACCCGGAAGTGACCCATTCCAGTACTTCCGGGTTTCGGCGGTCCGTAACCCATAAAAACGCAACCTGAAGCGTCTGTAAACCAAGGTATGACTGTATCTCTATAATGACGGAGGTGACAGGGAGAACAATTTGTGGCTTCCCTAAGGCCATCTCTTGGCTGAGATAAGATTTTAATCGTAGGCTTCCTAGTACATAGCTCACTTTCAAGTTACTGTTGTGCTGAAATCCAACAAGCTTCTGATCAGAGCTTAGTGCACAACAGTTTTCAGCAAGGGAGACTGTGGCCTGTTTCTATTCCTGAAATGCTAGGGGCAGTCATGGTTGGAGAGGCAGGAAGTCCATTTTGCTCTTGTCTCCTTCATTCCTGAATCATTAACCTTACAGCTTGCCTGAACTCAAAGCATTCTTGGTCCCAGTCTTGTTGCAGCTTGAAAATCTCCAGCTACGAGTGGGCTTTTTCCTTCTTGGTAGTGATTCAAAATGGATTCACTTTTGAATTGGAATTGTGGCTTGGCCCTGCTCCATAGCTTATAGCTACTTACACTGCCTGCCTGGACTTCCAGGTTGGATAGCCTGCCGTTTCATATGAGTATCTATTTAAAGTAGATGAATAAATGAACAAATTAAGTTAATTTGGATATGCAGAAGATATTAACTGTAAGGAACTGCAGAAAGTGAGGGAAAGAAGTCAAGTCTTGAAATGTCAAAATGATTGTATAATCAGTGAAATGTATGAATCTGAATAATAATAATAATAATAATAATAATAATAATAATAATACACTGCTTGCCTGACAGTGGTGGCTTCCTGTTCTTTAGGTTTGGAGCTGTAGCACACAGCAGGAAGTCTTTCTGGGAAAGGAAAGTACTTTTTCCTTCCTCTTAGCCTGTCTAGAGAGTTGTTTTCCATGACCAGCACCTGGTTTGAGAGCTAGACCAGGAAGCCAAGGAGTTCTGGAGATAGGATGAGTGTGCTAGATTGAGTGCACTAGACATTAGTGAGCTCAAAAGTGAGCTGTTAACTCAGCAATCTTCCAGAAAAGACTGAGAAAACTATATACTTGATAACTGTTCCTTGTCTACCTTTCTCCTGAGCAGACTCCCGGCAACAGAATTTTCTGGTAGCCAGTTGGACACTCCTTCAGCCACTTTGGGCTTACCACTAGGTATGCCATTGGTCCTGAGGCCTAGGAAACAAAGAGGAAGAATTAGGGATCAAGGTTGGGATTAGGATGCACTTGGAGGAGGGCTGCCCTAGATGGGGTTCTTGAGTCTCCCTTTGGACTGCTGTGGGTTCCTCCAAATCATCCATGGTCATGGGGTTCTACATGGGGTCTCACCCCTCTTCCCCCAAAGAAGATTCTCCAGGGTTCAGGTGAGATGGAATCCTGACATCTACCTCTTCAGGTCTCAGTGCCCTCTTTGAGCACAGGGGATATGGGTTATGCCACATCAACTGCTCTGATGGTGTTTCCTGCTTGGCAGTGGGTTGGACTCAATGGCCCTTGTGGTCTCTTCCAACTCTATGATTCTATGATTCTATGATTCTAACCCTCGCAATTGACAAGCAGAATGAAGCTTCTTGATTGGCTAGGCCCAGTATATATTCTATGAACCTGGCCCTCTGGCGTGGCTTGGTCAACAGAGCTGTACCTCCACACCTGCTCAACTACAGGTTTCACAACTAAGCCTTCACTTGCTGGAGCCCAAGCACAAGGCGCTGTCAGGCGAGCACAGGTCATCCACAGGGCAGGAAAGAACTTGAGACATGATATGCAGTTAGCTTTTATTCACAGAACGTAACAACACAGCGGAGTTCCTCCACCTCAGCTCATCTAGCCGGAGACATTGCTGAAACTGACCTCTGGCCCCACCTTTCCCCTCTAGCCTCTCACTCTGGATCCCTTCCAAGCAGATGGAGACTGCAGCTAGGCGGTGGGCTCCTCTTCTGGGCTTGTCTGACCCATTGCTCAGCAGGACTCTCCACAAGTGGAGTGTCAGGAGAGGAGAGAGCCAGCAAGACTGGGAGTGCCCTGCTGCTGGGTATCAGGTGCAACCTCTGACTCCTCTCTATCTGAGTCTGTGCTCACATGGAGACAGACTCTCAGCCTCCAGCCCTGTCCTTTAAGGGCCTCTATCTTCTGACCCACCCACCCTCACCTTGATGGCTCAAACCTGCTTCTAGCACCTCCCAGACGCCTCCCCAGTGTCCCACCACCACAACCCAGGGTCTAAGTCTTCTTCTTCTATGTCCTCCTTGGATGGCTCTTGCGTAGACAGCAAGCACCTTCCTCATCCAGCCAATCCCTGACACAAGTCATCTCAGTGGCCCTGAATTGGAAACACGTCCAACTACATCTGTGGCTGTATCGAACCTGTTTCTCCACCAGAAGGCCAGAGCCCTTTATATTTGAACTCTGGGGATTAGATGAAGGAGTGTGCCTGATCTCACAGCTGAATCATCTAAACGCTTTTGATGTGACCAGCAATTTAACAGCGTATGTTACTGGCAAAGGGGTCAACTCTGAACTGACAGCATCATCCTTGTGGTTTGCCCACGTACAATGTTTGTAGCAGCTGTAGCAGCTCCTTTCAAGAACTGGATTCCAGATATCCTGGGAGTGCTGAAGACCTGGCCTTCCCATGATCCTGTGTCTACTTGAGGCAAGCTTCTGAGTGCCAGCTCCTTTTGTAACTCATCTTTGTTTGGGCATGTAATGTCATGCACTATGGTAACAACGGATGTTTCAAGCCGCGGTGATTCAGTTCTTGCAAAATCCTTAATCCTCCTTCTGCACAGGTGGTTTACTAGCAGTGCAGTTTTGCACCATCTCCAGTAAAGGGCAAGGGATGGTGGGGACACAGAGAGGGAGAGAGAATTGGCTCGGCGTCAGTATTTCATATTTCCCTGGACACTTCTTCAGCGACAACATAAAATGTTGCTCCCCAAGAGCATGCAATAGTCTATATTTCATGAAAATGACAAGCTGCAGAATGAGGGAATCAGACAAGGAAGCCTATGTTCCCTAGGCAGTTTTATAACCAACAACTCTGGGTGGCTGGAGGTGGGTTGCGTTTATTATTATTATTAGTCACTGTGCTCATAAAAATGACTAGAAGGCCATTTGCAAACAAAATAAACACACTAAAGCCAATTACAGTAAACAACAATCATCTGTACAAATAAAAGACGGGTCAAGGAAGCCTGAGTCAAAATCCAGGTCATTGTTTTCGCAGTGTTCCCCAACCTTGGGCCTCCAGCTGTTTTTGGACTACAATTCCCATCATCCTTGACCACTGGTCTTGCTAGCGAGGGATGATGGGAGTTGTAGTCCAAAAACAGCTGGAGGCCCAAGGTTGGGGAACCCTGTTCAAGAGAGTTCAGACGTTAATAAAATCCATGGGTTAAACCAACCTTCTCAGGTCGTAAGCTGCTGCCACTCCTATCTTTTGTCCACCCAGCCTGAGCCAGGAGATCTCTGGCAGTACTCTGGACATCCCTTAGATCCAAAGGAGCCTAAGTGCCACTCTCTGCTCCTAGGGCCTCAAGAAAAAGAAGGCAATTTTACACAGCATCAAATGTGAGCAAGAGTTCCAAGACACTGACTTAGTTTCAAGTGCCTTTATTTTAGTTATCAAATGCTCTGGTGGGTCTTGTTCAGCCCCAGTTGCCAGCTTAGAGGTAAGGGGGATGTATGAGTATTGAGTGGCAACTGCAGCCATCGACTCTATTGCCAGGGGGTGATGTAGGACCCTGGCTTTCCACCCACTTATCCTCTTCCTAAACTGGTCCTCCGCTAAAACTAGCAGCTGATCAGAGCTGCATTTGGATCCCCTTCAAAGCTGGAGGAAATTTAAATAAGAGGATGAAAGAAGCATGGCTTCCCAACTAGCTTGCTGGTATGAATGAATGAATGAATGAATGAATGAATGAATGAATGAATGAACTTTATTACAGTCACAGACCAGGATAAAACAAACAAACAAACAAAAAACACATCTAAATAAAATAGCAGTTAGGATTTTTTTTACCTGATAAATATTAGAGCAAATAAGGACAAAGAAACAAGCATAGGACAAAACATCTGAATAAAATACAAGATTAAACATGGATAATGGATGGATAAAAAACTGATAATTAAAACATATAAGAACTAAAAACAAATAAAAACACACAGTTAAAACAACTGTAAGAGCATAAGAACTAAAAGACTCGCAGTTAACACAACTTTAAGAGGCTGCAGAGTAGAAGCCTCTGAAATAGAGGACACTCACAACCTTAGAAACTGATGTGCCAATATGGTTAAAACAGACAATTAAAACAATGTACAACAATAAATTTAGAAACAGTGTACAACAATAAACTATCCTAGGGAGTTGTGTGAAATAGTCCGTACAGAAGGAGTAGAACCTGGAGCTGACTCTTCTAGTTGAGGAGAAGCATGTCAACATTCTCCCTCACCTTTGACAATTCCTCTAACATTAGGCCTCGATGAGCCACAATTTTCTCCTTTGCTCAGCCTGAGGATATGCTCTTGCAGTCATGGATTTCCTGGTGCTAAATGAATTTTTTGTGTAGAACAAATGTATTCTTGCAGTCCAAACATTTATACAGAAGGAGTATATTCAGAAGCTCAGATCTAGAAAGGCCGACACACACACACACACACACACACACACACACACACACACAGAGCAATAAAGGTACAGTATGCTTATAGACGGTTGCAATTCTTCTTCTGAATCAGTAGTGTCGTTTTATTTTTAAATAACCTATAAATATTCATGTACATCTTGCCTCTCACAAATCAGTGAAGTATAAAGTGGATTTTTTAAAAAAAAAACTTGCTCAAAAATTAATTTCAAAACCTAACAAGAATGTACAGGTGGTGATGTGCTTTGAACATGACAATGATAATATAAATCTCTTTATATCACAAGTCACACTATTACTTGGAGACAGAATTAGGCCAGTGGCATAACAAGAGCTAGTGCAAAATAAGGGAGAGGCCCGATTCTCTGGCTTGCAGAATCTTAGCAGCTTTCCAGGATCTAGCAAGCAGCTAGACTTGGGATGGGATGGTCCCTCACGTTACCCTTGAGACTCCAAAAAACACTCCTGGTCGCATTAGCCTCTTTCTCCCATTCAAGGTATACAGCCCTTGAAATGGAGATTCAGGCAGCCTCTCTGCCCTTGCATCCAGTGGCTGTGTGATGGGAATACAGGGCTACACAGCCTACCACCACTGGACTACTGCAATGCGCTCTACGTGGGGCTACCTTTGAAGGTGACTCGGAAACTGCAATTAATCCAGAATGCGGCAGCTAGACTGGTGGCTGGGAGCGGCCACCGAGACCATATAACACTGGTCCTGAAAGATCTTCATTGGCTCCCAGTACGTTTCCGAGCACAATTCAAAGTGTTGGTGCTGACCTTGAAAGCCCTAACGGCCTCGGTCCTGTATACCTGAAGGAGCGTCTCCACTCCCATCATTCAGCCCGGACACTGAGGTCCAGCGCCGAGGGCCTTCTGGCGGTTCCCTCGCTGCGAGAAGTGAGGTTACAGGGAAGCAGGCAGAGGGCCTTCTCGGTAGTGGTGCTTGCCCTGTGGAACGCTGCCCTGTTTAGGGAAGTTTTTCATGTCTGATGCTGTGTTGTTTTAAATATTCAGTTGGAAGCCACCCAGAGTGGCTGGGGAAACCCAGCCAGATGAGCGGGGTATAAATAATAAATTATTATTATTATTATTATTATTATTATTATTATTATTATTATTATTATTATTATTATTATTACCACCACCACTGCAGATGCACATCAGTGATGCTCTCCTCCCACAAGCCACATATTCAACCGGCACATGGACATTCTGCGCACACAGTGTACATTTTACATTGTTCTGGTCCTCCACCTGGGGAGGGTCACTGGTTAGGCCAGCACACCGCCTCCCTTACATGGGCGAGCTCTACATCAAGGGAGAGGGAACCCTGTGATGTCCTGGCATGAAGCAGCCTGTGGACATCTTTAAGGGGTGGGCCAGTGCAAATAGGAACTGAGCAGGAAAAGCAATCTACCACGCACCATGGATTTTAAAGGGAATGTTTACAGAGACATCTTGCACTGTCCCAAGGAGATCTGATGGGCACACTGACCCCCTCTTGCACCCCGACAAATAGTTGCGGACATTATTCCACCCAAACACTCAGGAAGATGTAAATACTCAAGACTGGTGTGGGTGGGTGCTGCAGTGGCGTAGCGTGGGGGGTGCAGGGGGGCCAGCCGCACCAGGCGCAACATCTGGGGGTTAGGGTTAGGGGGCGCAAATCCACGGGTTAGGGGGCGCAAATCCACGGGTTAGGGGGCGCAAATCCACGGGTTAGGGGGCGCAAATTACTTGCCTTGCCCCGGGTGCTGACAACCCACGCTACGCCACTGGGATGCTGAATCTCTTCCTTTTCCCCCTTTTGCGCTCTTGCATAGGCTTATGATATGGATCAACAGGACAGAGAACTGGAATTTTGTGCAATTGGATGGAACGCTTGCCCCCTTTCTGAGCTTGCCTTTTCTAATGTGCCGTGTTTAGAAAGGTGGAATTTGGAAATAATAATAATAAATGAGCAAAAGCAGGTCTGAACTCAGTTGTCCCTTAGCTGTTGTGAAAGGAAAAGATTAAGCAATGTTTTTCCCCCCTCCCCTTCCTTTTCTTATTACCTTTTGTTGAGGTAGCATTGTGATTATAATAACTAAAGGGCTGTTTCCACACACTCCCGGTTCCTTTAATTAGAGCTACAAAAGGCCTGGATCACACGGCGAAGGCGGAGGTGGCAGGGTGTTGCATTTGCACGCCGTCCACCTCCTGGAAATGTGCCTGCCCTTGTCAGCTCTGAGGGGTTAATGCCATGAAAGTTGACAGGTGCCGCAAGAGCCAGTAATTTTTCACTGCTGACAAGGGCAGAGAGAGTGGGGTAGTGCCCTTCTGGGTATGTCTATCATCCAACAAGGCTGCATTGTTTGGGAATTTATGAGAGCTGAGCAACATGGTCATCACATGCCACGAAAAGGGACTGTCTGATGCCTCAGTCACACACAATCTACATTTTATCCAGAATCTGGAGGTAGAGGACAAGGAGATTAAAATGTTTGCGTTGCACTGTCAGTAAAGGTAAAGGTACCCCTGACTGTTAGGTCCAGATGCGAACGACTCTGGGGTTGCGTTGCTCATCTCGCTTTATTGGCCGAGGGAGCCAGTGTACAGCTTCCGGGTCATGTGGCCAGCATGACTAAGCCGCTTCTGGCGAACCAGAGCAGCACATGGAAACGCCGTTTACCTTCCCGCCGGAGTGGTACCTGTTTACCTACTTGTACTTTGACGTGCTTTCGAACTGCTAGGTTGGCAGGAGCAGGGACCGAGCAACGGGAGTTCACCCCGTCGCAGGGATTCAAACTGCCGCCCTTCTGATCGGCAAGCCCTAGGCTCTGTGGTTTAACCCACAGCGCCACTCGCGTCCCTGCAATGTCAGTATATGATGCCAAACCTTCTCAGCATTTTCTTTCGAAATGTTTGATCTTGTCCTGAATATCTTCCCATGTATAGTCCAGACAATATTTTCAATGCTTGGTATATCTTGTGTTGTATTCCTATATTGTGCAGCGAAGCCCCTGACACTGGTTCTGTGGAATATTCCGTTGACATCCAGAGTTGTCAGAATGTCCAAAGGCTATTTTGGCTTCTGTATAGAAAGTTTGGGACAAGAGTAGGTTTCTTGGGCAGACTGAGGAATTGGAAAAGGTGCCAGGAGATAAGAGAAGCTGGGATCCAGAAGCGAAATGACGTTAAGCAGTGTTCTGAGAAACGACCATCTAAGCCAATGGTCAGAGGAAGAAAGGGCCAAGGAGTGAAAAACTGAGTCAAAATTACATTTGTTCAGTGTCTTTGGTTACAAAAGCCAAGAAGATCCCCTGTGCATGTCCCACATTTTAGAACAGGCATAGGCAAACTCGGCCCTCCAGATGTTTTGGGACTACAACTCCCATCATCCCTGACCACTGGTCCTGTTAGCTAGGGATGATGGGAGTTGTAGTCCCAAAACATCTGGAGGACCGAGTTTGCCTATGCCTGCTTTAGAAGCTGCTATTAGTTACAATGGCTTAGTACAGACAAAGCAAGTGAGATGTAGAGGTTTTGGTTTTTTGTTTTGACTTGGTTGGACTTTTATCTGAGTAAGCATCTATGCGTGTTGGACTGCACGATGTTGCTTAGAATGCCATCTTTTTAGCTAAATAATTTGCCGTCTCAATGATGCTTTTCTGGTGGTGGATGCATTGAATTTGACAGTGGTCTTGTGGTCCCTAGATACTGAAGCTTTCAGGTAGTGAATGAGACATGTGTGAAATTTCAAGTGAATGAGCTGCTACTCTATCTCCTTACTGTGTGTCTGTGTTGACACCATCTGTAATTTGATGGTTTCTGTTCCTTCTCTCTCTGTCTGTCTGTCTCTCTGTTTAACAGTGTGCTTTCCTAGAGATACTGGCTTGAGCTGTCTGCTGGCATAAGCTCATTTAGTTTCTGAGTTCTGGGGAAGAAACTAAAGATAGTTTTAGGTTGTGCTGTCAAAGATGCAATATATCTACATTACCATTGTATAGATAAGGCCTACCAGACACCATATGTCTCCTTTCTGTGCTGTGATAATGGAAAAATTGGTGTCGTTTTATCTTCCTTTTGACTGCAGTCTCTGGGTCTTGATAATTTTTTGCCTTATTTCGGGGGGCCAGATTGGGAAGCCATCTTCAGACAGGCGTTCCAGCTCCACATGAAGGGCTGGGGCTGAAACCCTGTTGGAAAAAACCTAACACATGAGTTATTAGTATATATATACATATGCACAAAACAAGTCTGAATGAAATATATATATATACACACACACACACACACACACACACACACACTATTTTTCACCCTATAAGACGCACCAGACCACAAGACGCACCTAGTTTTTGGAAGAGGAAAACAAGAAAAAAAATATTCTGAATCTCAGAAGCCAGAACAGCAAGAGAAATCGCTACGCAGCGAAAGCAGCGATCCCTCTTGCTGTTCTGGCTTCTGGGATAACTGCGCAGCCTGCATTCGCTCCATAAGACGCGCACACATTTCCCCTTACTTTGTAGGAGGGAAAAAGTGAGTCTTATAGAGCAAAAAAATATGGTATTTCTTGATTTTTAGATGATGCACCCAGATTTCATGCGTCTTTGAACACTGATGATGCCTCTTGCCTCCTCTCAGATGGAGACCATGATGGATGGGCATGTGATTGGATGTAGAAAGTAACCTACTGCAACATTTACATTTGTGGCTCTGCCCACTTTTGACTCTGGCAACACCCACCACTGTTTGGCAGCGTTTCTACAGCCAGTGGGCCTTTTCCTCTGCCAGCCAGCCACGGCAGATGATGGTGACGAGGGCAGGGAGCTGGCTGAGAGAGAAGGGCCATTGTTTGCTACGCTCCCCAACTTCGCAGTCTGAACGATGTGGCTAAACCTGTCTGGTGGTGTCCCAGCTGAGTCAGGCAGCAAAGCAGCAGGTTAGAGGAAACGCTGGTTTCATGGTGGTTTTCGCAATACATGGCAGGGCTTTGCTTGCAAAAGTGTGCGCTGGATGCTCAAACTAGCAATTATGGACTCAAAGCCAAAGCCAAGATTGAAGGGGGGAAAGTACAAGGAATTTTTGTTCTTTCCATGGGAGGAATGTTATTTTTCATCTTCAGAGGTGAACCATGTGTTTACGGCTAGCTATATAAAGCAAGCAGCTTCAGCATTGTGCACAAAGATCATAACCCACTGTTTTTGTGATGGTGCTGCCATCTCAAACATGCTCCCTCTCCCACCCTGATAAGGCCTGTCCTACTTCTTGTGTTGCATTGACACCACCACACCATAGTTTTTCCAAACTTCAAAATCCGATTGTGCCAATACATTTTCCATAAATGTTCTGATAGTGTTCTGGATTGCGGTGAGAGGGGTGATAGCTTAAGCACCAGTATTCATTTTATGAATTAAAGCTGTTGTATGTAATATCTATGTAATATATCTATACATACATACATACATACATACATACGCACTGTATCTATCTATAGTGTGTATTTCAGATTCTGCCATGGTTGAATATCTTGATTCTGAGTCCCAAGATATTTAGGCTATGCCTAGAGATGTTCCTTGATACCAGGCTGCTCATCAGGCTGCAGTGGATTCCAGTGCTACAATGTGGTCTCTCCCATTTTCTACTTGTTGTTTAGTCGTTAGTCGTGTCCGACTCTTCGTGACCCCATGGACCAGAGCACGCCAGGCACTCCTGTCTTCCACTGCCTCCCGCAGTTTGGTCAAACTCATGCTGGTAGCTTCGAGAACACTATCCAACCATCTCGTCCTCTGTCGTCCCCTTTTCCTTGTGCCCTCCATCTTTCCCAACATCAGGGTCTTTTCCAGGGAGTCTTCTCTTCTCATGAGGTGGCCAAAGTATTGGAGCCTCAGCTTCAGGATCTGTCCTTCCAGTGAGCACTCAGGGCTGATTTCATTAAGAATGGATCGGTTGGATCTTCTTGCAGTCCATGGGACTCTCAAGAGTCTCCTCCAGCACCATAATTCAAAAGCATCAATTCTTTGGCGATCAGCCATTTTCTACTAGGGTGTCATAAACCAGAGATGTTATTTCAGTCCACAGTAGACCGTGAATAGGACACACTATTTGGCTCTTTGCCTCTCCCCCAAACAGTTTGCCTCTTTTCTCTTCCCCTGTTTGCAACCCACACCTTCCTTGGCACTGCTTTGAAAAGCAGACAGCAGTTGTTCAATTACGCTGCAGCCTTCTGGTGCATCCTGCCTTGGCAGAAAGAGAAAACCTTGCAACCTGCCCACTGGCATCTGTGTAGCAGGCAGGCGGCAGTTCAGGCATCCTCCTGAAACTGAGGTTGGATTAGCAGGTGGCAGAAGTGGCCAGGAGTTGTATCCAATACACCGCCTACGTGCCTTTTGGGAGCCAAGACCTTGTGACAGTTATCTCTGTCTTTTGTAGACCATTGACTATGAGAATGCATTCTGCGAGGAGTTGCTATTCAAGACAGCCCAGTGGGCAAAGAATGCTTCAGTCTTACTGCTAGTGAGCCTTGGCTGGCAATCAGGTACCCAGCTAATTCTGTGCCAACTGGGCTGGTTGCTGGTGAGAATCTCAATCAAATTTAATGTGCTGGCTCTTGCCTTTCATACCCTGTATTAGCACACGGAAGAGAGCAGTGTTAGATAAATGGCTCCTTAAACAAAGGTTGCAGCTGACAACATGCAGTGTCTCGTTGCCATTTTGGGGCAGGGTGGCTCTAAAGTCTTATTTTTCCAACGATGGACTGACTGTGATTGATTCTCAGTTAAACATCTGGCTAGTTCAGATGACAGCCTTGAGCTCAGTTCAGAAATTTGAGAATTTAATAAAGAGGAAAAATCACTTGATCTAGGGACAGTCCATATACCGTATTTTTTGCTCTATAAGACTCACGTTTCCCCTCCTAAAAAGTAAGGGGAAATGTGTGTGCGTCTTATGGAGCGAATGCAGGCTGTGCAGCTATCCCAGAAGCCAGAACAGCAAGAGGAATTGCTGCTTTCACTGTGTAGCAATCCCTCTTGCTGTTCTGGCTTCTGACATTCAGAATATATTTTTTTCTTGTTTTCCTCCTCCAAAAACTAGGTACATCTTGTGGTCTGGTGCGTCTTATAGAGTGAAAAATACGGTATCTGTTGTCCGATTCCAACCTCGTTTTTTCTTTTTATAATATTTTTTATTAATTTTAGCATATTAATTATCATACATACCACAAAATTTCATATCTTATACAATCTTTTTGGACTTCCATCGGCACCTCTGATGATCCACCATTCTTATCATTTCTTCTGCATTTCTTAAATTCATATTGCCTTTAATTATCTTAACTAACAATCCTCCTCTTTATCCATTTTTGCAATAATTCAAATAATTCACCTAATTCACCTAATTCACAGGCTGCCGACCTCTTTTTTTCTTAATGATGACTGCTCCTGCTCAGTCTGCACAGAGAAAGCATTTTGCTTCCAGAAATTCACTCTGATTGTGCAGGTAAAATATAGGATAGAATTCCACAGGATGAGTTATTAGTGTGTGAAAACTGTCCAGATCCAATGATCCCCAGGCATTGCCCTCCAGATGGTGGAGATGCCAGGTGCCATCCTGGTGCCCAGGCATATTCACTTGGTCACAAGTGGTTGAAAGCCAGGTGCAAAATGTGCCTGGCTAATTTTGAACACTGGGGCATCTCCCTGCATGAGTCAACTCACCTTCTAAGGTGACCTTCCCCAGCTTGGTGCATTTGTATGTTTTGGATTGTAATTTCCATAACTTCTTAGAGGTGCTGGCTTGGGCTGATGGGAGTTGTAGTCCAAAACACCTTGAGGGCACCAGGTTGAGGGAGGCTCTTATAAATTGAGGATATTGAGACCTCTAAGGTAAAGGTAAAGGGACCCCTGACCGTTAGGTCCAGTAGTGGCCGACTGGCCAAGGGAGCCAGCATACAGCTTCCAGGTCATGTGGCCAGCATGACTAAGCCGCTTCTGGCAAACCAGAGCAGCACACGGAAACGCCGTTTACCTTCCCACCGGAGTGGTACCTATTTATCTACTTGCACTTTGACGTGCTTTTGAACTGCTAGGTTGGCAGGGGCAGGAACCGAGCAACGGGAGCTCAGAGCTCACCCCGTCGCTGGGATTCGAACTGCCGACCTTCTGATCAGCAAGTCCTAGGCTCTGTGGTTTAACCCCCAGCGCCACCCGCGTCCCAACATTGAGACCTCTGCTCGAAGATAATTTTGTCTCTTGAGGTTCGATTGCCAGCAAGGCATCCTCAACTATTTGCTTTGGTTCTGTGGAGTCTCCACTGCACTCGCCCAAGAGATTCAGCAGATTTTCTCGCTCAGGGTCTCTAGATACCTTTGAAAAGGCCTGTCGGTTTGGAGGGCTGTGCCTTTGTTGATGCTGTTTAATGTTTAACAAGTCTAATGTTTGCTTTATTGTACGGAGTTTGCACATTGTTCCAGTTGATGTGAAGAGCCGACTCATGCAGTTGTGTAAAGGCCGGGTGTAAATGATTTAAATGCACTTTTACAGCCAGGCCTTTCCCACCACCATGCTTTTCCTCTGGGGAAGTCCCTTCCACCTCCCTGTCATTTCATAGAAAATAAGAATAACAGCAGCAGAGCAGGAAGGGGTGGGGGTATTAGCAGCTGGGGAGGGAAAAGCGGGTTAAGCCATAGAAGAGGAGAAGGGTTATTGTACCTGCAAAGCTGAAGGATCCAGCATTGCATAAGAAGTTTGAGCTCTGTGACATATTGCGATTGTCACAGTTGGGGTGGTTTCTGGTTTTTCTTTTTGCTTTTTTATGGGGACAGAAATAAAAGGAGAGTGAGCCATACCACAAACTGTTTCTAAGATCATAATGCAGTTTGAAATGAAGGGGAAAAAACAGAATAAAGGCTGGTGAGCCAAGACCTTTTAGAGCTAATATGTAAGTTGATTGTGGGTTTTTTTGTTTTGCTTTTGTTCAAATGTGGTTGCTGACTGAAGTGTAGCACGAAAAAGAGAAAACCCAGCAATGTGGTTGACGCTATCGCATGGAATATGAAACCAAACAATTACCTTTCCTTAAGAATGATGGGGCGAAACAAAAACATCGTCGTCGTCTTAGCTTTTGCATAAATAATTCCAGATGTTTCTAATCTGTCCGTACATTGATGTAAAATGTTGTGCCTGGGGGGGGGGGGGCGCAGGCACTGTATGGCAGCTTTCCCCCAAGCTGGTGCCCTCCCATATGTTTAGGACCAGAACTCTCTCATCAGTTGGAAGTACAGTGGTACCTCGGGTTACATACGCTTCAGGTTACATTTGCTTCAGGTTACAGACTCTGTTAACCCAGAAATAGTGCTTCAGGTTAAGAACTTTGCTTCAGGATGAGAACAGAAATCGTGCTCCGGGGGCGCGGCAGCAGCAGGAGGGCCCATTAGCTGAAGTGGTGCTTCAGGTTAAGAACAGTTTCAGGTTAAGAACAGACCTCCAGAACGAATTAAGTACTTAACCCGAGGTACCACTGTAGTAGCCCACAACATCTGGAAGGGGACCAGGTTAGCAAAGGTTGCTTTCTGGAATGAGTGTATCCGAATGCAGGGCTGGTGGGCAGGGTGTGTGGAAGCGAAGAGATGAACACTGATAACCAGCCTTGCCTGCAAGCAGCAGAAAGCAAGTGACAGCTAAAGACCAAGTTTGTACAGTGGTACCTCGCAAGACGAAAAACGCGCAAGACGAAAAACGCGCGAGAGTTTTCCGTTTTTTGAGTCGTTCCGCAAGACGAATTTCCCTATGGGCTTTCTTCGCAAGACGAAACGTCTTGCGAGTTCTTCCTTTTTCTTAAAGCCGCTAAGCTGTTAATAGCCGCTAAGCCGCTAATAGCCACTAAGCCGCTAATAGCCGTGCTTCGCAAGACGAAGAGACTCGCGGAACGGATTAATTTCGTCTTGCGAGGCACCACTGTATAGAGGAGGTCTCACTTTGTGTCTAGATTGTACCATGGGTGAGAACTCACTTGACGAAATAATCCTCCATGCTAAAGCAGGTTCTTGCCAGGAAGAAGGCTAGGCTCAGACTCTTCTTCTTCTTTGCTGGCTAGTTTTCTCTCCGTAGGCATCTTTCTGTGGGGTGAGGATCCTTCCATCCCAGGATCACCCTACCTGCAGAAGTGCAGATGTACAGACCAGGCAGGAATTTGCCCCCTCTACCACAACTAGTCTCACTGGCAATATTCAAACTGCCAAGGTGGTATGAAGTTGTGATGAAGACTCTTGTCTTCCAAGAAGCATCTGGTTGGCCCCATGTGAAAACAGGATGCCACTGGCCTGATCCATTTGGAGAGCCAGTGTGGTGTAGTGGTTAGGAGCGGTAGTCTCGTAATCTGGAGAACTGGGTTCGAGTCTCCGCTCCTCCACATGCAGCTGCTGGGTGACCTTGGGCCAGTCACACTTCTTTGAAGTCTCTCAGCCCCACTCACCTCACAGAGTGTTTGTTGTGGGGGAGGAAGGGAAAGGAGAATGTTAGCCGCTTTGAGACTCCTTAAAGGGAGTGAAAGGCGGGATATCAAATCCAAACTCCTCCTCCTCCTCTTCTTCTTCTTCTTCTTCTTCTTCTTCTTCTTCTTCTTCTTCTTCCCATGTAAAAATGGTAAAGGTAAAGATAATGGACCTCTGGACAGTTAAGTCCAGTTACAGTTACAGTGATACCTCTAGTTCATAGCTGTCAACTTTTCCCTTTTCTTGCAAGGAATCCTATTCGGAATAAGGGAATTTCCCTTTAAAAAGGGGAAACGTTGACAGCTATGCTCTAGTTACGAACTTAATTTGTTCCGGAGGTCCGTTCTTCACCTGAAACTGTTCTTAGCTAGAGGCGTCCTTTCGTTAATGGGGCCTCTTGCTGCCGCTGCGCCACCGGCACACAATTTCCGTTTTCATCCTGGGGCAAAGTTCTCAACTCGAGGTAACTCTTCCAGGTTAGCAGAGTTTGTAACCTGAAGCGTTTGTAACTCGAGGTACCACTGTACTGCACCGGTGTGCTTTTGAACTGCTAGGTTGGCAGGAGCTGGGACAGAGCAATGGGAGCTCACTCCATCACAGGGATTCAAACTTTTGATCAGCAAGCCCAAAAGGCTCAGTGGTTTAGACCACAGCGCCACCTGCGCCCCATCTACACTTCCTATCTACACTTGTGTCGCAGGCAGACTGAGCTTTGGGACTGGGAAACCAGAGGCAGGATGGCAGAAGAAAGGGAGCAAGAAAGGGAGGAGGCTAAGAAATAGGAACCCAAGATAAGGCTAGATGGGGTGACAAGAAGCTCTGCTCTGGAGGTAGGGGGGATTGAATATTAGTAGAAGAAGCAGGAAAAGGTGGGAGCAGTTGGACCAAGAAAAGCAAGAGCCTAGGAAAGGGTGATGCACAAGGCATGTAGAAAAGAAAACGGAGAAGGATTTTAATGTTTTTAATATCTGAAGGAAGATGCAAGGTTGATCAGCTGCAATTTCATGGCGGCTGTCATTTCTCCCCTTATAATAAGCAGAACTGTGATGAATGGACAGGCTATGGCATTTGCGTCGCTGTTGCTTTTTTAAAATTAAGAAAATGAGAGCAGTCTGGCCAGATCAGACCAGTGCAGCCTCCTGTTTTGTGTCTTCTGAGGAGCCCACAAGCTGAGCTCGAGGGCAATAGCTGTCTTGCACTTTTGCCACCTGCCTGAACCCCACACATAGCTAAGTGTGCAGTGACACACAGCGTCTGAACATAACTAAAAAGACTGGCATATGTCAGCCTCAGAGATAAGTTAGCAAAAACTACCTGTCCACAATGTTTTGTGTTATTTTATTGGCACAACTATCTTTGGATTCCTTTGTTACAAAATGGGGTGAGCAGGGAAGGAAAGAGGCACGAGGAGACTGAGGGACATTGGGGCCTGAGATGGAATAAAAAAGTAAAGGGACCCCTGACCATTAGGTCCAGGTGTGACCGACTCTGGGGTTGCGGCGCTCATCTCGCTTTATTGGCCGAGGGAGCCGGTGTACAGCTTCCGGGTCATGTGGCCAGCATAACAAAGCCGCTTCTGGCGAACCAGAGCAGCGCACGGAAACGCCGTTTACCTTCCCGCCAGAGTGGTACCTATTTATCTACTTGCACTTTCAAACTGTTAGGTTGGCAGGAGCAGGGACTGAGCAAGGGGAGCTCACCCCGTCGCGGGGATTCGAACTGCCGACCTTCTGATCGGCAAGTCCTAGGCTCTGTGGTTTAACCCACAGAGCCACCCGCATCCCGAGATGGAATAGTGAGTGATAAATCAAAGGACTAGAAGCTTAAAGACATCATTGTTGAATGCTGGACTCGTCTAACCATGCCAAGCTTCCAGAATGAAGTAATGAGTAGCTTCCATGTAATGTATACATTATGTGCTCAGAAATAGTTTTTTGGTCCATGCACTCTCTTTAATATTAACCCAGCTCTTGAGACATGTGATCTGTATTGTACTTTGAACCTCTCTACGCTGTTCACTCATTGTGTGCTTGGGCCAGTACCAAGTGGTTACACAGGGCCTTTTTTTTAATCCTTAGAGATGGTTTCCTCCCCGAAGACTGTAGGAAATACTGTCACATAATTTCCACCGCAAACCAGCTTTCCTTTATGTTCCTCAGGAGAAGGTGAGCCAAGTTCTCCAACTAAGGAAATGAACAAAATACCCCAGCCTTTTGTACAGGGAAGTGACTCTTATCTAAGTAATCCAGCAGGAATATTTTCTGCCTCCTGAAAAGGCCCTTTGAGAGTGCATCCGCTAAGAACATTATCACAAATCGAGCTTTGTTATACTCTTGTGGTATGCTGTGTGCTAGCTGGTGTGATCCACCAAGCTTGCTCTTGGTGAATTGATTTGCGTGGTTGGACACTCCTGCATCAATGACAATGTAGACATAACACTGGCTCCTCCATGGAGGCTCAAAGATTCAGAGCCATCCGTGGCTCACATGCTTTCTGCTCTTCTTGAGAGGAGACTTCCCCCTTGCTCCTTTAACTCTGCTTTTAGGGTCCTTCCACACTGGTGTTTTAACTGGGGTAAGACTTAGCTAGGATTCCTATCTGGAAAACCAGTTTGAAACTGCATTTCAAATTCTTGTTAGTCTGAACCATGGTTTTTATGTACCCTCCAACATTTCTCCGATGAAAACAGGGGCATCCTATTCAATAATAACAATAACAATAATAAATATTTATACTCCACCCATCTGACTGGGTTGCCCCAGCCACTCTGGACAGCGTCCAAGATCTAGAAAAACATAATAAAACATTAAACTTCTTTTTTTAAAAACACACCTCCCCTATACAGGGCTGTATTCTAAAGGTTGTATTTATCTCTTTGGCTCGGGGATCACATAACTCAATACCCTCCAACATTTCTCCAATGCAAATAGGGATGTCCTAAGGAAAAGTGGGACTAGGATCAAATCAGAAACTGGGGCAGCTTCTGTAAATCCAGGACTGTCCCTGGAAAATAGGGACTGGCCAGTATTTCTTAACTGTGATTAAAGTAGGAGAGAGGGAGGAACTAAGTTGGGGGGGGGGACTACATGATCCTACAGCTCCCAGTCTCTTAATCTCATGTAAGAGGGAGTCAGAATTGCTTCTGTACTTGCCTTTGGTAGCCAGGAGTTAATTTTAAAGGAGTGGGGAGCGGTATGTAAAGAGGAATCTTCCTGTTTGATGGACTGAACCTTCATGCAATCTTTGCTTGTTGCTCCAGATGATCTGCTACCCTAAATAGGAGGTTAGAGAGCTCATGCCTGTTCTGGCAACCCTTTACATGAAATGTGGATATTAGCAAGGGAAATCTACCCTGCAGATAATTAAATATGCTTTCTGGGCAGGAAAGGCTCAGAAATTGCTAATAAAACCAGTGATATGGTTGATGTGATCCCTGGAAGTGAAAATGAGTCCCTAGGCTGTGGTGTATGTGCGTACATAGGGCTACAGCAAATTGCATAATATGCCAGGATAGAGCAAATAGACACTGAAAAGCATTTTGAGGGGGAAAGGCCATTGCTCAGTGGTACAACCTGTGGTCCACAGATCACCAGCAGCCCAGGAGCTTCAACCAGGTAGTCGGCAGCGTGTTTGTAAAAAATGCAATTAAAAATCTAGCACAGTGCATTGCAATTGCCACAACAGACAGAAGAAGTAGTCCACCAAGACCCTCAGCAGTTTTCATGTGGTCCATGGGTGGAGGGAAGTTTGGAAGCATAGCTGTCAACTTACAGATTTGAAAATAAGGGACCAGCAGCCTCGAAAATAAAGGATCAGAAGCCAAAATAAGGGATTTTCCAAGCACAGGTATGTTCAACTTCTGAGCCCATCCAAGCCAAAGGCAGAAAGCCCAGCCAGCAGCCAAACGAAGCCTCAAGCCTCAAGGAAAACCACCGTCACCTCTCTGCTGGGAAGCGCTGAGCAAAGGCGAGTCCCCAGGCAATGCAGCCGATTTGATCAGCACAAGGCATGCAAGCTCCACCCCCCAGTCGTTCTTAGACTCCTTGTTGGGTGAGCAATGCAGCCAAGCAACACAGTTGGAGCCTCCCTCCTCCCTGGCCGGCAGGGAGGGAGGGAGAGGAGCTGCTTCCTTTGAAACTCGGGAGATTTAAGGGACATCATCAATAAGGGACAGCAGTGGGACACGGCGCTGGGATAAGGGACTGTCCCGCCAAATAAGGGACGCTTGACAGCTATGTTTGGAAGTGCTGCTGTAGATAATTCTGAGCTCTAGGCTGAGACCAGTGATCTGATTTAGGTGTAAGGTAGCTCCCTGTGTTCCTGTTCGTTTGTCAGAAAACATAACCTGAGTTGACGCCGATCTGTGTGTCAAAATGCTTGAATCCGTCTTTGTGTGTGTACCTTGCTTTAGGCCAGGGACTTTAAGCATAACCATTTGCAGAACAAACCTCTGGTGCAGAAGGGAAATCTCAGGAAACTGGGGAAAGTCATGGCAGGGAAGTAAGAAGAACACAACAGGAATCTGTTGCCAGTGGGCTGCCGTCAGACTTCTGTCAACTTTCCTTGCCAGCTGTTGCTGGCATCTGTAATGCTATGACTAATTCTTCAACGGCAGTTCTCTTCGAGGACTGTAGCTTTCTCCTCAAGGAAAGCTTCTCTTACATCCTTGAGATGCAACATTGGAGTCCGGAATAACCTGCAGCCCCTCTTAATGAAATAACACTCTTCCTTTTTTAAAAAAATGATAATAATTACCGTCTGGCTTGGTTCATCTGTGAACAGAGTTTCCCAAGCTTAGGCACATTTTTCTGAATATAATAATAATAATAATAATAATAATAATAATAATAGTTACATTTTAGTCTTTTACACACACACACACACACACACACACACACACACACACAGCTTACATTTAGAATACAACAGAGTAAGAATTGCATACCCACAATGATGCCCCCATTCCCTTTGTGTCTCTGCGAGCCACTGTTCTGTGTCTGCAGCAATCACAAAAATGTTTAAAAGTACCTTTTTAAAAAAACCCAGAGTCCTTTTGTTGGAGGTAATTCAGAGGAAAATTCCCAGGGGTCAAAAAAGACTATTTATTTATGTATGCTACTACTGTGGCCCATGTTTTGTTAGCCCAATAATGGAAAACGAGCGAGGTCCCAACCAAAGAAGAATGGCAACTTAAACTGATGGAATACACACAGCTTGCAGATTTAACATATAGAATAAGAGAACAAGAAGAATGTATGTTTAAAGAAGACTGGAAAATGTTTACTGAATATATAGGTGAAAATTGTGTTTATTTAAAAACGCTGGTAGCATGAAGATAAATTCAACAGTGTAAATAAGTTTTGATGGATGTTTCAACGGATTACTGAATGGCTTAGTTCATGTAAAATATGCAGGGATGTATGGTGTGCAAAATGAACCATGGCAAGAGAAGAAGGGAAGTCATGGATTTAAGGTTGTTTAAATGAATATTCTGAAATGTAAATTAGAAAATTTAATTTTAAAAAAATTAAAAAGAAAAGCGGCAATCACAGATAAGTGCTTCATGCAGAGAAGCAACGGACAGCCTCTTCAGAGGGCAGTTCATTCTGCTGAGTCTCTACATCAGGAGTGATGGGATGATCCAGTCATCCGCATGGCAGAAATGTGGTAGAGCAAAAAGTGAGTGGGAGAAGGCAAGGCCAGAGCACTAAAACACGTTGACACCAAGCGGGTGCCGCCTCTGTTGGTAGGTGTTTGGGCCTCTCAGGAGTTTGAAATTAATGAATGCCTCACGGCAAACTAGTGCACACCAGCACACAGTCTGAAAAGCATTGCTGCTGCCTGTCCTCCTTAGCTGCTTATTGGTTTAATTAATACTCCGGGTACAAAATGCAACTCTTCCACAAACATCTGCAAGCGTCAGAGCATCAATTGGTTAGTTGGGTCTCTGTCTCTTGTTGCTGGGGGGGGGAGTTTGTTAGGAAGACTTTTTGAAAAGGTAAATTGAACGGGTAACATGAAAGACACAGGGATATCTTTATCGTGTTGTGATCCAAATAATTTTGTGGTGGGGGAGAAGGATATACATCTGCACCTGCTGCCCCCATGGGTCCTTGCCTCACCTTGCCTCATGGGTGGGCAAGGTGTCACAAGTGGTCGACCTGCAGTGACAAAGCACCGTATTTTTCGCTCTATAAGATGCACCAGACTACAAGACGCACGTAGTTTTTGGAGGAGGAAAACAAGAAAAAAAATATTCTGAATCTCAGAAGCTAGAACAGCAAGAGGGATCGCTGTGCAGTGAAAACAGAAATCCCTCTTGCTGTTCTGGCTTCTGGGATAGCTGCGCAGCCTGCATTCGCTCCATAAGATGCACAGACATTTCCTCTTACTTTTAGGAGGGAAAAAGTGAGTCTTATAGAGCAAAAAATACGGTACATAAGCTGCAGTCTAGCACATGTTGAGAATGGGCAGAAGTTGCTCTTCTGCCAGACACTAAGGTATCCCAAATGGGGGGGGGTGTCACCTGGTTTAGCCATCGCGCTAGAGCGCCCCCCCCCCATTCTCCCATATCTGTGACGGACTTCCATTCATCCACATGTGTGTGGGGGGGGAACCCCAGCACTTCGATCCGACATTGCAGCAGGCCAGATTTGCCCACTGTCTGTGAAACTGGCCACTCCAGTTTCTACCATCAGGAATTAGCTATAGGTGAATTTGGGAGTTCTGTAGGTGTGGGAACCTATGAATATCCAGATCTCTGGGGTTGGAAGCTAATGCGTTTATGAGGAATGACGCACAAGAGAGACCTTATCCCTCAAAGGGTCTCAGCAATATACAGTCGCGTGAACCCCTCTGCGCAGCCACAGAGCATCATAAAGTAGCCAGTGTTCACAAATGCATGTTATAGTACAATGCTTAGAGCTGCTGTTGCATCCCCCCCCCCCGCTATATTGTAGCCCTTTAAAAACTGGCAAGCATAAATAGCAGTCAGTTGTGCTCCAGCTAGAAATTGATTTCATTGGCGAGCTGTTCAGAAACTTCTGCTGCACAGAAGCTTTAATTTCCAGCATGTTATCAGCACTGTCAGATCAGGTTAAACAAAAGCTCCGTTAACATGGATTTTCTAAAACCAAACAAAAAAATAGAGAAGGTTGACCGAATTGTCACAATAAGAGAGCAGGTAGCAAGCAGTAAGGCTCCAGGTTTGAATCTGCGGACAAAATGTGCGAATCCATTTGTCTTCTTTATTGCCGATCTATTTGGGTCAGCACTCCTTGGAGTTTGACACAGGGTTGAATCAGGCCAGATTTGTCATGGCACAGTTGATTAGCCTGCTGGTTAATGTATGTCTGTATTTAATTGCCCTATATCAGTGAGGCATGCAAACCTTCCCACGCACTCGATTCTGCGCTGGGTGCTTGCTTGCTTGCGTGCCTGCATTGCTGTCAAAGAGGCTGCAGGGTTTTTTTCTTTTACACACACAGCTGTAAAGAGCCAGTCTTTGGGAGAGGCGGAGAGGGGGCGCTTACCATTTACCCGCAAAATGACTACTGTTATCACGGGGCAGAATGTACGCAGAGGAAGAGAGCTTCGTAAAAACAGATTGGAGTGACTCTTCAGACACTTCCAGGCGGGGCTGAGAGATACCTGCAACCCTGCAAAGTCAGTGTAGGCAGTGCTCATCTAGACCAGGGGTCAACAAACTTTTTCAGCAGGGTCCACCGTCCCTCAGACCATGTGGTGGGCTGGACTATATTTGGAGGGGGAGGAATAATGAATGAATTCCTATGCCCCACAAATAACCCAGAGATGCATTTTGAATAAAAGGACACAGTCTACTCGTGTAAAAACACCAGGCAGGCCCCACAAATAACGCAGAGGTTCATTTTAAATAAAAGGACACTTTCTACTCATGGGACACGGGTGGCGCTGTGGGTTAAACCACAGAGCCTAGGGCTTGCTGATCAGAAGGTCGGCAGTTCAAATCCCCACGACGGGGTGAGCTCCTGTTGTTTGGTCCCAGCTCCTGCCAACCTAGCAGTTCAGAAGCACGTCAAAGTGCAAGTAGATAAATAGGTACCGCTCCGGTGGGAAGGTAAACGGCGTTTCTGTGCACTGCTCTGGTTCACCAGAAGCGGCTTAGTCCTGCTGGCCACATGACCTGGAAGCTGTCTGCGGACCAACGCCAGCCCCCTCGGCCAATAAAGCGAGATGAGCGCCGCAACCCCAGAGTTGGTCACGACTGGACCTAATGGTTAGGGGTCCCTTTACCTTTACCTTTACTCATGTAAAAACATGCTGATTGATTCCTGGACCATCTGCAGGCCAGACTGAGAAGGTGATTGGGCCGCATCTGGCCCCCGGGCCTTAGTTTGCCTACCCCTGATCTAGATGGACCAACAGCCGGGGGGGTAGCAGATTTTGGCGTTGCACAGGGCACTGCTGAAATTTGAGGTGCCAAGGTCCACAACTGGCCCATGGCATTTGGGCACCTGAGATGAACCACAAAATGGAAGCTGGGGATGGGGCTTAAATCCATTCCTGGACCATGGCAAATCCTGGCCATTGCAAAAATCAAGCTGCCTCCTATTTGAAGTCAACCGATCAATCATTTTATTTGTATGCCACCTTTCCAAAGTTAAACCTATGCTCAAGGTGGCTTACAATGTATAAAAAACCCCACATAGCTACAAACATAAAAGCAGTTATAAATAATAAACAAAACTTCAAAAAGTATACAACCAAACTGAACAATTTCCACATAAATCCAAAATAAAGATACAAAAAAATTAGTATCAAGAGCAACAGTACCCCCTCCAACAAAAACCCCTCAACAGTGCCCCAACCCAAGACGAATAAATAAGCTGTTTGCATGCATATTTGAAAACACCTCAAAATGTGCATCCCATGCAAAACAAACTGGGTTCTGTTTCTTGGTCATGCCATGGCAGAGAGGAATATTTGATACCAGGATATATTCATTATAGGGCACTTGCAAAGAAATGACAGGTTCCTGTCTTAGAGATCTTTCAGCCTATGTATTGTCAGTGGGAAGGCCACAGCCACAAATCAAGGAATGGCAACTGATTCATAGCTGTCAACCGTCCCTTATTTGGCGGGAAAGTCCGTATCCCAGCGCCGTGTCCCGCTGCTGTCCCTTATTGATTATGTCCCTTAAATTTCCCGGGTTTCAAAGGAAGCAGCTCCTCTCCCTCCCTCCCTCCCTGCCGGCCAGGGAGGAGGGAGGCTCCAACTGTGTTGCTTGGCTGCATTGCTCATCCAATAAGGAGTCTAAGAACGACTGGGGGGTGGAGCTTGCATGCCTTGTGCTGATCAAATCAGCCTTGTTGCCTGGCGACTCGCCTTTGCTCAGCGCTTCCCAGCGGAGAGGTGACAGTGGTTTTCCTTGCTGCATCCCCTTTGCGCTGTGGGAACCACCGCTTGAGGCTTCGTTTGGCTGCTGGTTGACTAAAATCCCTTATTTTGGCTGCTGATCCCCTATTATCGAGGCCGCTGGTCCCTTATTTTCAAATCTGTAAGTTGACAGCTATGAACTGATTGCTGGAAGAAATGGAAGGCGCAAAAGTAGCAGGCACAGGATCAACACGTGCAAATATGAGGCATTGTGATAATAACTGACACATCAAAGTTGCTTTATGGTCCCTTTCATTAGGACCATAACTATAGTATACTCGCATTGCTGGGCAACTCTGCCCTGACTTCATACAAATCCAGGATTGTGAAGAGCACTACAGTTCCTTCAATGGAGGCTGCATGATGACAGTCTTACATTTTTAGTTTATAGGAAGAAATTTGAGAGTGCTGATACAGACTCTTCATGGTTGTATCTGTAGAATTTCTGCAGTTCAAAGCTCCCCCAGCCCTTGTGAAGTAGATCACTTTTATGGTGCAGGAAACATTTGCAGATGCAATATATATATATATATATATGCATGGGTGTCTCTGTGTTTTGTGGAACAGCCCTCCCAACACTGGTTGGCAGAGATGGGGCCATGAGAGAGGCTGAGTATACTCCATGTCAGTTCCCAGCTGTCGTCTGGGCCCTCTGCCAGTTACCAAGCTTGGTTACGACAAATTTAAGCGAGCAAAGGGTGATCAAAGGTGATCTATTTCTCAAGAGAGCCCAGTCCCCGGTGACTCAGAAGTCTGGGCAAACAGCCAGAGTTACTGCTCCCAGAGGGCCCCTTCCCATTTCCTCCAAAGCACAGGTATTCTACCCAGAGGACTTTTTGGGGAGTTGGCACAGCGAGGAGGCACCAACCCTCTAAGCCACATTCTAACAGCTCTTTAGTCGCTTCTGGGTCCTGGAGCAACTGCATAACCTTTCATCTCTGTCCCTTAATCCTCAAGGGGACTTAAAGGCCTGTGGAGCAGAGCTGAATTGAATCCAGCATTTTGAAATGCCAACACTTATCTCAATAGTTTGTACTGTGGCATCTAACTCTACAGCCTAGCTTGGTCAAGTGGAGTGGAAGAGCCCAGTTACCTCCCGTCTTCTGAATTAACCTTTCCTTGCTGTATCTTTTTGGTTGCCTTGAGAGAGAACGCATTTCATTTTCAGCATCAGATGCCACTGGATGTATTTCCAGATAATAATAATAATAATAATAATAATAATAATAATAATAATAATAATTTATTATTTATACCCCGCCCATCTGGCTGGGTTTCCCCAGCCACTCTGGGCAGCTTCCAACAGAATATTAAAATACAATAGTCTATTAAACATTAAAAGCTTCCCTAAACAGGGCTGCCTTCAGATGTCTTCTAAAAGTCTGGAAGTTGTTTTTCTCTTTGACATCTGGTGGGAGGGCATTCCACAGGGCGGGTGCCACTACCGAGAAGGCCCTCTGCCTGGTTCCCTGTAACTTGGCTTCTCACAGTGAAGGAACCACCAGAAGGCCCTCGGAGCTGGACCTCAGTGTCCGGGCAGAACGATGGAGGTGGAGACGCTCCTTCAGGTATGCTGCAAATCTTTGTTCCCACCCCACTACCCTCTGTGTGGCAGATGGTTTGCCATGAATGCAGTGGACTCTCCTCCTTCACTCCTTCTTTTTAGTAAGCTGGGGCAGCTAACCTGGCTTAGCATTACATCCATACTGGAGATCATGGTTTGTTTCACCCCAGGCAAACCAGTCTGTTGAGCCATGGTTTGTTCTTGACTTACCTGCCGTGGTTTTGAATGGAAACGGACCATATTTTCTAGGTTGCATTCAATGTTAAGTGTGAGGACCACGGTTTGTTGCTCCCATAGGCTAAAGGGAAAGAGTGAAATGAATCGAATCCCAGCACTATGGTTTTCTATGAGGACTGAGCGATCCAAGCTGCATGTTACTCTGACACGTATATAGGTAATGGGAGTCTACTGACCATGAGGAAGAAGCTGATCCTATGGAAGGGATTGGAAAGAGAGGGGCTAGCAGGTAAAGTGGGTGCCTTTCCCACTTCCCATTTTTACTTGCTCCCCAGAAAGTGGAATTTCCACCTTTAAAAGGCTCACCATGCTCTACCTTCAGACCTCTCTGTCTGTCACATGTAAAAGCTATGGTTTCCCCAGTAGTGATATATGGAAGTGAGAGCTGGACCATAAAGAAGGCTGATCGCCGAAGAATTGATGCTTTTGAATTCTGGTGCTGGAGGAGACTCTTGAGAGTCCCATGGACTGCAAGAAGATCCAGCCGATCCATTCTGAAGGAAATCAGCCCTGAGTGCTCACAGGAAGGACAGATCCTGAAGCGGAGGCTCCAATACTTTGGCCACCTGATGAGAAGAGAAGACTCCCTGGAAAAGACCCTGATGTTGGGAAAGATGGAGGGCACAAGGAAAAGGGGACGACAGAGGACGAGATGGTTGCATAGTGTTCTCGAAGTTACCAGCATGAGTTTGACCAAACTGCGGGAGGCAGTGGAAGACAGAAGTGCCTGGCGTGCTCTGGTCCAGGGGGTCACGAAGAGTCGGACACGACTAAATGACTAAACAACAACAACAACATCTGTCACATATAACTTGATTCTCAGAGTTTTAACAAGCAGGTAGGGTTGTCCTGGCTATTCTTGAGGGTGAACCAACTTGGGTGTCCTGTTCTTCTTTCCCCCCCCTGGGATTTTCCCCCTGGGATTTCCCCCCTGGGGTTTTTCTATTTTTTGGTGTGGCCAAACAGTGTGCCAGAAGTTCCCCGTGCCAGATCTCCTATATCCTTCCGAATTTTAGTACATATTGTTTCACATTCTTCATACTTAGGGCTTGGAAAGACAGGAATTAATCATGATAAGCTAAAACTGGCTCCCTCTTTCCCCCAGTGCCTAACAAAAGATAGCTTCTTCAGTTTCTGTATTAAATGCGTATGTTGAGTGTATTTTTAACAGCGAAAATTAAGCCCAGCTTTTGAGAATCCTCACTGATTTCTAGGATGGGTCGGCTCGGTTTAGTTTAAAGGCACTAGGGACTGTGTGCTTACCTTCTTTACTGGAGTTCCTTCCAGATTTCATATGAAATATTTTTTTTTATAATAAAAAAAAACCCAGACCCAAGAGTATTTACTCTGACGTTGTTGCAACTAGTTTCTGAGAATTACAATTGCTATCAAGCTGCAGTTCTGTGCATACTAAATGGGGGATAAATCCCTTAAATTAACTGGGACTTTCTTCCTAGTAAGCTTGCAAAGAATTTCATTTTAGGAAAATGTCCAGAACCTAGTACACACATCTCATAAGCTGCTGCCATATCACAAATGAAACATGGCAGAATCTGACTTGGCATGTCATACATTTGGGTTCTACCAACAAAGACTAGCTATCTTACTCAACATTTAAACAATGTGAATTTCAGACCATGGGAATCTGGAAGAATACATAAACATATAGAGTGGTACTTCGGGTTAAGAACTTAATTCGTTCTGGAGGTCCTTTCTTAACCTGAAACTGTTCTTAACCTGAAGCACCACTTTAGCTAATGGGGCCTCCTGCTGCTGCCACGCCACCGGAGCACGATTTATGTTCTCATCCTGAAGCAAAGTTCATAATCCGAGGTAATATTTCTGGGTTAGCGGAGTCTGTAATCTGAAGCGTCTGTAACCTGAAGCATCTCTAACCCGAGGTACCACTGTACTGGGCACAGACATTCATTATAAAAAATCATTATAAAAAATCTAGCAGTGACAATTTGTGCCTTTTGAAGTTTAGTTTAACAGTAAGGTAAAGGTAAAGGGACCCCTGACCATTAGGTCCAGTCGTCACTGACTCTGGGGTTGCGGCGCTCATCTCGCTTTATTGGCCGAGGGAGCCGGCATACAGCTTCCAGGTCATGTGGCCAGCATGACTAAGCCGCTTCTGGTGAACCAGAGCAGCACACGGAAACACCGTTTACCTTCCCGCCGGAGCGGTACCTATTTATCTACTTGCACTAGCATGCTTTCGAACTGCTAGGTTGGCAGGAGCAGGGACCGAGCAACGGGAGCTCACTCCATCTCGGGGATTCGAACTGCCGACCTTCTGATTGGCAAGTCATAGGCTCTGTGGTTTAACCCACAGCACCACCCACGTCCTTGCTTAACAGTAGGCCTGTGTAAAGTGCATTGCAAAAGTACAATCTGGAAATCACAAGATCGTGAATGACCATGGCCAGGCTCAGTTTATCCAGGAAGGGGTGCGGTTGGCATGCCACTCAAACCCAGTAAAAAGGCATGCCAGTGACTGTTACCACCTGAGCCAGATCAGCTTCAAGTCTGTGGCTTCAAGGAGCATGCAGTCCCTATTTGTAGATCCAGGGCCTATTTGTAGATTATCCTGCAGGCAACAGAATTCTGGCTGAAATCCACAGTCATGCAATTTGCAGGATGTGTCTTGCTGCACAATTTCCTCCCAATGTTGTTGTAAGGGTAAAGTAAGATGGATGGTCTGCTTGAGATTGCTGTCCTTTGAGAAAAGGATGGGAATTGGGGGGAGAGGTGAAAGGCAGGGCTCAAGGGACAAGCACTAAAATTAACAGTTCAATTATTTACATATCTACGCAGAATAAAACCCCACTGAGTTCAGTAGTGTTTATTCCCAACTTAGTGGATATCAGATTGCAGCCTATACAGTGGTACCTCGGATTAAGTACTTAATTCATTCTGGAGGTCTGTTCTTAACCTGAAATTGTTCTTAACCTGAGGTACCACTTTAGCTAATGGGGCCTCCTGCTGCCGCCGTGCTGCCGGAGCACGATTTCTGTTCTCATCCTGAAGCACTATTTCTGGGTTAGCGGAGTCTGTAACCTGAGGTGTATGTAACCTGAAGCCAAGGTACCACTGTATATAATAAGAGGTGCTGGCTGGGGTTTATACTTTTTCCATTTTAGCCCCTCTTATCTGTTAATAACATTTTATATGACACTGAAAATTAGATGGGGGCTGTACTGTCGCTGAACTTATATCAACAAGCATGATTTTACAACAAAAAGGCATTTTTTTCATTGGCATTAAGAGATCAAAGGATAATATTAATAGTCACAAAACCAGGGCATTATAATGTAATCTTCAAAGAGAGCTTGAATGGTCTTTCTGAAGCCTTTTGTTCAGGACAGTCTTTCGATTGCTCTTCTCCCCACCCCAGTCATTCTCTCTCTTTCTCTTTCTCTCTCTTTCTCTCTCTCTTTCGCTCATATATATACTCCTCATGGCCTTGTAATCCCCAAAGCTAGGCTCCCAAGTAAGTAGAGTTAGCACACACAGTTTGATTCCTTGGTCATTCCAAGCTGCATTTTAAAGCTTAAAGCAGTAGTAGCAATTACAGCTTTCATGATGGAAAATGCCCCAGTTCTGCCTCTTAAGTATAGCTGATACTTAGGTATTCTGTTCCAGGCAGAGCTGTCAGAATCCATCATGTTAGCGCTGTTCTTACAGCACAGTTTGTGAAGGGGGAAGTGTATTTTGATTTCACTTTCAGGGAAATCCTTTCCATGGACCACGGCTGAGTAAAATTGAAACTCAAAACAAATTAAAGGTGTTTTAATATCGGTACGCCTAGACAATGGCCTTGTGGGAAACATAATGCTTAACCATAGTGCTTCTTTTCTCCCCTTTAATCATGGTTCAGCACTGAATGTAAATACCTTAGATGTGGTTAAGGGTTGGCTGCAAAACTGAAAGTGAGATCATTGCTTGAAGTAAGTTTGCTTTAGCTAATACCTCATGTTACGTTTGCTTCATGTTACCTTCTTTCAGGTTACGTCCCGCAGCGACCCGGAAGTACCAGAAAGGGTTACTTCCGGGTTTCGCCGCTCGTGCATGCGCACAAGCACCAAATTGCACCGCGCACTAGCGCAAATACGGCGCTTCAGGTTGCGCTCTTTTCATGTTGCGAATGGGCCTCCGGAATGGATCCCTTTCACAACCAGAGGTGGTGGTGTTGTTGTTGTTCAGTCGTTTAGTCGTGTCCGACTTTTCGTGACCCCATGGACCAGAGCACGCCAGGCACTCCTGTCTTCCACTGCCTCCCACAGTTTGGTCAAACTCATGCTGGTAGCTTCGAGAACACTATCCAACCATCTCATCCTCTGTCCTCCCCTTCTCCTTGTGCCCTCCATCTTTCCCAACATCAGGGTCTTTTCCAGGGAGTCTTCTCTTCTCATGAGGTAGCCAAAGTATTGGAGCCTCAGCTTCAGGATCTGTCCTTCCAGTGAGCACTGGAAGTGAAAGCTGGACCATAAAGAAGGCTGATCGCCAAATAATTGATGCTTTTGAATTATGGTGCTGGAGCAGACTCTTGAGAGTCCCATGGACTGCAAGAAGATCCAACCAATCCATTCTTAAGGAAATCAGCCCTGAGCGCTCACTGAAAGGACAGATCTTGAAGCTGAGGCTCCAATACTTTGGCCATCTCATGAGAAGAGAAGACTCCCTGGAAAAGACCCTGATGTTGGGAAAGATGGAGGGCACAAGGAGAAAGGGACGACTGAGGACGAAATGGTTGGACAGTGTTCTCGAAGTTACCAGCATGAGTTTGATCAAACTGCAGGAGGCAGTGGAAGACAGGAGTGCCTGGCATGCTCTGGTCCAGGGGGTCACAAAGAGTCAGACATGACTAAACGACTAAACAACAACAACAACAAGTCTCTTCTCTTTTTGTTGTTAGGTGTAATGTTCACAATTTCTCTCTAAAAGACAGAGAAACTCTACCTGCCCTGTCACTTCCCGATTTCATTGACAAACAATAAAAATAGCTTGTGATTTAAGGTAAATGTTTGACAAGTCTTCCATATTATGGATTTCTAAGGCAAGAGGCTGCAATTCATGCCTGAAGTTGCCCTTAGGAATTTCAAGTATTTATTCAACCTCCAGTTCGTGAGCTTCCAGCATTCAACAAATCCTGTCTTAGCCAGCCCCATATTGACCATCTAAAGCTGATTTCATATGTGAATTTTAGAAACATGAAGCCGCATAATGATTAAGCATGAATTGGTGGGAGGGTTCTATGAAAGCTTAAGATGAGCAGACTTCAGAAATGGGGTATTAAAGTTCTGCCCCAGATTTCATATAAGATGGTGTTGTTCACAGAGATTGTTGAGCCCCTGAGATGCCACAATACAGTGGTACCTCAGAAGTCAAATGGAATCCGTTCGACTTCCAAAACGTTCGGAAACCAAGGCGCGTCTTCCGATTGGCTGCAGGAAACTCCTGCAGCCAATCAGAAGCCACGGAAGTCACGTCGGGCATTCGGGTTCCAAAGAACATTCTCAAACCAGAACACTCACTTCTGGGTTTGCAGCATCCGGAAGCCAAAATGTTCAACTCGCAAGGTGTTCATGAAACAAGGTTCATGAAATTGTGGGGTGGTGCTTTCTCTAAATTCTTGCTTTAATTGGGATAACATTTCTTATCTTCACTGCTATTTTGGTTGATTTATTTTGCCATCTGGCGAAATAGAGAGCGAGGGAGAAACAACTAAATGTTGCACGTGTTCTAGTAAACTGTTATTGAAATCATTGATCTGTTTCTTGTCTTTTTCTGCTTGAGAGGAAAAGTTAAATATGGAAACCTTTTAGCAGCTTCCTATTTCTGCACTGTGCCGTTTGCATTCATCCGCCATCTAGTAGGACTCCCCCACCCCCTGACCTCATGTTGCTTGCCTGCTGCCGTAAGCAAGCAAATTAACCCAATTATTTTTTTATTTCCCTATAGAATTCCAGAGGCAAGACAGTGTGAAACCCCAGCAGAAAGACATCCAGCTGTACGACACACCTTACGAACCTGAAGGCAACGGCGTGGAGTCGGATTCTGAAAGCGTCGTGAGTCAGCGCTTGAGAGAGAGCAAGTTGCCACAGGACGACGACAGGCCTGCAGACGAATACGACCAGCCCTGGGAGTGGAACAAAGTCTCCATTCCAGCTTTAGCAGGTGAGGCCCTTTGGAGCGAATCTTTTCAGCTCTGCTTTTACGTCTTGCAAGAGACACACCAAAGAGCATTTTAGAACAGGGCAACGGAGCTTCAGTGAAGAGAAGAGTTTGGATTTGATATCCTGCTTTATCACTACCCTAAGGAGTCTCAAAGCGGCTAACATTCTCCTTTCCCTTCCTCCCCCACAACAAACACTCTGTGAGGTGAGTGGGGCTGAGAGACATCAGAGAAGTGTGACTGGCCCAAGGTCACCCAGCAGCTGCATGTGGAGGAGCGGAGACGCGAACCCGGTTCACCAGATTACGAGTCTACCACTCTTAACCACTACACCACACTGGCTCTCAAGTGGTTTTGAGTGCTGGACGTTTCTGACTGGACAGGCTGTTATTTATAATCATTATCGTTTGATTAAATTTGTATACAGTCGTACCTTGGTTGTCAAACGCCCTGGAACTTGGATGTTTTGGCTCCCGAATGCCGCAAACCCGAGAGTGATTGTTCCGGATTGCAAAAGTTCTTTTGGAACCTGAACGTCCAACTGAGCTTCCACGGCTTCCGATTGGCTATGCAGCCAATCAGAAGCTGCGCTTCGGTTTCTGAACAACTGTAAGTGGAACCTCGGTTTTCGAACGTAATCTGTTCCAGAAGTCCGTTCGAGTTCCAGAACATTTGAAAACCGAAAACTCAGTACGAAAACCTCAATACGGAAGCCGTGTGGCATGTTCGACTTCCGAGGCGAGTTCAAAAACTGAAGCATTTACTTCCAGTTTTACGGCATTCAAAAACCGAAATGTTTGAAAATGGAGATGTTCGAGAACCGAAGTACCGCTATACCACCCTTAATCTGAAGATCACAGGGTAGTTCACACCACAAAAATACAAAATGGAAACACAAGAATATGTAGTAAAACCAAGGCTTTTTTTTCCAGCCAGAACTCACTGGAACTCAATTCTAGCACCTCTTAGGTGGGCACTATTGCCATTCTAAGAGAACGATGTTCATGGTGTGTTCCAGCACCTCTTTTCTAGAAAAATAGCACTGAATAAAATAGAAACAAGAATAAAAACAAACCAATAACCCACCCACCCAAACACATTCAAAAGGTCATAGCATGTTAATCAGCCAAAGGTCAGGTTGAAGAGAAATGTTTTAGCTTGGCACCTAAAATTATGTAATGAAGATGTCAGATGAACCTCCTTGGGGAGAGCATTCCACAAGTGGGGAGCCACCACAGAAAAGGCCCGTTTTTGTGTTGCTACCCTGCAGACCTCATGTGGTGGAGACACACGAAGATAGGCCTCAGGTGATGATCGCAGGGTCCAGGTTGATTCATATTAAAGTTTTGTTTGTTTATCGGCCCCCGCAGCACTGTGTTCAGAAATCCAAATGTGCTCACAGGCCTAGAAAGGCTGGCAACCCCTGGCCCAGGGCACCCCAAGTTTAGCTGCCATAATTGAGGAATGCCAACAGGAGGAGGTTGTAGCCTATAGAGGCTTGCTCCTTCTGGTCCATGTCCCTCTGTGGCCAAACAGGGCTTGAGCTGCTATGAAATTTCGAACCTTTTCTTTGGCAGCAAGCAAAACCCGACATCCAAAGCTCCAGTAACCATTGGGGCAGAGGTGAGGAACAAACCATCTTCTCAAACGAGCTGTTCTTCCCTGGTTTGAGGCAGACCGAAATACAGGCAAGGTCTGTGGGTGCTTCTGTTACTCGAGGGCACTTGCCATTCTGTGAACGTGAATACAGGCTTGGAGCCTTCAGGAGATGTTACCCCATTTCCTTTCACTGGAAATGAATGCTGTGCTTACTCATAACTGTGTAACCGGATGCTGGAATGATTCCTTATCGCTAATTGAATTCCTGGCACAAGTGGCTGCTATTGCAAAAGAAGAAAAGAGCAGGGGGGGGGGAGCGTTTCCTTAGCCTATCTGCCTGTTCCTGTGTTGAGTTTAAATGTTTTACTTAAATTGGGCTGCAGTCAATGAGGAGAAACCTGTGTGTTAGAAAATGTTCTTCTACATCCCACAATGTACCTTTTTTCCTGTGTGAGGCTATGGCTGGGAAGCAAATTTATGCCTCCCTCACTTTTCCGCTATATGTTTATGCTTCATTAGTTTTCTACGTAATTGAAAAAGCTAATTAACACACTTCTTACATCCGTTGTGTACAGAATAACAACCAGGTGTAGCTAACACCAAGAACCATAGACAGCAGGTGGGAGATGGGAGTATTCCTATTCTCTTCCCTAAATTTTTAGGTTTGGGTTTGTTTTCTTTTACAAATGATCTCTACCGTTTTTTGGGGGGTAGGCAGTGAAAACCCATTTTTTCAGACTAAGCACTCCACTTTTCAGTGTTTCAACCAACGAAGGCAAATAGACTTGGACGCTTACCAAGCACTTGACAGGAGTTTTGTCTGTTCATTGTCAAGGCAGATCCACACCATATATTTAAAGCACAGTCAAAATACATTTAGAAGCACACAGCTCCTTCCTCCCCTCAGAGAATCCTGCAAACTGTAGTTTTCCCCTCACATATCTACAATTTCCAGTACCATTAAGAGACTACAGTTCCTAGTATTATTTTGGGGGGGGGGCATGTGCTTTAAATATGTGTTGGATGTGTTTTAAATGTATGGCATGGATCTGCCCTTGGCCACAGATATTTTGTTGCCTGAGGTGGAGTCCAGATGACACAGGTATGCACGTGTGTGTGCACATAACCATCGGGGCCACAACTTAAAAACTCTTGCTCCCATCACTCAAACACCAATCCTGCCTTTGTGTTTTCTCTCCCTGCCATGCCAACTGAAGCAGGTTACTTCATTCACCCTATTGCATTGCAGAGTCCACTCTGGGTTTATGTTTTTGTTTTTGCTATTGAAAAAAGATATTAACCAACTTTCTTGTGCTGGTCCCGGGGGCTAACCGAGAGGCGAGGTCCGAGTCCAGTCCGAGGTTGAGGGTGCAGTATGGTGGCTGCCAGTCAAAGCTGTAGCTGGGTCCAAGGCAGGGAGTCGGGTGGGGTCAGGAACTCTGGCAGAAGAGCAGGACAGGGTCTGGCAGGAACAGGCTAGCGACAACGTTGCTCCCGCAACCTGGGACTGGGCTGGCTGGCTTTTATCTCCCCCGAGGCATAGGGCAGCCCCGGTCCTCTGGTGACTCGCCTCTCCTGGCCTGCAGGCGAGCCCTCCTCCTGCAGGAACTTAGTTCCCTCCACCTCTCTGCCCTGAGCCTCTGCAGCTCAGGAGAGGCTGGAGGGTTACCGGACCCAGAGGCAACCTCAGCTTCCCCTGACGGGGCTGAGAGTGGAGCACCTGCAGGCAATGAGTCCTCCATCACCTCAGGGGCCAGAGCAGACTCAGCTGGTGTCTGCACCTGAGGATCCAGCACAGGTGAGGACCCTTCAGGCTCATGCCCCAGCCCCGGCTCAGCTGGTTCTGGAGGCGGGGAACCCTGTTCAGGCTGGGATTCCTCAGGTTCAGCCCCTGAGTTCAAATCCCAGGCTATCACATTTTTACTAATTGGAGAACTTTAAATTCAACCAGATTAGTTTACATGTATTTTAGGTTTTTGCACCCACCACAACATTTCAGGCTCGGGTGCTGCTATTAACCACATATACCCCCACCTAACAAACCTGCTGCCAAATTTCAAGGCATACCTGCTGTCAGGTTTTAAGGGACCATCACCAAACATTCAAGCACCTGGAGTGAAGGGAGGGCCTGTAATCCCCCCCCCCCATCTTGTTTTACATAAGGGAAGGGGAATTTATTTTGCTCAGGTGATGCTGGTTTTAGTAAAACTAAACCACCCTTTTTTGTAAGCGATGCTGCAACTTTGACGTTGCCTTCTTGGAGAGCAAACTAGATTGAGGTGTGGTTTGCATAATAGAAGTGAACTGTTGCGTAAGATTTTGACTGGAGAGTTTAATATACAGTGGCACCTCAGGTTAAGTACTTAATTCGTTCCGGAGGTCAGTTCTTAACCTGAAACTGTTCTTAACCTGAAGCACCACTTTAGCTATTGGAGCCTCCCGCTGCTGCCGCGCCGCCTCTGCACAATTTCTGTTCTCATCCTGAAGCAAAGTTCTTAACCTGAAGCACTATTTCTGGGTTAGCGGAGTCTGTAACCTGAAGCGTATGTAAACTGAAGCGTATGTAAACTGAAGCGTATGTAACATGAGGTACCACTGTAGTGCAATGCAAAGATTGAGACAGAAAAAATACACATCAGTTTAGGGGGAAATGTAGGAATCTTAATCTGCCAACTGGACAAGCTCAGTCTGTGGCATAAATTAATACAATAAGCTTGGCTTCTAACACACAATATAGAGCGTCTCATCCAAGTGAAGACAATTTAAAAAACAAATCAGTGACACCTAAATCCTCAACCGAAATATTCTACCAGAAAATTCTCTTTGATGGTACGCATGTGAGGAGCAGAGGACATTGGATGCTGAGTTGTAGTCTGGCATATTGCTGAGCACATAAGATGGCAGAAATCCTCTGCCCTTCAGATTTGAGTGTGGGAGGAAGAGTTCTCATGCAAAAGCTACAGTTTATAGTTGCTCAATTAAGACATTCCAAACCATGTTTCCTATGCATGAGGAAAGCCATGGTTCACAACTCCCACTCAGCAGTTGAGGATCAAGGTAAATGAGTCCCGATTCTACTTTGCTATCTGATCTCAAATTATGGTTTATCAGTTCAAGCGCCACCCATGCCATGGTTAAACTTCCTCAACTATGCCTTGCTGTGATGTCTAAATTGGCGCACTAAGCCTGTTTGCAGATCAGAGTAAGAGATGAGCCATGCACAAGCTGTCCATGCCCATATTGCTCCTCCTAGTTCATGCTGGGGAGAAGCAAACCACAATCCCTTGTTTAGGGTTGCATCCAAGCCAGAGATCGTGGTTTGTTCTGCTCCAAACAAACCACAATGATAAGCCAAGGTTTGTTATTGGTTTATGGTTACCAGATGTGCAAATACAACCACACTGTTGAGGCAGAAAAGGTTTAAGTTTCACATTTTGTGTCCAGTATGAAGAAGAAAAAATACACCATATGTAACTCCATGATACTCTTTACTTAAAGTGGATTTAAAAAATACCTTGGTTTAGAATAAACCTCTCTTATCATGCTAAAGCCAGCTGGAACTTTTCTTTATTGCTGTGCAGTCTCCACCAGGCATTGGGCTTATTACTTGACACTCATTAATTGCTCTTAAAGCCAATTCCATATTTTAATGACTTAAGTAAATACCTTGAGTAGCTTGTACCCAGCTGGTAGTATGTATCTGAATAGACCTCTGTTTGGATTCCCTATACCTGGTTTGATCATGTATGATGAGCAAAACAGCAGCTGCAGGAGAAGGTTGCTACTTGTTCTTTGGCAATCAGAAGGCTTTTATGATCTCGACTGTTTGCATTTGCTCAGTAGTAGGGCTATTTATTCTCATTAGATTGCTGGACAGAAGACTGTCACTACTTTTGTGCAAACAGATGAGGTGCCTTCCTCTTGCCAGCAAACTTTGAAAGTTATTTGGGAAGACAAGCCAGGCAGCTGAATGAATTATGGCATCCCTGTATGACGCCAGGAATTATGTACACACAGAAAACTTCAGCGGCTGCTGTTATTGTGATGAGTAGACACTTTTTATCTACCCAAATGGATGTTGGGCCTGGCTGTCTAGTAAAGGGAGATATGGTATTAAAATATTGCTGTATGTCAAGACAGCTAGCTACGGGAGGAGGACCATGTTAGCTATGATACCTAAATTATTATTTTTATCTGCAGAGGCAATGTAGCTCTAAAACTGGGGTAGCCAGTGTGGGGCTTTTCAGATGACATTGAACTAAAACTCCCATCATCTCGATGGTTAGCCATGCTTGCTGAGAGGTAATGGGAGTTGAGAACCCCACAATACCCACAGAGCATCAGGACTAGAAAGGTTATTGCCTTCTTTAACCCAGAAATCTCTGGTACCTAGAGCTGCAAACTGCACAGGTGCCCTCCCCCTCGATATTTTCTTTAAATCATGAACCAACCCCCCCCAAATATCAGTCTCTTAAGGGCCAACCTGGATGCGATGGCCGCAAGTTCAGGTGTGTGTTTAAACTGTTTAACCTTGACTTGTCACAGACACCCAGAAGTTGGGAAGTTAATGGGGGGGACTGAGAAGGGGAGTGTGGGCGAGGAGTGCAGAATCCTTACCCCTTTGCAGCCCATCTAGCCAAATCTTTTTCTCTTAGCCCTCCATCTGTTTTGAACTACAACTCCCATCAGTCCCCACTTGCACGGCCAGTGGTCAAGGATGATGGTTGCTGTAGTGCAGAACATTTGGAGGGCACCAAGTTGACTATCCTTGGATTAGAAGCTGAGGTTAGTTTCCCCAGCCCCAAGGCTTAAAGCTTATTTAAACTTAAAGAAGGTATTCAAGCAGCTTTAGCATATAAAATAAAAAAAGCATGAACATCAACAGCAGCAGCAGCAGGGAATGACAAATTTCTAGATTCTAGATGCTTTCTAGATGTGGCTGGACGCCTGACTCGCAGCCAGCATGACCAGTGGTTAGGGATGATAGGAGTCTTAGTCTTGTGGCCCAAGGATGTCCTCTCTTTGCTATGCAGTCTACTGTTAGCCATACCAGCCATTCTTCAGCTAGAGTTCCACTCAGTACAGTGGTGCCTCGCAAGACAAAAAGAATCCGTTCCGCGAGTCTCTTCATCAAGCGGTTTTTTCGTCTTGCGAAGCAAGCCCATTGACGGCTTAGCGGATTAGCGCTATTAGCGGCTTAGCGGCTTTTAGAGGCTTTAAGCGGATAAGCGGCTTAGTGGCTTAGAAAAAGGGGGGAAAGGGGGGGGGAGTCAGAAAAACTCACAAGACATTTTTGTCTTGCGAAGCAAGCCCATAGGGAAATTTGTTTTGCGAAGCACCTCCAAAACGGAAAACCCTTTCGTCTAGCAGGTTTTTCGTCTTGCGAGGCATTCGTCTTGCGGGGCACCACTGTACTTCATTTTGGCCATTATCTTCCTCAGCCTCCTTCCTCCCTTGCATGGGCTCACATACTTTTCTCCTGCTCCTCTCACTAGGCCTAGAAATGAATTTTTCAACTGCAAGGTGCAACATTTATATGAATGTGGGGTATCTTTTAACCCCAGTTGTGAAACCCAGAGACTTCATAGGGGTAGAGGAAGCAGATGAACCTCAGGCCTACTTTCAAACTCTCCACACAAGATCGAGCCATGTTTCCCTCCTCTTGGTAAAAACCAACCAGTCTCTGACAGACATTTCCCTGCAAGCCTTTCATCAGGCAAGGCCCTAAGAAATAGTAGGATAATCTTTTGAAATGGCAATTAGCCATCTCAGGCATGTACAGTTCCTTGGGAGCAAGCCCCATAGTTCTCTTTGGAGCTTCCATCAAAGTCAGCAAACATATGACTGGTCTGTCAGTCATGCTAAGCTTTCTCTAGTGACAACCATTCTTTCCAGCTTCATCAATAAGTCTTCAGATATTGAGGTTTCCATATATTCCACTCACCATATTGAAATAATGTTAATTGTAAAATGCAAGGTTTCTCTACCAAAAAACATCTCATTATCAGTATGGGGGAAAGCAGGTTTTTTCCCCAGTGGGTATCTAAGAAAGCGCCGCTCCCTCTACCCATTGTGAAGTATTTCAGAATGTGTTCTCTGTTACAGATTTCATTATAGGAAGACTCCCTCTGCGTGTGTGCGTCTGTGTGTTTTTTTAAAATCCTCATATGAGTTGTGTATTCATCAAAGTGGGCAACAGTTTTTTTCAAAGTCTACTGCTACGCCGTGGGTTGATTGCTATTCTTGTTCTGATGCATTGGAACTGCACAGTAAACATGTTTGAACTTCTTTGAAGTTATTAGTTTTGATTGTTTTCCAAATTCAGTGAATGCCTGAGCTGCTGCTGCTGCTGCTGCTTCCCACACAGGTGTGGTGATTATGTGCAATCTAGACATGTTCCCCCCACCCACCCACCCCCGTTTTGTAGGCGGTATATGAAAAGCTAAAACAGTAGCTCAGTTGTCTGTCTGACACCGAAACAGCAATCTGAATATTTAGCGCATGATTCTTACCACAGCAAAACACCTCCAGCTGGAGGGCAAATTTGTGTGCTGAAAAATACTCGTGAACTGTGAATAACAAAATATATGAAATCTCTTTTGGCCTCACAGCTATGGGCTTGTTTGCGAAAGCTGCAGAATATATTCCCCGGAGTTCTAATAGCTTTCAATAAATAAACCCAAGAGTACCCAACCTATGGCTTGGGTACCAGAAGTGGCACAGGCCATGGGGACATGTTGCATTCCTGAACAGGAGCAGCAGAACCCATGGGCTTGGATATAGGGCATGGTCAGGCTTGCATCCTTGTGCACCTCTCTGTGCTTCACCTTTTACCTCATCTCCCTCTTAATAGGTGTCAGGCATGGAGAGTCCTCCTCTCCCTTCATAGATAAGGATTAACAAGCAGTTGATAGATTTATAGTCCTTTTATTATAGCATCATGTTGCAAGCACAAATATACAGCTCTCCGCAAGGAGGGCAGTTGGCTACTCTAAATCCGACTTCCACAGCAGTCAAGACGCCAATGGGAAGTTCCTCCCCCCCCCTTCTGCCTCCTTTGCTCTCTGATACGTTTGGACCTCCGAGTCCGTGGTCAATCACTGTTGAGATGTCCGTTCCACCTTAAGGAACAGACATGGGATTGTTACGTGTCACATGTCTGTTTACATTCCAGCACAGTACGCTGGGAACTTCCATTGTGTATAGCTTTTGCTTTTCCCCTTCTCTCTGAGACGACATGAGAGAGAGAGACGACATGTTTCTTTGTCCTGATTTATGATTAATAAATCTGTAGTTAGAGTATGCTTCCACAAGCCTCATGCCTATTCTGTGTGCACAGTTCTCTCTGCTGATAGCGTGCCCTGGCTTTGAAGCCCGGGTCGCTGATTTAGGTCGGAGCACAGGCCAATGGAAGGAGTCAGCCAAGCTGGGGCTTGCCAGCTGGCCTCCCGGCCCTCTGCATGTCGATACCCACACTCTCAAGTGACATCTCGACTAGCTGCCCCCTCCCTTCTGGCTCCCTTGTCATCATCTCGTAACTGGATAACTTCTCCCTAAGCTCGAAATAAATAAAAAAATTGTTCAGTAGCACCTTGAGAGACCAACTAAGTTTGTTCTGGGTATACTTAGTTGGTCTATAAGGTGCTACTGAACAATTTTTTTATTTATTTCGACTGCGTCAGACCAACATGGCTACCTACCTGAATCCTCCCTTAGCTGTTCAGCTTCTGTCTCTCTTTTCTTCTGAACACACTGTGGTCAAGGGACTCTTCCCCCTCCATCGGAGAGTAGCTGGTCTGCCATAGAATGCATTCCCCAATCCTTATCTTGAGACCATTCCCTGACAATAGGTTAGGGGCAAAACCACACCATAACATTAGGCAGTTTGAGAAAAGTGAACTGCACTTAAAGGTAAAGGGACCTCTGACCATTAGGTCCAGTCGTGGATGACTCTGGGGTTGCGGCGCTCATCTCGCTTTATTGGCCGAGGGAACCAGTGTACAGCTTCCGGGTCATGTGGCCAGCATGACTAAGATGCTTCTGGCAAACTAGAGTAGCGTACGGAAACACCGTTTGCCTTCCCGCCGGAGCTGTACCTATTTATCTACTTGCACTTTGACATGCTTTCGAACTGCTAGGTTGGCAGGAGCAGGGACCGAGCAATGGGAGCTCACTCCGTCGCAGGGATTCGAACCGCTGACCTTCTGATCGGCAAGCCCTAGGCTCTGTGGTTTAGACCACAGCGCCACCCATGTCCCTTTACTTGAACTGTACTGCACATTAAAATAACACAGCTTCATATTTCAGATTGATCTTGGGGCGTCCATATATGTCATTTACAGGTTGGACACAGAGGAATGGTGGGAGGAACCAGTGGGAGACCCCCAAGGGATGAAGGCTCAGAGCCCAGGGAGTGATGGTAGGACGACAAGAAGTGGTCAGAGGGAGAAGACTGGGGGGAGGAGGTGTCAGAAGCTGAAGAGGTAACAGGGCTTGGTGAAAAGGGAGAGTCTGGCAGAGAGAAGTCCGGAATCGGGAAGCAGGCAACTGGGAGGAGGGAGGCCAAGAGACAGAGATTAGTCAGGCTGGGGAAAGTACATGAGTGTCTCCTCCTCCTGCTGCTGCAACAAGCAGGTAAGAATAGAATAATAATAATTTATTATGCGTACCCCGCCCATCTGGCTGGGTTTCCCCAGCCACTCTGCGCGGCTTCCACAAAGACCAAAAATACACTAAGATGTCACACATTAAAAACTTCCCTGAACAGGGCTGCCTTAAGATGTCTTCTGAATGTCAGGTAGTTGTTTATCTCTTTGACATCTGATGGGAGGGCGTTCCACAGGGCGGGTGCCACTACCAAGAAGGCCCTCTGCCTGGTTCCCTGTAGCTTTGCTTCTCGCAGTGAGGGAACCGCCAGAAGGCCCTCGGCGCTGGACCTCAGCGTCTGGGCAGAACGATGGGGCTGGAGACGCTCCTTCAGGTATACTGGGCCAAGGCCGTTTAGAATGTGTCTCCAGTTTGACGGACCAAATTCCCCAGTAAAAATTATGCTGCGCTTGATAAATGTTAAAGTCAGTATTTTGTCATTTCAGTGTGTCATTTCCTTCCCATCTACACACACACCCCCCTAAGAGAGTTTTTTGTTTGACTTCTCACATGTTAAATAAGGCTTCTTTTAATTGCTTGCAGCTTTTAATTACTTGCAGGTTGTTTTAAATGAATTAGGTTCCTTCCATGGTGTTTGGCTGGGTGATTTGTCTCAACACAAATATTCTTTCAAAGGATTATGTGCGGGTTTTCTCACCAAAGATCAACAACATTAAAGATATTTCTTATTTAGCAGAATAAATAAGTGAAACATAATTAAATTTTATGAACCATTTAAATTGGTTAATTCTTTCCAGCACCTTTGCTTCTCGATTATGATTCCATGAGCTTTTTGCACATTTAATATTCATGAACCAATTCTGTAATTATACCTTTCATGCAGTGCCGTTTAAAGGCCCCCTCAGATAAGACTCTCTACATGGGTTCTGCACCCACACTTTAAAAAAAAAGTCTGTAATGTTACGGCAGACACATGCATGCCTTTTTTCTCCATGCACACAGGGTGACGTAGACAAGAATGTATGCCCCAATACTGCAAGATGGCTTCCATTTTTAATTGTTTGCTGCATGTTGTCTCTTTTATATGACCCAGTGCAGAAGTGCTATAACTATGGTAAAAGGATAAGCAGCATGCTGGGATGTAAAACTATGCTTTGTAATGGGATTGCCTACCATTATTTGTATTAAATCTGGTTAAATCTGGTTAATGGGACGCGGGTGGCGCTGTGGTCTAAATCACTGAGCCTCTTGGGCTTGCCAATCAGAAGGTCGGTGGTTCGAATCCCTGTGACAGAGTGAGCTCCTCCTGCTCGGTCCCAGCTCCTGCCAACCTAGCAGTTCAAAAGCACGCCAGTGCAAGTAGATAAATAGGTACCACTCCGGCGGGAAGGCATTTCTGTGCTCTCTGGCTTCTGTCACTGTGTTCCATTGTGCCAGAAGTGGTTTAGTCATGCTGGCCACATGACCTGGAAAGCTGTCTGTGGACAAACACCAGCTCCCTTGGCCTGAGAGCAAGATGAACGCTGCAACCCCATAGTCGCCTTTGACTGGACTTAACCGTCCAAGGGTCCTTTAAGGTAAAGGTAAAGGGACCCCTGACCATTAGGTCCAGTCGTGACTGACTCTGGGGTTGCGGCGCTCATCTCGCTTTATTGGCCGAGGGAGCCGGCGTACAGCTTCCGGGTCATGTGGCCAGCATGACTCAGCTGCGTCTGGCGAACCAGAGCAGCACATGGAAACGCCTTTTACCTTCCCGCCGGAGCGGTACCTATTTATCTACTTGCACTTTGACATGCTTTTGAACTGCTAGGTGGGCAGGAGCTGGGACTGAGCAACAGGAGCTCACCCCGTCGCGGGGATTAAAACCGCCGACCTTCCGATCGGCAAGTCCTAGGCTCTGTGGGTTAACCCACAGTGCCACCCGTGTCCCTTTGGTACTAGCCAAAGCAGAGTACTAATCCTTGAATTGCTTTGTGGTACATTGGTGATCCAGATGTTGAGGGGGGGAATGGAAGCAAGAGTAATGCCTCCAAGCTTGCCATAATTCCAGGGAGAGTGAGGAAGGAGTCGGGAGATTCCTGTTGTGAACAGCAGGGTAAATCTGTAATAAGAGGGGGGTGGTTTTACTCAGGAGGTGAATCCCTTTTCGTTCTCCCTCCTGCTGCACCCAAAAAATCTCCCAAAAACTAAGCTGCCGGTTCAGTAAAGAAACTCTGGCATATGGTTTGATGAGTATTATAGGAGTCTGTCTAGCTTCCTAAAAGAAATACAGGGTTTTTTTCTCTGTCAAATAAGTCTACTGTTATTTGCCAGGAAATAATATAAATACTTAGGGCTGCTGTTCCCTGTTTTATAGTTTTACACATGATAAAGCAATTGAGAGAAAGTCTACAGATACAGGAAAGGCTTTAGCCTCCAAAAAGTTGCCTAGTCTTGTCTCCAGCAACTGATGTCCCTATGCTGAAAATAATTTACCATAATACCAGTGCTTTTTTTCCCTGGGGGGGATGCAGGGGGACGCATACCCCTAAACATTTTGTGAATGTAAGTCTGGCCTCAATATAGTAAAATGAGAGTACCCCTAAAAAAATTTATGGGGGAGGGAAGCACTGCATAATACCATTCTAAGATATGTAATATGTATATATATATCTCCCTTATTAAGGTATTAGGGCATTTCTTCTCACTCTTAACTATCGTCCATCATTGTTGTGTGTTGGGGAATGAGCCCTTTTAAAATAGAATTATAGAGTTGGAAGAGACCCTGAGATCGTCTAGTCTGACCCCCTGCAATACAGGAATATGCAGCTGTCCCTTACGGTGATTGAACCTGAAACCTGCAGAGAGGGAATGGCTGTTAAACCAGTGTAAATCTGTAGCATAGTTATGTCCTTAAAAAAAGCTAAAGGGACCCCTGACCATTAGGTCCCGTCGTGGACGACTCTGGGGTTGCGGCACTCATCTCGCTTTATTGGCCGAGGGAGCCGGCGTACAGCTTCCGGGTCATGTGGCCAGCATGACTAAGCCGCTTCTGGCGAACCAGAGCAGCACACGGAAACGCCGTTTACCTTCCTGCCAGAGCGGTACCTATTTATCTACTTGCACTTTGCCATGCTTTCGAACTGCTAGGTTGGCAGGAGCAGGGACCGAGCAGCGGGAGCTCACCCCGTCGTGGGGATTCGAACTGCCAACCTTCTGATCGGCAAGCCCTAGGCTCTGTGGTTTAGACCACAGCACTACCCGCGTCCCTTATTTATGTCCTTTGTCTCTGTTTAGTAAAGCTGGGTGTTGTTCTTGCTTGCAGCACAAATATCAATCCCAGGGAATATCATCCCAGCTTTGCCTCCTGCAGTTGGCTGCCAGAAAAATCAGTGTACCCCCATATTGTACTTACAAATCTGCTTAGCCATCCTAACCGTCTATTCCAACAGCTGATGAAATTGGTGCGATTGCAAAGGGAAATGGTTAGTGTCATGTTTCAGCGCTGTACCGTGGCTTCAGCTTTCTGGAAACCCTCTGGAACTGTTTGCAGAGGAGAAGCTCACCCATAAGCGCCCTCCTTGCCCTATGGCGAATGCCCTGTCAACACAAGCATTGCAGCTTGCAAAGTGGAATAACCCTCCTCCTCCCCACTGCGCACTTTTCTGGGGGTTCTCCCAATCCCCTCTGTAGGAATGACCGCTGGGTTGTGGAGCACACTCCCACCCGGGGGCAGCCTTAGCTGTCTGGCCTCGTGACCTTGGGGTGCAGAGCACACTCCCCCTGACAGATAAGGCCACAGCCGTCTGAACATCTTGCCCTCTGTCTAACCTTTTGCAGTCTCAGTAGTCTTGCGTGTCCTGTCTATGACCTTTGTGTCTGTGACCTTTGTCTCCTTCGTCATACATTGTGCAAGGGGAAAATGACGCGGTGGAAACAGGTGCCAAAATAACTTTGTACCACCCCCACGATCTCGGGACTGGAAGATGTGTAAAGTGTTGGTGCTGACCTTTAAAGCCCTAAACGGCCTCGGTCCTGTATACCTGAAGGAGCGTCTCCACCCCCATCGTTCAGCCTGAGATCCAGCGCTGAGGGCCTTCTGGTGGTTTCCTCATTGCTAGAAGTGAGGTTACAGGGAACCAGACAGAGGGCCTTTTCGGTAGTGGCTCCCAGCCTGTGGAACACCCTTCCTTCAGATGTGAAGGAAATAAGCAGCTATCCTATCTTTAGAAGACATCTGAAGGCAGCCCTGTTCAGGGAAGTTTTTAATATTTAATGCTGTACTGTTTTTAACATTTGATTGGGAGCCGCCCAGAGTGGCTGGGGAAACTCAGCCAAATGGGCGGGGTATAAATAAATTATTATTATTATTATTATTATTATTATTATTATTATTATTATTAAGGTCACAGCCCAAAATGTATCTGCCTGGGTTTGCATATTGTGTCAATAAAAGGAGCCTCTGTAGAGCTGGCCGGCAGCTTGCTTGTGCACAGCTCACCTGCATTACCAACTCCTGCCTCATGTCCTTCACTTCATCCCTCAGAGCCTTTTGGGGGGGAGAGGAAAGCCCCACCACACAAGTGGAAGCCCTTGCACAGGGTTTTTGCTGATGAGCTTCCTTAAGCGAATCAGCTGATCAGAACTTCCTTTGGGACTGGGTGCTGCTGAAGATTTTGCGGGGCCCTTCTATCTGCAGGGAGTTGGTTGATTTGGAGGTAATCACTTTGCCTGAATGTTTCTTTCAGCCCAGTTCAATGGGGGAGAAATGAGGCAGTCTTCACCTTCCCCATCTTCAAACGATCGGCGTCGACAGCTCCGAGCACCAGGGGGAGGCTTCAAACCTATCAAGCATGGGAGCCCTGAATTCTGTGGAATCCTGGGGGAGAGAGTGGATCCGACCATCCCACTGGAAAAACAAATGTAAGTCAAGTTGGAAGTTTGCTGTGTAGGTGGATGAGGAGAACAGGAGAAGTCTGTTTGCAGGAGGTTTCCAAGGCCATGGTGCCTGCATTGCAGATTAGCAACAGACCTTTCTCATCAGCGACTCTGCTTTGCATTACAATCACAACTCCTTGACCTGGAAAGGTGTAACAATTAGGGTATACGTTGCAAACTGCCTGGTCACATAAAGGTAAAGGGACCCCTGACCATTAGGCCCAGTCGTGACCGACTCTGGGGTTGCAGCGCTCATCTCGCTTTATTGGGCAAGGGAGCCAGCGTACAGCTTCCGGGTCATGTGGCCAGCATGACTAAGCCGCTTCTGGCGAACCAGAGCAGCGCATGGAAATGCCGTTTACCTTCCCGCCGGAGTGGTACCTATTTATCTACTTGCACTTTGACGTGCTTTTGAACTGCTAGGTTGGCAGGAGCAGGGACCGAGCAACGGGAGCTCACCCCGTCATGGGGATTCGAACCGCTGACCTTCCAATTGGCAAGTCCTAGGCTCTGTGGTTTAACCCATAGCGCCATACCACATTTTAAATAAATCAGTGCATGCTTAAAACAAGCTTTAGGTCGTCACCTAGAAAATGCAACAGGAAATAGCGTTTGGAACATCTGGTGTTTGCAGTGCCAGATTTATGTATAAGCTAAACAAGCTATAGCTTAGGGCCCCACTCTCTTGGGGGGGGCCCCAAAAAAATTTAAAGGGGGGAAAACTGGATGTACATTTCCAAAATATAAGATAAACTTCTTCTTAATTGTATTTCAGTTCAACAATGACTTCGATAAAATACATATTTTGTTATGTTCAAATACCTATTAGGTCCATAAATTAGCGTATAGCATTTATTCAACACAAAAAAAACAGCAGCAATTTGTTGTTGACAAAGGACAGCTGGACATATAAAGGGCCCCATTACCTTCAGTAGCTTAGGGCCCCATCAAACCTAAATCTGGGCCTTGGTGTTTGCCATGAAAAGGGTTGTTTTGGAGCAGCTCAGGCTGTCCTAAGGGATATTGAGAGCACAACTGGGTATCAAAAGTGTCTCTCACCCCCTTTTTGAGATCTACTTTGAAATCTGTAGTTATCACTCTGGCTTTGAAATAAGCATCTCTTACCGCTTCTGTAGGATTTCATCCAACAGCGACCACCTACATTTTTGCACAAAGCAGGCTTTTTTTCAGCTGGAACTCCCTGGAACTCAGTTCCGGGACCTCTTTTTCTAGAAAAAATAGCCCTAACACAACGTGTAATCAACTTTAATTTTTTTAAAATGCAACTCTTGCCTTTTCAAAAGTGTATCAAGGAATTGGAGAGCAGGAATACAAGAACATAAGACTGATTCTGGGTACGGTATGTAATCATTACGCCCCATTACGTTTGTTTAAGAAGTATTGGGCATTGCGAGGACAAAATCCAAACTTTACATACGTAGTCTGAATTATTTGTGATCATCAGGAAGAATTTGGGATTATGGTGAAAAGCTTTCAGAAAACCCAGTCTTGCTAGGTCAGTGAAAAAGGAAAGGATAGGTATTAGGAAAGGGATGCAAAATATGGCATTAGCATTGCAATAGATAGATGCGCACACAAACAACGTTCTGTTCAGAATGGAAGTTCTATAAAACAAATGTCCCCAGAGTTGCCTGCCCTACATGTTGTAGATCTTCTCCCACTGAAATTGTGAATTGTGTCCTCCGCGCTTACATTACCCTTAAAACACTAGAACAATTATATTGTGAGATCTTTTGTAAACTCAAGGCATGTTTACCCAAATGGTTGATTGCTGTGCGGCTTTTGGTTTCTCTTGCAGATGGTATCATGGAGCAATCAGTCGGACAGATGCAGAAAACCTCTTGCGGTTGTGTAAAGAATGTAGCTATCTAGTGAGGAATAGTCAAACCAGCAAGCATGACTATTCACTTTCATTAAAGTAAGTATATATATATATATTTAAAACTGTATGGGTGTGACTTAATTTAAGTGGGGGTTTCTTGGGTTCAGTAAGAGCAAACAGAAAGCATTCCTTCGCATCGACACTAGAAAGGCCTACCCCATAGGAATTTTAGAATTCCAAACATCAGACTGTATTGCTTTGAATGACAGTTACTAGATTTGGTTGTAATGCTCCAGGGACGTGCAAAGATTTTTTAGTATTTGTCTGGTGCCTTTTAACAAAATACACTTTATCTCTTCTAGCTGCTGATTAAATTGTTTCTGCTCTTCGTTCCTCCCTCCCACCCACCTCAACATTTAATAAACCCATTGTTTTACTAGTTTCTCTCGCTTTCTCTCTTCTCTCCCCAAGGCCCGACCATTCTGTAATGAGGCGGCACAAGAATAGTAACAAGTGTAGAAATCCTCAACAGTCCTCCTATAGACTGGCAACGTACCATATTAAAGTTCATCAAATAAAACGAATTGAATCTGTTCTGAATTTTAGAATATTCAGATCTAAGCCAGTTTGATAATCAGTTTCATTCCTTCCTTAATCCGGGGATGACTCATTTCAGGTGATCATCACTACCAGATTTGTTAGGGTGGTCATTAAGCTAAACAATAAGGGATATGAAAACTAGGACATACTCAACTATTGAGATCAACTATAATATTACATGCCGTAATACAAATATGAATATTGCTATGATACAAATATATATTGGTGGTGGTGGTTTTGGAAAAGTAGCTTTTCAAAGAGGAGACCTGTGTGTGCAGCCAAGGCCGGGCTCAGGGTGGCTAACAACCAATAATAAAAACAAGTTGAATGAATACAACTTAAAAACAAGATTAAAATACAACATTAAAACCTTAAACAATTAAAATGCAGCC